>NC_044562.1:47413543-48042649 GCF_007565055.1 Rhinopithecus roxellana | reverse complement strand
TTCTCACTCATACGTGGGAGTCAAACACTGAGAATACATGGACACAGAGAGGAGATCATCACACACCAGGGCCTGTTGGTGGGTGGGGGTCGAGGGAAGGGAAATTAGAGGATGGGTCAATAGGTGCCGCAAACCACCATGGCACCTATATACCTATGTAACAAACCTGTACATTCTGCATATGTGGCCCTTTTTTTTTTAAAGAAAAAAATAGAAATAGCAATAGTACTCACATCATGAGCTTATTGTGAAACTTAAGTGAGAAAAAACATGTCAAGCTTTTAACTATAATTATTGTTTAGTAAATATTGTATGTCTTATCAATAATACTCTGGATGATCATTAATGTAAGCAGCACAAAGACAATGACAGTAAGAATCGAGAGAGATCAAGAATATAGAATCAAAAAGGCTTTATTACTCTTTGGATATGATTGAGATGGGGTCCTGGATTACTATCAGTGTTTTAGTTTAGACGTTTGGTACATCTTCACATTATTCATGAAGGCAGGGAGGAAAGAGGGATGACCAAGTATAGAAGGAGATCATAAGTTAAGTTTGAAATATAGAAAATTTGAGACCCCTGTGGGATGATCACATAGAGATAATCAGAAAGTAGTTGGGTGTAGATCAAGTGTTCTGGACTGCAACATAATCAATAGAATATAACAGGAAGAGTATACAGATTCAAAGGCACATAATGCCAGGGGTAGAAGCCATAAGTATAAATACACTTAAAAGGGTAATTAAATAAAAATATACAAAGAAGATTATAAACAAATTATGACAAAAGTATTTTTTAAAGTTATGTTTAAAAAAAAAGAAACTGAGGTATAAGAGTGGTCTCAATGAATTAGCAATACGTCAAATGCCAATAGGACAATCTGGCAAGATAGGACAATCACTAATCCACAATTCCTACTAACAGGAAATAGATTACAATCTCCATTCTTATATTTGTTCCCCATATAAATCAAAAATTAAAAGTCTTAACTTTTGGATATTTTCTGAGAATCTACTTTAAAGATGCATAGATCTGAACTGCTGAGAGTTATTATATAATTTAAAAAAATGTTTGCATTATTTACTTGGTATTATTTATTTACTTTTAATTCACCACCACCTTCCCAAGGACATTATAAAAGTGTCCCTGAATTGTTCAAGGGGGCAATTAAACATTAACTTAGACATAGCTCTTTTAAATTGGGGAAGAGAGAAGCTTATATAGTTCATAAATCAAGACCACTGGTAATGACAACCATTTAAATGCAATAATTCAACTCAGATCAAAAAGTCACCTTAAAATAACACATTTTAAACTTAGTTCTATGAAGAATTGTGGGAGGTTGACTATTGGTGACTTCATCTGTAGAACTGAAAATGTACTGATTAGATCACCAAGAAACACATGTGGATTGATTTCCACTATCCCACTATTTAGCACTCCTAAAAGGGTATATAGAAAATAACAAACTAAAAATAAGATACTAGTTTGTCTAATCCCTCCTACTTGTGCACTAGATCCCATCCCCTCTCACTTGCTCCAAGGATTCACTTCACAAACTCTACCCTCTTCTGAATCATTGATTTCTCCCTTTTCTGTTCTCCCATTAAAAATAAATGAAATTGAAATAAATATATTATTCACTTGACTTGGTTTATTTATGTGCCAGTTCTGTCCCTAAAGCCCTAATTTCTCTTCCTTCCTTTGCAGTAAAAAGTATGTTTATATTTGCTGTCTCCAACTTCTTTCTTTACATTTTCTCTTAAACACACTCTTATAAAGGTTTCTGCCTATCCCTCTACCAAACTGCTTTGTTAATATATCAATAATCTGTGTGGTTGCTAAATCTATGTTGAGTCAGTTATCTTCACTGGCTTACTAGCAGGCAACCTTTGCCACAGTTGGATATTTTGGGTTTTTCCTTGATAGTACTTTGCTTCACTTGGCTCTCTTACCACAACTCAGGTTTGTCTCCTCATCACTGGCCTGCGCTTTTGTTTCCTTTGCTGGATTCCTTTTCTACCTGACCGCTCTCAAAGTTCTTCCATTTCCTCCCCTCCACTTCCTCTCCCCTCTCTCTCCTCCCTCCTTTTTTCTCAGCCAAAGCCAATTTACTTTTCGCAGTAGGGTGCTTCTCGTAGGGCTGGTTGCTGCCAAAGCACACTGAAGAAAGGAGAGTAAGAAGCTTTTATTCCGAATACAACGCCTGCCCCGTGTCCTTTCCCATTGGCTGGGGTCGGACTGCACAATGTAACTAGACCCAATTGGCTAAACCTTTAAGCTTTCTTAGATAAGATGGGCGCGTGATGGGAAAGAGGGGAGAGGAGGAAGGAGTCATCTACAGAGGACTAGAGAGCCAGTCTTTTCCCAGATAAGGAAAGGAAAGTGAGTTGGAGCTGTGGCATGTGGCTTCTCCTTTCTTTCTACATTCTCTCTCCCGGTAACCTAAAGCTCCACCACAACTTTAAAATCTACTTATATGTGGGCAACTCTAAATTTTTTATTTAATCCAAACATTTTTTCCTGAACTTTAGATTTAATAATATAAATGTCTTCTGGACATTTCAAACTCAATATTTTGGAAACTGACTTTCTGACAATTTCTCCAATTCTCTAGTCACAGACCAGTTTTACCCCATCTCAACTGATCCATCCCTTCAGTTTCTCAAGCTAAAAATATCACAGTTATCCTGATCCTATGTTTCTTTCATGCCCCACATCTACTTATTTAGCAAAATCCGTTGACTCTACCTTCAAATATATCCAACATGTTACCACTTTTCACCATCCTTATTTTATTCCACCATTCTTTCTCATCTAGTTTGCTGCAATTACTCCCAACTGCTCAACCAGTCTCTACCTTTGCACCCCCTACAATCTATTCTCAACACAGAAATCAAATCTTGTCATCACTTTCCTAAAACTCTCTAAACAACTTCACACCTCAGAATAAAAAAGAAAACCTTTTCAATGTCTACAAGAGTCTGCATATTTTCTTTTCTCCAACCCCTACCCTTGTGCTACTTCTCTAAATGGTTCTTGCACTTTCGTCTCTCTAAATCTCTTGGCTCTATACACAGTAGTCACTAGTTCCTTAAACAAAGCATGCATGCTCCTTATAGCACCCATACATTGGCTCTTCCCTCGGCCTTAAATGTTTTCCCTGCAAATAGCTGCTTAGCTAACTCCCTCTTTTATCTCAACATTTTGGTCAGATTTCAGACATAAATGAAGCCTACCCCAACCCCCATCTTTAAAATTGTAGCCATCTTCAGATTCTCCCCCAGTCTCCTTTTTTTTTTTTTGTAATTTTTTAAAAATTCTTCTCTACTCTTATCAACTTTCAAAATGCTGTGTAATTTATGACTTACTATATTCTTTTTGTTGTTTGCCTCCCATTACAAGTTAAGGGAGTTTGATCTGTTTTGTTCAACAATATATTCCAGGCACCTAGAACAGTGTATGGCACATAGTAGTAGGTACAGAATAAATAAATATCTGTTTTTGAGTGACTGTTTGAAAAACAATCTTAACTAACTTAAATTGCACTTGTTGTCCCTTCATGATTCCAAATCAAAGGTCAAACTGGAGGTTTCATTGGATTACTTTTAAATAGGTGCATAGCATTATAATCTGCACTCATCCCTTTATAATTTGTCATTAAATAATATAACAAAAATGGGTAATGCTTAAAATTCCCTTATTCTTATCATTCAGTATCTAAGCATCACTATCTTTCTGGCAATAAAGTCTCCTTATGTGTCAGATCATTTGAGATTTGTATTAATTACAATCAAAACAATCCTTTAAAAAAACCTCCATATTTATACATCCATTGTATATACGTGTAAATACTACTTTTGCCTAAAGATATCTCAAATAAGATTCAAATAATGGCAAAAATAGTAATACAAAGATAATTACATTTGGGGTACATTTTTTATGTTTAATATGTTTCTGTATTGCTGAAATCATGTATTTAGTACATATAATTTTATAAAAAACAAAAATGTAATAGTATTTAAAAGAATTAAAAGTACCACTAGAGGAAAAGAAATGAGACGTGTAACTCCCAAACCACAAGAGGAGAATAAATGAAATATGAAGCAAAATCAAATAATTCAACAAAAGGCAGGCAGGGATGAAAAAAATAAAATAAAAATAGAATGTAAAACAGAAATAAGCTTAAAAAACATCAAAACATCATTTTACTAAATCATGAAATGTTTAACTACATTATAGTCCCTTAGAAAACATAAATACTATCAGGTTTAAATATAAAATTTCTAACTTTGCTATATGTTATTTAAGATGAGGAAAGGCGAAAACAAAGAGGAAATAAACTTCTTAATTCATGAAACAAGCAAAAGTTGCTCCTTGTCAAAGCACCTCTTCTCACAAATGATAGAGCATGTTCAAATCAACAAATCAAAGAAGAAAAATAATTTACAAGCATAAGAAAGAAAAAATTTTCATTATCATACAGTAATAAAAACAATTTATGTTATAACATGTATTTTATTTGTATTACAATATAAACTATATTACCATTTATCATATGTACATTATTGTATAAAATTTTAATATATGATACTATAAAGACAAGATCAAGAGAATCAGATAATTCTTAGAATTAGCAAGGTTTCCAAATACAAAAATCAACTTATAAAAATCAATATATAGTAGAACATCAAAAATAACAAAAATAGAAATAAATATTTATAGTAGCAACAAAACTCTAAAGTAGCCAGGACATAATAAACCATGTACAAAATTACTATAGAATATATTTTTAAAGCCTATTAAATGATAAAAGGAAACTATCAAAAAACACCTTTACAATATTGATGCCAATTTTTACAAATTAATCTATATATTCAATGAAGTTTTAATATATATTCCAGGAGGATTTGGGGAAGAAAATTGATAAACTAAGTGTTATCCTGGGGAAAAATATGATCTACCAAAGCTAAGATGATTTGGAAATAGAAAGCAAAAACAGGAGATGTTTCCTGCTTAATGTTAAGCTATATTACAAAGTCTCGGTGGGTTCAATGGTGTTAAACTGTTGTAGAAAAGATAAATCAAAAATAAATAAATAAATAAGCCAAATGGAGAAACCCAAAACAATCTATGTATATGCAGAACTTAGTATCTGAAAATATATGAGAATACTCCCTCAGTAAGAAAACAATGGAATATGTATTGAATGTTACTGAGAAATTCTCCTTAATCTATGAAGAAGAATAAAGATGGATCTGTTCCTCTCATCATAATCTAAAATGAATTTGACATCACTGAAATGTCAAAATATAAAAGGTATAAAGTTAACAGAAGACAATAGGAGACTATTTTGTGATTACGGCTAAGGAAGAATGTATTAGACAATACCCAAAGAGGCACAACTTCACAAAGTGACAACTTGACATATTTTATCCTTTCAAAATAAAATATATTTGTTCAACACTAAAAATTAAATCAACAATTCTCAAAGTTCCATCATAAAACCTAGGGTAGAGGTGGGGGTACCCAAGACCCTTTCATAGAGTTCATGTAGTTAAACTTATTTTTATAATACTCTTACATCATCACCTTTTTCACATGTTGGTATCTTTCCTGATGGTGCACAAGCAATGATGGATAAAATTACTGGTGCCTTAGCTCAAATCATGGTTGCAATGCCAAGTTGTCCCATTGTCCCAGTAGTTACTGAATTCTTCACTGCCACGTACTCACAGTTACTTAAAAATGCCATTTTCACTGAACTTTTCTTGATGAAGCAATACAAATTAATAAATTTTTAAAATCTTGATAGCTGAGGAGTACGCTTCTCTTAAATAGTCCGTGTGAATAGATGGGAAGTATGTATAAAGCACTTCTGCTACAAACTGAAGTACAAATTGTCTCAAGCAAAAGTACTTGCATGATTGGTTAAATTTGGAGCTGAATTATTATTCCTTTCATGGAAAAAATAACTACAGTTATTCAGACTCTAGTATTTGGCAGACATCTCCAAAATGAATCAAGTAGGCCTTCACTTCAAAAAAAAGTTAACAGTATTTATTACCAACAATAAAATGCAAGATTTCAGCCAAAAGTTAGGGTCTCAATTTTGTGATGAGATTAGTAGTAATAGTAACAAAATCAGTTTGTGGGGATTTTATAATTAATGGGTCAACATTTAGAAAACGTACAGTAACTCAGTGTATCAAATATTTCTCAAGTGGTCAATAAGTTACATCACATCATTTATGGGAAACAGATTGATTCTAAATGCAACATGGATTAATAGATTTTAATGAAACAGAGTAAAAATGCTCATTAGCCTGGGTGCAGATGCTCACACCTATAATTTTAGTACTTTGGGAGGCCAAGACCAGAGGATCACTTGAACTCAGAAGTTCAAAACCAGCCTGAGCAATATAGTGAGACCTCATGTCTATAAAAAATTAAAAAATTAGTCAGGCATTGTAGCACCCACCTGTAATTCCAACTGCTCAGGAGACTGAAATAGGATCGCTTGAGCTTATGAAGCTTAGTTTGGCTGGATATATATTCAAGGATTTAAAGGAATAAAACTATGTAGGAGATGAAAAATGAAATGGCCATTTTAAGAAAGACCTAAATTGATCTAATAGAGCTGAGAAGCTTACTTGAAGAAATTCAAAGTACAATTGCAAGCCCTAACAGCAGAACTGACCAAGCTGAGGAAAGAATCTCAGAGCTCAAAGACCAGTCTTCCAAAATAACTCAGACAAAAATAAATTAAAAAACAATAAAGATGATTGAACACAACCTCTAAGAAGAAACATGGGATTATGGAAAGAGACCAAATCTAAGACTCATTGGTGTCTCTGAAAGACAGAGAAAGCAAGTAACTTGGAAAACAATTTCAGGGTATCATCCGTGAAAATGTGCCCAACCTCAGTAGAGAGGCCAACATTTAAATTCAGGAAATACAGAGAATGCCTGTGAAATACTACACAAGAAGACCATCCCCAAGACACATAGTCATCAGATTCTACAAAGTCAAAATAAAAGAAAAAATGTTAAAGACAGCTATAGAAAACAGGCAGGTCACCCGCAAAGGGAACCCCATCAGGCTCACAGCAGACCTTTCAGCAGAAACCTTACAAGTCAGAAGAGATTGGAAACCCATATTCAACATTCTTAAAGAAAAGAAATTCCAACCAAGAATCTTATATCCAGCCAAACTAAGCTTCATAAGTAAAGGAGAAATAAGATCCTTTTCAGAGAAGCAAACGCTAAGGGAATTCATTACCACCAGACCTTCCTTACAAGAGGTCTTGAAGGGAGTGCTAAATATGGAAAAGAAATACAGTTGCCAGCCACTACAAAAACACACTTAGGTATATGGACCAAAGTCACACCATAAAGCAATCATACCAACTAGTATATATAATAACTAGCTAACAACAGGATGACAGTATTAAATCTTCGCATATCAATGCTAGCCTTGAATGTAAATGGGCTAAATGCCCCAATTAAAAGGCACTGGGTGGCAAGTTGGATAAAGAAATAAGACTCAATGGTATGATGTCTTCAAGAGACTCATCTGATATGCAATGAAACCCATAGGTTCAAAGTAAGAGAATAGAAAATAGATATCTACAGAATTCTTCACCCAAAAAACAACAGAATATACATTCTTTTCATCGGCACATGGGACGTACTCTAAAATCAACCACACAATCAGACATAAAACAATACTCAGCAAATTCAAAAAAAAGAAAAAACAATTTGGGAGGCTGAGGTGGGTGGATCACCTGAGATCAGGAGTTTGAGGCCAGCCTGGCCAACATGGTGAGACCCCCTGTCTACTAAAAATACGAAAATTAGCTGGAAGTGATGACAGGCATCTGTAACCCCAGCTACTCGGGAGGCTGAGGCAGGAGAATCACTTGAGCCAGGGCGGCAGAGGTTGCAGTGAGCTGAGATCGTGATATTGCACTCCAGCCTGGGCAACAAGAGTGAAACTCATCTCGAAAAAATAAAATAAAAAAAAAGAAAAAGAAAAAAAACAACAAAGTCATATGAACCACACTCTAAGATCACAGAGCAATAAAAATGAAATCAATATGAAGAAAATCACTCAAAATCATACAATTACATGGACATGAAACAACCTTTTCCTGAATGATTTTTGGATAAATAACAAAATTAAGGCAGAAATAAAGAAATTCTTTGAAACTAATGAGAACAAAGATACAACATACCAGAATCATTGGGACACAGCTAAAGCAGTCTTAAGAGGGAAGTTTATAGCACTAAACATCCACATCAAAAAGTCAGACAAATCTTAAATTAATGACATTAACATCACAACTATAGGAACTAGAGAGGAACTAGAGAAACAAGAACAAGCCGACCTCAAAGCTAGAAGAAGATAAGAAGTTACCCAATTCAGAGCTATACTGAAGGAAATTGAGATGAAAAAAAAAAAAAAAAAAGATTAATGAATCCAGGATTTGGTTTCTGAAAAGAATTAATAAGATATATAGACCACTAGCTAGACTAATAAAAAGAGAAAATCCAAATAAACACAATCAGAAATAACAAATGGGAAATAACCACTGAACCCCACAAAAATACAAAAATCCCTCAGAGAATACTATGAATATCTTTATGCACACAAGCTAGAAAACCTAGAAGAAATGGAAAAATTCCTGAAAACATAGAACCTCTCCAGATTGAACTAAGAATAAATTAAATTCCTGAACAGACCACTAACAAGTTCTGAAATTGAATCAATAATGAAGACCTTAACAACCAGAAAAAAAACCCAGGACTAAACAGTTTCACAACTGGATTCTACCAGTTGCATGAAGAAGAGCTGGTACCATTCCTATTGAAACTACTCCAAATAATTGTGGAGGAAGAACTCCTTCCTAACTCATCCTATGAGGCCAGAATCAACCTGATACCAAAACTTGGCAGAGACACACACAAAAGATGAAAACTTCAGGGTAATGTCATTGATGAACACAGATGCAAAAATCCTCAACAAAATACTAGCAAATGAAATCCAGCGGTTTATCAAAAAGTCAATTCATCCCAGATATCAAGTATATCAAGTAGACTTTATCATCTATGTAAAGTAGGCTTTATCATAAATAAATATGCAAGATTGGTTTAACACACAAACACAAAATAAATAAATGTGATTAATCATATAAACAGAACTAAAAGCAAAAACCCAGTGATTATCTCAACTGATCCAGAAAAGGCTTTCAATAAAACATTCCTTCATGTTAAAAACCCTAACATTGAAGGAACATACCCCAAAATAATAAGAGCCATCTATGCCAAACCCATAGCTAATATCATACTAAATGGGCAAATGCTAGAAGCATTACACTTGAAAATTGGCACAAGATAAAGATTCTAGCTTACACTCCTATTTAACATAGTATTGGAAGTCCTGAACAAGCAATCAGGCAAGAGAAAAAAATAAAGGCATCAAAATAGGAAGAGAGGAAGTAAAACTATCCATTTGCAGATGACATGATTCTGTACCTAGAAAACCCCATAGTCTCTGCTCAAAATCTCCTAGGTCTGATAAACAACTTTAGCAACGTTTCGGAATACAAAATTGCAAAATACTTTGCAAATATTTTCAGAATGGGAGAAAATATTTGCAAAATCAATGTACAAAAATTGCTAGCATTCCTATACACCAAGAACAGCCAAGTGAGAGGCAAATCAGGAACACAATTCCATTCACAATTGTCACAAGAAGAATGAAATTCCTAGGAATAAAACTAATCAGATATGTGAAAGATCTCTACAATGAAAATTACAAAACTGCTCAAATAAATCAGAGATGACACAAACAAACAGAAAAGCTTTCCATGTTTATGGACAGAAATAGTCAATATTGTTAAAATTGCCATACTGCCCCAAGCAATTTATAGATCCAATGGTATTCCTATCAAGCTACCAATGACAAACTTCCTAGAGACTTGCTGAATGGAACTTCCTAGAGACTTGCTGAATGGTTTTGACCAAAATGCTGATCATGATATGGACAATGAAGTTCAGGCTGAGGTGATCTCAGACAGAGATGAGAAAATTATTGGGAATTGGAGTAAAGGTCACTCTTGCTATGCTTTAGCGAAGAGACTGGTGGCATTTTGCCCCTGCCCTAGAGACCCGTAGAACTTTGTAATTGAAAGAGATGATTTACAGTATCTGGTGGAAGAAATTTCTAAGCAACAAAGTATGCAAGAGGTGACCTGGCTTTTTCCAAAAGTTTACAGTCATATATTTTCATAAAGAGATTATCTGAAATTGGAACTTTTGTTTAAAAGGAAAGCAGAACATAAAAGTTCAGAAAATTTGTAACCTCACCATGCAATAGAAAAGAAAAACCCATTTTCTGAGGAGAAATTCAAGCCTGCTGCATAAATTTGCATAAGAAACAAGGAACCAAGTGTTAATAACCAACACAAAGGGAAAATGTCTGCAGGGCATTTCAGAGATCTTCATTGGAGCCCCACCCATCAGAGACCCAGAGACATGGGACAGAAAAAATGGTTTTATAGGCAGGGCCCAGTGCCCTGATGCTCTGTGTAGCCTGAGGATGCAGTGCCCAGCATACCAGCCACTCTAGCTCCAGCCATGGCTAAAAGGGGCCAAGTTACAGCTCGGGCTGTGGTTTCAGAGGTGCATGTCCCAAGCCTTTGCAGCTTTCGTGTGGTGTTGGCTCTGTTGGATGCACGGAAAGCAAGAGTTTGGGGGCTTCCACCTAGATTTCAGAGGATGTATGGAAATGCCTGGATGTCCAGGCCAGACAAGTCTGCTGCAGGGGTGGAGTCCTCATGGATAACCTCTACTAGGGCAGTGCAGAGGGGAAATGTGTGTTGAAGCCCCCACACGCAGTCCCCACTGGGGCACTGCATAGTGGAGCTATGAGAAGAGGGCCACCATCGTCCAGACCCCAGAATGGTAGGTCTACTGACAGCTTACGCCATCTGCCTGGAAAAGCTACAGGCACTCAATACCAGCCTATGAAAGCAGCCATGGGGGCTGTAGCCTGCAGAGCCACAGGAAAGAGCTGCCCAAGCCTTGGGAACTTACCTCTTGCATCAGCATTTCTTGGATGTGAGACATGCAGTCAAAGGAGATTACTTTTGGAGCTTTAAGATTTAATGAGTGCCCTGCTGGGTTTACAAATTGCAAGGGGCTTGTCGCCCCTTTGTTTTGGACAATTTATCCCATTTGTATAGAACATTTACCCAATGCCTGGGCCCACTGCATCTTATAAGCAACTAACTTATTTTTTTATTTTACAGGCTCATAGGAGGAAGAGACTTGCGTTGTCTCAGGTAAGACTTTAGACTTGGACTTTTGGGTTAATGCTGGAATGACTTAAGACTTTAAGGGACTGTTGGGAAGGCATAATTGGTTTTGAAATGTGAGAAAGACATGAGATTTGGGAGGGTCCGGGGTGGAATAATATGGTTTGGCTCTGTGACCCCACTCAAATCTCATCTTGAATTTTAATCCCCCTGTGTCAGAGAAGGGGCCTATTGGGAGATTATTGAATCATGGGAGTCATTCATACTGTTCTCATAATAGTGAGTGAGTGCTCACAAAATATGATGGTAAAAAGTGTTTAGCAATTTCCTCAAGCCCTGTTGCCATGTGAAGCAGGTCCTCACTTCCTCTTCACCTTCCAACACAATTGTAAGTTTCCAGAGGCCTCCCCAGCCATTCAGAACTGTGAGTCAATTAAGCCTTTTTTCTTCATAAATTTCCCAGACTCAGGTAGTCCTTCATAGCAGCGTAAAAATGAACTAATACAGCCAGCAACAGGGGAAGGAATCATCATTCAATAAATGGTGCTGGATAACTGGCTAACTGGCTATATGCAGAAGATTGAAACTGAACTCTTTCCTTATATCATACACAAAAATCAATTCAAGATAGATTAAATACTTAAATGTAAAACCTAAAACTTGCAAAATCCCTGACAGATAACTTAGGAAATACCATTCTAGACATAGGAACTTGGTAAGATTTTATGATGAATATCTCAAAAGCAATTGCAACAAAAATAATAACTGACAAATTGGACTTAAACTAAAGAGCTTCTGGACAGCAATATAAAATGTCAACAGATTAAACAATGTACAGAATGAGAGAAAATATTTTCAAGCTATGCATCTGACAAAAGTCTAATATCTGAAATATATAAGGAAATTAACAAATTAACAAAGAACAAGCAACCCCATTAAAAAGTAGGCAAATGACATGAACAGACACTTTTCGAAAAGAAGACATACACACAGCTAACAAGAATATGAAACAATTCTCAGTGTCACTAATTATTAGAGAAATGCCAATCAAGACCACAATGAGAAACCATCTCTCACCAGTCAGAATGACTATCATTAAAAAGTAAAAAAATAACAGATCATGCCCAGGTTGCAAAGAAAAGGGGAATGCTTATACACTGTTGGTGGGAGTGTAAATTAGTTCAGCCATTGTGGAAAGCAGTTTGTTGATTTCTCAAAGAACTCAAAGCAGAATTACCATTCAATCCAGCAATTCCATTATTGTGTATTATGTTCCCAAAGATAGAGAAATCATTCTATACAATGTGGACATAAACATGCTGCCCTAGCTTAGGTCAGCAATGTAGGCAAGTAGATTGAGCTGATGCCTTCAGGGGTGTTGACCTTGACCTCCTTGAGCTATACGAGTGCCCTGACAGCCTCTGCTAGTCCACTCATGTCCTTGGTGTTGTTGACCTGTATCCTTTTTAAGCCCTTCTTTTCCTTCGTGGCAAAGCACACGTTCCTCACGAACTTAGGGCCCACTCCTTTAAGAGGTTCATATCCTTGTAATTGAGGTTTCTTGATGCCATTTCTGTGCCATTTTTGGGACTAGTGCATGGTGTTGTTCTTGAACTTGGCCATATCTGCACCATAAACTGCAGCTCCTCTACTTGTGTTTCTTTGTAGTCATTCACAGACATGTGCAGAGCAGCCAAAAATACAGATCATCCAATGTGCACGTTCTGAGCTGAGGTCAAATCATATGTTGCCCTGCCTTCTTTTTACAGCTCTTATACTGTAAACAAGCAACATTTTCAGACTATTTAGTGACACATTTTTCATATTTTTGTTCATGCTTTCTGTTAGAGATGCTGCTATTTAAAATTGCCCCAAAGTATAGTGCTGAAGTGCTTGTCTAATGATCCTAAGCACATGAAGGCTATGTGTGCCTTATGGAAAATACGTATGTCAGATATGCTTCATTCAGGCATGAGTTATACTGCTGTTGGCTTTGTATTCAGTGTTAATGAAAATACAATATCTTTTAAATAAGGTGTTGAAACATAAAACAAGGTTATATGTCAACCCATCTTTTAAAAAAATATTGTTACTAGACACTCTCAGGAAACTAACCTTGTATTTCCTGTAAGAGTAGTGGTTCCGTATTTGCCAATTCTATGTTTGCAGTGACTTTATACCACATAGTGACTACAAATAATAAAAATTGGCTGTTCTTTTTTCCATTTCTTTCACCAAGAACAGCTATATACCCTGGATGTTATGCATAAACCAAACAAGATTCAGAGAGGTGAGGAGAAAAAGGTAGACGGGTCAGGGACTTCAGGGCTCAGAGTAACAAGACAGCAATTTTTTTGGAGTTTGTCATTTTTTTGCCTCATATATTCTGGATTAGTTGCAGAGAAAGCCAAGAACCTAGAATTCCTCTTCTTTATTCCCCTCTCTCTCCCTCCCTCCATCTTCTTTGTCTCCTCTTTCTTTCATTCATTCATATTGGTATATGAATATATCATACATATCAATATGAATGAAATATAATTAATATTTACATATATGTCAATATATGTTAATAAAAATATTTTAAAAATATCTATTAAATTAACATATATTCATATATAGTTTCAAATTATGCTATATAAAAAGAAAATAGAGACTAATAGAAAATTTAAAATGCTATGTACCTGTATTAGGGTTCTCTAGAGGTATGTCTATATATATACACACACACACACATATTATATATGTATACACATACACACATACATATATATGTATATAAAGGGGACTTTATGAAGTATTAACTTACACAATTGCGAGGTTGCACATAGGCTGCCTGCAAGCTTGAGGAGCAAAGAGAACCAGTCCAAGTCTCAACACTGAAGAACTTGAAGTCCGATGTTGGAGGGCAGGAAGCATCCAGCAAAGGAGAAAGATGTAGGCTGGGAGGCTAGGCCAGTCTTGCCTTTTCAAGTTTTTCTGCCTGCTTTATATTCACTGGAAACTAATTAGATGGTGCCCACCAGATTAAGGGTGGGTCTGCCTCCTCCAGCCTACTGACTCAAATGTTAATCTCCTTTGTCAGCACCCTCACAGACTTTTTGCCTGCTCTGTGCCTAAAAGGTTGACATTTTCTTCTAACCCCCATCCGGCAACTATTTCATTAAACTCTCCAGGTTCTAGTAACCCTTCCCTTCCCTGGTGCCTTCAGGCCTAGGTCTGGCAAAGCTCGCTGCTGTTACCAGCTTCAGCATGCTGCACATTGTTGCTTTTCATAACTCTCTTGCCCAAAACTTTGTAAATATTTTTATTACATTTTTCTCAGTTATCCAGCCCAAGTGTGGCATTTGTCTAAAACACAGTAATAAACTTCATATGTACTGTGAAATGCAAGATGTAGAGAATATAAAATAAATATTGCCTTCTCATTATTAGGAGCAACATATGTACCTGACACAGGTTGGAAGCATATAATGCAAGATAAACATATTTATGTTGCAGAACTCCCAGAATCAAATCTGGAAGAACCACCCCTATTCAGAGAAATGTAACATAAGCATGAATGAGTACTCTGGGCAGGAGCTAAAAAATATGCTTAAATCTACAAGTTAAACTGGTTAAACACCAGATGAAAAGACTCTCAGATACTAAAGATTAATTTCATATCTGTAGAAATAAATCAATAATAAAACAAAAGTAATTATCTAATAATGAGACAGATCTCATTATGTCAAAGGATGAACACCCAAAAGGTGCTAGTTGGGTAACTTTGTGCCTCCTACTTGTTACATTTCTGCATTACCTGCATGGATGACAGATAATTCCATCTTCATCTTTTCAAGTATTGTTAACTTGAAGAACCTGAAAATCACAGGACTCCACCCTCAATCTGCAACTATATGAAAAAATGGCAGAAGGAATAACATTTTGTCTTCTGTTAAGCAACAACAAACTCCCTACTTAGCTCTACAACCACTACACCAGGAGATATAAATTTAATACCATCAATTACAAAAAAAAATATACTGGTTAGGGACTTAACATTTTGTAATTGACAAAGCTAATTCCAAGCTGGCCTACACAATAAAGGATATATTTTGATCTACATAAATAAAACTCCAGTACCAGGTCTAGATTCGAGAAACTTATACTCCAGTAGCTAAAACCATGTCACCATAAATCCAGCTTCTTTTTGACTTTCTACTCTCCCCATCACTGGTATCTGTAATCCTCAAGCCACACATTGCCTTTCATCCACCATCAGTACAAGACTGATATAATTCACCTGTGATCAATAATGGCCACTACAGTTCCAGCCCTCACATACTAACACTTCATTATCCAGGGAAATGGGGTGTCTCTTTCCTATCATACAAAGTGCTGGAATTCACTAACCTCTCAGTATCTCCAAATGTGTCATGTACCCTACCCTAATCCAATCAGTGTACCCAGTTGAATGTGACTTAATGATATTCTAAAAGCTATGGGGATCTTTCCTTGAGCTAACTCATATAATGAAAATTTTAAAAAATGTTAATTCCGTAAAGGGAAATTGAGGCACTACTGGTGAGAAAGAAGGGAATAAGAACTGAGTAAAAAACGAACACGTTTCTCCTACAAAGTAGAAAATATGAGAATCTGGAAAGAGTTCTAAGTATATAAATTAGTCAAATATAATCAGAATAACCATCAACTTATTGTCCAAACAAACCCAAATCATTTTTGAGACTGAAAGTAGATGCTATTAATAATTAGGCCAACAGAAAAGTTGTAAATCAGGACAGTCTCAAACTGGGAAGCATGCCATCCTTGAAGCTCCAGATCCTTCTCTCTAACTGCTGCCATCTCTACTTCAATGTTTCACGATACCTAAAAGTAAACACGATTAAATCAATATATTCTCTTCCAAACTTAGTCCCATTTTAGTCTTCCCTTTGTGAGTGATACCACCATCCATCCAGAAGCACAATGCAGAACCTGGCAGAATTAGCCTTGACATAACCTCCTTCCTGTTATTCTTCATCCAGTCCATCACATTTACCTTGTAAAATATTTTAAATGATCCAAACTCCCCATGTACACTGTAATGTCTCAAGGCCCCATTTTCATCACCTCGTAATGGGACTAGAGTAATAACCATCTAAGCGATCTCTCAACATTTAGTTTTGCCTTTATTCCAATCTAAATAAGTCATTTCAAAACACAAATGTCAAGTCAACTACTTGTTTAAAACATTCAATAATTTCTTACTGATCTCGGAAATCGATGCAATGTTCATATTGAGGTACTATCTAGCTGTGCCTGCCTTTATTACCTGTCTCCCTCTACTGCCCCTGCTCCTTTCTATTCATCTCCAGCCACATTAGTTTTTGTTCATTTTCTCACACGTGCTTTATTAGTTTGTCAGGAAAGCCATAACAAAGTACCAAAACCTGGGAGGCTTACAACAGAAATTTATGATCCTCTGGTTCTGGAGGCTAAAGGTCTGAAATCAAGGTATCAGCAGAGCTATGCTCCCTCTGAAACTTGTAGAGAAGAATTCTTTGCCTCTTTCTAGAGTCTGACGGCTGCCGGCAATTGATGTTACTTGGTTTTCAGCTTCAGCATTTCACTCTCTAACAGCATCATAACATGACATTCTTTCTTCCTGTGTCTCTGCTTCTGCATCTCTTCTCCTCTTATGACACCGGTCAGTTTGGATTAAGGGTCTATCCTATTCCAGTATGACCTCATCCTAACAACAAATTACACCTGCACTGACCCCGTTTCCAAATAAGAGCACATTCTGAGGTACTTGCAGTTAGAACTTCAACATATCTTTTGGGGGAATAAAATTCAACCAATAATGTACGCTCTATTTCCTTCAGCTACAGACTCTGCACACGCTGTTCGTTCTGCAGGAAACATTCTTCTCTCACTGTTTGCTTGGTTGGTTTTTATTTATCCTTCAATCTCAACTCATAAGTCACTTTGCTGGGGGAGATTTCTCTTACATAGTATATAAGTCAACCTTCCCCATTATATACTGTCTCTATACCCCATATCAATTCTTCATAAGAATTATCACAATTATATTTGTACTTATTATTTATTATGTATGATCTTATGTATTATTACTTTTTTTTTACGAGATGGAATCTCGCTCTGTCGCCCAGGCTGGAATGCAGTGGCATGATCTCCGATCACTGCAAATTCCTCCTCCCAGGTTCATGCCATTCTCCTGCCTCAGCTTCCTGAGTGGCTGGGACTACAGGTCCCTGCCACCATGCCCAGCAAAGCTTTTTTTTTTATTTGTAGTAGAGACGGGGTTTCACTGTGTTAGCCAGGATGATCTTGATCTTTTGACCTCGTGATCTGCCCGCCTCAGCCTCCCAAAGTGCTGGGATTACAGGTGTGAGCCACTGCACCCAGCTGACCTTATGTATTATTTATCCTAATGCCTAGCATAGGAGCAAAGGAGGCATTCAATGTATATTTATTAAGTAATGAATGAAGGCATAAAAACAAGGACTTGCAATTTTTCTGATAGCACAAATTGGACTAGAAAAATTTACATTTTGGCAACACTTAACTTAATGCTCCTGAACACAGGAAATTAGCAGTCTTTAAAGATTTCCTAAATTCTAAGATTTTATTATATTTTTGGCACTTTTATTCTTTTCCTCTTGATTCATCTCTTAGTGCCCTTGGCATGTCTAATACTCTGGATTCTTGACACTGTAGTCTCTCTTTTCTAAAATGATTTATTTTTATTTTGGTTTTAAATTCTTTAATACAGGAGGCAAAAATTGAAGAAAATGGTTATTTGTAACTCTATTGTAAGGTATATTGTACCCTTACGAAGTGTCAAAATAAACTAAAACTCTGAAATTATATGAAGAGCTGCCAAAGCAATTTGTTTTCAATCTATCCATTGTGTTTAGTATGTTATCATTTTCTTTACTTGTGTTAAAACTTTCTTTTGTCAAGATTCTATGTTGACACAATTGAGTAATGCAGAGCACATCAGATTTTCACTAGAATACACATTCTTTCAGCTTTAGTTTGTCCTATGTATCACTGAAACATTTTACCATAGATCTTATGTTTTAGTTCTAAAACATAATCTGTTGAAATTTTTGTCTGATTCTTTTTATTTATTGTTATACTAGTGCCAACTGATATGAACAACCCAACTTACTACAGCAAAACAGATAATATAGAGGAGAAAGAAACCAAGAGACAAGGTGAAGAATATGTAATATTCTGAAGACCTAAGCCATAGTGATGTTTCTGGGACTAAATTTAAAGACTCTACTTCTTCTTCATTTGTTTTCTGTATACTTTTGTTATTCCTTTCGACTTAAATTATTTTCTAACAAAATGTTCTGCTTACATTTTTCTACCCTCCTACAATGAGACAATAAATTCATAAATATTACTTGCATAATAGAGGGCAAATATATATAATGCATATATTATATATAATTCATATATAATGTCTTTTAAATAATAAAGAAAAAATAGTTTATAAATCTATACACGTTCATTGAAAGCAACCTTAGAGATAAAAAATATGCGCCCGGGCACAGTGGCTCACACCTGTAATCCCAGCACTTTAGGAGGCTGAGGTGGGCGGATAACCTGAGGTCAGGAGTTCAACACCAGCCTGACACGTGGTGAAACCCTGTCTCTACTAAAAGTACAAAAAATTAGCCAGACGTGGTGGTGCACACCTGTAATCCTAGATACTCAGGAGGCTGAGGCAGGAGAATAACTTGAACCCGGGAGGCAGAGGTTGCATTGAGACAAGACTGTGTCATTGTGCTCCAGCCTGGACGACAAGAGTGAAAGTTTGTCCCCTCCACCAAAAAAATGTATTTCAAGACTCCATTTCAAATACATATTAAGTGATAAACAGTATTTCTGTCATGTCAAGGTATCATAGATTTATAAATCAGCTGACCTTGTCTTTAGATATCAGTATGCTGAAGTTTCTCCATAGTGTGAATTTCAGGATGCTGAAGAGATATCTATGATCATTATGTGTATAACATACTTCAATATTTTATTCTGAAAACTGAACACAATAACACATGCCTATTATCTTATTTATTCCTATCATATTCTGAAGTTAAATGTTCATAAATATCTAGCCATTTTTATTTTTCTTATTTTAGAATGTTTTCATTTTCACTTTATAACATACATAGTTTCTGCAGATTCTAATATATACACAAACTTGAATAAATATATACTGTTTATTAATTAATAGCCCACCTTGAGGTATTAACTTTAAGTTTAAATATATAGAATGTGCCAAAACAATGGTTTAAAGTTGAACATCTCTAGACATATTTTTGAGTTCACATATTACATATACCTCATACTTGTATTTGATTTCTGAATGTCACTTTTATTTCAATCATATTATTTTCTTATGGGAAAAAAAATCAATAATTTCTTACAGCCAACCAAGTTAAAAGTACATCTTTCTGGCTAATTTTCAATGCTCTCTAAATAACAGGCTTACTCCAAGCAGATATGCAATATGGTTTGGCCGTGACCCACCCAAATCTCATTTTGAACTGTAGTTTCTGTAATCCCCCTATGTGTCCTGGGAGGGACCTAGTAGGAGGTAATTAAATCATGGGGACAGTTAACCCCACACTGTGGTTCTCTTGACAGTGAGTGAGTTCTCACAAGATCTTATGATTTCATAAGGGGCTTTCCCCCGTTTTGCTCAGCACTTCTCCTTCTTGGTACCATGTAAATAAGGATGTGCTTGTTTCCCCTTTGCCATGATTTCCTGAGGTCTCCTCAGCCATATGAAACTGTAAGTTAATTAAACTTCTTTCCTTTATAAATTACTCCATCTCAGGAAAGTACTTTATAGCAGCATGAGAACAGACTAATAGAGTAAATTGGTAGAGTGGTGTGCTGATATTAAGATACCCAAAAATGTGGGAGCAACTTTGGATCTGGGTAACAGGCAGAGTTGGAACAGTTTTGATGGCTCAGAAGAAAAAAAGATGTGAGAAAGTTTGGAACATCCTAGAAACTTGTTTAACGGTTTTGACCAAAATGCTGATAGTGATACGGACAATGTCTGTGTACCAAACTTAAGTCCAGTACAATGAAGTCCAGGCTGAGGAGGTCTCAGATGAAGAAGAGGAGTTTATTGGGAATGGAAGCAAAGGCGATTCTTGCTAGGCTTTAGCAAAGAGACTGGCTGATTTTTGGTACCACAATATTTTGTAATATCAAAAGCAATAAGCAAAATCAATAACAAAAAAAGAAAAGAAAAAGTTGTGAAACGGGGAAAATCTTATTTCCAAAGTTACAACATAATTAGATTCAAATGTCTAGTTTTTAACCAAAAGTCACAAGGCATACAAAGAAATAGAGGAAAGTATGGCCAATTGAAAGGGAAAAAAAGAACAACAGAGACTGTGTCTATAGAAGACCTGTTGGCATATCTATTAGAAAAAGCCTTTAAAATAGCTATCTTAAAAATGGTCAAAGAACTAAAGGAAGATGTTAAGATATTCAAGAAAACAGTGTATGAACAAAATTGAAATATCAATAATGACATGGAAAACTCAAAAGAAACCAAAGAATTCTGGAGCTGAAAATTACAATCACTGAAATTACAAATTTACTACGGGGATTCAAAGGTGGAATTGAGTAAGCAAAAGAACCCATGAACTTGAAGATAGGACAATGAGAATTACTGATTCTGAAGTACAGAAAGAAAAAAATTGAAGAAAATTGACCCTGTAGAATCTGAGGGCACTATGAGGTAGACCATATATGCATTGTGCAAGTTCCAGAAGGAGAAGAGAGAAATAAGGGTGGAGAGAATATATGAAAAACGAATATCTGAAAACTTACCAAATGTGATGAAAGACATGAATATACATACCCAAGAAACTCAATGAACTCCAGGTAAAATGAACTCAAAGACACCCACACTGAGACACATGATAATGAAACTTTCGATAGACAAAGATGAATAGGGAATCTTAAAAGCAGCAAGAGAGAAGCAACTTGTCACACAGGATCCTCGATTAGATTATCAGCGGATTTTTCATTAGAAACCTTGGAGGCCAGAAGACAATGTGCTGATATATTCAAAGGCTAAAATAAAGAACTGTCAACCAACTTCCTATATCCGTAAAACTGCCCTTCAAAACAGAGGGAGAAATTAAGGCATTCCCACATAAACAAAAGCTGAAGGAGGTTGTCAGCATTAGACTTGACCTGTGAGAAATGCTTAAGGAAGACCTACAGGGTGAGATGAAACAAACAAACAAAAAACTAAACTCTAACTCAAAGCTATATTAAGAAATAAAGTTCTCAATAATGGCAAATACATGAGCAATTATTAAAGGTCATATTATTGTAAAAACAGTTTGTAATTCTAATTTTTGTTTTCTACATGATTTAAGAAACTAATACATTTTTATAAAAAACAATTATTAGACTAAAAGCTAGTATTATTACAACTTTGGTTCAAAGCTTCAAATTACATTTTCTATAATATATATATAGATGAAATTTAGTGATATCAATAATTGAAAAAGATGGAGACAGAGAGAGTAAAGAAGCAGAGTTTTTGTGTGTTATTGAAGTTAAAATGGTATAAATTTAGATTACAGTGTTATAATTTTAAGATAATTCCCATTGTAACAACAAAAAATAGTTATAGAATTACAAAAGAAATTGAGAAAGGTACATAAACAATTTACTACATAAAAAGAACTAAACACAAAAAAAGTGCAGTTGTGTCAAAAATAAGAGGCATAGAAGCTATAAGGCATAGAAAAAAATAAATAGCAAATGACAGAAGTAAGTTATTCATTATTAATAAATATTTGAAATGTAAATGGATTAAACTCTCCAATCATAAAAAAGATTGGCAGGATGGATAAGAAAAGAAAAACATGATCCAATTATATGCAAAGACTCACTTGATCCAAAGACGCAAATAGTTTGAAAATGGAAGCATGAAAAAAGATATACCATGCAAATAATTACCAAAGAAAGCAGGAGTGGCTATACTAATATCAGAGAAAATAGACTTTAAATTTTTTTAAAAAAGGTTATAAGAGAAAAAGAAGGACATTAAATATTGATGAAAAAGTTCAATACAGCAAGAAGATGTAAAAATTATAAACATTTACTCACCTAGTAACATACCATCAAAATATCTCAAGCAAAAACTGACAGAATTAAAAAATGAAATAGACAGTTTTACAGTAATAGCTGGAGACTTCAATGTCCCATTCTCAAAAATGGATAGACAACAGAGCAGAAGATAAGCAAGACAACAGAGGACTTAAACAGTGCAATAAATCAATTAGATTTAACAGAAATATACAGAACTCTCTGCAAAACAGCATATACCTTCTTCTCAAGTGCACATGTGATTTTTTTTTTTTTTTAGAATAGACCATATGTTAGACCACAAATAAAATCTCAATAGATTTTTAATAGATACCAGATAAACTATCTTCTCTAACTACAATGGGATGTAGTTAGAAATCAGTAACAGGGTGGGGAACATCACACACCAGGGCCTGTCAAAGGGTGGGGGGAGGGGGAAGGGGGGAGGGATAGCATTAGGAGATATACCTAATGTAAATGACGAGTTAATGGGTGCAGCACACCAACATGGCACATGTATACATATGTAACAAACCTGCACATTGTGCACATGTACTCTAGAACTTAAAGTATAATAACAAAAAAAGAAAAAATCAGAAGTAAAACTAGTAAAAGAAGTAAAAACCAGTAACACAGTAACAATGAAAAATGCACAAAATTGCATAAATTAAACGACACACTCTTAACCAATGAATGAAAGAAGAAATCTCCAGATAAATTAGAAAATAATTAGGGAGAAATGAAAATGAAAACACAATGTACCAAAACTTATGAACACATTAAAAGCAGTGCTAACACAGAGATTGATAGCTATACCTACATTAAAACACAATAAAGATCTCAAATCTGAAACCTAACTGTATAACTTAAGGAACTAAAAAAAGAACAACAAGCAAAATCCAAAGCTAGCAAAAGGAAGGAAATAATAAAGATTACAGGATACATAAAATAGAGAATAGAAAAACATAGAAAAGATCAATGAAACTAAGGGTTAATTATTTGAAAAGATCAACGAAATTGGCAAACATTTAGCTAGATAGATTAAGAAAAAGGGAGAAGACTCAAATTACTTAAACCAGAATTAAAGTCGGAATAATAGTACCTATTCCACAGAAATATGAGTAGACAGTAATATGAACAATTGTACACAAATTGCATAACCTAGATGAAATTGACAAATTTCTAGAAACAAAGACATACTGAGAGAGTAAATCATGAAGAAATATACATAGATTTATAACTAGTAAAAAGATTGAATTCATAAAAATTTCCCCCCAAAAAACAGATGGACTTGATGTTTTCATTGGTGAGTTCTACCAAAAATATAAGGAAGAACACCAATCCTTCTCAAACTATTCCAAAAAATTAAAGATAATGAAACACTTCCTAACTCATTATATGAACACAGCATTACCCTGACACCAAAGCCAGATAAAGATACTACAAGAAAAGAAATACCATCTGGGCATGGTGGTTTATATCTGTAATCTCAGCACTTTAGGAAGCTGAGGTGGGAGGATTCCTTGAGCCCAGAAGTTCAAAACCAGTCTGGGTAATGTAGTGAGAACCTGTCTCTACAAAAATATTATATTAAAAAATGAAAACTACAGACCAATATCCCTTATGAACACTGGTTGCAAAAGTCCTCAATAATATACCAGAAACAAAATTTAGCAGCAAATTGAAAGGATTATATACCTTTACCAAGTGGGATTTATTCCTGGAATGCAAAGATGGTTCGACACATGAAAATCAATGAATGCAATACACCACATAAACCAAATGAAGGAAAAAAATCACAAATGGTCATTTCAATTCATGCAGAAAAATCATTTGATAAAATTCAATATTCTCATAATACTAAAAAAAACTAGGAATAAAAAACTACCTCAAAATAATGTAAGCCACATATGAAAAACCCATAGCAAGAATCATAATGTCAAAAGCTTTTCCTCTGAGAAGAACAAAGCAAGGATGTCCACTTTTGCCATTCAACATTTATTCAACGGTGTACTGAAAATTCTAATCAGAGCAATTAAGTAAGAAAAAAAGGGATACAAGCCTTCTAAATTGGAAAGAAAGAAGCAAAATTATCTCTGCTTTCAGATAATATGATCCTATATGTAAAAAGCCCTATATATTCCACAAACAAAATAAAACTGTTAGTACTAATAATGAATTCACCAAAATGTTAGGATACAAAGTCAACATAAGTCATTGCATTTCTATACACTAACAATTAATAATATGAAAAGGAAATTATAAAAACAATTCTCTTTATAATAGCATCCAAAAGGACAAAATACTTAGAATTAACCAAGGAGGTGAAAGACATGTACAATAACTACAAAATATTGCTGAATTAAAGAAAATATAAATGCAAGAAAATACATCTTATGTTCATGGATTAAAAGACTTAATATTGTTGAGATGTCAATGGTACCCAAAGCAATCTACACATTCAATGCAATTCCTACCAAAATCTCAATGACATCTTTTGAAGAAATAGAAAAACTCATTCTAAGACTTTCATGGAATCTCAAGGGACCCCACATATTTAAAATAATCTTGAAAAACAACAAAGCCAGAAGACTCACATTTTGTTTATTTGAAAACGTACTACAAAGCTACAGTAATCACAACAGTATGGCACCAGCGTAAAGGCAGATATACAAACTGATACCATTTGACTGTGTCCCCACCCAAAATTTCATCTTGAATTGTAATCACCTTAATCTCATTACCCCCAGTTGTCAAAGAAGATACCAGATGGAGGTAACTGAATAATACAGGAAGTTTCTCTCATGGTGTTCTCATGAGATCTGATGGTTGTATAAGTGTTTGGTAGTTCCTCCTGCATTAATTCTTCTGCCACCTTGTGAAGAAGATGCTTTGCTTCCCCTTCATCGTGTGCCATGTTTGTAAGTTTCCTGAGGCCTCCCAGCCATGTGGAATTGTGAGTCAATTAAACCTCTTTACTTTATAAATTACCCAGTATCAGACAGTTATTCATAGCAGTGTGAGAATGGCCTAATATACAAACCAATGAAATAGAATAGAAAGCCCAGAAATAAACCCTTCCATATATGGTCAAATGAGTTTTGATGAGGGTTCCAGGAATATTTCATGGGGAAAGGACAGTTTTTGTTTTTTAATTATACTTTTAAGTTCTAGGGTATATGTGCACAATGTGCAGGTTTGTTACATATGTATACATGTGCCACGTTGGTGTGCTGCACCCACTAACTTGTCATTTACATTAGGTATTTCTCCTAATGCTGTCCCTCCCCTCTCCCGGCACCCCACAACAGGCCCCAGTGTGTGATGTTCCCCACCCTATGTCCAAGTGTTCTCATTGTTCAATTCCCACCTATGAATGAGAATATGGTGTGTTTGGTTTTCTGTCCTTGCCATAGTTTGATGAGAATGATGGTTTCCAGCTTCATCCATGTCCCTACAAAGGAAATGAACTCATCCTTTTTATGGCTGCATAGCATTCCATGGTGTATACATGCCACATTTTCTTAATCCAGTCTATCATTGATGGACATTTGGGTTGGTTCCAAGTCTTTGCTATTGTGAATAGTGCCACAATAAACATATGTGTGTATGTGTCTTTATAGCAGCATGATTTATAATCCTTTGGGTATATACCCAGAAATGGGATGGCTGAGTCAAATGGTATTTCTGGTTCTAGATCCTTGAGTAATTGCCACACTGTCTTCCACAATGGTTGAACTAGTTTACAGTCCCATCAACAGTGTAAAAGTGTTCCTATTTCTCCACATCTTCTCCACCACCTGTTGTTTCCTGACTTTTTAATGATCACCATTCCAACTGGTGTGAGATGGTAACTCATTGTGGTTTTGATTTGCATTTCTCTGATGATCAGTGATGATGAGCATTTTTTCATGTGTTTGTTGGCTGTGTACATGTCTTGTCTTCTTTTGAAAAGTGTCCACTCATATCCTTTGCCCACTTTTTGATGGGGTTGTGTGATTTTTTTCTTGTAAAGTTGTTTAAGTTATTTGTAGATTCTGGATATTAGCCCTTTGTCAGATGGGTAGATTGCAAAAATTTTGTCCCATTCTGTAGGACGCCTGTTCACTCTGATGGTAGTTTCTTTTGTGGTGCAGAAGCTCTTTAGTTTAATTAAATCCCATTTGTCTATTTTGGCTTTTGTTGCCACTGTTTTTGGTGTTTTAGTCATGAAGTCCTTGCCCATGCCTATGTCCTGAATGGTCTTGCCTAGGTTTTCTTGTAGAGTTTTTATGGTTTTAGGTCTGACATTTAAGTCTTTAATCCATCTTGAATAAATTGTTGTATAAGGTGTAAGAAAGGGATCCAGTTTTAGCTTTCTACTTATGGCTAGCCAGTTTTCCCAGCACCATTTATTAACTAGGGAATCCTTTCCCCATTTCTTGTTTTTGTCAGGTTTGTCAAAGATCAGATGGCTGTAGATGTGTGGTATTATTTCTGAGGCCTCTGTTCTGTTCCATTGGTCTATATCTCTGTTTTGGTACCAGTACCATGCTGCTTTGGTTACTGTAGCCTTGTAGTACAGTTTGAAGTCAGGTATCATGATGCCTCCAGCTTTGTTCTTTTTGCTTAGGATTGTCTTGGCAATGGGCTCTTTCTTGGTTCCATAGGAATTTAAAGTAGTATTTTCCAATTCGGTGAAGAAAGTCATTGGTAGCTTGATGGGGATAGCATTCAATTTATAAATTACTTTGGGCAGTTTGGCCATTTTCACAGTATTGATTCTTCCTGTTCATGGGCATGGAATGTTCTTCCCCTTGTTTATGTCCTCTTTTATTTCATTGAGCAGCGGTTTGTAGTTCTCCTTGAAGAGTTCCTTCACATCCCTTGTAAGTTGGATTCCTACGTATTTTATTCTCTTTGAAGCAGTTGTGAATGGGAGTTCACTCATGATTTGTCTGTCTGTCTGTTATTTATGTATAGGAATGCTTGTGATTTTTGCACATTGATTTTGTATCCTGGGACTTTGCTGAAGTTGCTTATCAGCTTAAGGAGATTTTGGACTGAGATGATGGGGTTTTCTAAATATGTCATCTGGAAACAGGGACAATTTGACTTCCTCTTTTCCTAATTGAATACTCTTTATTTTTTTCTCCTGTCTGACTGCCCTGGTCAAAACTTCCATCACTATGTTGAATAGGAGTGGTGAGAGACGGCAGCCCCGTTTAGTGTCAGTTTTCAAACGGAATGCTTCCAGTTTTTGCCCATTCAGTATGATATGGCTGTAGGTTTCTCATAAATAGTTCTTATTATTTTGAGTTACATTCCATCGATACCTAGCTTATTGAGTTTTTAGTATGAAGGACTGTTGGATTTTGTCAAAGGCCTTTTCTGCCTCTATTGAGATAATCATGTGGTTTTTGTCTTTGGTTCTGTTTATGTGATGGATTACTTTTATTGATTTTCATATGTTGAACCAGCCTTGCATCCCAGGGATAAAGTCTACTTGATCTTGGTGGATAAGCTTTTTGATGTGCTGCTGGAATTGGTTTGCAAGTATTTTACTGACAATTTTTGCATCAATGTTCATAAGGGATATTGGTCTAAAATTCTCTTTTTTGGTTGTATCTCTGCCAGGCTTTGGTACGAGGATGATGCTAGCCTCATTAAATGAGTTAGGGAGAATTCCCTCTTTCTCTATGGGTTGGAGTAGTTTCAGAGGGAATGATACCAGCTCCTCTTTGTACCTCTGATATAATTCGGCTGTGAATCTGTCTGGTCTTGGACTTTTTTTGGTTGGTAGGCTATTAATTATTGCCTCAATTTCAGAGACTGTTATTGGTATACTCAGGGATTCAACTTCTTCCTGGTTTAGTCTTGGGAGGGTGTATGTGTTCAGGAATTTATACATTTCTTCTAGATTTTCTAGTTTATTTGCTTAGAGGTGTTTATAGTATTCTCTGATGGTAGTTTGTATTTCTGTGGGATCTTTAGTGATATCCCCTTTATCAGTTTTTTATTGTGTCTATTGGATTCTTCTTTTATTCTTCATTAGTCTTGCTAGCGGTCTATCAGTTTTGTTGATCTTTTCAAAAAAAACAGTTCCTGGATTCATTTTTTGAAGGGTTTCTTTTGTGTGCCTCTATCTCCTTCAGTTCTTCTCTTAGTTATTTCTTGCCTTCTGGTAGCTTTTGAATGTGTTTTCTCTTGCTTCTCTAGTTCTTTTAATTGTGATGTTAGGGTGTTGATTTTAGATCTTTCCTGCTTTCTCTTGTGGGCATTTAGTGCTCTAAATTTCCCCTACACATTGCTTTAAGTGTGTCCCAGAGATTCTAGTATGCTGTATCTTTGTTCTTTGTTTCAAAGAACATCTTTATTTCTGCCTTCATTTTTTTATTTACCCGTAGTCATTCAGGAGCAAGTTGTTCAGTTTTCATGTAGTTGAGTGGTTTTGAGTGAGTTTCTTAATCCTAAGTTCTAATTTGATTGCACTGTGGTCTGAGAGACAGTTTGTTATAATTTCTGTTTTTTTACATTTGCTGAGGAGTGCTTTACTTCCAACTATGTGGTCAATTTTGGAATAAGTGTGATGTGGTGCTGAGAAGAATGTATATTCTGTTGAATTGGGGTGGAAAGTTCCGTAGATGTCTATTAGGTTTGCTTGGTGCAGAGCTGAGTTCAATTCCTGGATATCCTTGTTAACTTCCTGTCTCATTGATCTGTCTAAAGTTGACAGTGGTGTGTTAAAGTCTCCCATTATTATTGTGTGGGAGTCTAAGTCTCTTTTTAGGTCTCTAAGGACTTGCTTTATGAATCTGGGTGCTTTATGAATTGAGTGCATATATATTTAGGATAGTTAGCTCTTCCTGTTGAATTGATCCTTTTACCACTATGTAATGGCCTTCTTTGTCTCTTTTGATCTTTGTTGGTTTAAAGTCTGTTTTATCAGAGACTAGTATTGCAACCCCTGCTTTTTTTTTTTCTTCTATTTGCTTGGTAGATCTTCCTCCATCCCTTTATTTTGAGCCTATGTGTGTCTCTGCACGTGAGTTGGCTCTCCTGAATACAGCACACTGATGGGTCTTGACTCTTTATCCAATTTGTCAGTCTGTGTCTTTTAATGAAGCATTTAACCCAATCATATTTAAGGTTAATATTGTTATGTATGAATTTGATCCTGTCATTATGATGTTAGCTGGTTATTTTGTTCATTAGTTGATGCAGTTTCTTCATAGCATTGATGGTCTTTACAATTTGGCATGTTTTTGCAGTAGTTGGTACCGGTTGTTCCTTTCCATGTTTAGCGCTTCCTCCAGGAGCTCTTGTAAGGCAGGCCTGGTGGTGACAAAATCTCTCAGCATTTGCTTATCTGTAAAGGATTTTATTTTTCCTTCACTTATGAAGCTTGGTTTGGCTAAATATGAAATTCTGGTTTGAAAATTCTTTTATTTAAGAATGTTGAATATTGGTCCCCACTCTTTTCTGGCTTGTAGAGTTTCTGCTGATATATCCACTGTTAGTCTGATGGGCTTCCCTTTGTGGGTAACCCGACTTTTCTCTCTGGCTGCCCTTAACATTTTTTCCTTCATTCAACCTTGGTGAATCTGACAAGTGTGTGTCGTTGGGGTTGCTCTTCTCAAGGAGTATCTTTGTGGTATTCTCTGTATCTCCTGAATTTGAATGTTGGCCTACCTTGCTAGGTTGGGGAAGTTCTCCTGGATAATATCCTGAAGAGTGTTTTCCAGCTTGGTTCCATTCTCCCCGTCACTTTCAGGTACACCAATCAGACATAGATTTGGTCTTTTCACATAGTCCCATATTTCCTGGAGGCTTTGTTCATTTCTTTTTACTCTTTTCTCTCTAAACTTCTCTTCTCCCTTCATTTCATTCGTTTGATCTTCAATCACTGATACCCTTTCTTCCACTTGATCAAATCGGCTACTAAAGCTTGTGCATGCATCACATAGTTCTTGTGCCATGGTTCTTAGCTCCATTAGGTCATTTAAGGTCTTCTCTACACTGTTTATTCTAGTTAGCCATTCATCTAATCTTTTTTCAAGATTTTTAGCTTCTTTGCCATGAGTTCAAATATCTTCCTTTAGCACGGAGAAGTTTATTGTTACTGATCTTCTGAAGCCTACTTCTATCAACTTATCAAAGTGATTCTCCATCCAGCTTTGTTTCGTTGCTGGCAAGGAGTTGTGTTCCTTTGGAGGAGAAAAGGCACTCTGATTTGTAGAATTTTCAGCTTTTCTGCTGTTTTCTCCCCATCTTTGTGGTTTTACCTACCTTTGGTCTTTGATGATGGTGACCTACAAATGGGGTTTCGGTGTGGATGTCCTTTTCATTGATGTTGATGCTATTCCTTTTTGTTTGTCAGTTTTCCTTCTAACAGTCAGGACTCTCAGCTGCAAGTCTGTTGGAGTATGCTGGAGGTCCACTCCAGACCCTGTTTGCCTGGTATCATCAGCAGAGGGTGCAGAATAACAAATATTGCAGAACAGTAAATGTGCTCCCTGATCCTTCCTCTGGAAGCTTCATCTCAGAGCGGCACCCAGCTGTATGAGGTGTCAATCAGCCCCTACTGGGAGGTGTCTCCCAGTTAGGCTACTCGGGGATCTGGGACCCACTTGAGGAGGCAGTCTGTCCATTCTCAGATCTCAAATTCTGTGCTGGGAGAACCACTTCTCTCCTCAAAGCTATCAGACAGGGATGTTTAAGTCTGCAGAAGCTTCTGCTGCCTTTTGTTCAGCTATGTCCTGCCCCCAGAGATGGAGTCTACAGAGTTGGGCAGTGGTGGGCTCCACCCAGTTCGAGTCCACAGAGGTGGGCTGCAGTGGGCTCCACCTAGTTCGAGCTTCCTGGCCACTTTGTTTACCTACTCAAGCCTCAGCAATGTTGGACGCCTCTCCCCAAGTCTCGCTGCTGCCTTGCAGTTCAATCTTGGACTGCTGGGCTAGCAGTGAGCGAGGCTCCATGGGCGTGGGACCCACCAAGCCAGGCGCGGGATATAATCTCCCGGTGTGCCGTTTGTTAAGATCATTGGAAAAGTGCAGTATTAGGGTGGGAGTGTCCCGATTTTCCAGGTACCATCTGTCATGGCTTCCCTTGGCTAGGAAAAGGAATTCCCCAACCCCTTGTGCTTCCCAGGTAAAGCAATGCCCTGCCCTGCTTCGGCTCACACTCCGTGGGCTGCACCCACTGTCCAACCAGAAGGAAAGTCTTTTCAACAAATGATATTGGGAAAACTGGATATCCACATATAAAATAAACAAATAAAGGTGATCCTCTACCTAACATTATATGCAAAAATTAACTCAAAAAGATAACAAACCTAAATATAAGACCTACAACTGTAAAGCATTTAGAAGAAAATACAGAGCAAAGGCTTCATGACATTAGATTTGACAATAGCTTCTTAGATATGACACCAAAGGCATAGGCAACAAAAGAAAAAATAGACAAATAGGATTTCATGAAAAAATATTTTAAGTTGTGCATTGAAGATAATAGAGCAAAAAGGCAACCCACAGAATGAGAGAAAAACATATGCAAATCCTGCATCTGTTAAGGGATTAACATCTAGAATATACAGAAAACTCCTAACACTCATGACAAAAAACAACCCAATTCAAAAATACACTTGTATAGACATTTCTCCAAAGAAAATGTACAAATAGACAATAAACATATGAAAAAATGTTCAAAATGTCTAATCATTATGGAAATGCAAATCAAAACTATAATTAGATACCACCTCACAGCCATTAGAATGGCTACTTTAAAAAAAAAATAGAAAGTAACAAGTGTTGGTAAGAATGTGGAGAAATTAGAACACTTGTGCACTACTGCTAACCAATGTAAAATGGTATAACAATTGTGGAAAACAATATGACAGTTCCTTCAAAAATTAAAAATGGAATTACTATATAATCTAGCAATTCTACTTCTGGGTCTACACCCAAAAGAATTAAAAGCAGAGTCTCAAAGGGATATTTCTACTACCATGTTCATAGTAGCATTATTCACAATAGCTAAAATGTGGAAACAAACCAAGTCCATTGAAGGATGAATGGATAAGCAAAATATGGTATATACATATAGTGGGATATTATTTGGCCTTAAAAAGAAAGGGAATTCTGGCATATGCTACAATATGGATGAACCATGTGGACATTATGCTAAGTGAAATGAGATATTTAAGAGTAGTCAAAATCATAGAGATAGAAAGCAAAATGGTGGTTGCCACGGAAAAGAGAGGGATTGAAGGTGAGTTGTTTAATGGGTATAAAGTTTCAGTTTTACAAGACAGAAAGGGTTATGGAGATGGATGGTAGTGATGGTTGCAGATGGTGAATGTACACTCAACACCACTGAACTGTACACTTAAAATGATCATTACATTAAATTTTGTTAAGTGTTTTTACCACAATTTTTAAAAATTGGATATTTTAAATAAACTGAAGTGATTGAAGCATTGAGAATTAATTAATTTTGGTTGTACTCTCCATGAAAATGCCCCTCCAACTCCCACTGAATACAACCTCTACCTAACCAATTTCAGTTGTCTCAGCTCTCCCATGTATCCCCACATTCCAGGCACTCTGTTTACTATTTCCAAAAATAAGCCAGTTTTCTTCTACTGTCTTAGTATAAGCTGGCCTCTCCTATATAAATGGTGACCATTTTTCAAAGACTTTCTCAAATTCTTCCTCCCTAAAGTCTTTCCTGAAGATATTTTTTTCACTTTTTTCACTTCTTTTCTCTCAAATACCACTTTTTATCACTATAATATTATTTACAATTTCTCTCTCTCCTCCATCCACCTCCACATGCCTAAAGGGCCACATTCAAGTACATTTTTTAAAGAGCTCACAAAGCACTTGGCAGTTAATTAGACCTTGTATTACAAAAACACCATTTGCAACTTTAATCTGGAGGGTTATTGGAAGATAACTATGTGGAAATCACAAGGAGAACAATAAAACTACATGGTGGTTGGCAACTATAATGTTTCTTCCCCCTAGTAACCACTTCTCAGTGTCCTGTTCTCAGTAGGGATAACAAAACCCCACTTCCAAACCAGGGAAGAGCTGGGCTAGTGGCTAGAGTTAAGTGTTAAGGTTCAGTGCAGCAGTTTACAAGGCAAGTACGTACATGAACTTCTGGAGCCTTGCCATGAACCTTTTGTTCAGTGTGTGTGTAGGGTGTGTATAGGGTCTGTGTGTTTCTTTTCTGGAAATGCAATCTACATTATCTTTTCCAATGTCATTATACTTGACCTAAAAGTAAAAGGAACATTTCAATTGATAGTTGGACCTATAGGAAATTGTATAGGTGATGAGATTCTATACATTATGAGAAATCTATAGGACCTTGCACAAAAGGTTAGCAAAGTGTGTGTTTAAGGTACTTTGGTAGAGGTGGTTGTGGTAATTTCTGAGGTTCTAGGTCTCCTTTGCAAACTACAATAAAAGTGAGGCAATTTAAATAAATACTAGATTCTATCACCTAGGAATTTATTTACTTTATGAGCATCTGGAAATTATTTTCTTAAAGTCAGTATTGTATCAATAGGTGCACTACAGGAAATCACAAAACCCTTGATTACATAAGATATGCATACTTAAATGCAAAAGCTGGTAAACACACTAATTCTAAGGGAGCTAGAACTATTGTATCCCCAGCACTAGCATAAGAGGTAGCACATATTAGGTGCTCAATGAGCACTGAATGAACGAATTAGTGATTAAATGGATGCCAGAGCTTTGCCTTATGTATCTGACTTGTATCTTCTCAACATGGGAACTTTTCAGGACATTGTTTTTATGATATTGTAAAGTTTCAAGAAAAAACAGTTATCTCAACATCTTCTTCATATGCACTACTCATGGGAGAAAAAAAAATTCATTCATTGTACTTGTCTTTAAGTCAGCATTTTACTCTCCAAAATTAGGGCAAAAGTAGTTACAGCTAAGATCAAATTCTGCCCTAGATAATAATCAAATCCCCAAATGAAAGACACTTTGGAGAAGAAAAAGATGGATATTTCAAAAAAATGAAAGTGCCTGTATGATAAATGCCATAACCAAGTAAAACTGCTTTCTTCCTGTCAATAATGACCCTAGCATCCCTGGTGTGTAACTTACATTTAACTGGCAACATTCTGGGCTACTCACATTAACTGCAACAGGCTGAACAGCTTGAACTTCAATAAAATGTGCATTAAGTGACTGAGTTAATTTAACCTCATTAATCCTCAACCCACTAGCACCATCTGAAGCCTTCCAAGCAGCCTGTGCTTCATCTGCAACATAAACATGTCCCTGTAAGAAATCAACACCCAAAATGTGCTGAAACTCTAGCTCCCAAGTTGTCACTGAGGGGTAAATGGCTGCATAATTGCCAGGACCAGGCTCCAATTGCATTATATGATTCACTCAACCTTATTATTCTTGTTAACAACAAGAAGAGTTCCCAAAAAATAAATTTCTCTCTGAAGATTTTTTTTGGAACTGCTTCTCTCTTGACTAAATATGCTCTAATTCATCAAAGAGCAGGATTCTTATTCAAGATACCTTTTTGCCTTATAACTTAAGAAACGTATATGGCAAATAAAAGACTGTGCTCAATTAAAAGAAAAATTTAACCCGTCTGCCTCTTACATCTTCCCCTGTGTGGGACTATAGAAATGATAATAGCAGTTAATTTTCAGGATTTTACTTGTAAAGGGCCAAAGTTTCAAAGTACCGTAAGTCATCAACACAATTTCAATATTTAGTAAAATATTTGCCGTGGTGCATGTGACATTTTAATTTTTTGTAATAGCGTGGGACTACTATGAAACCGATCTTGACCAACTTAAGAATGAGTCTAAATAAAGGCATGTGATGTGTACCACCTTGCTATTTTATATTTAATGACATTGAGAACACCTTTTGGAGCTACACCAGACCAATCTGGTTCAACTTTTATGTAACAGAGTTGTGAGTTGCTTTTCAGTCACCATGTACCCTTAGGTCACATAACCTGAGCATGCCCAGATGAACCAAGCGTGCAACCACTGAAGGAACCTAAGTGCTCAGAGAAGAAGGGACTGGGCAGGGCATGGTGGCTCATGCCTGTAATTCCAGCACTTTGGGAGGCTGAGGAAGGTGTATCATTTGAGGTCAGCAGTTCAAGGTCAGGAGTTCAACACAGTGAGACTCAGTCTCTACTAAAATTACAAAAATTAGTTGGGCGTGGTGGTGTGCACCTGTAATCCCAGCTACTTGGGAGGCTGAGGTGGGAGAATCGCTTGAACCCAGGAGGTGGGGGTTGCAGTGAGCCAAGATAGCACCACTGAACTCCAGCCTGGGTGACAGAGTGAGATTCCAGTTAAGAAAAGGAAGAAAGGAAGGAAGGAAGGAAGGAAGGAAGGAAGGAAGGAAGGAAGGAAGGAAGGAAGGAAGGAAGGAAGGAAGGAGAAGGAAGGAGAAGGAAGGAAGGAAGGAAGGAGGGAAGGGGAAGGAAGGGGAAGGAAGGGGAAGGAAGGAAGGGGAAAGAAGGAAGGGGAAGGAAGGGGAAGGAAGGAAGAGGAAGGAAGGGGAAAGAAGGAAAGGGAAGGACGGAAGGGGAAGGAAGGGAAGGAAGGGGAAAGGAAGGAAGAGAAGAAAGGGGAAGGAAGCGGAGGGGAGGGGAGGGTAAGGGAGGGGAGGAGAAGAAAGGGGAGGGAAAGGAAGGGAGAAAAGAAAAGAAAAGAAAGAGAAAGAGAAAGAAGGAAGGAAGGAAAAGGAAAAGGAAAAACAAACTGAATTAAGAAGCAGTTACTGGGCCAGGTCAGGTGTGGTGGCTCAAACCTGTAATCCCAGCACTTTGGGAGACTAAGGCAGGAGGACTGCTTGAGCTCAGGAGTTCCAGACCAGCCTGGGCAACTTGAAGAAATCTTATCTCTGCAAAAACAAACAAACAAACAAACAAACAAACAAACAAACAAAATTAGCCATACATGGTGGAGTACCTGTATTTCCAGATACTTAAGAGGCTGAGATGAGACCATCACTTGAGCCTGGGAGATTGAGGCTGCAGTGATCAGTAATGGCACCACCGCACTCCAGCCTGGGTGACAGTGTGGGACCGTGCCTCCAAAAACAAAACAAATAAGAGGTAGACACTGCATGGACTGCATGGCAGGATTCTGGATTAAATCAGATCAAGCCCTGGTGTCACCTCATGGCAAGATCCAATCAGATCATGCCTCCTTACATTATCTCATTGCAAGATCCAATCAGATCACACCTCATTAACCTATGTATATAAAACCTGACCCAACTGCCAGCTCAGGGAGACATGCTTTGGGAAATTTACCCAGGGTTCTCCCTATTTGTTATAAGTAATAAAATCCCCTTGCTAAATATTCCTTGTGGTCACTGTGTTGATACTCACCAAGCAAACTCACCCATTGTATGGGTAACACTTTGATTTTGGAGAGTCATTGGTTCATTTTCTGTTTCCATTATTCGGTAGTCAAGAAAATAAGTAGTATTATATCTGAATGTGCCTTCATTTCTTGTAAAGAGACAGTGAATTCCAAACTCACTGGACACTGGATCTGAACTGACAACAGTTTAGTCTAGTTTTGTGAGTATCACACAAATTTGGGGGTAGATAATATAACTGTTCACACTTCAGCTAGTGGGAATATACTGCCTACTATTAAGTTTTTCTAATGATCAAATCAGATAATTTATTCAAAGAACTTTGTACCATACCATCGATACAAATATAATCATTTTTTTCCTTTATAGTCAAAAGTTAGTGGGAATAAAATCTGTATCAAAAAGTGGGTAAAGCAAAATCCAAAGTAGATCCTACTCTTCACCAGCATTCCACAATACTTCTTAAAAGCTACTGAGTTTTAAAAAATAATTTCATAACTTTATCACCAAGAAACATAATATAGCAAAAATTATATATGTAAAAACATCTTTATTTTGAAAAGAAACCATCTTTCCATAATTAGCCAATTGATTTAAAATATTATAAGCAAAAGTTATTGGCCTGATGCATGCTATTTAAAAAAATTATTAAAAATAGAATGTAAATCCTTAAGCCACTGGATTGTCAAATATCTCTCAAGTCAAATCTCAAATGTTTCACTTGGTAAAAAAGTGTTTTCTTAAGTCAAATAACTTCATTAAATTTTCTCATTACATAAGTTACAGAAATTTATTAGTTCCTTATCTTTTGACTGTTATATTTAGGTAAGAATAAAAGCAAAAAAAATTATATTGTCATTCTAATACCTTTGTTAAGGCAGCAGTGTCCATAGTATATTTGTTTTTTAATCTGGATTTTTTTTTGTCAATTAACATGTGATTTTAGCAAGTTAATACATTCCTCTTTCTCCATTTTCATCAGTTACAAGGGATTCAATGGTCATAAAGTTTTGTAGTGTTATGACCCTATAAAGTGAGCAGGTTACTCCAACTTTGGAGAAAGCAGTACAGAAAATAAATATTCTTAAGACAGACAAACACCTTTTTGTAGCTCTAATGAAATATAAACTAAAACACCTTCTTGTTTGGCTAGTTCCAGTATTTTTCTTACCAGGTAAACTCTCTACTGGCAAGCAATTTAAAGTTATTTCATTTAGAACTGCCAGTTCCAGAAATATGATAGTCCTCAAGTAAAACACACTTTTTAAAAATATGTCATGCCAGTACTGTTCTGCTATATTCATGGAAGACAGATTTTAAATTACTATTTAATTGAGTACAATTTTACCCCAAGAAACAATTTATAAAAATAACATAAATCAGATATGATAAAATCAGTAATAAATATTGAGAATGAAGCATTTTAGAAAAGATAAGCTATCTTTAGAGGAGACAGAACAATTTACATTTTCAAACTACAGTGTATAACATCCTTTAAATCATACCCAAGATGTTGAAAAACATAAATATATGCACATTCCTGGTATTACAGCCAAAATATATCTCTCGATAGCTGCTCACCTTTACATATATGTATGCATGTTTTAATAAAAGTCAGTTTGTCTTTTTTAAAAGTATTTTTTGCAATATATTTTTAAAGTAAAAAAAAATTGCAACATATTTTTGGAACTATGCTAAATGCTACACATCTACTATTTTCAATTTCTGACCTTTGCTATTTAGGGAAAATAAATTACTCTTTCTGGAAAATAATTCTAAAATTACACTAAGTCATGGCAATTCCCTGATGAAATAGAAAAGGGAAAATGGTCAGCCAACAACATTTCAAAATACCTCATCAACGTCTTAAATATTCCCTCACATATGTGTTATCGCTCTAATGTCCTTTCATCCAGACTTAGTGCCATTCTTAAGTGAATATATATTCCTCATGATGTTGTGACATTCCAAACATCTGCCAGAGGCTCACTTCAAAAATTGGTACACAGCACTTTCAAGGCCTGTTACAGAAAAACTTCTCTGGAGTTTATTCTTAATACAATAAAAATAATTTTTCTAATATCTTGGACATGATGGCCACCATAAATGTATCATCTAGTAATATGACAGTACAGTATTAAAAGTCATAGATCACAGTAAAATTTTATGACCATAATTTCATATTTCTTACCAAGAGAGTATTCAAAATAAGTATGAGAAAAAGCATATTTGCAAGACAAAATTGAATTATGTCATATTTATTATTACATGGATAGGTTAGGCAAGGAAAAGAGATCCATTTCATTTATTTCAACTAAAGGGTATTTGTTGCAATGATACAGAGAGTGGACCAGAATCAGCTTCAAGGGCAAACATCTCAGCCAAATCAGCTTTCTTAATATCTCTGTTCTCTCTTCTTATCTGCACCATTCATCTTTGCTATGTATTTTCCTCTGTTTATCCAGTTTTTTGCTCCTTCATAGCTTCAGTTTGTACATGGCTTCAGTGTACCAACTACTTAACAGTATCCTTTGTGCTGCTATGCCTAATGCTAACAGATTCTGGGTTTTCCAGTTCAAATTCCCAAGAGTTAGATTCTGATTGACCTACTTCACCTGTTTACTGCAGAACAACTCACAGGCTGCTATTAAGCATTTTATTGGCTGCACTTTTCTTACCATCAATTTTCATTCCTAGTCCATTGAACTGTGGCTAGGAGATGAAATCTTGAGTATAAAAATAGCCACAATGGTAGAAGGGACTGAGTGAAATATATTACCTAGAAAAATTGTGTAAGTATTAACTGAAAACTTTATTTTGCCATATATAAAGACATTTACTTTGATTATTTTAACAAGGCATGCTACAACAAACTTTGCCTAGGAATCAAGTCAACCAGATTTCTGCAATACCAACATAAATCTTACAAAACTGGCTGGAACATTCACTTTGATTTTAGATATGCGAGAATCAGGCTAACTTACTATAGCTTTCCCAAATTTATAGTTTAAGAAAAAAGAGAGACCATTCCTCCAGTGATTCTCGCATAGTATTTTTATCTGGATTAAATTTATAGTGCTGTCGAAATAAATGTATACCAATTAGGGCTAAGAATTCAGAAGATTGCCTCTTTAGACATTGACAGCTGTTTCAACAGAAGATTTACTGAATTTAGTAAGCAATTTTAGTATGTCTTGATGTAGTTTTATGTAGCATAAAATGATCACACTATCATATTTGGTGAATAATCTCAGATTTATCCTGCCTGACCAAAAACACCAGGTACACTCAGTATTTCTATGAATATAATTTCACAATTTTCAACACAATGTATGCTGTTTTTTTCAGTGTACTTTTTCTGTTGAGTACTGAAAGGGAATCCTAGTTCATAATAAGCATATTTAACATTTATGTAATGCTTTATAAATTGAAACATACTTTCACATGGATTAATTTATATGTTACACATAGCAACAATTATTTTGTAAAGAAGAAAACCAGGACTTCAGAGGTTTCCTTAAGAAGGACTTAAGTAACATAGTCTATAAATGGCAGAGCCAGTATTCAATCCTATTAAATCATCTGTGAACTACTAGCACAGTACTATGCCTCTAAAGAGGCATGCTTGGGTCAACAGCATGAACAAAAAGAAAGAGCAAAATACAAAAAAGTCTGAAATACAAAGGATTCGAGGCTGGGATCATGAGAATAGCATCATGATCCAAGAAAGAGACGGTAACTGGAATTTCATATGGAAATGATTGAATTCAAAGAGATTGGTATTCATTTCTTTCGAGTTTGATCTTTTTAAATTCATAAGACTAAATTCATTTTTATTTCACATAAAAACCTCAAAAAATTGGCACTAGTTTTTTGCACACTGTGAAAAAGAATTCTGAGATCACATTTAAGCTCAATGAGAAGAGTGCCATGATGAATTAGGAATGTAGGCCATAGATAGGAGAACTGAAAATGAATAAAAATGTGAATACTGCATCATTGCCAACCCTGACTTTGACTTACCATTGTCTGGTTGATATATATGCATACCTCTCCTGCCACAGAGTTCTGCATAGTATATAGGATAAGAAGCTATAAGGGTCCAAAGTGCCAGTCCACAGATCATCAGCATATGTTTGGAGATGTTTACAAGCTGTGAAATATCCCGTCAATTCTATGCACATGGTTTGGAGATCATAATGAAGAAAGTTATTGAAGTAACATGAAGTCAAATCTTAGAGTCAACTCAATAGCAACTCTGTCTCCAGTATGGAACATAGCCATGAAGACATGCCGTACAATCCTCTGGCAAATTTATTCCCAGTAAATACTGTCCTTTCTCTGTCATCACTGGGAATGGAGCCAGGTGAAGGGAGATTTGGATGGAGAGGTGAGAGAAACTAGCAGCTGAGAAATAACTTCCAGATATTTCTAAAATATTTAAATTTTAACATACACGTGTGCTTCTTCTCAAATGTGCTTTGCTAACTCTTCAAAGGAATCATCCTTAGAGAAGCAAGGGCAGAAGGGACAGGGTCTTGGTCATCAGTCCCCTGCTCAGCCATGAATCCCAATCAAAAGACTGAGCTCTCCTGGATAATTTCACAGTTTTCTCTGTGGATTTCCAGCATTTCCAACCGTGGGATGGTGTACAGGTAGCATAACCTCCTCCTTTGCCATTCACTTTTAGCTCACAATATTTTATCCCCATCAGGAGTACGAGTCTTTGGTAAAATGAAAATGATAACTCTTCACAAAAATCTAGAGACATCCTGGTTTAAACCGTGGATTTATGTCAGTGCTCACACATCTAACAATTTCTTACTAGTTCATAGTATAATAATTTCACTCGAAGCTCTTTCCCACATTTCATAAAAAAGTACACAAATATAAGATCTTACAATATTAAGGTAATAATTTTTAAGAAATATTATTCACATTCACTAGTTTGCTATTAAATTCAGAAATGATTAAAATTAAAATATGCTTGTCAAAAGAGATAAATTACAGGCTCAGTGACAAATTTTATTAGGCATTTCTTTTACTCATTAGGGTGTACATTTCTATAACCAACAAGAGTTTTATGGATATGGCTATGAAATCAGATTCTATAATGTAAAATATGTTATTCCCCTCCACAGAATTCATTACCACCTATAATTCAAAGAACTATGAAATAAAGTTATAAAGAACTATGTATGGTATTATTCTTTAGTATGTATAAATAAATTTACACATAGGTATTTTGCATGAATAAAACTGAAAGGATAGTTTCCACACTGCCTAAATCACCCATATTGTTTGAATTTTTATAAGAATTTATTAATTTTAATATCAGGATAAATGATAAAGATACTACAAGGAAATAAAAAGCAATTTGGTCACTTCTGCATGATATTTGCTGACAATATACATCATAGTCACAAATTCCTCAGGACAAGTGTACAAATTAATGCAGTTTAGTTTTTGTTTTTTCACATGCTAAGATAAAATATATAGTAATCCTTAACATGACTAATTAGTATGTTGTTTATAAACATGTTAGAACAATCTATATTTTTAAAGTGATAGAAGAATCTATATTTTAAAATGAATCTATGCTATTTTAGAAAAATTGAATAACTTTTTCAATGTCTTCTTTGTGGTAATCTTATTACTTCTAATCTAATACTCCTTGAGACATAGAAAATTATGTGTTATGATTTGAAACATTTAGAAAATAATCTTGAACAGTTAGAATTAATTATATTCCTACTATAAGAATGCCAAAACTCCTCAAATACTATGTAGAGGTGAATTTTTTACATTAATACAATGTGTTATTTATAATATTTTAAGCTGATAAAAATATTTTGTGATTCAGAAGGTATTATTTATGAGCAAGAATCCAGAAGAATGATAGAAGGAAGAGACCCAGAACATAAAACCCTAAGTCATAAGGCAGAGGAGCTTTCAGTCAAAAGTCCTAGACTTGAGGAATAAAGAAGGCACTTTATTTTTGTTTAAAATTAGGATAATGAAAATGAACTTCACGTACTTCACATTTTTTCCCAAGCCTAGCCATGAGCAACAGACTGTTATTTCTACTTCTCTAATTTATTTTATTATTAATATAAGTATTTCAAAGGATAAATTCAGATATTGAATATTGGTGGAATGAACCTCTTAAGGATCCTACAAGTAGCAAATTGAACAGTGACAAGAATCCAAAGCCCAATCATTAATAATCAGAGTGAGCCAATGCAGAAGCAATGATTAACCCACCCTCAGCAAACATTTTGAAGTATTATTCCAACCAAGGTAACACAGGTTCAAGAAAACTAGGCAAATGATACAACAAAAAAATGAGGTAATTCTCAAAGCAGAAAACAATGTAATAATTATTAGATGAAAAATAAAATGTACAAGAATCAAGACGTAAATACTTTTTATATAATCTTACTAATTGAAAGAATGACTATGAATTTAACAAAAATATTTAATATCACCACGCATAAGGAAGCAGAAAAGGAGAATATAAGAGGGAATATTTACAATTACCACAAAAGGATGTCCAAAATGTCCAAAAATGACCAAGCAAAATATTGTAGTATATAATTATATAGCCATATGGAGGCAAATAACAGAAGAAACAACCAAAAGAGTTTGATAATGGGGTGCCTGTGATGAGCTAGAAGATGACTTGGGGAAGGTGACAGACATGATCATTTTTAGTAACTTTTAGCATTGACATTTTAAACTATGAGTAGGTATTTATTTAAAAATATTTTCAATCAATTATAAAGGTAAATGCAACACCTTAACAGCAAAACCCACCACTTCTGAGTGAATGTAATAATCTTACAGAATTTGAAAACCTCTCCACATGTATATTCAAAAAAATTAAAAGACTTTAGTTAACATCTCTTGAGAATTGCTATCACAGATATTGCCCTGAAGGCCTTTGAGAATTGTGAAAATACAGACTAAAATAAGATTCAAAAAATGCATTTATATACTCTCTTCAATGAGTCCCTGTGCTATAACTAATTCTATCATCCGAGGCTCCCAGATTGTCTTGATGCTGACATTCAGAATTTTTTGTATTGTAAAAATGTAGAGACTTATGTTTTTAGACACCAAGAAGTCCCAGGTGTGTTGAAACCTACAGCTTCATTTTACATTCTTTCTTGGCCCCTTTAATTCAATTTTGTGACTCAAAATGCTTCAAAATTTGATCTGTGTGTTGTCCAAATGGTGCCTGTAGCCTGGTGAAAGATTTAATATTGTTTATTGCCAAATATGTCTCCAAAAGTTTTAATCCCCTTATCTCCCCATTACTGGTTTGTAAAGCAGGCTAATGCAATATTGGAGTCAGAGTGAGCCAATGCAGAAGCAATTCTAAATAAGAGGAAAGAAACTTGTCAGTTGCTGGAGTCTTAGCAGAATATTTTAAATTACTTTTTGAAACTTTTAAGGACAGTAAGACCTAAAGTATTTTTTTCAATAATGCTTGGAAACCAGATTCTTGTAGAAAAATGTATTTACTGTGTCTAATTTGTTGAAGCTTAAATTTTACTTTTAAAGTAATTAGAATAGAGAAAAAATAATTAAAAGAACTAAGATCCTAGTCCCAGTTCTATCCTTTATTCAATATACTGTTAAACAAACACAGAATAAATACCTCAGAGCCCTATCATTAGATGTAGATATGTCAAGTGGAAGGTATACAGGAAGATTAACTCTCTAGAAAGTAAAATCAAATTATCTACCCTTTGAGTTTACAGATTTTCACAAAATTTTAAGCCCTTAATTAAAAGATAATGTCAGATCTTAAAATTTTTCCTTTCAGAAAATGAGTCATAATTATAGAATGATTATTACAGAGTCTAAACTCTGCTTTATTTCAATCTTAGATTTTAACTATTACATGTAACCATATTGAACATGCAAAATGCAGGGAAACAAAAAAATTAATGTTGTTCAGAGTTAGATCTGACCTTAGTCACTTGTGTCTTTTATAAACTAAAAGTGGCATTTAGAATGTCACTCCTATTTTATTATTACCCAAGGTGGAAGTGTTGATAAGTCAAAAAAGTCTGCTTTGAAACATTTATGTTATAAAGGAATGATTTTATTTGTGTATCTCATTGTCCAGAACTGATGACAAAAGACATCCTCCTAATTCCTTGACTAATCCCTTATTTCTTAGTCTCTATACCATCTCATATCTCTAAGGCACTTTGCTAAATATTTGGCATGAAATTTAGTTTTAAAATAATAAAAGCAATAAACATGGTAAGAAAGCAGTAACTTTAAGGTCTATAAGGAAAATCACTTAATATAGCCCTCTTTTAATCTATTAATAAAGACATAGAGCTGGGAAACAAGACATGTATTCATTAGCTCCTGGATATCCCCGGGATATTTTTATTCTATTCTATTAAATTTTGCTCAGTTGAAGAGCATTGTGAAAGCTATAAAGGTTTAAAAACGCTGACAGTCATAATAAGTAGGGATGGGTGAATTCCGTTGCTTAATTACAGACATTTGAGTTAGGGAAATGGATAGCATCACAGTGGCTACTGTTACTTTATTTAAGATGGAAATTACAGTTCACAAAAATTAATTCAGTTTTTCTGGTAATATCTGTCCCCTACTTAGCAAAAGTAATTACTCTGCTTTACCTCCATTAAGACAAACATGATGTCCCTAATGTTTCTTTTATATGAATAAATATAGTATGCTTTTTCTCAAATCTGAATCATTCAATATCTCTTCAAAGTCTCCTGCACCCATATAGCACCCAAAATAACTAATAATCATTCATGTAATCCTAACAGGACTTTCATTTCTATAGTCAAATATTCTTTTAATCTTCTAATTATTCTCACAATTAGTTTTGTTTTAAAGCACATTCCACATTTTATTCCACCTACCATTCCTAAGCATGAACACACAATGGCATAACCACTGAAGGAAAAATGTGAATTTCATTTCTTCTTCATTTGAATAGCTATCTTTTTTCCTTTGAAGCAATTGAAGAAAAGATTATCACAATGTTCAAGCTTTCCCTTTCTCATTTCTCCCCAAATTGTTCTAGAAATTCATCCCAATCCCAAACAAAATCCCAACAGTCCTTTATTTGGAAATTGACGAACAAATTGTAAAGTTTATATGGAATTTGAAAGAACCTAGAATCATCAAAACAATTTTGATAAAGGATAACAAAGTTGGAAGATTAACACTTCCTGATTTTAAAATTTATTATAATGCCACAGTGTGTTATTGAGTTCAAGATTAACAAAACAGTCAATGGAATACAATAGAGAATCCAAATACAAACCCATATGTAAATGGACAATTTTTTTTTACAAAGGTACAATAATTCAGTGGAGAAATAATGATCTTTGATTTCTTAGCTAGATAAGTTCTTAGATAAAACATTGAAGGTATGACCCATAAAAGACAAAAATTAGAAATTCAAAATCATCTGCTATGGTCTGAATGTTTATGTCTCCTCAAAAATTCACATGTTGAATTCTACACCCTAAGGTGATTATACTAGAAGGCAAGACATTTTGGGAGGGATTAGTGCCCTTGCAAAGTAAGCCCAAATGATCTGGTTCACTCCTTTCACTATGTGAGGACACAGGGAGAAGGCTCTATCTGTGAGTCAGGAAGCAAGCTGTCACCAAGCACCAAATCTTCAATCATCTTTATCTTGAACTTTCCAGCTTCTAGAACTGTAAGTAAGCAATTTCTTTTGTTTATAAACTACATAATTCATAGTATTTTGTTATAGCAACATGAATAACTAAGACATTATCAGAATTCAAAACTTCTCCTTTGCAAAAGACATTGTTAAGAAAATAAGAAGACAAGCTATGTAAACAGAGAAAATGTCTGTAAGTCGCATACTAAAGAACTTATATTTAAAATACGTAAACAAACTCTCAAAATTCTATAAGAAGAAAATAAATAACCCTTCAAAACAAACGACAATTAAGCAACAAAATGGCAGTTTTAAGTTAGTACTTATCAACAGTATTGATAGCATGTAAAATGCACATGAACTAAGTAACATGTAAATAGACTAAATTATTCAGTTAAAAGCAGAGTGGTTAAACAGACAGAGTCAAGCCCCAACTCTATGGTACATACAAGAAACCCTTATAAAGACAGACAAAGATTGAAGGTGAAGGGATGGGAAATTATATTTGATGCAAGTGGAAACCAAAAAACAGCAAGAGTAGCTACACTTACATAAGATAAAATAGACTAAATGTCAAAGACTGTAAAAAGTGAAAAAGAAAGGGGTTATTACATAATAATAAAGTGGTCAATTCAGCAAGCGGATATAACAATTATAAATACCTATACACCAAACATCAGAGTTCCCATTTATATAAAGCAAACATTAATAGACCTAAAAGGAGGTATAGATTGCACTACAATAATGACAGGGGATTTCAACACCCCAAGCTCAATAATGGACAGATAATCCAGACAGAAAATTAATAAATATTGGGGTTCCATTACATACTAGATAAAATATGCCTAACTTACATTTACAGAAGATTTCACCCAAGGGTCACAGGATAAACATTCATTTCATCAGCACATGAAACATTCACCAAAATGACCATATGTGGGGCTACAAAACAAGTCTCAACAAATTCAAAAGAGTAGCTATCATATCAAATATCTTTTCTGACCACAATGGAATAAAACTAGAAATCAATACCCAGAGGGACCATGAAAACTATACAAAAATATGGAAATTAAACAACATGCTTCTGAACAACCAAAAGGTGAATAAAGAAATTAAGAATAAAATTTTAAACTCTCTTGAAACAAATGAAAATGGAAATACAACATACCAAAATCCATGGAATGTAGCAAAAACAGTACTAAGAGAAAAGTTCATAGCAATAAGCCCATACATCAAAAAGTTGAAGACTTCAAATAAGCAACCTAAAAATGTACCTCAAGGAACTAGAAAAAAAAAAAAAAAAAAGTACAAAACAAATAGAATTCATTTCACTGCTAAAATCTACCAAACACTTAAAAAATAATACCAATTCTACTCAAACTCTGCAAAAAAATTAAAGAGGAGGGGATACTTCCAAACTCATTCTATAAGGCCAAAATTAACCTGATACCAAAACCAGACAGGGACACAACTGAAAAAGAAAACTATAGGCCCAGAGCACTGATGAACATAGATTCAAAACTCCTCAACAAAATACTAGCAAACCAAATTCAACGACACATCAAAAAAAAAAAAAAATCATTTACCATGATCAAGTGAGACTCATCCCAGGCTGCTAAAAGTGGTTTAACACATGCAAATCAATGTGAGACATCACATTAACAGAACCAACAACAAAACCAAAAATCATTTCAATAGATGCAGAAAAAGCATTTGATAAAATGTATAATGACATACCTTTATGATAAAAACTTCTGGCAAATTGAGTATAGAAGGAACATAATAAAGGTTAAATATGACAAACCCACAGCTAACACCATAATGAATAGGAAAAAATGAAAGTGTTTCCTCTAATGTCTGGAACACAACAAGGATGCTCACTTTCATCACTTTTATAGCACATAATACTGGAAGTCCCAGTCAGAGCAATCAAACAAGTGAAAGACATAAAGGGCATCCAAATTGAGAAGGAAGAAGTCAAATGATCTTTGTTTTTAGATGACATCATCTTATATTTAGAAAACTTGAAAGATTATATCAAAAAACTGGTAAGGTGATAAATAAATGTAGTAAAGTTGCAGAATATGATATTAACATACAAAAATTAGTAATATTTATATGCATAAACAGCAAATAACCTGAAAGAGAAATCAAGAAAACAGTCCCATTTAAAATAGCCACAAAGAATATAAAATACATAGAATTAACTTAGCCGAAGAAGTAAAATATCTATGCAAGGAAAACTATAAAACAATGATAAAAAAAATTGACCAGGTCACAAAAAGTGGAAAGATATTCTATACTTGTACCTTGAAAGAATATTGTTAAAATGAACAACTACCAAAAGCAAAATATAGATTCAATGAATCTCTATAAAATATTTCTTCACAGAAATAGAAATAACAACTTTAAAATTTATATGAAACCACAAAAGACTCCAAATAGTCAAGCAATCCTGAGCAAAAAGAACAAAGCTAGAGGCATCGCACTACCTGACTTCAAAATGTACTACAAATCTATAGTAACTAAATAAGCATGGCACTGGCACAAAAACAGACATGTGACCAATGGAACACAATACAGAACTTAGATATAAATGCATGCATTTACAGTCAACTCATTTTTGACAAAGTTGCCAAGAACATACAATAGGAAAAGGACAATCTCTTTAATGAATTATGCTAGCAAAACTGTATAACCATCTGCAGAATAATAAAACCACATGTCTATCTCTCATTATACACAAAAATCAAATCAAAATGAATTAAAAACTCAAATCTAAGACCAGAAAATACAAAACCATAGGGGACAACATTGAGTAAATGCTTCAGGACATTGGTCTGGGCAAAGATACTTAGTGTAAGACTTCAAAAGTACAGGCAACTACAGCAAAAATAGACAAATGGGATTATATTCAGCTAAAAAGCTTCTGCACAGCAAAGGAAACAATCAATGGAGTGAAGAGACAACCCGCAAAATGAAAGAAAATATTTATAAACTATCTGACAAGATTAATAACCGAAGGAGCTCAAACAACTTAATAGCAAAATAATAATAAAATAATCTGCTTTTAAAAGGGGCAAAAGGATCTGAACAGACATTTCTCAAGACAGCCAACAGTGACATGAAAAACTGCTCAACATCACAAGCTGACTTTTAAAAAGGTAAATCTTTTCACATGCCAGTCTTCTACTTGTAACCCTTCTTTAATGGATTTGTATTGCTTTTCAGAGGAAATTTCAAACATTAGTATGGCTACATCTCTCTATAATCTCTATCTCCAGTCTTAACTCACATCATTCTCATTCCTCTCTATAGTTCATTCCTTGAAAGTGTTGCACCTTTGCACATGCTGTTGCTGTTACTAAAATGCATTTACTCCTTCTTTCCTTCAATCTTTTTACAAATTATTTCCCATTTATTATTTCAATCTCAAATGAAATAGAACATCTTTAGAGAAGGTTTCACTATTCTATTTAAATTCCGTTATGATGTTATAATCTCTCATAATTATAATACTTTACTATGATTTTTCCTATTTGAAAATAATGGATTTATTTATTGTTATTCTAAGTACTCATTTTCATTTCAATGTTATAATCTTCCATAGGTAAACAATCATTCCTGTTTTGTTTACCGTTGTACTCCTGGAACCCACCTAGTGCGTGATATATAAAAAAGGCTCAATAAATATTTATTTGAGGGGTAAAAACATTCTTCCATTATAGATACAAAAAGTGGAACTTAGAGATAATAAAACTTGCTTCTAAGTCACACTGCTAGAAAGAGGAAGAACAAGGATTAGAACCTAAGTATATAGTACTCTAAAGTCTGTTCACTTATTCATCTGAGCCACTCCCTTCTTACAACTGTCCCAGCTACTCAAGTACACAGAGGAACTTAAAATAGGTTTGCTCATCTTTTCCCTTTAGTTTTAGTAGTTTTAAGTGACAGTTCAAATACTGGCTATTATCTCAATACAGTGCCAATTGTCTGAGCCAACAGCATCCATTCCACTTATACAGTGGCAAAATTCTAGATGACCAATGAGAATGACAGCCACGATATATATGGTACGTCAGCACAACCAATGAACACAAATGTTTTTAAAGAGTTAAGTTTACTCTCCACTTTGTCAATCAGCTGGCAAAACTATAGCTTGCATCTGTGATGAATTGTTTGCCACATGCAGATGGTAGAAAAGAAATAAATTACAAACACATGAAAATGTGGTTTTCAACTGTTCCATGTTGCTACTATGTTGGCCAGGAAAGAAGTGGAATTTCTATTGGCTTGAATTTCATGAGATTTTACATTTGAATCAAATGAGTTCAAGTTTGGGTCAAGACTTTTAAAAAAATGTACAGCTTGTCCTTTTGTGTCTCTACTATTTCATTTCCATACTATTAGATTTATTGAGTTATATATACACAACTTGGATAAAGTTAACTGCAGAGCATTAGTGATTATTTGACTCTACTATTAAATAATTTTCTAATACAGCTTAATAACTTACTTTATACTTTATACTTAATAACTTACTTAATAACTTACTTAATAACTTACTTTTTATCTCTTCATGAATGTTGACAAAAGTTTTGTCAGAATTTTGAAAATGAAAAAATGTTTCATCACATCAGTGATGATTCATCACATCAGTCATCTCTCAAGAAAATGTAAACCTGCTGCTATAAGTACAAAACAATGATGTCTGTAAATATCAGAGTGGATGTTTAATATGATAGGGCTCTGTGATAAAAAATGTTAACTTTTTTGTTGTTATTTTAATTTATCATTTTTATTTTTCATTTCCTATATTTATATTATGAGATTTTGTGTGGGTTTGCTAAGCAACTTTTGTTAAGTCTGTTGTTGCCCTTCCTATTTACTTCTAGCCTGCGTTGCTGAAGAGAGAAAGTCTATTTAAAAATGAATTATACAAGAAGAGATGAAACAAATCTAATTCCAACTTTATATATAATGTAATACAATTAATGTATTATAACACAATATAATACAAATGAAATGTATGCAAGAAATGAAGGTGTCATTTTATCTAGATGACATGTGGTCATAGATATTCTCTTACCTTAACTGGAAAAATTAAAAGAAAACAGAAAAAGTTCATCCAAATCTATCCTAACCAAGTCACATAGATTTAATTAAATCTTCACTCTTAATGCTATAAGGAGAACTCTAACTTTCTCTCCCTCACAATTCTCTTACCCTTCATTGTGAGGCAGAGTATTCCCTTGGGATATTTTCTACCTTAAAATAAATACTATAAGAAAATGGTGAAATAACAGTGGCTTCTATCAGTCATGGGCTGTCAGCTCTTGGGCCTTAGCTTCTCTCACTTATTAAGGAGCTGAAACCCAAAGAATTAGTTCCAGGCCTCAGCCTGATTCTTAAAATAATATATATACAGCGCATTGCCAACACCCAGCCTGCCATGGTTATATCCCTCTCCTGTTACCAAGACTGGGATGGAGGGGGGTGGTCAACTCTATGACATTGAATATTGTTACATCAGACACAAGGTTTTTTCATTTTCAAAAATCTTGAACATATCTGGTGTTCTAACGTCTCCTTTAATAGCTTACTGTATTCATCTGTTTTCACACTCCTATAACAATATACCCGACACTTGGTAATTTATAAAGAAAAGAATTTGACTTGCAGTTCTGCATGTCTAAGAAGGTTTCAGGAAACTTACAGTAATGGTAGAAGGAGAAGAGGCACATTGTACATGTCTTCTTCCATGCAAGAGCAGGAAAAATTGCCGTATAAAACCATTAGATCTCATGAGAACTCACTCATTGTCATGAGAACAGCATGGGGAAAAATGGCCCCATGATCCAATCACCTCCCACCTGATTCCTCCCTTGACATGTGGGAATTAGGAGGATTACAATTTAAGATGATATTTGGGTTGAGACACTGAGTGAAACCATATCAGTTACCTACCATCCACTTTTCCCATCCTTTCTAGGATGTTTTATTTGTTCATCAAACATTTACAGAGCACCTACTCTGTTCCCAGACTCAGAACCACACATCTCTTACAGTGAAAAATATGGAAACTGTCCTCCACTTACAGAGATTAGACAACTAATATGAACATCAACACAAGACAATTACAAGTTTGATTTGTGGTTTTCCACTTACAATTCAAAACTTGCATGCATGCTTATTCCTGCATATGCCTCTTCAAAATAATATTTCAATAACTATATTTTAAATTTTTTAAGGAATAGTAACTTTTACAATTATATGCTACTAATAGTTTTTACAATACCTCCTGGAATGCCATAAAATGAATTTAAAAACTAATTCTTCTCACCATCAGTATAATTAGAGAGTCTATTCCAAAATTTCTTCCCTCTCTGGTTAAAAAATAATGAAGCTTAGGAGGCATGAGGTGCATTATAGTTAAATTGCAGTATTTTTTTATTTTCTTCATTAATTCCAGTAATTTTGTAAAAGGTAATGTAAAAGAAGCAATCTAGTAGTTTTTGGCCCCCCACTGAAAAAAAAAAAAAAAGGAAATAATTTTGTGGACTAGTCATATACCACTGTGGTTCTCATCCTTACAAGGTAATTAAAATCTTAAAATCCTTTGGGGAACAAACAAAACAAAACTTGTCCAGGCCCCTTATTGGCATTCATATTACTTGGTATTACTCCAAATAATTCTAATGTGCAGCTACAATTAAGTTATAACCCACAAATCCAACATAACATTTACTTATGGATTTCTGCACTTTCTCTGTGAAATGCTCCTTCCCAACTTATTTTTTCTTAACAAAATTAATTTTTTAGAATAGTTTTAGGTTCACAGCAAACCTGAGCAGAAGGTACAGGGATTTCCTGAATCTCTCTGCCCCTACACATGCATGGCCTCCCCCATACAAATATCCCCCACCAGAACGGTGCATGGCCTCCCCCATACAAATATCCCCCACCAGAACGGTGCATGTTACAATTGATGAGCTTACAAGATGGCCGAATAGGAACAACTCCAGTCTCCAACTCCCAGCGCGAGCGACACAGAAGACCGGTGATCTCTGCATTTTCAACTGAGGTACTGGGGTCATCTCACTAGGGAGTGCCGGACAATCGGTGCTGGTCAGCTGCTGCAGCCTGACCAGCGAGAGCTGAAGCAGGGCGAGGCATCGCCTCACCTGGAAGCGCAAGGGGGAAGGGGATCCGTTTTCCTAGCCAGGGGAACTGAGACACACAACACCTGGAAAATCGGGTAACTCCCACCCCAATACTACGCTGTAAGCATACAGGCATTCCAGGAGAATATATCCCACACCTGGCCGGGAGGGTCCCACGCCCACGAAGCCTCCCTCACTGCTAACACAGCAGTCTGCCGCGATCTATCCGCAAGGCAGCAGCGAGGCTGGGGGAGGGGCGCCCGCCATTGCTGAGGCTTAAGTAGGTAAACAAAGCCGCTGGGAAGCTCGAACTGGGTGGAGCTCACAGCAGCTCAAGGAAGCCTGCCTGTCTCTGTAGTCTCCACCTCTGGGGACAGCGCACAGCTGAAGACCAACAGGGGAAGTAGCCGGAGCCGGTGCAGACGCGAACGACTCTGTCTGACAGCTTTGGGGAGAGCCGCGGATCTCCCAACGCGGAGGTTGAGATCTGAGAACGGACAGACTGCCTGCTCAGCTGTGTCCCTGACCCCTGAGTAGCCTAGCTGGGAGAAATCCCCCACTAGGGGCAGTCTGACACCCCACACCTCACAGGGTGGAGTACACCCCTGAGAGGACACTTCCAAAGGAAGAATCAGACAGGTACACTCGCTGTTCAGCAATATTCTATCTTCGGCAACCTCTGCTGCTGATACCCAGGCAAACAGGGTCTGGAGTGGACCTCAAGCAATCTCCAACAGACCAACAGAGAGTCCTTCTGACTGTCAGAAGGAAAACTATCAAACAGGAAGGACACCTATACCAAAACCCCATCAGTTCGTCACCACCATCAAAGACCAGAGACAGATAAAACCACAAAGATGGGGAAGAAGCAGGGCAGAAAAGCTGGAAATTCAAAAAATAAGAGCGCATCTCCCCCTGCAAAGGAGCGCAGCCCATCACCAGCAACGGATCAAAGCTGGTCAGAGAATGACTTGGACGAGAGGAGAGAAGAAGGCTTCAGTCCATCAAACTTATCAGAGCTAAAGGAGGAATTACGTACCCAGCGCAAAGAAACTAAAAATCTTGAAAAAAGAGTGGAAGAATTGACAGCTAGACTCATTAATGCAGAGAAGATCATAAACGAAATGACAGAGATGAAAACCATGACACGAGAAATACGTGACAAATGCACAAGCTTCAGTAACCGACTCGATCAACTGGAAGAAAGAGTATCAGCGATTGAAGATCAAATGAATGAAATGAAGCGAGAAGAGAAACCAAAAGAAAAAAGAAGAAAAAGAAATGAGCAAAGCCTGCAAGAAGTATGGGATTACGTAAAAAGACCAAATCTACGTCTGATTGGGGTGCCTGAAAGTGAGGGGGAAAATGGAACCAAGTTGGAAAACACTCTTCAGGATATCATCCAGGAGAACTTCCCCAACCTAGTAGGGCAGGCCAACATTCAAATTCAGGAAATACAGAGAACGCCACAAAGATACTCCTCCAGAAGAGCAACTCCAAGACACATAATTGCCAGATTCACCAAAGTTGAAATGAAGGAAAAAATCTTAAGGGCAGCCAGAGAGAAAGGTCGGGTCACCCACAAAGGGAAGCCCATCAGACTAACAGCAGATCTCTCGGCAGAAACTCTACAAGCCAGAAGAGAGTGGGGGCCAATATTCAACGTTCTTAAAGAAAAGAATTTTCAACCCAGAATTTCATATCCAGCCAAACTAAGTTTCATAAGTGAAGGAGAAATAAAATCCTTTACAGATAAGCAAATGCTTAGAGATTTTGTCACCACCAGGCCTGCCTTACAAGAGACCCTGAAGGAAGCCCTAAACATGGAAAGGAACAACCGGTACCAGCCATCGCAAAAACTTGGCAAAATGTAAAGACCATCGAGGCTAGGAAGAAACTGCATCAACTAACGAGCAAAATAACCAGTTAATATCATAATGGCAGGATCAAGTTCACACATAACAATATTAACCTTAAATGTTAATGGACTAAATGCTCCAATTAAAAGACACAGACTGGCAAACTGGATAAAGAGTCAAGACCCATCAGTCTGCTGTATTCAGGAGACCCATCTCACATGCAGAGACATACATAGGCTCAAAATAAAGGGATGGAGGAAGATCTACCAAGCAAATGGAGAACAAAAAAAAGCAGGGGTTGCAATCCTAGTCTCTGATAAAACAGACTTTAAACCATCAAAGATCAAAAGAGACAAAGAAGGCCATTACATAATGGTAAAGGGATCAATTCAACAGGAAGAGCTAACTCTCCTAAATATATATGCACCCAATACAGGAGCACCCAGATTCATAAAGCAAGTCCTTAGAGACTTACAAAGAGACTTAGACTCCCATACAATAATAATGGGAGACTTCAACACTCCACTGTCAACATTAGACAGATCAACGAGACAGAAAGTTAACAAGGATATCCAGGAATTGAACTCATCTCTGCACCAAGCGGACCTAATAGACATCTATAGAACTCTCCACCCCAAATCAACAGAATATACATTCTTCTCAGCACCACATCGCACTTATTCCAAAATTGACCACATAATTGGAAGTAAAGTACTCCTCAGCAAATGTAAAAGAACAGAAATTATAACAAACTGTCTCTCAGACCACAGTGCAATCAAACTAGAACTCAGGACTAAGAAACTCAATCAAAACCGCTCAACTACATGGAAACTGAACAACCTGCTCCTGAATGACTACTGGGTACATAACGAAATGAAAGCGGAAATAAAGATGTTCTTTGAAACCAATGAGAACAAAGATACAACATACCAGAATCTCTGGGACACATTTAAAGCAGTGTGTAGAGGGAAATTTATAGCACTAAATGCCCACAAGAGAAAGCAGGAAAGATCTAAAATTGACACTCTAACATCACAATTAAAAGAACTAGAGAGGCAAGAGCAATCACATTCAAAAGCTAGCAGAAGGCAAGAAATAACTAAGATCAGAGCAGAACTGAAGGAGATAGAGACACAAAAAACCCTCCAAAAAATCAATGAATCCAGGAGTTGGTTTTTTGAAAAGATCAACAAAATTGACAGACCGCTAGCAAGGCTAATAAAGAAAAAAAGAGAGAGGAATCAAATAGATGCAATAAAAAATGATAAAGGGGATATCACCACTGACCCCACAGAAATACAAACTACCATCAGAGAATACTATAAACGCCTCTACGCAAATCAACTAGAAAATCTAGAAGAAATGGATAATTTCCTGGACACTTACACTCTCCCAAGGCTAAACCAGGAAGAAGTTGAATCCCTGAATAGACCAATAGCAGGCTCTGAAATTGAGGCAACAATTAATAGCCTACCCACCAAAAAAAGTCCAGGACCAGATGGATTCACAGCTGAATTCTACCAGAGGTACAAGGAGGAGCTGGTACCATTCCTTCTGAAACTATTCCAATCAATAGAAAAAGAGGGAATCCTCCCTAACTCATTTTATGAGGCCAACATCATCCTGATACCAAAGCCTGGCAGAGACACAACAAAAAAAGAGAATTTTAGACCAATATCCCTGATGAACATTGATGCAAAAATCCTCAATAAAATACTGGCAAACCGGATTCAGCAGCACATCAAAAAGCTTATCCACCATGATCAAGTGGGCTTCATCCCTGGGATGCAAGGCTGGTTCAACATTCGCAAATCAATAAACGTAATCCAGCATATAAACAGAACCAAAGACAAGAACCACATGATTGTCTCAATAGATGCAGAAAAGGCTTTTGACAAAATTCAACAGCCCTTCATGCTAAAAACGCTCAATAAATTCGGTATTGATGGAACGTACCTCAAAATAATAAGAGCTATTTATGACAAACCCACAGCTAATATCATACTGAATGGGCAAAAACTGGAAAAATTCCCTTTGAAAACTGGCACAAGACAGGGATGCCCTCTCTCACCACTCCTATTCAACATAGTGTTGGAAGTTCTGGCTAGGGCAATCAGGCAAGAGAAAGAAATCAAGGGTATCCAGTTAGGAAAAGAAGAAGTCAAATTGTCCCTGTTTGCAGATGACATGATTGTATATTTAGAAAACCCCATCGTCTCAGCCCAAAATCTCCTTAAGCTGATAAGCAACTTCAGCAAAGTCTCAGGATACAAAATTAATGTGCAAAAATCACAAGCATTCTTATACACCAGCAACAGACAAGCAGAGAGCCAAATCAGGAATGAACTTCCATTCACAATTGCTTCAAAGAGAATAAAATACCTAGGAATCCAGCTTACAAGGGATGTAAAGGACCTCTTCAAGGAGAACTACAAACCACTGCTCAGTGAAATCAAAGAGGACACAAACAAATGGAAGAACATACCATGCTCATGGATAGGAAGAATCAATATCGTGAAAATGGCCATACTCCCCAAGGTTATTTATAGATTCAATGCCATCCCCATCAAGCTACCAATGACTTTCTTCACAGAATTGGAAAAAACTGCTTTAAAGTTCATATGGAACCAAAAAAGAGCCCGCATTGCCAAGACAATCCTAAGTCAAAAGGACAAAGCTGGAGGCGTCACGCTACCTGACTTCAAACTATACTACAAGGCTACAGTAACCAAAACAGCATGGTACTGGTACCAAAACAGAGATATAGACCAATGGAACAGAACAGAGTCCTCAGAAATAATACCGCACATCTACAGCCATCTGATCTTTGACAAACCTGAGAGAAACAAGAAATGGGGAAATGATTCCCTATTTAATAAATGGTGCTGGGAAAATTGGCTAGCCATAAGTAGAAAGCTGAAACTGGATCCTTTCCTTACCCCTTATACGAAGATTAATTCAAGATGGATTAGAGACTTAAATGTTAGACCTAATACCATAAAAACCCTAGAAGAAAATCTAGGTAGTACCATTCAGGACATAGGCATGGGCAAGGACTTCATGTCTAAAACACCAAAAGCAACGGCAGCAAAAGCCAAAATTGACAAATGGGATCTAATTAAACTAAAGAGCTTTTGCACAGCAAAAGAAACTACCATCAGAGTGAACAGGCAACCTACAGAATGGGAGAAAATTTTTGCAACCTACTCATCTGACAAAGGGCTAATATCCAGAATCTACAAAGAACTCAAACAAATATACGAGAAAAAAACAAACAACCCCATCAAAAAGTGGGGAAAGGATATGAACAGACATTTCTCAAAAGAAGATATTCATACAGCCAACAGACACATGAAAAAATGCTCATCATCACTGGCCATCAGAGAAATGCAAATCAAAACCACAATGAGATACCATCTCACACCAGTTAGAATGGCAATCATTAAGAAGTCAGGAAACAACAGGTGTTGGAGAGGATGTGGAGAAATAGGAACACTTTTACACTGTTGGTGGGATTGTAAACTAGTTCAACCATTATGGAAAACAGTATGGCAATTCCTCAAGGATCTAGAACTAGATGTACCATATGACCCAGCCATCCCACTACTGGGTATATACCCAAAGGATTATAAATTATTCTACTACAAAGACACATGTACACGTATGTTTATTGCGGCACTATTCACAATAGCAAAGACTTGGAATCAACCCAAATGTCCATCTGTGACAGACTGGATTAAGAAAATGTGGCACATATACACCATGGAATACTATGCAGCCATAAAAAAGGATGAGTTTGCGTCCTTTGTAGGGACATGGATGCAGCTGGAAACCATCATTCTTAGCAAACTATCACAAGAAGAGAAAACCAAACACCGCATGTTCTCACTCATAGGTGGGAACTGAACAATGAGATCACTTGGACTCGGGAAGGGGAACATCACACACTGGGGTCTATCATGGGGAGGGGGGAGGGGGGAGGAGGGAGGGATTGCATTGGGGAGTTATACAAGATATAAATGATGAATTGATGGGTGCTGACGAGTTGATGGGTGCAGCACACCAACATGGCATAAGTATACATATGTAACAAACCTGCACGTTATGCACATGTACCCTAGAACTTAAAGTATAATAAAAAAAAAAAAAAAAAAAAAAAAAACCACTGAATTGTATGCTCTAAAAGAGTGTATTTTATGATATGCTAATTAGATCATAATAAATATTTTATAAAATTCAATTTACAAATCTGAAAGCCAAATTCGATCTGTATTTACATGTATCTAGAAAATCAACTTATGAATATAAATGTTTGTTCCATTTTGATGTGCATAATTTTAGTATTACTAAGTTGTAATCTATTAGATAAAATAAAATAACATGAGAAAATTAAAAAAAAAAAAAAAAAAAAACAATTGATGAGCTTACACTGACATATCATTATCACCTAGAACTTTACTTTAGGGGTCACTTTCATTGTTGTATATTCTAAGAGTTTGGACAAATTTGTAATGGCATGTATTTTTTCACCATTATAGTATTGTACATAGTACTTTCACTCCCCTAAAAATCCACTCCACATCACCTATTGATTTCTCCTTTCCCCTTCACGTCAAGCAACCATAGATCTTTTTACTATCTCCATAGTTTTTCATTTGCAAAATGTGATATAATTGAAATCGTATATTATGTAGCCTTTTCACACTGGCTTCTGTCACTTAGTAACATGCATTTAAGCTTCCTTCATGTCTTTTCATGCCTTAATAGCTCATTACTTTTTGTCTCTGAAGAATATTTCACTGTCTAAATTTACCAGACTTTGTTTATACATTGACCTACTGAAGGGCATTTTGGTTGCTTTCAAGTTTTAGCAATCATGAATAAAGCTGCTATAAACATCCTTGTTTAGGTATTTGTGGGGACATAAGTTTTCAACTCCTTTAGGTAAACACTACGGAGTTGTGATTGCTACATCATATGGTAAGAATATGTAGTTTTGTAAGAAACTGCCAAACTGTCTTCTGAAGTGACTGTGCCATTTTGCACTCATCAGCAATCAATAAATGAGAGTTCCCATTGCTCCACATCCTCATGGCATTTGATGTTATCAGAGGTCTGGATCTTGGACCTTATAATAAGTATGTAATGGTGTCTCCTTCTTGTTGTAATTTGCATTTCTCTGATGACATATAATTTTCAAATGTATATCTGTCATCTTTATATCTTCTTTGGTGAGGTGTACATTAAGGTCTTTGACCCATTTTTAACATCACATTTGTTTTCTTATTGTTGAATTTTAAAAGTTCTTTGTATATTTTAAATAACTGTCTTTTATCAGATATATCTTTTGCAAATATTTTCCCCCAGTCTGTGGCTTGTCTTTTCATTCTCTTGACAGTGTATTTCCCAGCACAGATTTTTTTTTTAATTTTAATGATATTCAGGTTATTTTTTCTTTCATTGATTATGCTTTTGGTGTTGTAACTAGGAGGGTATAGTCAAACCCAAATCATCTAGATTTCCCCAATATTATATTCTAAGTTTTTTTGTTTTAGTTTTGTTTTACATTTAGGTCTGTGATCCATTTTGAGTAAGTTTTGTCAGGAGTGTAAGGTCTCTATCTAGATTGATTTCGGGCAGGGAGTGCATGTCCGATTATTTCAAAACAATTTGTCGAAAAAAACTGTCCTTGCCCCCTTGTAAGGCCTTTGCTCCTTTGTCAGAGATTAGTTGGTTATATTGATCTGGGCCTGTTTCTGGGCTCTCTGTTCTGTTCCATTGTTCTATTTGTGTATTCTTTCACCAATATCACACTGCCTTGATTACTGTACCTTTATCGTAAAAGTCCTATGCTGTCAGTCCTCCAACATTTTTCTTCTCCTACATAATTGTGTTCACTATTCTGTGACCTTTGCCTTTTTATATCAAACTTTAGAATCAGTTTGTCAATATACATAAAATAACTCACTGGGATTTTGAATGGGATTGCATTGAATCTAGAAATAAAGTTGGAATTAACTGAAATCTTGATAAAATTGAGCCTTCCATTCCATGAACATGTAATATCTCTCCACTTATTTCACCAGTTTGTTTTATTTTTCTCATATAGATGTCATACATATTTGGTTAGATTTATATCTAATGTTTCATTTTGGGAGATGCTAATATAAATGATATTGTGTGTCTCATTTCAAATTCCACTGTCTTATTGCCGATATGCAGAAAAGCAATTGACTTGTGTACATTGACTTTGTATTTTCAAGCTTACTATAATTATTTCTCAATTCCAGGTGTTTTTCTGACAATTTTAGGGGGCTTTCTACATGGATAATCATGTCATTTTGAAAAGAGTTTTATTTCTTCCTTCCCAATCAATATATCTTTTATTTTAATTTTGTATGTTATTGTACTAGCTAAGACATCCAGTACACTGTTGAAGAGCAGTGGTGAGAGGGGCCATTCATGCCTTGTTTCTGAGCTTCTTGAGAAAGCTTCAGGTTTCTATTAAGCATAATGTTAGCTGCAGAATTTTTGTAGATATTCTTTAGAAAGCTGAAGAAGTTCCCTTCTATTCCTAGTTTACTATATTTTTTTTTTTATCATGAATGAGTATTGAATTTTGTCAAATGCATTTTTTACAGTTTTTGGATATTCTTTTTTTTGTTTGTTTGTTTGCTTGCTTGTTTGTTTTCCTCCAGTATTTTTCCTGTTGGCTTTTCAGGTTTGGAGGTTTCTACTGAGATATCCTTAAACTCAGAAAGTGTTTTTCCAGCAATATCCAGCTACTGATAAGCCTATCAAAGGTACTCTTTATTTCTACTACAGCATATTTTCTTATATATTAGGGTTCTCCAGGATAGAACTAATAGGAGATGGGGATGAAGGGGAGTTTATTAAGGAATATTGACTCACACAATAAAAGTGAAATCCCAAAATAGGCCATCTGCAAGCTGAGGAGCAAGGAAGCCAGTATGAGTCCCAAAACCTCAAAAGTAGGGAAGCCGACAGTGCAGCCTACAGACTGTGGCCAAAGGCCCAAGAGCCCCTGGAAAACCACTGGTGTAAAAGAGTCCAAAAGCTGAAGAAGTTGGAGTCTGATATTCAAGGGCTTGAAGCATCCAGCACGGGAGAAAGAAGGATGGAAAACTCTGTCAGTCAAGTTTTTCCAACTTCTGCCTGTTTTATTCTAGCGGCACTGGCAGCTGATTAGATTAGATGTGCCCGCCCAGATTGAGGGTGGGTCTGCCTCTCCCAGTCCACTGACTCAAATATTAATCTCCTTTGTCAACACCTCACAAACACACCCAAGAACAATACTTTGTATCCTTCAATCCAATTAAGATGACACACAATATTAACCATCACATCTTATAATCTCCATCTGTCTGCTTACATTGGCCGACACGTTCTTTCACGTTCTTTGTTCTGGTTCTGATGTTGCTCTGTCTTTTCAAACTTTGTTTTTTGTCTTTTAATATATCTTCTAATTTTTTTCAATAGCCAGATATAATATATTGAGTAAAAGAAACTGCAGTAAATAGGCCTTTAATAATGTGGTGGTCAGACATACGGGAATCATTCCATAGCCCTATGATTAAGTCTGAGTCTTCTTGTTAGTCTGTGCCTCTGGACTATGAACAGCACATACTCTTCACAGGTTTTTTACACCTAATAGGTGGGATGAGACAGTTAGAGTAGGCTGGATGAAGTATTTCCCTTCTCCCATGTGGAAGTTTATAGGTGGCTGGGGTAGGATATTTCCCTTTCACCAAGTCAGGCTGTGATAGAACTCCAACAGGTTGGGCTTTGGTTGAATAGTTTCTCCTAAGTACAAATTTTGCTAAGAAAAACAGAATGCTCTGACATATTTCAAAAATTTTTTTCTCCTCACCCTGCCAAAGCACAAGGGGATTTTTCTCTAATACTCACTGTGAGGACCTGGGAGAACTCCAGAAGGTAAAAGTCACAAAAATGTGAGGGTCCCTAATGACTGGGTCCCCCTGGAATTTTTTTTCTCAGACTTGTCCACATTGAACCTCCAAAAAGTGTTTAATTACAGTTTAGGTTTCCCTACCCCAAAATTGGTTCCTGTGAAGGTTTCAGCTCATGAGTTTCTGCTTTTGTAAGCTGGGATTCTCTGTATTTGCTTGCAGTCTCTCCAGTTTTTGAATCAGTGGCTTGCCCTGTGACCGTACTTCTCTTACTGATCTAAGAGAAGTTGTTGCTTTTTAGTTTATTCAGTTTTTCACTTGTTAGGCCAGAGTAGCAACTTACAAGCTTCGTACATACTGGACCAGAATCCAGAAGTCCTCTTTCTCAGCATTTTAATAATTGTCTCATGTTCAGAATTTCATGTAGACTTTTTTACTGATAAAATATATATTGCTTGATCATTTCAATTTGTCCTTTTGTAGAACACTTACAGAGACACTGTTCTGTTTCTGCTGATTACTACCAGATTACTGATTTCTCATCGTTCCCATTCTAGGTCCAAGCTGCTTTAAAAGCCCTACCTAGATCATTTCTGACTTTTGCTGTAATGCATTTCATTGCTGCCTTGACTTACAAAATGTTATCTCAGAGTCTAGTTGACAAGCAGTACAAGTTTCACTTTGATGACTCTAGCAATCTGAAGGAAAGCCTTTCCACTGACTCAACGCCATTGCTTGCAGATCTTTTATGGCTTATAACAAATGACAGCACATTTGCTGTCAGGCAGAAAACTAGCCATTCTAGTAGTGTCAGTAGGTACAAAGAGGGAAAGTACTTTTTCTATAGAAAAATCATTGTAAGATACTTTTTTTTTTCCCCAGGAACATGTACAAAAGCAAATTTACTTATGTGGATTTTTTGTGTTGAACAAAAGAATTGCACTTTCATTTATTTTTAGGAAGTAAATAAAAATCTAAAACTGTCTACCTGTTTCATATTATTCATAACAGAAGCAAAGATAAGAAGAGATGAAGAGAAAAATGAGAAATAAAAAGAATAGAAAGAAGAAAAGAAAGATATACCAAGATATCAAAGGAGCAAAAGAAACTTGCACCTAGAGAGAGGCTAAAGCCATCTCATCAGGTGACACATGGTGTATCCTTTCCAGGGCCCCTGGAAAGTAGGGACTGGAAATAAGCTTTTGATTGGTTTGCTGACTAATTTCCTGCATCTTGCATGCCCATGGAATTGACATCTTCTTAATAATTTGTACAAAGATACCTATGAATTTTCAGAAGTCTAGAGAAAGGCCTAGAGAGACTAGAGAAGGGAAATTTAAAAGCAAAGCATATACAAGAGCCTGGGGGAAGGGGAGGAGGAAGGCGAGAAAAAAAAGAAGAGTGAAAAAAGAAGACAGCTAGGCAAGATAATGCTACCTTTTCTTTGAAAGTACTTTGCCTTTCCCCTTAGACCCCCTTGGTCAACTTGTAAACACTCTTTCATTTAGTGTCAGTTATAACCTCATCTCTTCCAGGAAGTAAAGAATGAATCTCCAGGCAGAATTGATCACTCCTACGTGCACACACACACGTGCGCACGTGCACACACACACACACGCAACTATATCTACTACAATAATTTGTCATGTATTCCACATATTGTCCATATTCCCTTATACTATGATTTCCTTAATGATAGCAACAAAGCCTTTTTATGACCCATGCCTGATATGTTTAAATGTTTAATGCTTGCCTTGATGGATAAGTGAACCTATGAAAGCATTTTTAAACAGTATGGTATAAACTACAAGGTAGTGCTGCATACAAAAAAGAGTCTGGGTTTTTGGCAGATTTAGATCAAATGCCCTCCTTACCACCTCTAAGATGTGATTTTGAGTGTATTAGCTAAGTAGTTAATCGTAAGTTTTCTCATCTACTTCCTTAAGATAGATGTAAAAGTCTCATTCCTTAACAAACACAATGGTGGTAGGAATTAAGAATTAATGAAGGATGAATGAAGGAATAGGCCAAAGTCTTTCCAGCTGTCACTGAGCAGCATGGGTTAGTTGGAGGCTATTCTTATTTTGTTGCAATTATCTTTTATATTACCGCAGACATCACTTTGTCTTTGGTATTATACATTGTAAAGATGAAATTACCTTTTCTAGTGAAAATCCAACATAAATTTCAAACAAGTAGTCAAGGGTTCTGAACAAGAATTTTAACTTTTATTTTAGGTCCAGGGGTATACATGTAGGTTTATTACATAAGTAAATGCATGTCGTAGGAGTTTGTTGTACATATTGTTTAGTCACCCAAATGCTAAGCCTAGTATTCAATAGTTATTTTAAGAAAAAGAATATTTACACTAACTTTTGCCCACCCCACTCCACGCAGTCTTCTACCAAAATCTAACCCTGAAATTGAATTTTTATAAATATCGATATATAATGAGTCATACAGAAAAGGTTATTAGTATTTAACTCTCTCTTCCTCATTTCCCACATCCTATTGATGAGCATACTCTATTAATTTTACCACTTAACCTTTCCATATCCTTGTCCTCTTCTCATCTATAAAAATATTGCCTAAGTTCACATCACCTTTCATGAAGATGAGTGAGATCATCTCCAACTGGTATTCTCATTTGCCTCTTTCCACATTCTTTCCATTAGTCATTCTCAATCTGTTTTTCTTCTGGGAAATATAATGGAAGATATTCACAAGTGCACAACCAGGTTTTGATGAAACCAAGAAGAAAAGGTTGCAGGCAAAGTATTAAACTAATTTATTCGTAGCTATAACTATTAATAGTATCTCAATAGAGGTCACTTTCAATAGGCCAAGCCATGAAAAGATAAGCCATGGGTTTTGTACAATTCCAGGCCAAGGAAACTGCTCTTCTCTATTAAAGCAAATTAGGAAACAAATGAGTAGCATTATTAATAAAGTACACCTCTGTATTAGTCCATTCTCACACTGTTAATAAAGACATATCTGAGACTGGATAATTTATAAAAGAAAGAGGTTTAATTGACTCACAGTTCAGCATGGCTAGGGAGACCTCAGGAAACTGACAATCGTGGTGGAAGGGGAAGCAAACATGTCCTTCACCTGGAAGCAGGAAGGAGAAGAATGAGCAAAAGGAGGAAAAGGCCCTGATAAAATCATTAGATCTGGTGAGAACTCACTATCAAGAGAACAGAATGAGGGTAACCACCCCGTGATTAAATTACCTCCCATCAGGTCCGTCCCGTGACACATGGGGTTACGGGAACTACAATTCAAGATGAGATTTGGGTGGAGACACAGCCAAACCATATCAACTTCCAAATACTGTGCTTGAGAAACAGTATCATATTGTTACCAGCAAATATAAAACACAAAGATGACTATATGGCTTTCAACTTAAACTTTTCTACATCTCATTGTCTATAGAATAGATCACACACTCCAATCAAGTTTATAATTACCTCTCCACTCTACGACCTGGATATTCTGTCATCTGGATCCTGCCCATATCTTCAATTTTGACTTGCCATATTGCTATTCCAATTCTACACTCTAGCCATACTGAACCACTTGAACTTCCCTGAATTCTCTATTGTATCTCATATTTTTAGAAGCCCTTGTTTATTGTGTTTCTAAATGAAGAAACTAAACATTCATATAGCGCAAGTTGTTGGTGAATAAATACAATGTTCTGCATGATATATTACAAAATAATGGAATTCTGAGGAAACGCAGAGGCCTGATGATCATCCAACGTATCCTAACTTTGGCTGTCTTTATCATAGCTAAAATAATTTCACATTTCTGCTAGTTCCAAATTTGCCTCTGAATCTAAAATTTGTACATTTCTGACTTTAGCACACTTTAAACCAGTTCATCCATAAGAATAAAATACATATGAAATAAATACTATACCATATACAATGTTTCATATCATATGATACACTAGTTGGCAATGATTACAGTTTTTAAGAAATCCATGTGATTTTATCTAAATTGTATTTCAAAACTCCAAATTTCAAAAGATATTAAAATGACTTAAAATATAAATATCTTTACACAATTATTTAAGAAAACTAAAAATAAGGCAAAGATAAAAAAAGAAGAAACAGGAAAAAGAAGAAAAGTTGCAATTACTGATTTTCTAATTGCTGGATCTAGGTATTTGGCTTTGCCAATATTTTGTGAAAAAAAAATGAGAACCTATTTAAAAAACTAGTATTACTGAAAAAAATAGTTTGCTATTTATGGTGTGCAATCTAAGAATTAAGAAATAAAAGGCATCATTCTTCTGATGAGCTTTTTAATGAGTCTGGATATGCAATGTTTTGAAATTAGGGGATGAAAAGACATTAATTTATTTCCCTGCAAAAATGAGAATAAGTTGGCATTACTCAGGGCAATACAGAAAAAGGAACAATGAAGAAAAGCAGAAACATGACAAAGGAGAAATAAATTAGCAAACCAGTGTGAGGCAGCAGTGATGCATGATGTGAGATGGCCAGTGAAAAATTCCCACCTGTAGAGAGGCTAAAGACCTTCCAAGACAGAAATTTTAAAGTTGGTTACATTGTAAGAATATCATACCTCAAACTCATGCTGACACATACACCCCATCTAATCTTAAGCAGGCAAATGGCTTGAGTGGGAGTTTTGCTTGTTTGTTAGTTTGTATATTTACTTTATGTAAACCATGAAACAAGGATAAATTTCAGGCCTGAGTCAATAGTGACAGTAACCTGAGTACCCTGTTTGGGCAGGTGAGATAATACCTAACCCGAAGCAAATTATCAGATCCAGAGGCTTAGAGCGAGTGACTTATATTCTTTACTGAAGTATGTAAGACCTGGGGGATTCACTTAAATGCCCAAGAGGGCTGCAGACTACCAAAGGGTCTGAAATGGAGGGTCAGTCTCACCTCTTACCTCTGAGGTGGCAGGGAGATCCTAGCTGATAATCAGTCTACATTAGCTTTCTAAAAATTTCTCATAGCCCCCAAATGCTAATGGGCCTAGATGTATATTTGCTACATATCAAAACATGAGACATCATTTGATATTTAACCACAAGGAACCACAGTCGGATCAGAATTTGATGGTTACTGGGGAAAATTCAACATATTTGATGGTGACTAAGGAGATATTCAAAGCAGACTTATATAGAGTTCTGTCAGTCAATGTGATAATCATAATTCTGTAATTCTATATATTCATATTGTAATTCTATAAATCCATTTATTATAGAGTCAAAGAAATATGGCAGTATTAACATTAATTATCGTGCATAAAGATATTAAAAAGAAATACCAAGCGTTGACAAAATTTTCCCTGAAGAGAAGACAATAAGAAATGTTGTTTAGCTTCTTTTCTTCCACACTGTATGGATTTTTTTCATAATATTTTTATTTTGTACTAGAAAACAAATCATTTTAATTGTTCATGAACATCTTATTTATTTGGATGTAGTTGGAGATAAAGTGCATACACACAGTAGTCTCATGATTTTTCTAATTACTAAGGGTACGCAACTGTGAGCTTTTCTAAATAAGAAACTTACATATATCAGTCCTTTTTTTAGTCTTACATTTTCTTACAACTATAAAGAAGACAAAGAAACTCTGGAAAGATAATCTGTTGACAATATAGTTTAGCTTTCTCCCGGGGCAAAACTTCTTTAGTCGTTCACTGAAAATGTTATTGTGCATTACTTATATCAATTGAAATCGGATCTTCCTTACCTGAGGTGATTCACAGTTTTAACTGCTTAGGCCTGCCAGGTTGCTATCATATTTCTCCACACATCAGTGTCAGAGATAGCCTGGGCAGTCACCATTTATTTGTAATTGTGTTCTTAAGAATGGAAATAAGTGAAAATGGTAGAAAACTGCAGTCACTCTGCTGAACAGAATCTGGACTCTAAACCGTTAGGGCTGTCCAATAAAGACCAAATTATTTTGCTGAACAGAAATGGAAAAGAAAATGTCAAACTGTCAACAGTAGAAAAAATGTAGGTGTCATTTCTTAGGAACTTAGGAGACTAGATCATACCTTTTCTTAGGTAGAGAGAGAGAGAGAGACAGAGAGAGAGAAAGAAAATTGAGAGAAAAGGAAAAATATCTGTCAAAACTTCAAGACTTACATTTTGAAGCCATTCTGCTTCCAAACCTTAATATCTATTACTTTTCTTTCTCAGATATACAGCACTCTCAGAAGAGTTAGAGTTTCACCCGCTATTTCTTCGACCTCAGTACAAACTCCTGCTTTAGCAATTGCAAAATTCTCACTCATTCTAGAAGATTCAGCTCAAATTCTACCTTCCTGGACTGCTCTAGGCAGACTTTCCTGCTCATACTTCTATTCGCCCAGTTTATCATCCCCTTTATAACAATCGTCTTCTATTGAAACAGATTGGATATTTGTTGAGGATAGAGACAATATAGTTTGACCTTTGTATTCCAAAATCCAAGCAAAATAAATATTTATGAACCAAAGATATTAGCAGTGTAACTGTCTGATTCTAATACTCAAACATTTGCTAGTTTTGGGAACATCAACAAAAGAGTTATGCTTCTGGCTGGGCACCGTGGCTCAAGCCTGTAATCCCAGCACTTTGGGAGGTCGAGACGGGCGGATCACGAGGTCAGAAGATCGAGACCATCCTGGCTAACCCGGTGAAACCCTGTCTCTACTAAAAAAATACAAAAAACTAGCCGGCGGTATTGATGGAACGTACCTCAAAATAATAAGAGCTATTTATGACAAACCCACAGCTAATATCATTCTGAATGGGCAAAAACTGGAAAAATTCCCTTTGAAAACTGGCACAAGACAGGGATGCCCTCTCTCACCACTCCTATTCAACATAGTGTTGGAAGTTCTGGCTAGGGCAATCAGGCAAGAGAAAGAAATCAAGGGTATTCAGTTAGGAAAAGAAGAAGTCAAATTGTCCCTGTTTGCAGATGACATGATTGTATATTTAGAAAACCCCATCATCTCAGCCCAAAATCTCCTTAAGCTGATAAGCAACTTCAGCAAAGTCTCAGGATACAAAATTAATGTGCAAAAATCACAAGCATTCTTATACACCAGTAACAGACAAGCAGAGAGCCAAATCAGGAATGAACTTTCATTCACAATTGCTTCAAAGAGAATAAAATACCCAGGAATCCAGCTTACAAGAGATGTAAAGGACCTCTTCAAGGAGAACTACAAACCACTGCTCAGTGAAATCAAAGAGGACACAAACAAATGGAAGAACATACCATGCTCATGGATAGGAAGAATCAATATTGTGAAAATGGCCATACTGCCCAAGGTTATTTATAGATTCAATGCCATCCCCATCAAGCTACCAATGAGTTTCTTCACAGAATTGGAAAAAACTGCTTTAAAGTTCATATGGAACCAAAAAAGAGCCCCCATTGCCAAGACAATCCTAAGTCAAAAGGACAAAGCTGGAGGTGTCACACTACCTGACTTCAAACTATACTACAAGGCTACAGTCACCAAAACAGCATGGTACTGGTACCAAAACAGAGATATAGACCAATGGAACAGAACAGAGTCCTCAGAAATGATACCACACATCTACAGCCATCTGATCTTTGATAAACCTGAGAGAAACAAGAAATGGGGAAAGGATTCCCTATTTAATAAATGGTACTGGGAAAATTGGCTAGCCATAAGTAGAAAGCTGAAACTGGATCCTTTCCTTACCCCTTATACGAAGATTAATTCAAGATGGATTAGAGACTTAAATGTTAGACCTAATACCATAAAAACCCTAGAAGAAAATCTAGGTAGTACCATTCAGGAAATAGGCATGGGCAAGGACTTCATGTCTAAAACACCAAAAGCAATGGCAGCAAAAGCCAAAATTGACAAATGGGATCTAATTAAACTAAAGAGCTTCTGCACAGCAAAAGAAACTACCATCAGAGTGAACAGGCAACCTACAGAATGGGAGAAAATTTTTGCCACCTACTCATCTTACAAAGGGCTAATATCCAGAATCTACAAAGAACTCAAACAAATATACAAGAAAAAAATAAACAACTCCATCAAAAAGTGGGCAAAGGATATGAACAGACATTTCCCCAAAGAAGACATTCATACAGCCAACAGACACATGAAAAAATGCTCATCATCACTGGCCATCAGAGAAATGCAAATCAAAACCACAATGAGATACCATCTCACACCAGTTAGAATGGCAACCATTAAGAAGTCAGGAAACAACAGGTGTTGGAGAGGATGTGGAGAAATAGGAACACTTTTACACTGTTGGTGGGATTGTAAACTAGTTCAACCATTATGGAAAACAGTATGGCAATTCCTCAAGGATCTAGAACTAGATGTACCATATGACCCAGCCATCCCACTACTGGGTATATACCCAAAGGATTATAAATTATTCTACTACAAAGACACATGCACACGTATGTTTATTGCGGCACTATTCACAATAGCAAAGACTTGGAATCAACCCAAATGTCCATCTGTGACAGACTGGATTCAGAAAATGTGGCACATATACACCATGGAATACTATGCAGCCATAAAAAAGGATGAGTTTGCGTCCTTTGTAGGGACATGGATGCAGCTGGAAACCATCATTCTTAGCAAACTATCACAAGAAGAGAAAACCAAACACCGCATGTTCTCACTCATAGGTGGGAACTGAACAATGAGATCACTTGGACTCGGGAAGGGGAACATCACACACTGGGGCCTATCATGGGGAGTGGGGAGGAGGGAGGGATTGCATTGGGGAGTTATACATGATATAAATGATGAATTGATGGGTGCTGACGAGTTGATGGGTGCAGCACACCAACATGGCATAAGTATACATATGTAACAAACCTGCACGTTATGCACATGTACCCTAGAACTTAAAGTAAAATAAAAAAATAATAATTAAAAAAAAAAAAAAAAAAAAAACTAGCCGGGCGAAGTAGCGGGTGCCTGTAGTCCCAGCTACTCGGGAGGCTGAGACAGGAGAATGGCCTAAACTTGGGAGGCGGAGCTTGCATGAGCTGAGATCCGTCCACTGCACTCCAGCCTGGGCGACAGAGTGAGACTCCGTCTCAAAAAAAAAAAAAAAAGAGTTATGCTTCTATTTCTTTAATCATGAAATTAAAATAATGACACACCCTACCTTGTAGAGATGCTGTGAGGGTTAACTCAGATAATATTTATACAACACTTTGGAAAGGGCCTGGCAGGTAATAAGCCCTCAATAAATACTAGCTTTTATTTCAATAACCAATAGAAGTTTTGGTTTTGTGAAGTAAATTTCACCTATGCCAGATAGGATGGATGGATAGATAGATAAATAGATGATTGATTGATTGATAGATAGATAGATAGATAGAACAAATAGACTAAATAAAAATGAAATAATCTCATTTATTTAAATAGAAACAGAAAAATTAAATTCACACTAAGTATTAGCATCCTCATTTATCCTACTCATTACATACCATTTTTACTAAAATGGAAAGTTATTTTCACCAAAACCTTTGTTTTATGAATAAACTGTTTCATTTACTTTTTGACATATGAAAACCTTTTTTAAACAAGTGGAAAACAAAAGTATATCCTGTATCTGATTTCTGATGAGAAAACACAGATGTTATATATTTATTCTTAAAGCTTCCTTCTGTATTATCAATCATTTTTCTGACATTCTCATTTACTATAAGAAGGTTTTAACCTGAACTAGGTAAGTTTGAATTCCTAGCCAGTTCTGCTAAGAGGCGAATAAAGTCATTGTTACAGATGACTGGATTTGCAGGTCTTTAATTTGACTTTTAACTTACCAATGGATCATTACATACTTCACATGCCATTCTTTTAAATGTAGTCAATCTAGTTGAAATCTAAGTCATTAAATAGTAAGCTCAACTGGGACAAATTTAGGCTGCATTTGTACCAAGAAAATTGTTTCCAAACATTATGATACAATGATTTCTTAAAGCTAAAATTTAAAAACTACTAAAGTATTTCAGGTATTGTATCACCTTAAAATGTATGTAATGCATGTAGGATATTTGGATGTGAGTCAAAGAAGTAATATTTATTAAAAGGTTAAAAACTAAATGTTTTGAGAACAGTTGACTACTCATACATCCTTCCCATCCTTACCAATCGTGTAGATCGCATTCCCTTGTCCAAAATTCAATTTAAGTAGTTTTAAGAAAATGCTTGATTTGAGCCACTTAGGATTACTTCTATCTCTAAACTATCTTTAAATTAAGGAAATAAATGTAATAATGACTTTCGCTGTTATCTGTTTTTCATAAAACACACATGCACACAGTGGGAATGTACCTCAACCAACCACAGTGCTTCAGGAATTTTAGGAATATTGGAGACAAATGGATTTAGAGTAAGAGATGTGATAATATGATACATCAGCCTAAGATTCAGCACAGGCAAAAAAGGGAACTGCCTGAAAAATTATGGTAGATTTCTCCAATGCAACACATAGGAAGTTCCAGAACCAGAGAAGCAGAGGCTTGGAACAGTAGTGCACAATCAAGCAATTTGGATGTAAATTAAAAACAAATTACTTAGAACCTCCCTAATGTCTGGGATAAGAAACAACTTGATTTGGCATTTCATCCCAGGTCGAGTTAAGTAATCAGTCCTCAGCCCAGAGTCACACAGGCAGTAGTTTGATCCTGGATCTCTGAACAGGTTCTCGCTTACTATTATAAACTGGTATCAGTACAGAACATAAAGAAGTAGAGAGCCAAAGGACACTAATGCTTTGGTTCCATCCTCCTAAAATCCCATTGGAATGACAGAAGAAATATTTAAAAATTAAGACATATAAAGAAAATCACAGTGTCATTAGAAATCATGGGAAGTGATACAGTTCAGATTGGTGATACAGTTCAGAGCATGGCAGGTGGGGCCATTGGTCAATTATGCTCCCTACAGTCAGAAATTTAACTGATGCATCTTCATGACCATTCCAGCTCTTACAACCACTGTCCCTGCTTCTTAAGAGAAAATAATATGTGGCAATTGTCTTTTTACTTTGGAGGAGATGTGTTGGCATGCTCCTCTCATAAGCAGATGCCAAGTTGGAATTAGCTGTATAAGAGATTTATGAAAACCAAGTCCAGTGAGACGTAAAATGAGGAGGGAGCCAGGAGAGGCTGAGAGAACCATCAGACCATGGTGTAGGTTTGACTGTTTCAAGGAAAGAGGAAAGAAGGAAGATTGGCATGAAGTGTCTTAGACTGCAGTACAAGCATATAAGAGTACATTGCGGAGTCTTTGAGCCAAAATCATTACCTGTCAGAGAAGTCCCACAACTCCTAAGAATGGGCCTTCCTTAGTATCCCTGTTGGCCTCAGTCACCTACCCCAGGAGATATAGCTTCATTGCAAACATGATGACGAATTTCTGAGCACCACAATTGGGGGCATTAGTCAACAATACTCTCTGCATATTCTCTGATATTGAGAAACACATCTTTTTGGCCACCACAGTCATAGACAGATACAGATCAAAGCTCAATATTGAACAAAGAAAAAATTACATGTTCCTTTAAAAGTAAAGATAATTTTGAATATGTGGAAATATAATGTACTGTGTATTTCAAAAAGTAAACCCAAACTTCTAACAAAAAATAAAAATAAAAAATTCTACTAGTAAAGAAAAATTCAAAATTAAAAGATATATTAATGTGGTAACAATATGTCACAAATAGAACCAGGTATATTAATTGTCATTGAAAATATAAATGGGTTATAAATAACCATAAAAATACGGATGCCTTCCAATTTGCTACAAATCTAGAAATATGTATTCCTGAGAGATGCACCTAAACTTTTACAAAACATTGAAATAAACAAATGTCTGAGATACACTAGAGAAATCTTTATTAGGAAGAATGAAGAACAGGAATGATGAAACAGATATAAATTGAGTTCACAAACTAGATTTATAAGAAATGTTTAAGATGATGCATTACTGTTTTTCTGTAAATTTATTTAATTTTAACTCCCAGCCCGTATCTTCTGAAGCTACAATAAAATTCAGACCACAGCTATTCTTGGAAGATCCCTTTAGGATTAAGTAAGGTTTGGATTTTATTCAGCACTAGGATATTGGGGGTAGGGAACTAATTCAGTCATTATTTTTTCATAATGATTATCATTTAGTACCTCATTTTTCTACCCATATGGCTCTTTCAAATCTGTCATTCGTTTCATCATTTTTGTGGCACACCTTGGGTCCTGAGTTTTTAATATTAGGGTTCTTTTCCTAGTGTATGCCATGGCAATATCCTTTTATGACTGCCATATATGAATATCACTGCCAGGGCACAGGGTGTAGGTCTCTGTGGTGCATGGCACAGATCATTCTCTCATATCTCTAGCAAAAAAAAAAAAAAAAGAAAAATCTTTGTTGTCTGTGGAAAATCACTCTCAGTAGCCTTTGGAAATTCTACAGGCTCTGGATGGTCTCTTCCATTAAACTCTATTGTCCTAAATGAACTACGGTCTTTGGAAACAAAAACCAGAAAACAAGAGAAATATCTGGAATGCAACATCTACTTTTACCTTGCCAGAAAAATTACAGAATTAACTTATTCAATGGGATATGGATAATGAGAAAATACCAAAAGAAAATGCATATGAATATGCCAAAATTTTTTCTGTCACAAAAATATATTGCTGAGATTACAGAAAAATGTGTTTCAGAGACTATTATTTCATAGAATGTATGTGCCCCTGTAGATTTTTATGGGTATAACTGGAATAAGACACAGCATATCCTAAAAGAAAGAATCCTGAATTTTTAATCAGAAAACCTTAATATAAGAGCTTTATTATTGTCATGGATCTGAGAAAAGTACCTAATCTCTCTAGGCTACCATTTCTTCATTCATGAAGTAAAGATTTCTCACAGAAACATTCGGAAATTAGATAGGTGCAAATGTAATACAGCAATATTACTAGAATTTATTATTTCTTTTACTCTACAGACTTCGAATAGATAGAATGAACTGATTTATATCCCAATAGAGCAAGGCTATAACCAGAGGGTCTTACTACTTAATGTTTCTCCACTTTGTGCCTTACTATGCAAGAGAAGAAAAATTAGTAAGTATTAGCATTATCCCTGAATATCTTATTCAAAATATAGTGTGCCCAACCTCCCAAAATTCAATCATGAAGAAGCTGAAAGTCTAAACAGACCAATATCAAGTTCTGAAATTGAACCAGTAATAAAAAGCTACCAATTAACCAACAGGAATGTAGAAGAAAGCGGCAAAATAGAAGCCTCCAGTGATTGTCACCTCCACAGGAATATCAAATTGAACAATTATCCATCCAACAAAGCACCTTCATATGAACCACAAATAAGGCAAGCAATCACAGGACCTAGCTTTAACATCATATCACAGAAAGAGGCACTGAGGAGGTTAGGAAAGATAGTCTTGAATTGCTGACACCACCCCTCCCCTATCCCTCCCAGCAGTGGCTACATGGCACAGAGATAAAATCTGTGTGCTTAGGGGAGAGAGAGCACAGTGATTGCGAGACTTTGCACTGGAACTCAGTGCTGCCCCATCACACTGGAAAACACCAAAGGGTAGAATCTGAAGGTGCCCATCCAGGGAGCATTTAGACCAGCCCTAGCCAGGTGGGCATCATCAATCCCAGCAGAACCTGAGTTCTAGCTAGCCCCGCCACAAGCTAAAGTACTCTGTGATCCTAAATAAACTTGAAAGGCAGCCTAGGCCACAAGGACTGTAATTTCTGGTCAAGTTCTGGTGCTGTGATGGGCTTGGAGCCAGAGGACTTGGAGTGCATATGACCTAATGAGATACCAGTTAGGGCAGCCAAGGGAGTGCTTGTGTTACCCCTCCCCTAACCCCAGGTAGCTGACAGCTCCAGGAGAAACTCTTTCTTTCTGCTTGAGGAGAAGAGAGGAGAGAGTAAAGAAGACTTTGTCTTACTTACAACACGGATTGCAGTTCAGCTACAGTAAAATAGGGTACCAGTTTTGAGGCCCACGTTGCAGGTTGTAGCTCCTAGTTGACATTGCTAGACCTACCTTGGGCCAGAAGGGAACCCACTGCCTTGATGGAAATGACCCAGTTCTGGCAGGGTTTATTACCTGCTGACTAAAGAATCCTTGGGTTTTAAATAAACATCAGTGGTACCCAGGCAGTTCTCACCATAGGCCCTGGGTGAGACCCAAGGCCATGCTAGCTTCAGGTGTAACCTAGCACATTCTCAGCTGCGGTGACCCTGGGGAGAGACTTCTTCTGCTCAAGGAAAGGAGAAGAAGAGTAAAGGGGATCTTGTTACCTCTACAGCTTGGGTACCAGCTCAGCCACAGTGAGAGAGTACCAAGCAGGCTCCAAGGGTCATTGTTTCCAGGCCCTGGCTCCTGGATGGCACTTCTGGTCATGTCCTGGGCCACAGGGGAGCCGACTGACCTGAACAGAGATCTAGGCCTGGAAGCATTCACAATCTAACTGCGCTTTGAGTGAACATTGGTAATAGTCAGGTAGTAATTGCCAAAGGCCTGGAGAAGTGGTGGCCATGGAGAGATACTCTGTCTGCATGAGGAAAGGAGTGGGAAGGACTTTGTCTTGCAGCTTGTGTATTAGCTCAGTCACAGTAAAATGAAGCACCAAGTAGGTTCCTGAATCCAGGCCTGGCTCCTGGATGGCATTCTGGGAACTGCCATGGGCCAGTAGGGAGCTGAATTCCATGAAAAGTAGAACACTAGCCAGGCTGAATTCACCACCTGCTGACTTAAGAGGCCTTGGACCTTGAGTGAACATTGGTGGTAGTCAGACAGTGGTTGCTGCAGGGCAAGGAGTACGAGAAGATTATAGAACACCAAGTAGATTAACCCAAAGAAGACTATCTCAAAGTATTTAATAATTAAGCTCCCAAAGGTCAATGATAAAGAAAAGATCCAAAAAGCTGTAAGAGAAAATAAACAAATGACATAAAATGAGCCCCAATATGTCTGGCAGCAGAATTCTTAAGGTAACCTTACAGGGCAGGAGAGAGTGGCATGACATAGTTAAAGTGCCAAAGGAAAAAAATTTTTACCCAAGAATAGTATATCTGGAGAAAACATCCTTCAAACAGAAAGAAGAAATGAATACTTTCCCAGACAAAAGCTGAGAAATTTCATCAACACCAGACCTGTCCAACAAGAAATGCTAAAGGAAGTTCTTCCAATCTGAAAGAAAAGGACATTAATGAACAATAAGAAATCACCTGAAGGTAGAAACTCTCTGGTAATAAGTACACAGAAATACACAGAATATTAGACCACTGTAACTGTGTTGTACAAACTACTCATACTTCAAGTAGAACAACTAAAACATACACCTATCAAAATAATAACTACAATAATAAGTACAACAACTTCTCGAGACACAGACAGTATGAGATTTAAATAGAAACAACACAAAGTTAAAAAGAGGTGACCAAGTTAAACTGTACAGTTTCTTTTAGTTCTCTCTTTGTTTGTTTTTGTAATCAGTGATGAGTTTAAATTTGTTTAAAATAATGTATTATATTATTTGCAAACTTCATGGTAACCTCAAATCAAAAACCTACATGGATACACAAAAAAATAAGAAGCAAGAAATGGAAACATGCCACCAGAGAAAACTATCTACACCAAAAAGAATACAAGAAGGAAAGGAAGGAAGAGAAGGCCACAAAACAACCAAAAAACAAATTACAAAACGGCAGTAATAAGTCCTTACTTACCAATAATAACATGAAACGTTAGCAGACTAAACTCTCCAAGCAAAAGAGGTAGCATAGCTAAATAGACAACAAAAACCAAGACCTAATAATCTGTTGTCTACCAGAAACATACTTTACCTACAAAGGCATGTAGAGACTGAAAATAAAGGGACGGTAAAAGATATTCCATGACAATGGAAACCAAAAAAAGAGCAGGAGTAGCTATACTTGTATCAGAAAAAAAAAAAATAGATTTCAAGACAAAAACTACAAGAAGAGACAAAGAAGGTCACTATATAATGATAAAAAGGTCAAATCAATAAGAAGATATAACACTTATAAATATATATGTACCCAATATCAGAGCACCAAGATCTAAAAAGCAATTATTAATGGAACTAAAGAAAAAAAACAGACCCCAATACAATAATAGCTGGAGATTTCAGTACCGCCATTTTCAACACTGGACGGATCTTCCAGGCAAAATATTAACAAAGACACATCAGACTTAATCTGCACTATAGATCAAATGGATCTAACAGATTTTTACATAATGTTTCAATCAAAGGTTGCAAAATATACTTTCTTCTCCTCAGCACATGCATTATTCTCAAGAATAAACCATATGTTAGACCACAAAACAAGTCTTCCAACATTCAAACAGGCTGGATGTCGTGTCTCATGCCTCTAATCCCAGCACTTTGGGAGGCCGAGGTGGGTGGAACATGAGGTCAAAAGATCAAGACCATCCTGGCCAACATGATGAAACCCCATCTCTACTAAAAATACAAAAATTAACTGGGCGTGGTGGCATGTGCCTGTAGTCCCAGCTACTGGGGAGGCTGAGGCAGTATAATTGCTTGAACCTGGGAGGCAGAGAGAACCTGGGTTGCAGTGAGCTGAGATTGTGCCACTGCACTCCAGCCTGGGAACAAAGTGGGACCGTGTCTCAAAAAAAAAAAAAAAAAAAAAAAATCAAACAAACTGAAATTATATCAAGTAGCTTATCTAATCACAATGGAATAAAACTAGAAATCAATAACAAAAGGAACTTTGGGAACTATATAAACATATATAAATTAAACAATATGCTCCTGAATGACCAGTCAATGAAGAAGTTAAGAAAGAAATTTAGAAACTTCTTGAAGTTTCTAAATGCAAGAATGGTTCAACATATTTCCATTTTCATTTTGAATGGAACAAATAAACAACATAATGATGCATCTTAAAGAATTAGAAAAGCAAGAGCAAACCAAACCCCAAGTTAGTAGAAGAAAGGAAAAAAGTCGTAACAGAATAAAATTGAAATAAAAAGTACAAAAGATTAATGAAACAAAAATTGGTATTTTGAAATGGTAAACAATATCAACAAAGTATTAGCCACACTATCTAAGAAAAAAAGGACAGAAGAGCTAATAAAACCAGAGATGAAAAGAAAGAAAATAAAACTGAAACTACAAAAATTCAAAGAATCATTTGAGACTGCTATAAGCAATTATATGCCAATCAATTAGAAAATCTAGAAGAAATGGATAAAATCTTAGGCATATACAAACTACCAAGATTGAACCATGAAGAAATCCAAAAGGTGAATAGACCAATAGCAACTAATGAGATCAAGACTCCATCTCTACTAAAAATACAAAAATTAGCCAGGCATAGTAGTGCCTGCCTATAATCCTAGCTGTTTAGGAGGCTGAGGCCGGAGAATCACTGGAACCTGGGAGACAGAGGCTGCAGTGAGCCAAGATCATGCCAGTGCAGTCCAGCCTTGGTGACAGAGTGATACTCTGTCTCAAGGGGAAAAAAAACGAAACTGTAGTAAAGTCTCCCAGTAATGAAAAGCCTGGGACTCAATGGCTTCACTGCTACATTTTACCAAACATAAGCACTAATACCAATCTTACTCAACCTATTCTGAAAAATAGAGAAGGAGGGAATACTTTGAAATGCATTCCATGAGGCCAGTATTACTGATACAAAAATAAGATAAAGACACATAAAAAAAAAAAAACTACAGAACAATATCCATGATAAATATTGATGCCAAAATCCTCAACAAAATGCTAGCAAACTGAATTCAACAATGCATTAAAAAGAACAGTCATCATGACCAACTGAGATTTAGCCCAGGGATACAAGAATGGTTCAACATATGCAAATCAATGTGATACATCATATCAATAGAATGAAGAACAAAAAATATATGATCATTTCAACTGATGCTGAAAAAGCATTACATAAAATTCAACATCCCTTCATAAAATAATTCAAAAAGCTGAGTATAGAAGGAGCACACTTCAACAGAATAAAGGTCACATATAACAGAATCACTGCTAGTGTCATACAGAATGGAGAAAAACAAAGACTATTTCCTCTAAGATATGGAGGAAGACAAGGATGCCCTCTTTCAGTACTTGTATTCAGCATAATATTGGAAGTTCTAGCTAGAGCAATCAGACAAGAGAAATAAACAAAGGGCATGTAAATAGGAAAGGAAGAAATCAACTTATCCTTGTTTGCAGACCAAATGATCTTATTTTTGGGAAAACCTAAAGACTCCACTAGAGGACTATTAGAACTGATAAACGAATTAAATGAAGTTACAGGATACAAAATCAACATATAAAAACCAGTAGCATTTCTAAATGCCCACAGTGAACAATCTGAAAAGAAAATCAAGAAATAATCCCATTTACAATAGCTAAAAATAAAACAAGATACCTAGGAAAAAGCTTGGACTAAGAAGTGAAAGATCTCTACAACAAAAATTATAAAACAATGAGGCAAAAAATAGAGGACACACAAAAACTAAAAGATATTTCATACTTATTGATTGGAAGAATCAATATTGTGAAAATATCCATACTAACCAAAGACATCAATAGATTCAATGCAATCTCTATCAAAATACCAATGACATTCTTCACAGAAACAGAAAAAATAATCATATAATTTATATGGAACCACAAAAGACCCAGCCAGAATAGTCAAAGTCATCCTGAGCAAATAGAACAAAACTGGAGGAATCACATTACTGACTTCAGATTATACTACAAAGCTATAGTAACAAAAACAGCATGGCACTGGTCCAAACTCAGACACATTAACTAATATGGTTAGGATTTGTGTCTTAACCTAAATCTCATGTTGAAATGTAATCTTCCATGCTGGAGGTGGGGCCTGGTAGGATGTGATTAGATCAGGGATGTAGACTCCCTTCTTGGCACTGTGTCAAAATAATGAGTTCTCATGAGACATAGTTGTTTAAATATGTGTAGTTCCTCATGCCTGCTTCCTCTTTACCTTTTGTCATGATTGTAGGTTTTCTGAGGCCTCCTTGAAGCAAGTCCTGCCCTGCTTCCTGTACAGCCTGCAGAACAGTGAGCTATTTAAACTTATTTTCTTTATAAATCACTGAGTCTTCGGTATTTCTTTATAATACTGTGAGAATGGACTAAGACGAGAGTAGGGCATAGCTATAAAGATACCCAAAAATGTGGAAGCAGCTTTGGAACCGGGTAACAAGCAGATGAGGGAAAAGTTTGAACCTTCCTAGAGACTTGTTAAATTGTTGTGACCAAAATGCTGATAGTGATATGGACAATGAAATTCAAGCTGAGGAGGTCTTAGATGGAGATGAGGAACTTATTGGGCACTTGAGCAAAGGTAAATTTTGTTATGCATTAGCAAAGAGGTTGGCTGCATTGTGCCTCTAACCTAGATATCTGTGGAACTTTGTACTTGAGAATGATGATTTGGGGCATCTGGCAGAGGAAATTTCTAAACAGCAAAGTGTTGAAGATGTGGCCTGTTTGCTTCTAATAGCATATGATCCTATGCATAAGCAAAGAAATGACCTGAAACTGGAACTTATATTTAAAAGGGAAACAGAGCATAAAACTTTACAAAATTTGCACCCTGGCCATGTTGGTAGAAAAAAAAAAGAGGAGTCAAATGCTAATACCAGAGACAATGGAAAAAAAAATGTCTTGAAGGCATTTAGAGATCTTCAGGGATACCCTTCCCATCACAGGTCTGGAGGTTTAGTAGGAAAGAATGGCTTCATGGGCCAGGTCGGGGCCCCACTGCTCTGTACAGCCTTGGGACACTGCTGCCTCCTTCCCAGTCACTCCAGCTCCAACCCTAGCTAAAAGGGGCCCAGGTACAGTTCACACTGCTGTTTTGGAGGTTGCAAGCCATAAACCTTGGTGACTTCCACATGGTGTTAAGCCTGCAGGTGCACAGAGTGCAAGTGTTGAGGCTTGGAAGTCTCCACCTAGATTTCAGCAGATGTATGGAAAAGCCTGGATGTCTAGGCACAAGCCTGCTACAAGGGCAGAGTCCTCAAGGAGGACCTCTACTAGGGCAATGCAGAGGGGAAATGTGGGGTTGGATCCCACACAGAGAGTCCCCACTGGGGCACTGCCTAGTGGAGTTATGAGCAGAAGGTCACAATCTTCTTGACTCCATATGGTACAGCCACTGGCAGCTTGCATCCTGTACCTGGAAAAAGCCATAGGCATTCAAAGCCAGTCCATGAGAGCAGCAGTGGGGAATGAACCCTGCAAAGTCACAGGGGCAGAGCTGCCCAAGACCATGGGAGCCCACCCTTTGAATCAGCATGCCCTGGATGTGGGACATGGAGTTGAAGGAGATTATTTGGGACTTTTAAGATATAATGACTGCCCTGCTGGGATTCAGATTTGTATGGGACCTGTAGCTCATTCTTTTTGGCTGATTTCTCACTTTTAGAATAGGAGTATTTGTACAATGCCCATATGCCCATTGTATCTTGGGAGTAACTAACTTGTTTTGTTGTTGTTGTTTGGCTCTTTGGCAGCAGGGACTATCTTTATTTCAGATGAGACTTTAGGCTGTAGACATTTTAGCTAATGCTGGAATGAGTTAAGACTTTGGAAAACTGTTGGGAGGGCATGATTGTATTTTGAAATGTGAGAAGAACATGAGATTTTGGAGGGGCCACTAAATGTGTGTCCCCACTTAATCTCAAGTTGAAATTTAATCCCTAGTGCTGGAGGTGGGGCCTGGTGGGATGTAATAGGATGATGGGAGTGGATTTTCCCTTGGTACTGTGTTGCAATAGTGAGTGAGCTCTTGTGTGATCTGGTTGCTTAAAACTGTATAACACCTCTTCTCTCTCTCTCTTTCTTCCTACTGTTCCAGCCATGTAAGATGTTCCTGCTTCCGCTTGCCTTCTGCTGTATTTGTAAGTCTCCTGAGGCCTCCATGAAGCAGATGCCATACTTCAAGTACAGCATGTGGAGCCATGAGCTAATTAAACTTCTTTTCTTTATAAATCACTGAATCTCAGATGTTTCTATATAGCAGTATGAGAAAGAACTAATACAAAGACTACTGGAACAGATTAGAGAATCCAGAAATAAATCCATATACCTATGATGAAATCATTTTTGACAAAGGTGTGAAAAACATACAATAAGGAAAAAATAATTTTTTCTATAAGTTTTGCTGGAAAAACTAGATATCTGTATGCAGAAAAATAAAACTAGACCCCTAAATCTCACCATATATAAATATCAAATCAGAATGGATTAAAGACTAAAATCTAAGGCCTCAAATTATGAAACTACTACAAGAAAACATTGGGAAAATCTCCAAGACATTGGGTTGGGCAAAGATTTCTTGAGCAATACCTCACAACCGCAGACAACCAAACCTCAAATAAACAAATGAGATTACATCAAGTTAAAAAAACTTCTGCTCAACAAAGAAAACAATCAACAAAATGCAGAGATAGACAACATAATGGAAGAAAATATTTGCAACTATTCATCTGACAGGATATATATATATATATATGTGTGTGTGTGTATATATATATATGGATATATATATATATAAGGATATATATAAAAAATAGAAGGAGCTCAAACAATTCAATTTTAAAAAGTCCAATAATCCTATTAAAAGATGGGCAAAGATCTTAATAAACACTTCTCAAAAGAAGACTTACAAATGGCAAACAGGTATATCAAAAGGTGCTCAACATCATTGACAATCAGATAAATGCAAATCAAAACTACAATGAGATATCATGTGGTCCCGGTTAAAACTGTTTTTATCCAAAAGATGGGTAATAATGAATGCTGGCGAAGACATGGAGAAAGATGAGTCCTCATTCACTGTTGGTAGGAATGTAAATTAGTATAGCCACTATAAAGAACAGTATGAAAGTTCTTCAAAAACCTAAAAAATAAACTCCCATATGCTCCAGGAATCCCACTACTAGGTACATCCCCAAAAGATCAGTACATCATATAGATACCTGTACTTGTATGTTTATTGCAGCACTATTCACAAAAGCCAAGATTTAGAATCAACCTAAGTGTCTATCAACAGAAGAATAAATAAAATGTGGTATATATACACAATGGAGTACTATTCAGCTATTAAAATAATGAAAGCCTGTCGACTTCAGTAATATAAATGGAATTTGACAAGACTATTTTAAGTGAAATTAGCCAGGCACAGAAAGACAATCTTTACAATTTTTCATTCATCAGTGGAACCTAAAAATTAAAACAATTGAACTCATGGAGATAGAGAGGAGAATAAAGGTTACTAGAGTCTGGGAAAGGTGGAGCATGGGGAATGGGGAGGGTTAATAGATACAAAAATATACTTAGAATGAATAAGATCTATCATTCGATAGCACAAGATGACTACAGTCAGCAGTAATCTGTTGTACATTTAAGAATAACTGAGTGAGTACAATTGGAAAGCTCATAATGCAAAGAAAGGATGAATGCTTGAGGTGAATGATACCCCATTTTCCCTGATGTGATTATTACATATTGTATACCTGCATCAAAATATTTCATGTAGCCCATAAATATATACACCTACTGTATATCCATAAAAACTAAAAATGAAAAAATTTTAAAGAAAATAAATCCTGCAATTTGTGACAACATACATGAACCTGAAAGATATTATGCTAAGTAAAAGCCAGAAACAAAAAGACTGCATAGTTACACGTATATGTGAAATCTTAAATACAGTCAAATTCATAGAAACAGAGAGTAGAATGGTGATTATGACAGTGAGGGTGAGGAAAAGGGAAATGTTGACTAAAATAAACAATAATTTATTATACATTTTAACATAAATAAAAGGGTATAATTGGAATGTTTGTAATATAAAGAAATGATAAAAGTGTGAGGTGATGAATACTCCACTTAAGAAAAATGAAAAACACTACCAGACCAGGAGGATTCACAGCCAAATTCTACTAGATATATTTAAAAAAAAAGACATGGGACCAAATCTAAGAAACTATACCAAAAATTGAGAAGGAATTAAAGATTTAAATGTAAGACTTTGAACTATAGGAATCATAGAAGAAAATCTAGGAAGCACCATTCTGGATGTTGGCCTTAGGAAAGAAGTTATACTAAGCCCTCAAAAGCAATTACCCAAAAAAAAAAAAAAAAAAAAAATGACAATTGGGACCTAATTAAACTAAAGAGCTTCTGTACAGCAAAAGAAACTAAGAGTAAACTGACAACCTACAGACGTGTAGAAAATTTTTGCAAACTATGAATTCAACAAAGGTCTACTATTCAGAATCTATAAGAAACTTAATTCACCAAGCAAAAAACAAACAATCCAATTAAAAAGTGGGCAAAAGATATGAACAGACACTTCTCAAAAGAAGACATACAAACCAGCAACAAATGTGAAAAAAACACACATCATCACTAACCATCAAAGAAATGCAAATCAAAACCACAGTGAGATCCCTTATCACACCTATCAGAATGGCTATTACTAAAAAAGTCAAAAAAGCAACAGATGGTGACAAGGCAGTAGGGAACAAGGAATACTTATACATTGTTGGTGGGAATGCAAATCTATTCAGCCACTGTGGAAAGCAGTTTAAATATTTTTCAAGGAATGGAACTACTGTTTGACCCAGCAATTCTATTACTGGGTATGTAGCCAAAGGAATATAAATCATTCTACCAAAAAGAAACACGTACTCATGTTCATTACAGCACTATTCACAATAGCAAAAATGAAATCAACCTATGTACCCATCAATGGTGGATTAAATAAAGAAAATGTGGTCCATATACACTACAGAATACTATGCAGCTATTTAAAAAGTACAAATTCACATCCTTTGCAGCATTATGGATGCCAGCTGGAGGCCATCATCCTAAGCAAATTAATGCAGAACCAGAAAACCAAATGCCACGTTCTCACTTATAAGTGGGAGTTAACGTTGGAACTCATGGACATAAAGATGGCAACAACAGACACTGGGAACCACAAGAGGTGGGAGGAAGGGAGGGGGGCAAGAATTGAAAAACCTCCTGGGTAACTATGCACATTACCTGGGTGATGGGATCAATACTACCCCAAACTTCAGCATCATGCAATGTACCCATGTAACAAACCTGTACCTATACCCTAGAATCGAAAATAAAATTTGAAATTATAAAAAATAAATATAATAAAATGCAGTGTGTCATGCTCCTTGTTGAGTTATTCTATTTGCAAAGTTGAAGCATTCCCAAAGACTACTGTCATTCTGACACCAAATGCCAAGTTCAGTGTTCCCCCATAATCCTCACTCTGGTACCTATTACAAGTTCAGGGGTCCTCCAGACCACCCTTAGTCTCAACAATTTGCTGGAATTCACTGTGAAAGCTGTTGTACTAATAGTCATGGTTTATCACAGTGAAAGGATACAGTTTAAAATCAGCCATGGGAGGTGGCAAAAAAGACAGAGTACAAACAAGTTCCACATGTGGAATTTCCAGGTGTTCTCTCTCAGTGAAGTTACAGATAGTGCTACCTTCTCCAGGCTATCATGTGTTACCATACTCAAGGAGTATTGCCGATCAGAGAAGCTCAAGTAAGCCTTGATATTCAGAGTTTCTATTGGCACTTGTTAAGATAGATATGGTTGACCACCATATGATTGACCTTTAGTCTCTAGCCCTTCCAGAAGTTGAGTTGATACTACATGATCCAAAATCCACATTATTTATCACATTGTGAGATTATCCAATGTGATCCAAGGCCTTTAACTAAACAGATACTCTTTTCAGGCAGGTCAATCCAAGGCTTAGAGATTACCTTCCAGGAACAAAGAACAAAGGTTATGTCTTTCTTTAGGTATGATTAATTCTTTACTAATGTGGTTCAGGGACCAATACTCCAAAATATGGCATGTTGACATGGTGAACCAAAGAAGAAGTCTCAAGTGTTCTGACCTTCTTCCCACCACCATCTTTCCCAAAACCTTTATCTGCCTAAGCTCTAGACTCACAAAAAGAAATAATTGTTTCTTCTTCTCCTTCCTTTACAACAAAGATTGTAGCCACACCTGAACAGACCCTTTAATTGTCAAAGAGAACTATTCACAAGTTAATCTCTCTTCCAGGATCCATTCAATCTCCCCAGTAATCCTCTCAGCAGAACTTTTCTTCTCCCTACTCCCATAACCTGTTTTGCCAGGATGGTATAAAAGCTTCTGAATCATTTGGGGGATGGGCACTCACTCTGTGATTCTCCCCGTGGACACGTTGTGTACATTTCTTAAATAAATTTATATGCTTTTTCCTCTTATTAATCTGCCTTGTGTCAGTGATTTTCAGAGAATCTTCAGAGGGCCAAGGCTCTTGACCCCTACACTACACAGCACCTTTCAAGTGATAGAGTACAAAACAATCATCAGTAGTGTTGGCTGACAACTCCTCAAAAGACCACTAGGAAAAATGTTACCTAGCAAAGCTAAATGTATTAGACTTAACATAGTAAGGGACTATTGCACTGACCTAATATATTCAGTTTTAGGGTCTGAGATCAAGTAGTTTAAGGCTGGTCTTTCAAGGTAGGAAACTGATTTGAATTGGGCGAAGTCCATGATATAGATTAGGATTTGTGGACACAGGAAGAACACATTGTGAGCATATGTGCTCTTCCTGTGAAGACAAAGCACATCTTCGTAAGTCAACTAATTTTTTATTATGTTTGCTGTTTGTCCAAGCAGGAAATCTCTTCCCAGGCAAGAATTTTTTGGAACAAATATTTAGTCATGTTGACACATGTGATCTCAGTTCTTACTTCCAAATGTTTAGCTGTGTGAATGCACATTGTCTCAATTTTCCAATGGTAAGAACAGAGTTTCTAAGTTTTTTTTTTTTTTTTTTTTTTTGAGACAGTCTTGCTCAATAGCCAAGTTGGAGTGCAGTGGTATGATCTCGGCTCACTGCAACCTCCACCTCCCAGGTTGAAGTCATTCTCCTGCCTCAGCCTCCCAAGTAGCTGAGACTACAGGTGCACATCACCATGCCCAGCTTTTTTTTTTTTTTTTTTTTTTGGTAGAGACAGAGTTTCACCATGTTGGCCAGGATGGTCTCGATCTCTTGACCTCACGATCCACCCGCCTCAGCCTCCCAAAGTGCTGGATTATAGGCATGAGCCACCAGGCCCAGCCTCTAAGCTTGTTTTTAAGTCTTACAGAAAACTAGTACTACAGAAGACCATGTTAGGCTGCTGGTGTCTGTAACGTTTTTGAGTCGTCAGAGCCAGTTGAGATTGTTTTCCTCAAACTTTTGACTGATCTGTTAAAGCACAAACGGTTGAGACTTCTAAAGCTCCTCCCACTTGGTCTTCTTATCTTTAACATGGAAAAATACCTCTATTGAAGTATTGTACAAAGTCAAACAGCCACTAAGTGACAAAACTGTGCTGCAAACTCAATCTGTTGGACTCCTAAGCCTTCCACGATACCACCTTGCCCTACATAGTCTCAATTTTTGTTGAAATAACTGAAATCTTAAATAATATATATGAAAACACTTTCTAGAACATAGCACATAGTGGCTAAGAGGCATCAATATACACTAATGTCCTTCTTTGACTTGTGAGGATTATTGTTCTCATACCTAATTTCAATGACAAAGAAAAAAGGATCTAAATAATAGGAGAAGATATTTAAGTGAAACCCATCACAAACTGAGTTCTTCTCTCCCCCTTGTAATTGAAATACACATCTATTATTAGCAGAGAGGTAGGAGTGGCAGGTAAGGTGTAAGGACACAAAATGTTCTTTGGAATCTAGGGTTGAAAAGGCAAGAATTTAAGAACTTCTGCACATATGTTTAATGTTAAAATACTTTGATAAACTGTGAATAGAGCTTTTGTGTTTGTTAGTTGACTCTTGTTCCCTTATCACCCACAGTTCCAAAAGAATTATCTGTCTCCAGCAAATGAGTTAAGTATTCTTTTGCAGTTAATTTACAAGTCAAACTCAAGTCTCTATGTTAAAGTAACAGTGAAAGCATTTGTCCTTGAACCTCCTATATTGGGTGATAGCAAGAAAGCATGGAAAGAGGATATAAAGTGAAACTGAAAACAAGCAAGATTGCTAATATTGAATGGATGGATCCTGGCATTATCATTTACTTCAATGGCAATAGCCTGATTCAATGGCAATAGCCTGATGTTCTTACAATTTCATGTCTTACATAGAAAGTTTGGAAAAGTTGCTGTAAATAGGGCTAGATTGTTCATTAAATGTGCATTTATTTAAACAAAAGTTCCCAAGCTCAGCTACTAAATTTACATCTTTTTGCAGCAATACTTTACTATTTTGCCAAATCACTACCATGATTCAGAAAGTTGGTGCATTTTCTATACCTGGAGAATATTAAAGCATCATCCTTAATAAACTTGTTCAGGCCTTCAGGTACTGCCCATTCTTGTAAATATTGATTGCTCCTTTAAAATGGCAATAACATATATGGAAGTGTCAAGTTTAGACTGATGCTTGATGGTGGAATAAATAAAACCTTAGACTAAGTCAGTTAAGACTGCTGTCAGCTGCATTTAATAGGAACTTTACTGTGGTATTACTCATTTGTAACAAAAGGTTCATTGGTGAGCAATTCAGGACCAGTAAGGCTGAGGACTCACTGAGGACTCAGTTTCCTTGTAACTTACTGTTATATCATCCTTAGGATGAGGAGGCTTCTTTTCTTTTCTTTTCTTTCTTTTTTTTGAGACGGAGTTTCGCTTTGTCGCCCAGGCTGGGGCAATCTTGGCCCACTGCGACCTCCGCCTCCCAGGTTCAAGCGATTCTCTCCTGCCTCAGCCTCCCGAGTAGCTGGGATTACAGGCACTCACCACCACACCCAGCTAATTTTTGTATTTTTAGTAGAGATGGGGTTTCACCACGTTGGTCAAGCTGGCCTCAATCCTCCTAATCTCATGATCCACCCACCTCAGCCTCCCAAAGTGCTGGGATTACAGGCGTAAGCCACCAAGCCCAGCCCAGGCTTCTATTCTTATGATTTTAAGATGGCTATTCCATTTTAAGACATATCACATTCCAAGCAGGAAGAAGGGGAAGGATGATGGGCAAAAAGCAAAAGGTACATGTTAGCTGAGTATGGACCATTTCCAAATATTCCCTGACATTTCACCCAGAAGTTTTTCCTTATACTCATAGCATCAAAACTCTGTGTCATGTTGCCTCATGGTGCCCTAGCAAATTCATGGGGAAGGAGGGGTGGTGACAGGGTATTTTAAATATTTGAGGAAAACATGGTAATATTCAACATTTGATCAGACACTGAGTGAACTACTAGCTTGAGAAAATTCAGTTTTAACATTTGTTTTTACTGATGTGAAATGATGTATCTCAGGAAAACTGCATTTTTAGTGAATATTGTTGTATAAAAAATGCAAGTACTGTGTTAAAATCAATATAGAACAGCTTATGAGGATAGTGGTGCCCAATCTGATTCCAAGACTTGAAAAGTTGTGCACCAAAGGACCATCTTTTCCAAAAACAATGTAAGTGTGGCCAAAAAACATATGAAAAAAGCTCCACATTACTGACCATGAAGAAATGCAAATCATACTAGTCAGAACAGCTATTATTAAAAAGTCAAAAGATAGCAGATGCTGGTGAGGTTGTTTAGAAAAAGAATGCCTTATACACTGTTGGTGGGAGTATAAATTAGGTCACCTATTGTGGAAGACAGTGTGGTGATTCCTCGAAGACATAAAGACAGAAATATCATTTGATGCAGAATCCCATTACTGGGCCTAAACCCAAAGGAATATTAGACAGTCTACTATAAAGACACACCCACGTGTATTTTCATTGCAGCACTATTCACAATAGCAAAGACAAAGAATCAACCTGAATGCCCATCAATGATAGAATGGATAAAGAAAATGTGGTACATATAATACATCATGGACTACCACATAGCCACAAAAAAGAACAAGACCATGTCCTTTGCAGAGACACAGATGGAGCTGGAGGCCATTATCCTTAGCAAACTCACACAGGAACAGAAAACCAAACACCGCATGTTCTCACTTATAAGTGGGAGCTAAATGATGAGAACACATGAACACATAGAGGCAAACAACATACACTGGGGCCTACTTGAAGGCAGAGTGAGGGAGGAGGCAGTGGATCAGGAATAATACTAATGAGTACTAGGCTTAATACCTGGGTGATGATATAACCAATACAACAAACCTCCATGGCGCAAGTTTACCTAGGTAACACACCTGCACATGTACCCCTGAACTTAAATTTTTTTTTAAAAAAGTTATGTCACATTCACATCACTAACTTCCAATAGGTAATTTTGGTTGGTAAAGACTGAAATCAAAATAGTTTTTTGTTAATATATATATATTAGTTCTTCAAATGGCTGCTGCTAGCTTGTTAGAATAGAGATAAGTATTAAGTGATTTGAATTAAAATACTTAATACAACTGTTAGGTATTTCTTTTGGTTTAAGGGGGCCATGAAAAAATTACTGAGGCTATAAGAGCAGTGACAAAGAAAGTTTGGTAAATGCTGCCTTATACCTTTAGCCATCTCTAGCTGCAGGAAAAGTGGGAAGGTTAGAACTTTTGTTAGACACAAAACCAGGGTTCTGCTAATAAAGAAAAAGGAGATAATTAATAGTAAGCAGGCAGCAAGCAGTGCCTGCCACACAGATCAAAAATTTTAATGCTACAGCTAACTTTTTTCTTTTTGTAACATTTTATTTTCAAGTCCAAGCAAAGGACAATTCAATAATTGGAAAAAATATGATAAATTAGCAGTCAATGCTCATGCTTGCTATTTACATATTTGAATACATTTGTATATTTTCAAAAACTCACATCACCTAGTTTATTATATATTAGTTAATATGTTATGAATCAAGTTATTTGAAGTATGTTAATTTTCACTATCACTTACAAAGGATCAAATAAATGAGGGTTAAATTAAATGCATTATGGAGTTTCATTAACATTTGCCAAAATTGCATCCCAATAATTAAGAGAATCAGTTCAGCTTTCCAAACTCAACAGAGGAAGTAATTCAGAAATCAGAAATTTAAGATTCTATATCTAGTAATGACAAAAGTTTAAGCGGTTAGTGAAAGAGCTTAAAATTGGCATTCATGTATGTTAAATTCATTCTAAGTCAATAACCTGGGGCTATATTGAGTTAAAAGAGGCAATAATTAACAAGGAATACAGTTCTTTAGGACTCTGTGTTACCATCTCATATATATTGTATAATGACAATTGTAATGCAAGTACCTAAAAGAAATAACCAAGTAGTACTTAGGGAACTAAAACACCCATCCTAAATTTTACTTCAGCATATTGATACTCGTTTAGATTACAGAACGTTGGTATAATGTGTTTCTTTGTAATCACACCCAGAATTACTTAGACTGTAAAATATACAATGACTATATCAGGCTGAAGATTACAGCCAAAAGACAAAATATACAGAGTAACCAGCATATTTAAGAAAAAAATAAAACACCCTTGATAAATTTGACAGAAACCCTATTCCAAGCCAAAATTGTTACCTCAGTCTATAAAAACTGATTGACATATGGTACACCTTATGATGTGAATTGAATCTCCTCCCATCCAAATATAAAATAAAATTTTAAAAAGGTAAAAAGATAAACTCAAACTGGAAAACCCATTATATCTGGAAGGTTCTTATTATCCATATTGTTTGATTAATATAATGTGGAGTTATTAATACTAATAATCTAAACCTTTAAGTATCCAGCTTTCAGATTAAACCAATGTCATGGTGGTGGAAGACCTGAAATAAGTATTATGTGCCTCTCTGACATCTAAGCCTGGGAAGGACTAGCTGCTCAAGAGGTTGAGGTAGGAGGATCATTTAAGCTCAGGAGTTTGAGGTTACAGTTATGATCATGCCACTGCACTCCCACCTGGATGACAGAGCAAGACTCTGTCTCTAAAAAAAATAAAAACAAATATAATGAAATAATTAAAGATAATGCCTTTAGATGTTACTTGGTACAAAATGCAATTTTTGGACACAAATAAAAGTCAGTCACTAAAATTGCATGGCAGGACTCACAGGTGAGATCCAGCTAGTGCAGAAACTGCATTTATTAAAATTTTTCATTATAAACAATTTGAAAACTATGCTGGGGGATGCATGGACACCTGGCTTAGCTCATCCTAGTAATACTAGGAATCAAGAATTATTATCTCCACTTCAGTATGTACTAATAAAATAAAGTATAAAAACTACTAATTGAAACAAATTTAAAAATATTAAAAACTGAGCTTGAAAACAAATTCCATTTCAATTTGATATCAATTATACTAAAGCTTAATTATATATAGAATAAAGCTTAATTATATATAAAACAAATTTCCTAAGTCTATTTAGCAAAATAGTAAAAATAAGTTAACCACTTCCTCCAGAAAATACTTCTTCCAGTAAGATAAAATTGTAAACCATCTAAAACAGCTTATTTATCAAGATTAACAACTAGTTCATCAAGACTATTCTGATAACAGTTTGTTCATTAAGATATGCCTCTAATCCCTCACCCTATTGTGCCTGCCAATTTAAGCTATTAGATTGGTATATTATAAACTTTCCCAGTCTGACTCAGTTCCCCATGTTGTAAAGCCTTCCTTTTAAAACCACCTGATTCAGGCCCAAAGATTCTATGTTTTCTTTCCTAAACATCTCCCTTTTTATATGCTGCTAAGACCCTGTCAATGTACGGTTGTCTGTGTTGCAATAAGTATAATAAACTTTTTCAACAGTTTTTTTTCTGGAAATCTTTATGGGGGCTGTTGGTATAATTTTACAAGAAAGGAAATCGAGACCCAAAGAGGTTACACATAATAAAAAGCAGAGTAAGATAACGATAATGACCTATAAAGTTAAGCTCTCAAATAATTCTACTCTATCCCTCTTAAATTAATGGGAACAAAATTAAAGCATCTAAAGGCATGATTTCATGCATAAACTTCAGTAACTATATACTTTGTTATTGGGGTGATCATATAATTAACCATCTCAGCTGGGATTTTAAGAGTGAAGAGGGCCGGGCGCGGTGGCTCAAGCCTGTAATCCCAGCACTTTGGGAGGCCGAGACGGGCGGATCACGAGGTCAGGAGATCGAGACCATCCTGGCTAACACGGTGAAACCCCGTCTCTACTAAAAAATACAAAAACTAGCCAGGCGAGGTGGCGGGCGCCTGTAGTCCCAGCTACTCGGGAGGCTGAGGCAGGAGAATGGCGTAAACCCGGGAGGCGGAGCTTGCAGTGAGCTGAGATCTGGCCACTGCACTCCAGTCCGGGCGACAGAGCGAGACTCCGCCTCAAAAAAAAAAAAAAAAAAAAAAAAAAAAGAGTGAAGAGAATTGGCAATTCTATTGAGACACAGCATATACCAGAACTGAAGTTAGCAAACTAAAATATGTGGTCATCATATCTCTCTCACATTTTTAAGTCCAAAGAGAATGATTTCTAAAAATCTCTAGCCATGAGACAAATAAGGCAGAAGTGCAGAAAAGAAAATTAAAAAATGTATAAAGCATGGAAAATATTTTGATACATCACAAATAGTCACTTTTCCATTTGTCCAAGGGCCAAAATCTTTTTTTGTAAAAATACATGCACAGCCTTTGTTACAATTTGCAAGTTGAACTAAGTATTGTGTACAAAATATTAATAAATATTTATATGCAATATTTTATATAAAATATACAAAAAATATGTTTTATTTTATATTATATATAATAAAAATATTATATATAAAATCCTAAAATATTTCAATTACTTTTAATGAGTTGTTCATTGTTCACCTGGTAATGAACAAGACTAAAATGTGATTTCTTTTGGAATTGCCTCATTTTCCTAGACAAAATGTTAGAGATTTTTTCATAGTTCTTTGTTTCTACTAAGTTAAACTTATTTAGAGCCAGGCAAAAAGTGCTAAGAGAACAAAATGCTTCCCCAGTCAGTTGAAAATGTAAGCGCTTGAGTGGTTATTGCGTGAAATAAAAAAAAAAAAGGGTATATCGTGATTGGGGAGATGTTAAGAAGTCAAATAAATAATACCTGTTTCTTCCCCTCCTAGGTCTGAGAGCAACTGAGAGAGAGACTCAAGTTGCACTCAAAATATCTAGTGAAACAGATAGGAAAATATGGTTTTGACTCGCACTTTCAGTTAGACCCTCCAATATTTCACCCAGAATAAGACAGACATATCTTCAGGCAAAGGCAGTACTGGACTGTTTGGGGCTTCACCCCCAAAGTCAGGCAGAAGGATCCAAATTCAAGCAATCTGCAGTGGTCAAGCTGCAGAACACAAGAGGCAGAGTGAGAAAAGGAATCAAATTGTCCAGTTCCTCTTCTGAAACATAAAAAGTAACTCTCTCTTCCTCGGAGGAATGAATGAAATGCAGAGAAAGAAACGAAGATTAAGCTCCATGAAGTTCCTCCATGTGGAAGCAGAGGCCAGGGATACAGAGGTTTCTCTCTAACAAAATGATGTGTGCAGCCAGGTGCGGTGGCTCATGTCTATAATCCCAGTACTTTGTGAGGCCAAGGTGGGAGGATCACTTGAGCCCAGGAGTTTGAGACCACTCTGGTCAACATGGCGAAACCCTGTCTCTACAAAAAAAATACAATAAAATTAGCCAGGAGTGCTAGTGCACACCTGTGGTCCCAGTCACTTGGGAGGCTGAGATGGGAGGACTGCTGGAGCCCACGAAGTTGAGACTCCAGTGAGCCATGATCTGCCACTGAACTACAGCCTGGATGACAGAGCAAGACTCTGTCAAAAAAAAAAAAAAAAAAAAAAAAAAAAAATAGTAAAAGATGTGTGCTTCAATGTGCTTTATAATTTATATTTTACTATTAAGGAAATTCCTAGGAAATTTTACACTAAAAAACTTACACTAAAATTTAAAATTTAAGCAGTTTTAATTTTTATTTCCAGACAAAATTTGGAAAATAATTTTATAAAGGAAATAAATGTTAATCTGCATATGTATATATTTTTGTTCTTCTAAGAAACCATTGACAGAAAGTAAATTCAAGAACTTTCATTGAAACTCCTATAGACTATGAACCTAAGAAAATAGCCATGTGATTATGAAAAATAATTAAATGTGAAAACAGAGAGTATAGATTATACTTCCACAACCATCTGAATGTGGTAGAGAATAGAACTGATAGAATCAAATAAAAATTCCAGAAGATGTAGAATATTTGGCCAGGCCTTAAAATTATAGAGTTTTCAGTAAAGAGTAAAATAAGCTACTTTTGAGAGGAATGTGACCACATTTACATAGACAGTAATGCTTATGCCTGTAATATTACCACAGTGGACAAAATTCCTAATAACCTCTTTTGTATTGTTTAACAAATGGTGGCCTAATTTCCATTTCTAGTCCTACAAAGTCTCTCTTCATGTGACAGTTAACCATCAAGAAACTGTAATAGTCCCTGAAACATTGAAGGACACTTTCTGTAAGTGCCAGAATTACTAATGTTTTATGGCCATGATAACACCCTAAGTAGACTCTAGCTTGATTAAACTGGTTCTGTGACTTACCACAGCAATTACTTTAAAGCTAAGTATGATTTTAAGAATAACTTGCTGACTGAATATTGATAAAAGGTTTTGAAAATTCAAATTTCTATCAATATTTGATAAGTAAAATATATTTAAAATCATCCTTGCTTGTAATTGTAATTAAATTGGGATAAACTACCCAAATTTCTCAAAATATGGTATTTTGTGTAACCTTCATCCCAGGCTTCACCTAAGCATCAAAATAATTAAATTCTGTTGAGCACTAAGAGAAAAACAATTTTGTCAAAGTCTGTTTTTCAGATCCACACTTTTTACTCCATTAAAATAATTTCTTCTCAATTGTTGCAATTATTTTGACAAAAATTTGTATTGTGTTATAACCACCCAAAGTCATTTCAATATATCACCTGCTAACAAAATTTAACAATAATTTAGTATGCACAACTGAACAGTAATAAGTACTACGTGGTCACTTATTAAAATTACTTCAACATATATATTTCTACTTATGTAACTATGAAATATTAGAATTATCCCTAAGCAGAAAGTAAGATAAATATTAAATTTCATGTTCAAGTTAAAAACTTGTTTTCTACTTCTTAATTTCATTTTTATATCAGGATTGTTTCCTCATTCAGAGAATGATGTTATTTTGTTGTTATAGTAATTAGGAGAGGGTATTAGATAAATAGAGTTCCATTTTCAGTAATATTCCAAAAATGTCTTCATATTTTGTACTCTAATAGCTCCTTCAGTTCCAGGAAGACACTGTTCAAACTGTATCCTTCATATAGAGGAAAAAAACATTAGCTTTATCAATTTCTAATCTATGATGGTTCCAGGGGATTCCATTTCAGAGCGAATTTTATCTCAAATTTGATCCCAGCAATATTGGAGCTATATACTATTGAACACACATATAAAATTAAATTACCAGTTTAATTTAATTGATTAGAAACATATATTCTTCTATTATTGCAAAATACAAAAAAAAATTACTTTCTCTTCAGCAGTATCAAATTGGAACACAAAATTCTCCAACCCAAAGCAATCATAATAGATTATAATAATTAATAGATCTGAATACAGTATGATATATACTCTAAAGAGAATTTCTACTAATAGAAATTGGTTTGCATTTAATCAACCAAAAGTTGTAAGTTATCTGACTTTACCAGAATTACCTAACACCATTCCCTCCTGAGCTCTGCCTCTTAACATCTGCCTCTTTCCAGAAATCACCTTTGGCTGTTCCTACTTTTCAAACCTTATCAATTTTTCAAGACCCAGTTCAAGACCCATATCACCCATGAAGTTATGCCTGGCCTCCTCAGTCTAAGTAAGCTTTCTTGCTCCCCTGAAAGCATACAGATACAATTATATAATTCACCTAGCTTTATTTTCTTTTTCCTTGAATTATTAGTTATATTTTCATAATTCTCTAGACATATAGATATAGAGATATGGTTTGCTTCCCCAGTTAGACCAAACACTCTATAAGGAATTAGACTTCTTATCCAAGATTATCTACTCTACGGACAGAATGAAGCAATAAGAGGAATTATATATTCTATAAACTTTCAAGATAGAAATAAACACAATTTATAAGATGAGGACTTGTCCTGTCATGTAACCATCACTGTTATTTGACTTGATACAAAGGTGACCAATAAATATTTGTTCAACAATCTACTTATTCAAAATGGCACTCATCTTTTAATGTACAAATTTCCTAAGAAATAAGGTATTCTGATTTGGTTTTCTCCTGCCATACATAGACGTTATACATTCCTACAGCAAGTGGCTCAAGTGGACTGCCTAATAACTATTAGGCAGTCCTAATTATCATCTGAAAATCTCTAATTATCACTAAAAAAACTATTGCATTGGATTATTAAGTAATTCATCACCCCTAATCTCAATTGAGTAATCTAAATAGATTCTCAAGTTGTTGCTGGAATCAACAAGCCATAAAAATAATAGCATGGATATTTACCTTAAGGTGTTTCTATTTTGTTTTGCAGTAAAAATTATTTGTAGAAATACATGTTAGAATTCATTGTTTAAAGTTCATCTTTAAACTGATCAAGTATCTGCTTGTTACATTAGGTCCCAAGTAATACACTGTAAGCCTATATAGGTCAATACATTTTGCAAATTTCTGTAGCCAAAACATTCACTCTAATCCAAGCCTTTCAGATAGATTCTATTGCTCACAAAGTTAGAAGAGAAGTCAATTTTTTTTCTTCTTAAATGACATCACAACTCAAAGACCTCTAGGTTCTAATAATTCTTCACTAACAATTTCCATCTTTTTCTAAGAATAAGAAATTATATACCAAAGAAAGTTTCAAAGTTCCCTGCTGCTTCTAAATATTCAAGACAAATAAAACTATGCAAGATGAATGGAAAAAATAAAATCAGTACCAAGATTTAATAGTATCAATTCATTCAGTCCATATTGGTAGGTAAGGAAGGACTGTGAAAACCTCTTTCTGCTTGTTCTTAACTCTCAACAGAAAATGGAAACAAATTTTACAATAGAGAGGTAACCACAACCAAATGTATTTCATACATTTCCGAGAAGCAATATGGAATAGTTGGGTTAAAATGTGTCTCTGATGTCCGACTTTCTGGGTTTGAATGCCAGTTCTGCCTCTCTTTAGCATAGTAATGCTGGATAATTTACTAACCCTATCTGTGTTTCAATTTCCTCATACATAAGATAGGAATAATAACAGAACCTACCTCATAGATATGTTAGGAGGAGGTACTCCATGTAAAGCACTTGGAATAGTACCTGGTACATATTAAGCAGCACTTGATAAGCCATTAGCTAAATGTAAATTGCAATTGCCCATAAAGTTTTATTATTCCCATTAAAAAAAAAATAGTTGATTGCTTTTACTAACTAAACCAGAAAAGGGAGTACTTTTTAAATTTAAATACCTATCATTTTCTCTCAATGAATCAATACATGGACAAAAGGTAGATGTCAAAATATATCTAAATGAGGAGAAGGGCAAAATAACAGTTCATGAAAAAAATAGGTACTAGGCCACGCACAGTCGCTCATGCCTGTAATCCCTGCACTTTGGGAGGCTGAGGCAGGCAGATTACCTGAGATCAGGAGTTCGAGGCCAGCCTGGCAAATGTGGCGGAACCCCATCTCTATTAAAAATACAAAAATTAGGCCGGGTGCAGAGGCTCACACCTGTAATCCCAACATTTTGGGAGGTCAAGGCAGGCAGATCACCTGAGGTCGGGAGTTCAAGACCAGCCTGACCAACATGGAGAAACCCTATCTCTACTAAAAATACAAAATCAGCTGGGTGTGGTGACCCATGCCTGTAATCCCAGCTACTTGGAAGGCTGAAGCAGGAGAATTGCTTGAGCCCGGGAGGCGGAGGTTGCCTTGAGCCGAGATCATGCCATTGCACTCCAGTCTGGGCAACAAAAGCGAAACTCCATCTCAAAAAAAAAAAAAAAAAAAAAAAAAACTAGCCAGGTATGGTGGCCGGCGCCTGTAATCCCAGCTACACATGAGGCTGAGGTAGGAGAATTGCTTGAACCTGGGAGGCAGAGGTTACAGTGAGCCGAGATCACACCATTGCACTCTAGCCTGGGCAACAAGAGTGAAACTCCATCTCCAAATACATACATACATACATACATACATACATACATACATACATACATACAAACTCAGTGAGAAACATTACTGATTCGGCCTAATTGCCTTGCCTTTGATATCCTACCAGTCAAACCAGTCAGTGACCTGAATTAAGCTCAGCTGTTTGGTCCACATTACTATGCTAATGGCACCTGGGATCTAATTCACATCTGCCTGTCTTCACTGTTTGCTTCTTAAGTAAATACATCTGGGAAAGTTCTACACCTACAAACAAGCTTCCCACCAATCCTGTTTCCTTGCCTATACAGGATTTTGCAAAGATTGCAGTAAACTTCTCTTACAAAATGTCTCTTAACAAGTACAGAGATGTCAACAATACTCTCATTATAAAAAGAACTCTGATTTAACAGAGGAAAGTGTTAAGAATGCATTCTATTAGTGACATCCATTAATCTTAAGTTAAAGTGTATATTTTGGCAGTTTATTTTCTCTGCTTTAAGTGAACAATTAGTTTAATCAAAGACGTTTGTGAAACAGTTTGATTTTTCTTAATGTCTGCTAAATTTACTTATAATAGACACACTCTTTTGCTAGAACCAAAACAGATATATTGTGTGTTTATTAATTTCCAGTTAGCACCGTACAAAATTATTGAGTTGGAATATTTTCTGCCAATGTAGTTTTATTTTTTTTCAAGTGAAATAATGTGGGAATGTAACTGGCACACCCATCCAACGAATGTAGTTTTTCAGTGCCTGTCAACTTGAAGACAATGCTTCCCAGTGTCTCCTTCATGGGACTCCAGAGGAAGTTTAGCAAGATTAGGAGAGACACAATGTAACTACAGTATACAAGTTGCTTTTTTTTTTCTCTCTCTTTTACACATTCTGTACACAATAGTGACATCTTCTGGTTGACTGGAATATTGATGTTTGGGCCAACGCTTTGAAACCGTGTCTTAACTCCTTTTCTGATCAAAACATGCTTTGCTTGCCTAAAGATACTATGTGAAATATCCCTGAATCAGTAGTAAATCATCTTTTAATAGATACCATCAAAATTCCAATTTAAGTTTTTTAGAGTAAAACATAATAAAAGAACATACTTCTTTTTTTCAAAACAAATTTAAGACAGATTAATTGATAAAATTAACTGACCTTAAAAATTCACTTGACACAATAAACAAGTCTGATTTTTAAGCATCTGCTATGGAAATTTCACTTTCTAGGAAAGTGAAATAAATAATAAAAAAGAGAAAATTTCACCAAGATGATATTTTCAAGTCATTTCTAGTGAGCAGTGAGAGAGATTTGGTAGTCTGGGAGAAGGAAGAGCCTAATGCTAGTGATATTCCTTTCCTCTCTGACTTTTTTCATAAAATTCTATGCAGAGCATTGTGGTCCCTGGGGATGCTTTAAGGGTGCTGTCCTTAGTGCTAAACTCTCATTTCACCTATGCAACCCTCTGCTAGTATGGTCAGCCAACCCAGAGCCGCACTGCATTCAGACTGGTTGTAGTGATTTCAACCCCAGGTCCCAGAATAGCAATCTCTTCCATGAGGATTGAGCCAGGCACTGGTAGCTAAATATAAAATACTTATCTTATGATCTCTTTCACCAGACTATAGGGGAAGGGTGACCTCAGTAATTTCAAGGTGATTTTCTTGAACCTCTCTTACTACAAAAGATGGAGGATATCACATATAGTTGTCATAAATCAATTAAGTATAATCAATACCAGAAAATTATAACCAAAGACTAAAGCAAACTTAATTTCATATTAGAAATTATTTGTTAAAAAACAAGGCCGGGCGCGGTGGCTCAAGCCTGTAATCCCAGCACTTTGGGAGGCCAAGACGGGCGGATCACGAGGTCAGGAGATCGAGACCATCCTGGCTAACACGGTGAAACCCCGTCTCTAATAAAAAATACAAAAAACTAGCCGGGCGAGGTGGCGGGCGCCTGTAGTCCCAGCTACTCGGGAGGCTGAGACAGGAGAATGGCGGGAACCCGGGAGGCGGAGCTTGCAGTGAGCTGAGATCCGGCCACTGCACCACTCCAGCCTCGGCAACAGAGCAAGACTCCGTCTCAAAAAAAAAAAAAAAAAAAAAAGAGGAATATTTAAGAGAAATAGAATATTGTTCCATAAATCATTAATACAATGAAACAATGAGCATTATAAGTTCCCATCATGCACTTTTGAAAGATAATTTAATCTTATAAAAATATAATCTTGGCCGGGCTTAGTGGCTCACACCTGTAATTCTAGCACTTTGGGAGGCTGAGGCAGGCGGATCACCTGAGGTCAGGTGAGTTAGAGACCAGCCTGACCAACATGGAGAAACCCCATCTCTATGAAAAATAAAAAAATTAGCCAGGCATGGTGGCTCATGCCTGTAATCCCAGCTACTCGGTAGGCTGAGGCAGGAGATTCGCTTGAATCCGGGAGGCAGAGGTTGTGGTGAGCTGAGATAGCGACATTGCACTCCAGCCTGGGCAACAAGAGTGAAACTCCCTCTCAAAAAAAAAAAAAAAAAAAAAAAAAAAAAAAATATATATATATATATATATATATATATATATATATATATATAATCTTATAAAGAAAATATATGTCATTTAACTGGTTTAATAACAATAAACCAGAGAAGCTTATAATTAAAATTATACTAATTATATTTTTCCTATCATGTGGATCAGTTAGTATCTTTTAGTAATGACAGCTCTTTGCAATCTAGTTATTGTGTGTCTAAATGGATATTTGTAAAGAACAAATCGTGAAGATTTTTAATATGAGAAAATATATTGAAAGGAGGAGGAGCACTGCTAGGAAAAACGTGTATTTATATATAATATGTATGTGTAAGAATACAGGCTACATTCTTCTTTACATTTAGAAATTGAGGCGTTTATGTTTTCTGAAATTGCAAATCAAATTGACTAAAGAAACAAGCTATAAATGTTTAATTATCTTTTAAATAATGCATAAAGTATATGATTAATAGATTTACTATTACCTTTAAAATTATATACTGAATATGTTTCTGAATTTATAAAAATTATTCACTCTTGAAAGTCATAGAGATAAAGGCTGAATACAGTAGCTCACACCTGTAATCTCAGCACTTTGGGAGGCCAAGGCAAGTGGATCGCTTGAGCTTTGGAGTTCAAGGCCAGCCTGGGCAACATGGTGAAACCTGTCTCTACAAAAAACACAAAAATTAGTTGGGCATGGTAGCGTGCACCTGTAGTGCCAGCTACTTGGGAAGCTGAAGTGGGAGGATGGCCTGAGATCAGGAGGTTGAGACTACTGTGAGCCAAGATCGGGCCACTGTGCTCCAGCCTGGGTGACAGAGTGAGACCCTGTCTTAAAAAAAACAAAACCAACCAAAACAAAACAACAACAACAACAAAGTAATAGAGATCAGCAATTTATTCATTTCCTTGCCTACTCTATAAAAGCAACACAAGTTGTTTCTGATATTGTTATTACATTATTACTCAGATTTCTAATCTCAGTTTTTAAAAAATGTTCTCAATGTAAAGAAATAAATAAACCTCATAAAATAGCTGTGCCTACCATTGACATTTTTTTCAAAAAGAAATTTTAAAAGTCCTCGAAGTTCATGGTAGTAAAATAAGCAAACTATAAACTTATGAGTCATTATCTGGTAGATAATAAAAATATCATTATGTTCCATGTAAGAAATGCAGGTAATATAAGTTTTACTTTTAGGTAAATGTATGCAGTCAATTAGCAATTTTACTTAAAAAAAATGGGTAAATGAAACACTAATATTGACTTATTTTATAATTTATAAGAGTTGGAATTAATCAAAGCTGCAACATTGAATTCACCTATACCATGATCTACCTAAACAATTGTATCAACCAAAATAACACTTATCTAATATCATAAAAACCAAAAATAATCAATTTACATGATTATCAAGAATGCCATTCTAAGATAGCTTCTATGCACTATGATTTGCAATAGCTATTTCTCTCAAAAGATTAAGTTTATTTTCAAAATAAGAATTAATGCTAAATTTTAAAGATTTTTGTACTTTCTAAGTTCTTTGCAAAGTTTAATGTAGTTCCAACCAAAACCACAGTGGTATTTTATTTTATTTAAACTTTATCACCTCTGGTTTTTTAAATAAATTAACTTTAAAAAATTAATAAACTTTCTGTATATGTGTAGTACTTTAGTAAATGTAAAACACATACTAAAGTACAGTACATATAAAATGAACCAATCACAGGTATATAATGGCTTTAACTATATATTTTTAGCCTCACTATTTTAAGAATTTCATAACTCTTTTTCTTAGTTCTATTTTAAAGCAAAGATCATTTAATAGCATTGGCCTTGAGACAGTATACGCCACATGGAATTAATTTGGGGGATTTATTGAACCTTTGTGACCTAGTTTATTATAAAATTTTATAAATATCACGTGTGTGCTGGGAAAGAATATTTCTCCCTCTCCTTGCTGGGTATAAATTTATATATAAGCAAAAGCATGCTAACTGTATTAATTTCTTGCTTACACTCTTAGTATCAAATTCTGAGAGGAATATATTAAAATCTCCACCTATATTTGTTGTTGGTTTACTTATTTCTATAGTTCTGTCAGTTTTTGCTTTACTTACTAGATTGTTGCCTGTGAATATGTTCACAACTATACAATATTTCTTTGTATATATGTCATGTATTTAATTCTTCAATGATATTTCAAGTTCAAAATTTAACTGATCACAAGTCCTTTCATATCATAATTTCCAATCCTTGAATTTTCTATTTTAATCCTTTACCTGTTACACTTTCTTTAAAACATCATGTTTTGTTTCATCGCCCTTTTCTTTGATGTATTTTTTACAAATTGAAGGCTTGTGGCAACCCTGCATCTAGTGAATCTATCGGCGTCATTTTTCCATAAGCATGTGCTCACTTCGTGTCTCTGTGTCACAGTTTGATAATTCACCCAATATTTCCAACTTTCTCTTTATTATTATATCTGTGATGGGGACCTGTGATCAGTGATTTTTTTCTGATGGAAAAATATATATTATATCTATTTAGAATTAGCCATCTGGGCTCAGTTTAGCTGATACCAATTTTATTGGCAACATCTGAAGCATCACAATCCAGGAGTTTGTGGAATATCTGTGTCTTCTCTCCATCAGGCCCAACCACGGTGTGACCTTGGCCACATAAATGTCATAGATTCTTTGTAGCCTCTTTGATCTGGTGCTTGTTGGCTTTAACATCCACAATGAACACAAGTGTGCTGTTGTCCTCTACCTTCTTCATGGCAGACTCGGTGATAGGATGGAACTTGATGATGGCATAGGCATAGTGAAGTTTGTTTCTCCTGAGGGTGCTCTCCCAAGGATATTTAAGGCTGTCCCTGGAGCTTCAGTGTCTTGGGCCTCCAGAAGGTGAACGACATGCAGATCTTTGTGTGTGTGTGTGTGTGTCTGTGTGGTGGCGGATGCCTTTCAGCACTACCTTCTTGACCTCAAAGACTTTGCTTTGGCTTTGAGTTTAGGAAGAGAAGGAGCTTCCTTCTTCACCTTCTGTGCCATCTTGTGAAAAAGAGCCACTATTTGAGGTCACTATTGTAATTGCTTGGGGGAGTCAGGAAACACACTCATATAAGACAGCAAACTTAATTGGTACTTTTTGTGTTCTGATTGCTTCACCTACCAACTATTCTAGTCTCTCTCCCTCTTTTCTGGCTTCCTTGCTTTGGCTCAAATAACAAACATGTATTTATTATAGTTGTGGATGTGAGAAATCAAAGATCAAGGTCCCTGCAGAGCCCATATCTGGTGAGTAGCAGCTTCCTGATTTGTGTCATCAAGCTGTATCCTCAGAGGGTGGTGAGCACAGAGAGAAGTCCATTCTTTATCCCTCAAGTAAAGACATGGAGATGGTCACAGAAACCTCCCAGCTATTCTCCAGAAAATCTTAATGTTTTGTCTCAGAGAATGGAGCTTTCTATCAAGTTTCTTAAGCCATCTTCAACAATTTTAAAGAATACCAAAGTTTTCTTTCTTTCTTACTTCCATTTTTCCAGTTATTTATGGAGGTTTTATTTTCTACGTCATTATTATTCTTCCAGTTAGAGTTGAGAAGGACAAATCAGCTCTTTATTACGTCATCATCCTAAACTGGAAGTTTAACATTTCCAATCATTAGTATCACAGAATCCAATTTTTAATCTCAGTTTGTAGGTTGCTATTCAACTAACCAGCTCTAACTCCCAGCTTAATGAAGAAATATCTGAATATTACCTCTCAATTTTTCAGTGATGTGAGCATAACAGAATTACCCAATGTTGTAAAAACAAAAAATTAAGTTCAGTAACATCCCAGGCCTGGTTTTACAGTTAATTTTGTTTTTAATTATTAAGCCTGAAAGAAACAAGAATTATCATAAATAGTTTATGTCTAGAAAAACAAATACACAAATTCTCTAAGATGTGCCAGAATTATACTTAAATGGTTAATTAGGTATATTATAAGTACAATATATGTTATTATTCATAAGAAAATCAGTGTTTTGTTGCCAAAAGTAAGGAAGTATTTCTTAAACTGTTGACTTATTATAAAGGATTAAGTAATGAGCCATGGGCATTATATAGAACAAACTTGTTTACATTCTCATACCATTTTTAAGAACTAGAGCCTCCTAGAGTTTGAAAGCGAGATTACCTAGTTGATCTTCTGTGCAGCACTCTTACTAGTCCCACCTCTGTTCCCGACTCCCTGAACTTACTTATCACATTTTAATTTCTGCAACATCCTCTAGGATGTGGTCTTCAAACCTATGAGAAGCAATAATGCGGCAAAACACAATGCTTACATTATGATATATATCTTGCACATAAAGCTGGATAAATATCTGTTAAAATAAATAATGAGGCTGGGAGTGATGGCTAAGGCCTGTAATCTAAATGTGTGGGAAGGTCAAAGCTGAAAGATCACTTGAGCCCTGATGTTTGAGGTTAGAGTGAGCTATGATCACACCATGGCAGTCCAGCCTGGGTGACAGAGTGAGACTCAGTCTCTGAAAAAGATAAAAATAAAAGACATAATTACTAGCTGAACACAGGCACTCATCTTTAAAACCCCAAGCATACGTCTTCATCTTACCAAGGATTTCTATGTAAATGCATTTATTAAGTATTTTAAAAATCTTATTTGTGTTTGAGAAGCTCTAACTCTCCAAAGGTTTTGTTAAACACTAGACTGAAATTTGACTCTTTTCAAATCTAACCTTAACTTTTTTCTCTCACATTGAGTCAATCCATTTTCCCCATGTTCTGAGTGAAACTGCAACATGAGCTCTTCCTGGGTCTCCAGGCTGCCTGCATTTGGATTGGAACTCCACCATCATCCTGTCCACCATAGTCTGAGAGGATTAATCCTGAATCACCTGAGGAAACTGTAATGGTCTCCCTGAGGCAGTTGCCATGCATTACAGTGCCGAGTCTCCTCCTGACTCACCTGACTCACCTGACTCACTCCTCTTTGCTTCTAGGCCTATAACTAGACTCAAGTCCCTGTAGGCCCCCAACAGAAAAGTAGAAAAGGTGACCCACAAGGAAGGTACTACATTCCAAAAGGCCTACTTAAGTTTTCTAATATACAGATAGAGATCTGGGAAATGTGTGACAATGGATATTAAGGGTATGGACCAATGGATGAAAGGATACAAAGTTGGATCAGGCTGAATTTGTTGACATGGGCTCAGTAAGCAGAGATTCAGCCTTTAATGTTTCAGCTCAGAGAGTCAGAAAGAGCTCTAACAGTTTGGTTGGTTCATTGGTTGAAACATGGATCAAAAATTGGCCCACAGTGCCAGACAGTTAAAATGCCATGCCTGCCTTGGTTTAGTGTAGAGTAAGGGATTCAAAAGCTTAGGGAGATTGAAACGTTATAGTGGCTTTGTCTGTTAAGACCTGTGCAACCACACTTGGAGAGTCCAGAAGACATGCCTTTCACCAACATTATGAAAAATAAATTTGTGACGGGAGCTCTAGCATCCTCGAAACTCTGTCATAGCTCTTCTCTGTAGGCCAGATGTCACAGTGGGAACTACAATCACTGAATTGGGAAACCTAAATACAGCGGGAGGGATCCCTTAGTGGCAGGTGCCAAGTGGCAGCATTAAACTACCAAAGGTGAGTTCCGCTTAATGGAGAGCTGAGTCAAAGCAATCCTAATAGTCTAACTCACACAGACCTGTGACATTGGCTAGTTGATCATGGCATTCTTAGAAATAAAGTGGATAGGGAGCCTACTAATTTCATACTTGATCTGTATAAGCAGAAAAATTCTAGGTCAAGTGAACAAAATCCTAACCTGAATTATAAAAAACAGGAAGAGTCATGCTCCCTCAATCAACTCTTAGGATTGAGCCAGTCTCTAGACACAGAAATCCTTAAATGAAGGAGAGGCCAGGTCTCCGTGACGAAAGACCCCAGCACATTGCCAAAAATGTGTATATTAATCTTTCTCCAAACTTTCCTGAAAACAACCTCTGGCATTTTACCAGGGTAAATGTGCACTGGGGAAAAGGAAATGAGCAGACATTTCATGGAGTGCTGGACACTGGCTCTGAATTAACATTAATTCCAAGAGACCCAAAACATCACTGCGGCCCTCCAATCAGAATAGGCATTTATGGAGAAGAGGTGATCAATGGAGTTTTAGCACAGGGACATCTCACAGTGGTCTTACCCTGTGGTTATTTCCCCAGTTCCAAAATGCACAATTGGAATAGACATGCTCAGCAGCTGGCAGAATCACCAAAAGCTATCTTACCAATTTTTTGAAAAAATTATCACATTTTCTCAAAAGCATCTCTTCTCCAAGTCAAACATTCGCACTTTTTAAAATTTGCTTAAATGAAGTCATCATACCTAACATTGTATCATTTTTATAACTATACTTGAAGTTCTGGGATACATGTAGAGAACATACAAGTTTGTTACATAGGTATAAATGTGCCATGATTACTTGCACCCATCAACCTGTCATCTACATTAGGTATTTCTCCTAATGCTATCCCTCACCTAGCCCCCCATCCCCTAGCAGCCCCAGTGTGTGATGTTCCCCTGTGTCCATATGTTCTCGTTATTCACCTCCCACTTATGAGTGAGAACATGCGGTGTTTGGTTTTCTGTTCTTGTGATAGTTTGCTGAGAATGATGGTTTCCAGCTTCACCACATCCCTGCAAAGGACATGAACTCATCCCTTTTTATGGCTGCATAATATTCCATGGTGCATATATGCCACATTTTCTTCATCCAGTCTATCATTGATGGGCATTTGGGTTGGTTCCAAGTCTTTGCCATTGTGAATAGTGCTGCAATGAACATATGTGTTCATGTGTCTTTATAGTAGAATGATTTATAATCCTTTGGGTATATACCCAGTAATAAGATTGCTGGGTCAAAAGGTATTTCTGGTTCTACATCCTTGAGGAATTGCCACACTGTCTTCCACAATGGTTGAACTAATTTACACTCCCACCAACAGTGTAAAAGCATTCCTATTTCTCCACATCCTCTCCAGCATCTGTTGTTTCCAGACTTTTTTTTTTTTTTTTTTTTTTTTTTGAGGCGGAGTCTCGCTCTGTCGCCCGGACTGGAGTGCAGTGGCCAGATCTCAGCTCACTGCAAGCTCCGCCTCCGGGGTTTACGCCATTCTCCTGCCTCAGCCTCCCGAGTAGCTGAGACTACAGGCGCCCGCCACCTCCCCCGGCTAGTTTTTTGTATTTTTTAGTAGAGACGGGGTTTCACCATGTTAGCCAGGATGGTCTTGATCTCCTGACCTCGTGATCCGCCCGTCTCGGCCTCCCAAAGTGCTGGGATTACAGGCTTGAGCCACCGCGCCCGGCCGTTTCCAGACTTTTTAATGATTGCCATTCTAAATGGCATGAGATAGTATCTCATTGTAGTTTTGATTTGCATTCTCTAATGACCAGTGATGAGCTTTTTTTCATATGGTTGTTGGCCACATAAATGTCTTATCTTGAGGAGTGTCTGTTCATATCCTTCACCCACTTTTTGATGGGGTTGTTTGTTTTATTCTTGTAAATTTAAGTTCCTTGTAGATTTTGGATATTACCCTTTTGTCAGATGGATAGATTGCAAAAAGTTTCTCCCATTCTGTAGGTTGCCTGTTCACTCTGATGATAGTTTCTTTTGCTGTGCAGAAGCTCTTTAGTTTAATAAGATCCCATTTGTCAATTTTGGATTTTGTTGCAATTGCTTTTGGCATTTTTGTCATGAAGTCTTTGCCTACACCTATGTCCTGGATTGTATTGCCTAGGTTTTCTTCTAGGATTTTTATGGTTTGGGGTTTTACATTTACATCTTTAATCCACCTTGAATTAATTTTTGTATAACGTGTAAGGAAGGGGCCCAGTTTCAGTTTTCTGCATATGGCTAGCCAGTTTTCCCAACATCATTTTTTTTAAATAGGGAATCCTTTCCCCATTGCTTGTTTTTGTCAGGTTTGTCAAAGATCAGACGGTTGTAGATGTGTGCATTATTTCTGAGGCCTCTGTCTGTTCCATTGGTCTATACATGTTTTGGTACCAGTACTATGCTGTTTTGGTTACTGTAGCCTTGTAGTATAATTTGAAGTCAGGTAGCATGATGCCTCCAGCTTTATTCTTTTTGCTTAGGATTGTCTTGGCTATACAGGATCTTTTTTGGTTCCATATGAAATTTAAAGTAGTTTTTTCTAATTCTGTGAAGAAAGTCAATGGTAGCTTGATGGGGATAGCATCGAATCTGTAAATTACTTTGGGTAGTATGGCCATTTTCACAATATTGATTTTTTTTATCCATGAGCACGGAACGTTTTTCCAACTCAGGATTAAGAAACTCACTCAAAATCGCACAACCTGCTCCTGAGTGACTATTGGGTAAATAAAGAAATTACGGCAGAGATGAGTAAGTTCTTTGAAATCAATGAGAACAAAGACACAATGTACCAGAATCTCTGGGACACAGCTAATGCAGTGGTTAGAGGGAATTTTTACCACTAAATGCCCACAGGAGAAAGTGGGAAAGATCTAAAATCAACACCCTAATATCACAATTAAAAGAACTAGAGAAGAGCAAACAAGTTTAAAAGCTAGCAGAAGACAAGAAATAACTAAGATCAGAGCAGAACTGAAGAAGATACAGACATGAAAAACCCTTCAAAAAAAATCAGTGAATCCAGAGACTGATTTTTTGAAAAGATTAACTAAATAGAATGCTAGCCAGACTAATACAGAAGAAAAGAGAGAAGAATCAAATAAACATGATAAAAACTGATAAAGGAGATATCACTACTTACCCCACAGAAATACAAACTACTATCAGAGAATAGTATCAATGCCTATATGCAAATAAACTAGAAAATCTAAAAGAAATGGATAAATTCCTGGACACATACCCTACCCCAAGACTAAACCAGGAGGAAGTTGAATCCCTGAATAGTCCAATACCAGACTCTGAAATTGAGGCAATAATTAATAGCCTACCAACCAAAAAAAGTCTAGGAACAGACAGATTCACAGCTGAATTCTACCAGACATACAAGGAGCTGGTACCATTCCTTCTGAAACGATTCCAATCAATAGAAAAAGGGAATCCTCCCTAACTCATTTGATGAGGCCAACATCATCCTGATACCAAAGACTGGCAGAGAGACAGCAAAAAAGGAGAATTTTAGACCAATATCCCTAATGAACATCGATGCAAAAATCCTCAATAAAATACTGGCAAACTGAATCCACCAGCACAACAAAAAGTTTATCCACCACGATGATCAAGTTGGCTTCATCCCTGTGATGCTAGGCTGGTTCACCATATGCAAATCAATAAACATAATCCATCACATAAACAGAACCAATGACAAAAAACACATGATCATCAATAGACGCAGAAAAGGCCTTCAATAAAATTCAACACCCCTTCATGCTAAAAACTCTGAAACTAGGTATTGATGGAACGTATCTCAAAATAATAAGAGCTATTTCTGACAAACCCACGGCCAGTATCATACTGAATGGGCAAAAACTGGAAGCATTCCCTTTGAAAACCGGCAACAAGACAGGGATGCCCTCTCTCAGCACTCCTATTCAACATAGTATTGGAAGTTCTGGCCAGGGCAATCAGGAAAGAGAAAGAAATAAAGGTCATTCAAATAGGATTAGAGAAAGTCAAATTGTCTCTGTTTGCCGATGACGTGATTGTATATTTAGACCATTGTCTCAGCCCAAAATCTCCTTAAACTGATAAGCAACTTCAGCAAAGTCTCAGAATACAAAATCAATTGCAAAAATCACAAGCATTCCTATACACCAATAACAAACAAGGAGCCAAATCATGAGTGAACTCCCATTCACAATTTCTACAAAGAGAATAAAATACCTAGGAATCCAACTTACAAGGGATGTGAAGGGCCTCTTCAAGGAGAACTACAAACCACTGCTCTAGGAAATAAGTGAGGACACTGTATCATATTTTTAAATGTATGGCTAATATTGATATTTCATTTATCAAAATCCCATGAGGTTTTTGACATGTATTGCTAACAAGCAGAGTGATTCTTAAATTGCACTAAAGCAAATCATTTGAGCCTAAATAATGTAATTTAAATTTACTGCTGTTAATTTCATCTTTGTTTTTTACCTACACTAAAAGCTATCAAGACTTTTTTGACTCATAAGTAATTCAATAGGCAAACAAGTACTGATGGCCTACTCTGAGTCAAATCTGGTAATGGGGCTATAAAGATGAACAAGACACTATGTTTGACCTCCACTTGCTTTTCCTAGTAAGGGACACAAAAAGTAAATCATATAAATAAGCAATGTGATAAGGACAATGGGAGTACCATAAGAAAAAAATTGAGTAAATGGAGCTGCTGGGAGAAATACAATCAGCCTGAGTACAGCCTGAGGCTGCAGCTGCAAGAAAGCACAGACTGAGGACAGAGATGAGAGAAATGAACAGAAGAGATAGACAATGAAGAGAGAGAAGTAGAAAGGGAGACCAGTGAAGAAGGCATAAAAAGGTAAAATTGAAGGTTGGGGCAAGACTCTGAAGGCTCAAAAACTGTTAATGGTTCATTAAATGTAACGTAAACTTTAAAAACAAGTAAGTTTTTGGTTATTTGGTAAATGTGGTAAACTAAAAAAAACAGGTACTTTGGTGAACTGATCTTTCAACAACTAAGCGTTTGATAAATTGATCTGGAGCCCACTTGGTCATTAAATGAGAGAGCAAACTAATGAAAAGATGTGCTGGTTGTAGAAGATTATATTTTCTTAAGATGGCTGTAAAAATATCTTTCATCTCCTCTGTCTTTCTGCAGTGTTGCCTTGCCCCATTAAGAAACAGAATTTACTTTTCTGCTGCTTTGTGACTGCTTTAACCAAAATAATATGACAAAAAATCTGCTGTATCACTGGCAGGAATAAACCTTACCCGCCCTGTTGCTTTTGCTTCTTGCCTTTTGGAAAGCTTGCTTTGGAGAACTTCCCCTCAAAACCTAATTGCCATGTTGTGAGAAGTCCAAGTTACCCGAAGAAGCCACTTGTAGTAATCTGCCAAATGGCACAAACTGAGCATCAACTGTCAGCCATCTGACTAAGGCATTTTGAATATCTAGCCCAGTCAATCTTTCAGATGGCTTCAGTCCAAATTCGAAATCTGATTGAAACTGTAAGAATGTCCAAGTAAGAACTTCCCAGCTGAGTCCATCAACCCAGAGGAATCACAGTGATAATATATTGTTTTAAAGCATTAAGTTATGGATTTGTTACACATTGTTGTGTCATTTAGGGCAGGTACAACAGAATAGCATAGACTGACTGGCTTAAACAACAGAAATTTATTTCTCACAGTTCTGGAAAATGGGAAATCTGAAATAAGGGTATCAGCATGATTGGTTCTGTCAAAAGCCCTCTTCTTGATTTTTGGACAGATGTTTTCCCATTTTATCTTCACGTGGAAAGAACAAAGAAAAAGATTCTATGTCCCCTTCTCTTTTTATAAAGGAATTAATCTTATTCATGAGGGCTCCACCCTCATTACCTAATCACCTCTCAACAGCCCCACCTCCTCATACCATCTTGCTTATGATTTAAGTCCTGATGGTCGGGACAGTAGATAATCTATTCTCAAAGTTCAGATGTGGCCAGGCTGTTTATTTCTGGAACACTGAATTTTCCTGCTTATGAAACTATGTGAGCAGCAATACCATTAACCAAATAGAATTAAAAGAACATGGCTGTGTGCAGTGGCTCATGCCTGTAATCCCAGCACTTTGGGAGGCTGAGGTGGGTGGATCACCTGAAGTCAGGAGTTTGAAACCAGCACGGCCAAAATGGTGAAACCACATCTCTACTAAAAATACCAAATTAGCCAGGTGTGGTGGTGCGTGCCTATAGTCCCAGCTACTTGGGAGGCTGAGGCAGGAGAATCGCTTGAACCCAGAAGGTGGAGTTTGCAGTGAGTTGAGATTGTACCATTGTACTCCAGCCTGGGCAACAAGAGCGAAACTGTCTCGAAAAAAAAAAAAAGAAGGAAACAACAGTGGGTTTGAACAACAAACATAATAAGCAATTTTTAATATGTTTAAGTTGTTTATGACATATTTAAATAGTTATGATCAATAATAACTTATAGATTTTGAACTTGGGAAAGACATATGAACTGTATTTACTAGCATCATTAGCACATGGATTTATTGAAACCATGGGAGATAATGATATTACCTATGAAAGAATGAAGAAAGTTTCCAAAAGAAAGCCATGAAGAACACCAACAATCAAAAGATGGTCAGAGTGGAAAGGTACTTTTTGGCAGAATTCTATGAAAAACTATCAGTTGCACTCCCAAACAATAGTCAACTTATCACAGGAAATGAAAAGAAAAATTGTTCTTTTGATACAGCAATATTTTGCAAATTTTAGAATTTGGATAGAGAGTAAACAGGTAATGCTGTCACAGATGACTGAATTCAGGCTGAAATTGCAAGATGATGACATACTTCATTAGTACTAGGATTTACAGTGAATAAATAATGTATATATGTTTGAGTCTATAGTTTCCCACAGAAAATTGGCATAACATCACAAATTAAAAGAGAAGTTACATGACATATAAAACATTAGAAAATGAATTCCTTTCCCACAATGTTTACAAAGCATTGACAGTTTTATCTTATTTTCATGACAACTTTAATCTCTGCACAAAGCTCACACAGATCAAGTTGTAAAGTCAGATAGTTTGAGGGTAAAAATATACAGAAGTCCTCCCTTATCTGTAGGGGATACGTTCCAAGAACCCCAGTGGATGCCTAGAACTGTAGATAGTACCAAACCCTGTATATACTATAATTTTTCCTATACGTACATACCTGTGATAAAGTTTAATTTCTAAATTGGCACAGCAAAAGATTGCCAATAACTACTAATAAAATATAACCATATAACCATTATAATAATATATTATAACAAAAAGTATGTGAATATGGTCTCTCTCTCTTAATGTTACTGTACCATACTTATCTATTTTCAGATAACAGTTGATCATGGGTAACTGAAACCATGAAAAGCAAAAGCTTGGATAATGGGGGACTACTGTGTAATATACAATTTAGTGAAAACATTCTGATGAACTTTATTTCAGGAAAAGAAAAATATTTCTTCCAAGAATCAACACAAAGAAACGTGAATCAAGACATTATTTGTGAATACATAATTGGATTTTTCCCTGAATGTAAACTTCTGTTTGGTCACCAAAGCATACCAATTACCTCTGTTGTAAGCAATGTAGCTATTAATTGACAGTCAAAGGACAATGTGGTAGATTAGATGATGTTCAGCAAATATTTATCCTTATCCTAAACCTTCATGGAGTACATTTCCCACTTCACTGACATAGGGTTTGGTCATATGACTTGTTTTAGCCATTGGAATGTAGTCAGTTTTGAGCACAAAACTGATGGTGTATCCATTTTGCACTCAGGCTTTGCGATTTCCACTCACCTTGGGGATTTTCTACCTCGCTTTAAAAAAAAAAAAAGGCCCCAGACACTGTGGGCCCAGAATGAGACATTTAGAGTAGTGCTTCCCTTGCTGGTTTACATGCCTGGAGCCAGAAGCACAGCCAGCAATCGCACTAAGCTGTAACTAGAAGAATAAAATGTAATTTTAAGCCATTTAGTTGAGACAGTGTTGTTGAGGTGATACCTGACTGAAACAGGTAGCTTGGAAAATGTTGGTAACATATGAATTCATACAAAAATATCTCTTACCTTGAAATGTTTCACAAACCAATATTTAATTTGTGAGAAATAGAAAAATATAGAGGTATGTCATATTTTGAATTAGACCTCATCCATGATAAAAAATAAAGAGCATCACTTATCACATAGGTTATATATAATTAAGATAAAGTTAAAATGAACCAATTTCTGAATGAGTTATATCTACTTTTATAAACAAAGTAAAATCATGCAAATTTTATAACATGATGAATAATAAGCATTCAAAAATTATACATTTATATATTAATCAAATAATAGATTAATGTCTTTCTCTAAAGAGGGAACGAAAAATAGAGGGATAAACATATACCATGGTAATAGTCATAATAGTCATAAAAGAAATAATCTATTCAGTTGACTGTAAAATTAATGTCCTATTATGTCCATGAAAGCATTTAACTTGACTTCAACTTTTGACTTCTGTATTAAATTATTATCTGATCAAAAAAGTCATATGCTATTCAACCCTTCATAAATCAGGAATTTTTAAATCTCACCAAAACAAAGATAAATAAAATGTTACACATGAGTAAATAACTCATTACTGTGATTTGAATGTGTCTCCCAAAAAGCATGTATTGGAAACCTAATCCCCAATGCAACAGTGTTGGGAGGTGGAGCGTTTAAGAAGGTGATAACACAGTGGGGCTTGAGCTTCATAAATGGATTAATGCCACTATTGTAGGAGTGGGTTTGTTACCACTACAGTAGATTCATTATAAAAGGATGAATTCAGTTCTCTCTCTCTCTCTCCCCTCACCCCCTTTCTCTGCCTCTCACCCAACCTCTTACCCTCCACTATGTGATGATACAGCAAGAAGGCCTTTGTAAGATGCCAGCTCCTCGATCTTGGACTTTCCAACCACAACGGTAAGCCAAAACATTTCTGTTCTTTGTAAGCAACCCAGGCTCAGGTATTGTTACAGCAGCACAAAACTGATTAAGACACTCCTCTTTCGGCCAGGTGGGTGGCTCACACCTGTAATTCCAGCACTTTGGGAGGCCAAGGTGGGCAGATTACCTGAGGCTGGGAGTTCAAGAACAGCCTGACAAACATGGAGAAACCCCATCTGTACTAAAAATGCAAAATTAGCCAGGCATGGTGGTGCATGCCTGTAATCCCAGCTACTGGGGAGGCTGAGGCAGGAGAATTGCTTGAACCTGGGAGGTGGAGGTTGCAGTAAGCCGAGATTACACCATTGCACTCCAGCCTGGGCAACAAGAGAGAAACTGTCTCAAAAAACAAAAAATTCAAAGAAACATTAGAAGATATGGAATTCATGTGATAAGCCATTTCTGAGTTTCTAAAATCCATCCCAAGCCTCCATACAAAAGAAAAAAGGAAATACACACCAAATATATTGAAATAAAATTTGTAAAAGTAAAGACTTGAAAATCAACAAAGACACTAAGGAAAACAGTATGCATTTTCCTCAAGAAACTAAAAATCAGAACTACCATATGATCCAGCAATTTCACCACTGGATATATACCCAAAAGAAAGGAAATCAGTATGTCAAAGAGATATCCATACTTTCATCTATATTGCAGCAGTATTCACATTAGCCAAAACATAAAATCAATCTAAGTCCCCCTCAACAGATAAATGAACTTTAAAATATGGTATATCTATACAATGGAATATAATTCAACCATAAAAAAGAATGAAAGTCTGTCATTTGCAGCAACATGAATGTAATTGTAGGCAATTATGTTAAATAAAATAAGCAAGGCACGGAAAAGACAAATGTTACATATTCTCATTCATATGTGAGACCTAAAAAACTGGATCTCGGGAAGATAGAAATAGTTTGATGGTTACCAAAGGCTGAGAAGGTACAGGGGAGGGGTGCATGAACAGTGGTTGATTTATGGGTTCAAAAATACAGTTAGACAGAAGAAATAAGACCCGTGTTCAATAAATTAGTAAAGTAACTATAGTAAATAATCTATTGTGTATTTCAAAATAGCTAGAAGAGAATAATTTGAATGTTCCCAGCAAAAATACAAGATAAATGTTTAAGGTGATTGATATCATGATTTGAAAACTCACTAATTATATGAATGCATGAAAATATCATATGTACCCTGGAAATATATACATTATCTATCAATAAGTAATAATAACAATAATGATAAAGCTTCATTATGGGGAGATGAAAAATTTCTGAAATGAATAGTTATGATGGTTGTACAACAATGTGAATGCATTTAATGCCACTGAACTGCATCCTTAAAATGGTAAATTTTACATTATGTACATTTTACCACGTAAAAATAAAATTTTAAAATATAAAAACAAAAACTTATCTACAAAAGAGATAACTGGTGTGTGTGTGGATCCTTGATTTGCAACAAATGTGGCAAAACAAAGCAATAAGATGTGTTGTAAATCAAAGAAAACAAGGTGATTATCAATCAATTTAGAAGTTCATTTTGTCAAGATTGAGGATACACTTGGGAAAGAGTAACACAAAATCACAGGAACATGTGTAATTCATGATTTCTCCAAAGATGGTTTTGAGTGCTTCAATTTTTAAAGGGAAAAATGCAAGCAGGAGGGGAGGGAGGAAAGAAAAAACATGCGAGCGTGTAGACAAATGAGACAAGAGGTTACATTCTTTCGAGGCTATGATTAATGTTCACTGAATCCACATGCTGCCTGTGAAAAGAAGTAGGTAGATGAATAGTCAGTTATATATTCATCTCATGCTTAGTAAATCTGCACTTTACGTAAAATAAACATAGTGTAGAGGAAGAAGTCAAATACGTATTTGTCTCAAGTACAATATTGGGTGATGGGATGATTTCCAGTCTCCTCGGATCCCATACCTATGAAGATAAGCCGTTATTTACATTGTCAGGGTGAGGAAGGCCACCTGAGGACATCTGTTTAGAAACAAAAGGAAACGAAGTTTGTGTGTGAGTGACACAATTTCCAAGCTTCACTTTTACTTTTAGCATAAAGTTTGAGGTTCCAAGATTTTATTTTCCTTCCACAGTGTGTTAGTTCATTTAGACTACTATAGCAAAATACCACAGATGTAGTGGATTGTAGACAACAAAATTTATTTCTCACAGTGCTGGAGTTCAATATCGAGGTTCTGGCAGATTTCATGCCTGGTGAAGGCCCTTGGGTTTACAGAAGGCCATCTTTCTGCCCTGTCATCACATGGTCAAAGGGGCAAGAGAGCTCTTCAGGATCTCTTTTGTAAGGACACTAATCCCATTTATGAGGACTTCACCCTAATGACATAATCACATCCTGAAGGCCTCGCCTCCTAATACTATCACATCGTGGGTTAGAATTTCAACATATGGATTTTTAGAGGGGCACAGATATTTAGTCTATAGCAGGTATGGATGACTTTTTAAAATTACTTATATCACTAAACACACAAGGAAATAATTGTAAGAGTAGAAGCTGGGTGCAGTGGCTTATACCAGTAATCCTAGCACTTTGTGAGGCCAAAGCCAGCAGAAAACTTGAGGTCAGAGTTCGAGACCAGCCTGGCCAACAAGGTGAAACCCTGTCTCTACTAAGAACACAAAAATTAGTAGCCAGGTGTGGTGGTGTGCACCTGTAGTCCCAGCTACTCAGGAGCCTAAGGCAGGAGAATCGCTTGAACCTGGGAGACTGAGGTTGCAGTGAGCTGAGATGGTGCCACTACATTCTAACCTGGGTGATGGAGCAAGACTCCATCTCAGAAAAAAAGTAAGGGTTAGAAGCCATATACAATTGCACATCCATATAAGACAAAAGGAAAGTTGATCTCGTATCAAAGAGTAAACTAGATTCTTAGTAATTGTAAATCTGTACGTAAAAGGAAAAATAGAATTCTTAGAAGGTAATATAGGATAACAAATTTTGTGACTTGAGGTATCAAAAGTCTTTTTAAACAAGATTATAAAAGCATTAACCATAAAAACTTGTTTTATAATTAGACCACATTAAAATTAAGAATATATTTTCATCAAAAATATCATTGAGAGAATTAAAAGAAAAGCCACAGAGTGAAGGATATGTACTAGTTTGTTCTCACACTGCTAATAAAGACATACCCAAGACTGGGTACTTTACAAAGGTAAGAGATTTAATCAACTCACAGTTCCACATGGCTGGGGAGGCCTCGCAGTCATGGCAGAAGACGAATAAAGAGTAAAGTCATGTCCTATGTGGCAGCAGACAAAGGCGCTTGTGCAGGGTAACTCCCATTTATAAAACTATCTCATGAGGCTTATTCACTACCAGTAGAGCAGTATGGGAGAAACAACCCCATGATTCAATTATCTCCACCTGGCCCTGCCCTTGACATGTGGAGATTATTACAACTCAAGGTGAGACTTGGGTGGGGGCACAATTTGGGTGGGGACACAGCCAAATCATATCAAGATATTTGCTACAAATATAACTAAGATCATAAACTAAATTAGGCTCATATTTTGAACATATCTTAAAACTACACACACTTACAAATTAGTAGAAAAAAGACAAAGTACATGGAAAAGTAAACAAAAAAAGAAAACGTAAAACTCTCCTTGACCTTACTGACACCCAGAGAAATCTAATGTAAAATCATAAAGAATTAGCATTTTACCTCATTGGATTAGTTTTTAAAAATTGAAATTCGACAATGTCAACTGTTAGAGAGGATATCAAGAATTGAGACTTTTGTCCTCTGCTGGTACATATGTAAATTGGTAGAGTTGCTTTGAAAAGCAATTTTGTATCTCCTGCTAAAGTTGGAGATGTGTATGTCCTACACGCAACACTTCACTAGAGAAAGTCTTACATATATGCATCTGGGAACAAGTGCAAGTTTTTTCACAGCTGTATTTTTCTTTACAGCAAAAGATGGGGGGAGGAAATAATCAGGCATCAATCACTAATAGATCAGATCAATAAATCATGGTGTAGTAATGCAATAAAATAATATCCAGCAGAAAAAAATATAAATATATGATATTGAGGCAAAAAAGCAAGTCACAGAGGAATATATGCAATGTGAATTCAATATTTATAATTCAAAAAGGAAAACTAAACTATACTTGCAGCATATAAAATAATTAGAAAGAAGGTATATGGAATGTAAACATAGAATTCAGATGGAGAGAGCCACAGGGCTATTCTATTACTAAAGAATAAGGAGGCTTCAGCACTATTTGTTGATGTAGGCAACATTCTATTTATTAAGTAGTAGATACACACTCTTTTGTATGCATGATATATTTCATAATGAAAAAATATATTAAACCCTCAGTGGAATTCCTTCTCATTGCCCTAAGAATAAAATTCAGAATCATAACGTTGATGTATAAAAGTCAACATGATCTGGCCTCTGCCTTCCTAATCACCTATATCTCATCCTGGGCTCTCCCAAGTTCACTCACTCCAGTCCCGCAGACCTTCTTTCAGTTCCTTTAACACTCTAAGTTCATTGTCAACTTCTACTTTCTCTTCCCACGCTTATTACTGTTTCTTCCTGATCTTTGTAGGACTGGCTCCCTTTCACCACGCTCACCACTTAGGTCTCAACTCAAATGTCAACTCATTGGAGAGACCCTTCCTAAACATCTTATAGCAGGTCAGTGGCAGAATTAGAAATGTATTTACTCTTAATGATAAAATTTCTGACAATAAAAGTTATGATAATACAACCTCTTTGTCAATACATGCCCCACTATTAGATAAATATAGAAAAATTGAAGATTAAATTGCTTCAGTAGATTAAGCAGTGTCAATTATAACCAACAGAGCTAGCAGTGGAATGGAGAATGAAGACTGTAGAAATAACTTGTATTTTTCTATTTTAAAAGTTCACTAAAGTGGATTAGATACAGACAAATACAATTTGTATTGTGTTGTATCATATTTGATACAATACAAATACTTGCTTGAGTTCATATGTTTCTGAATGATCATAGCTTGTTAATATAAATATTTTACTTACAGAGTTTAATTCAGGAGCTTGTTCTTCTTTTTCTAAACTTTTATTGCAAAGTCAACTGCACTATCATTAATACTCCTCCACTTTCCCCATTTTAATTCCAAGGGATTTAAAACTGACTCCAGTCATTTGTACTTAACAATTGATTATTCTAAGAGAAAAATGCTTGATTAATTTTGAGTTCAGATTAATTCAACAGAACTAAATAGCTTGCATATTTTCTTTTGGAAATGAAGGTGAAAAAGGATACCACTCCCTACTTCAAAGGAACACAAGCAATTATCTACATTTCTATATTCTATCTTTAAACTACTTATAAGCTCATTTTTTACTTAGACCAATTAGTTTTGGTTGCTGAAGATATTCAATATGCAGGAGAGTAATTGCTTTGCTGTAATATTATTATTCCTTTTTAAATTTTTTTTATTAAAAGCCAGCTTTGCACATTTTAATATATTCATTTTATTTCAAATATCAATTTCCTGTCTCCTTGCAGGCATGATATATCTCAAAAGAATTTAGTTTAATTCAAGATATTATTTCTTTTTTTACTTTTATTTTAGGTTCGGGGTACATAGGCAGGTATGTTATATAGGTAAACTCATTTCACAAGGGTTTGTTTTACAGATTATTTCATTACCCAGGTAATTAGCCTACTTGTAATAGCTATTTTTTCTGATCCTCTTCTTCTTCCCAACCTCCACCCTCAAGTAGGCCCCAGTGTCTGTTGCTCCCCTCTTTGTGTCCATGTATTCTTATCATTTAGCTCCCACTTATAAATGAGAACATGCAGTATTTGGTTTTTTGTTCCTGCATTAGTTTGCTAAGGATCATGGCCTCTAGTTCCATCCATGCTCCTGCAAAAGGGCATGATCTTCCTCTTTGTATGGCTATGTAGTGTTCCACGATGTATATGTATCACATTTTCTTTATCCAGTCTGTCACTGATGGGCATTTAGGTTGATTCCATGTCTTTGCTATTGTGAATAGTGCTGCAATGAACATACACATGCATATGTCTTTATGGTAGAATGATTTCTATTATTTTGGGTATATACCCAGTAGTGGGATTGCTGGGTCGAATGGTAGTTCTGTTTTTAGGTCTTTGAGGAATCACCATACTGCTTTCCACAATGGTTAAACTCATTTACACTCTCAGCAACAGTGTATAGCATTCCCTTTTCTTTGCAACTTCACCAGCATCTGTTATTTTTTGACTTCTTAATACTAGCCACTCTGGCTGGTGTGAGATGGTATCTCATTGCAGTTTTGATTCTCATTTATCTAATGATTAGTGACATTGAGCTTTTTATCACGTGTGTTGGATGCATGTATGTCTTCTTTTAAAAAGTGTCTGTTCATGCCCTTTGCCCAGTTTTTAATGTTTTCTTTTTCTTGTAAATTTGTTTAAGTTCCTTAAAGAGGCTGGATATTAGACCTTTGTCAGATGCATAGTTAGCAAAAATTTTCTCCCATTCTGTAGGTTTCTGACTACTCTGTTGATAGTTTATTTTGCTGAGCAGAAGTTCTTAAGTTTAATTAGATCCTATTTGTCAATTGTTGCTCTTGTTGCAATTGTTTTTGATGCCTTTTCCACGAAACCTTTGCCCATTCCTATGTTCAGAATAGTGTTGCCTAGGTTGTCTTCCAGGATTTTTATCACTTTGGGTTTTGCATATAAGTCTTTAATTCATCTTGAATTGATTTTTGTATTTGGTGTAAGAAAGGGGTCCAGTTTCAATCTTCTGCATATGGCTATCCAATTATCTCCGCACCATTTATTGGATAGGGAGTCCTATTCAAAAACTTGTCTTTGTCAGTTTTGTTGAAAATCAGATGGTTTTAGATGTGTGACCTTATTTATGAACTATCTATTCTGTCCCATTGGGCCATGTGTCTGTTTTTGTACCAGTACCATGCTGTATTGGTTAGTGTAGCCTTGTAGTATAGTTTGAAGTCAGATAGCATGATGCCTCCAGCTCTTCTTGTTTAGGATTGCCTTGGCGGTTCTCTATGAATTTTAAAATTGTTTTTTTCTAGTTCTGCGAAGCATGTCACTGGTAGTGTGATAGGAATAGCATGAAATCTATAAACTGCTCTGAGCAGTAATGATGCCCATTTTAATGATATTGATCTTCCTATCAATGAACATAGAATGACTCTCCATATGTTTGTGTCATCTCCGATTTATTTGAGCAGTGTTTTGTAATTCTCATTGTAAAGATATTTCACATCTCTGGTTAGCTGTACTCCTAGGCATTTTATTCTTTTTGTGGCAATTGTAAACGGGGTTGCATTCTTGGTTTGGCTCTCAACTAGGCTATTGTTTGTGCATAGAAATGCTAGTAATTATTGTACATTGATTTTGTACTCTGAAACTTTGCTGAAGTTTGTTATAGCTGAAGGAGCTTTTGGGCTGAAACTGTGGGGTTTTCTAGATATGGAATCATGTCATCTGCAAACAGGGATAATTTGACTTCCTCTCTTCCTATTGGGATGTCTTTTATTTCTCTTTTGCCTGATTGCTCTGGCCAGGACTTCCAATACTGTGTTGAATAGGAGTAGTGAGAGAGGACATCCTTCTCTTGTGCTGGTTTTCAACAGTAATACTTCCAGCTTTTGCCCATTCATTATAATGTTGACTGTGTGTTTGTCATAGATGGCTTTTATTATTTTGAGATATGTTCCTTTGATGCCTAGTTTAAGAGTTTTTATCATGGAGGGGTGTTAAATTTTATTGAAAGCTTTTTCTGCATCTATTGAGATAATTATGTGATTTCTGTCTTAGTTCTGTTGATGTGATGCATCACATTTACAATTTGCATATGTTTAACCAACTTTGCTTCCCAGGGTTAAAGCCTACTTGATCCCTGTGGTGGATGAGCTTTTTGATGTGCTGGTGCATTAAATTTGCAAGTATTTTACTGAAGTTTTTGCATCAAAGTTCATCAAGGATATTGGCCAGAAATTTTCTTTTACTGTTTTTTCTCTGACAGATTTTGGTATCAGGATGCTGCTGACCTCATAGAATGAGGTAGGGAGGAGTCCCTACGCCTCGATTTTTTGGAATAGTTTCAGTAGGTATGGTAGCAGCTCTTCTTTGTTAATACATCTGGTAGAATTCGGCTGTGAAACTGTCTAGTTCTGCGCTTTTCTTGGTTGGTAGGCTATTTATTACTTATTCCATTTTAGAGGTTGTTATTGGTGTGTTCAGGGAATAAATTTCTTCCTGGTTTAGTCTTGAGAGGGTGTATGTGTTCAGGAATTTATCCATCTCTTCTAGGTTTTCTAGTTTATGTGCATAGAGGCATCCATAATAATTTCTCATGGTTATTTGTATTTCTGTGAGGTCAGTGTAACATCATCTTTGGTGTTTTTCATTATGTTTATTTATATAGTCTCTCTTTGCTTCTTTGTTAATCTACCTAGGTGGCCTATCTTGCTTATTAATTTTTTTCAAAAAGCCAACTCCTGTATCTTTGATGATTTTTTGTGTCTTGATCTTCTTTGGTTCAGCTCTCATTGAGTTATTTCTTGCAAGACATTACTTCTAATTTCTGGAAATACATGACATGCTTACTAAATGTCATTGCCACAAAAATTTAAGCCAATTGCTTTTAATTGACTGACATCTATAAAAAATACCTACATTTCTAGAAAATTGCTTAAATGTCATTTCAACATAATGCAAAAATGTGTGATTTTTAAATAATCTTTCACTCCTCTTTATTTTCACCAAGATGATTTTAAATGTGCTTCTGCTTATTCTGTATTATCTAGTAATTAAAATATGTGGGATACTGAACAACTGTGATAATGTGCCAAAGTAAAGTTTTGACTCAGGTTTTGTACAATGAAGAGTGAAAACACATATAGCCATCTTACATAATCCTATGTCTAAAAATTTGTAAAAGGATGGATCACAGTCGAAATATGTAACATCTATTGCAAAATTTGTTATAAGAAAGAATCTCAACATTTTCAATTCTTACTAGACTGTAAGCATTTCTCAAACTCGCAAGAATTTATTTAGGCAGAATTATTCATTGTTCCTTAATGTACTATTTTTTGTCTTTGCCACCACTGATAAAGGACGTTTCTTCCATTGTTTATAGAAACATTAAGTTATACAATTTAGAAATTAGGTTAATTTAAAGCCTTAGTGAAATCATGTAAGCATTAGTGTAAATGCTAGTTAAAAATGAGAAGCATTTAGATCAAAATTATAATTTGCATTATATTATGGGGTCACAAAATATAATAGGATCTACATTATAAAATTAATGATTAATACAATAAATCATAACTGACTCAAATTTTGAAATTTTGCACAATTTTCATGTCTTACATTTGTCCTAGTAGAAATATAATTTGAAAATTTTCAGATAATTAGCTCTTCATTTATTAAACTTATTTATGTTACTTTTAACAACATTTGGGAATTATTACTTATTAATCTCACACTTTAAGAAACTTGCCAGTACTAACCACAAAATATGTGAGTTGAAGCTGATATTAAAAAACAGTAGAACTAAAGTTTGTATTGTTCATCTTAAATTCTCTTAATCCCTCCTGGGGTTGAGAGGAGGAAAGCATGGAGGTTAGAGGTATGAAGACTTCTCACTCATTGCATTGCAGGGGTTCAATAATACGACATAAATTAATCTAGCTGACTAACAAGAGATGATACCTGGGTTCTCTGGCCCTCAGGAGTAGGTTTGAACTTACAAGATTGTTTTTTTCTTTCTCTAATCTATTTCTTCTGGCAGTACTTTTATCCCATTATAGAATTATGTCTGAAAGATACACATAAGATTTATATGGACTTGAAACTTTTATTGCCTTTTCTTTGAAGTTTCTTCACTGTTGATTTACCAGACCCTGAAACTGGCCAATAATACAAAACACAGGATTTTGACTTATTCATTTATTTTTTATTGTCTCAACCAACTTCGCCATCAGTAAAAATAATTCTAGTCTAGAAAATGAAACTAAATTTTCTCCCTTCAAATAAATACTTCAAATAAAGAAAAAGAAAAAATATGTCTTCATGACTAGTCCACTTCATAATTTTTGTTTTTAAAAGCTGAAGCCTGGTATCACTTAAGGAGAAGCCAAAATGAATATAACATTTTTGTAGTGTCTTGTCTAACAATAAGAATTGCCCCCCAAATCTCTCACTATTAAATGCCACTACATTTTAAAGTCTAGTTTTACATATCTCCAAGAAAATATCTATTTCAGTCCATGAATTTTGCTCTTCGACTATAAACAGTACTAACAATTTTCTCTACAAGTTATCAGATATTAATTTTAATACTAGTTTCTATCAGGTGATTTATTATGATTGATAAATGAGATTAACAATATTATATGTATTTCTAAATGCAGACACTATTTCACCATCCTTAAGTGACATGAGGTAAACTGCAGCTATCTTCTTCTCCAAATTTAATTCAGAAGATTAGAAACATACCTACTGCTAGCTAGCTGTGCAAGTTATCAGAAAATAGCTCTTTGAGTTACACAGCATTAAGCAAAGGAGAAGAGAAACAAGGATTTTACTTAATTAATGTTTGGGGTTTTTTTATATTAGTTAAATTAAGGATGAGAACATAAATAACCTGGTAGTAGACAGAATTCTAAGACAGCCCTAAGATTCCAACCCCCTGATATGCATACCCTTTGTAATCTCTTTTGCCCCATTGTTGGTAGAGCTTGTGAATATGATGGGATACTCACTCCTTTAATTAGATTACATGATATAAGACTTTGGCTGGGTGCAGTGGCTCATGCCCGTAGACCCAGCATTTTGGGAGGACGAGGTGGGTGGACCATATCTGAGGTCAGGAGTTTGACACCAGCTTGACCAACATGATGAAACCCATCTCTACTAAAAATTAAGAAAAAAAAATTAGCTGAACATTATGGTGCACGCCTGTAATTCCAGCTACTCAGGAGGCTGAGGCAAAAGAATCACTCGAACCTGGGAGGCAGAGGTTGCAGTGAGCAGAGATCGTGCCACTGCACTCCAGCCTGGGCAACAAGAGTGACATACCGTCTCAAAAAAAAAAAAAAAAAAAAAAAAAAAAAAAAAAAAAAAAAAGACTTTATCTTAGCAGACATAAGTCAGAATTTTCCTGCTGGCCTTGAAGAAACAAGCTGTTACAAGTCCTACAACTGAAATGAATTGAATTCTGCCAACAACCTGAACGAGCTTGGAAGAGGATCCTAAGCTCCATGTGACAATCCTGCCACAGTTGACACCATGATTTCAGCCTTGTGAGACTCTTGAGAAGAAGACCCAGTAAAAATGGGTTGGTTTCCTGATCCACAGAAACTGTGACAGAGTAAATTTGTGTTAAGTCCCTACACTTGGCGTAATTTGTTATGCAGCAACAGAAGACTAATACATTCCTAATATATTTTGTAGATAATTCAGATAAAGTTTATACAACGGACAAAATATAAACTGACAAAAACATACAAATTGCACTGAACATTTAGCCAGTTGAAGGAGAACCCTGGTCTCTCACAATGTATTTGCTGCAACTATAAGATAATTATGAAATATGAGATTTATGTGTGAAGATTTTACCTTCAATCTGAAGAGACAAAAATGATATTGTATCATTATCCATAGACTGTATAATTATTACCGTAATTTTTTTCTATTCCTGCCAATATTTTGTTTACAAATATTAAAGCAATCAAGTAAAAACTGCATATTATATTATTTGAATAGTGTTTACCTGCAATATCTAATATCTACATTTTTTAGATCAAGTTCTTTCAATCCAGAAAAATAGCTTTTAAAGAGAAAATTCATGAAGTAGATTTTATGATCCACTTCAGAGAAAATGGTTAGAAAGAAAATTAACATCTCCATCTTGCACACGTATTTTATACTAAACAAAATATTGTTTCACCTTCAATTTCTGAGTGAAAAGACAGAAGAAACATTAATCTATTCATGGAATTACAATTCATAAGCTAACATCAGCCTACATAATTTATAATCTATGAATTGTAAAGTACTTCTCACATTTCAGTTTTATCTGCTAAATTCCCTTCAAAACATTTACCTGTTTCCAAATTTCAATATTTCTTATGTCTACTCAATATATAATTTAAAAGGTTATATTTTAAATCAAAGAATAACTGGATAACCTTATCATTTTTTAAAGCTGCTATTATGCAATACATATCTATTTGTTCTGTCAAAGTGAAGTTGACCATTTTAAAGGTATGCCTTCAACATACTTGTTCACCTTTAGCCTCAATTATACCTCACTAATAAAAAGAATGACCTAATTATAGAAGCAGTTAAATTATTCTTTTTGTTCAGGATGCAATCCCAGATTAGTACATTCTTTGTTTTGTTATTCTCAATGTTTCAAACATATGGAAAAAAGTTGTTATATATGAAAAATTTATCATCGCTTGATCTATAATTTTATGTTAGATATTCTATCAGCCTAAAACCTTTTTAAGGAATAAAAAAGTATTAACTTGGTTGAAATGCTCTGTATGCTTTTCCTTACATACCTTTGCATCCCTCTATCTCAGAGGTAACCACTCTCTAGAATTCGATGTCATCAAGATTTATTGGCCTGTATTTTTTTCAGAAATGCTGAAATCTAATATTCATACCAAGGTCTTTATTCCACCTGGAAAATTATTTTGCTACAGCTTGAGATAAATTTATCATTTTTGTTTTTTAACACAGATGATCAATCATCCAAGCACCAAATAATTATAAAAATGATCTTCATTGCACTTAGGATTTCACTGTGCCATTATAGCTGTATCTCTGACTGTATCTATCTATTATCTATCTGTCTATCTATCCATCTATCTGTCCATCTATCATCTATCTATCTATCTATCTATCTATCTATCTATCTATCTATATGCATAATACTAATTCTGGTCTCTCATCATTGGATTTTTATGATTTTGCCACAATCTTAATTTCTATAGTTATAAGATGTCTTGATAACTAGGAGTAAACGGTTTCTGACATCAGCCTTCTCAAAAAGAATGTTGTCTATTTTTGGCCCTTTTTTCTTCCATGTCAACTTAGAGGGAGAAAATTTTTATCGTAATTGCATTCAGTTATAAATCAGGAAGGGATAACTTTTAAAATACTAGGTAAATGTAATTATTAATTATTCTTTTTAACATCATTTAATATTATTCTATTAATTTCTCCCTATAGATCTTGTGGGGTGTTTGTTAGGTTTAGTCTTGGATAACTTATAAATTTTATGTTACTTTAAATAGGATTTTTTTGAACATTATATACTGTTAGCAATTGTTAGTGCATAAGAATGTTATTATTTAAATGTTTTTCTTCGGGAAATTGCTAAATTCTTGTAGTTCTAATGGATTCTTTTGGGTTTTTTATATAGATAATTATAGCATCTGAAGAAAAGAAGTGAATACATTTTCATTTCAATATTAAACCCCATTTGCTTTCCTTATTGTATTGGTTAGGACCTCCATTACAAAAAAAAAAAAAAAATGAAAATGATAGCCTTTTTTCTTGCTCTTGACTTAACTGAGAATGCTTGTACAGTTTCACCATTGGTAAGCTTGCCATCAAAATTTTTTGATTTTTTTCAGGTTAATATAGTTTCTTTCCACTCCTAATTTGTTAATGGTGTTTTCCTGGTGAGTGTTGAACTTACCAGTTTCTTTGTATCTGCTAAAGTGACTCCACCCTCTTTAATCTATTAATGTCAAAAATTTCTTGTATATCTGGTATGTATCACTGGGTTGAGATGTATTACTGAGTTTTACACAATGGTGAAATTGATTTGAGAGTATGTAAACTAGAATCTGATTATTTTCTTCCTTAAACAAATTGGTCTATAATTTTCTTTTCTTGCACCATAGCTCTTTAGTTTTGTATCAATATAATAGCAACTTCATAAAATGACCTGACTAGCTTTTGCTCTTTTTCTGCCCTCTGAAAAAAATACACATATTTATAATAAAAATGTTAGAAATATATTTTTTCTGAGAAATTTGGTAAAATTTATCTCTAAGACCATCAAGGTATGGTGTCTTTTGTTGAGCGAGATTTTGATTCAATTAATTTAATTTTTATTAATTTACTTGGATTCCTACTTTTTCTTCAAATTTCCTCATTCATATTTACTACAAATTATTTATTTCATCTAGGTTCTGGAATGTATTGGCATAAAATTGTTCATAGACTTCTCGTAAGGTTACTTTTAATTTTAGTATATATCAGTTCATGTTACCTTTATTGTATAAATATTATATAATATTTGTACTTTTTATCTTCATTAATTGATTATTCCTGCTAAGGATTTATACACAATTATTTTTTCTAATAACCATCTTTTGGTTCTTTTGAACCTACAGTTTTTAGTGTTTCCATTTAATTATTTTCTACTCATCTTTATTTTTCTTTATTCCTACTTTTTTGTTGGTTACTCTATTCTTTGCTAGTTTCTTAACTCCACATATAACTTTTTCCTGCTTTTTGATAAATGTAATTGAGGCTCTAAATTTACCTGTAGGCCCCATTTTAAAGTAATTTCACATGTAGTACTTTTATTTTGATTCAATTATAAATACTTTTAGTTTCCCTATGTTAATAATAATTCTGAGAACATTACATCAAACCTTGACAATATTTCGCTACGCCTGCATTGAATAGGGTGGAATCTACAATGCAAACTGAGGTTCTCCTCTCACTGAATTAACTGTCATAAGCTCATTTGAAGACAATCTATACGATCCTGAGGAAGTAGATTTAGTTGTCATTAGGGCAAAAGGGAGCATCTTAGGCCAAGATAATTAAGACTCTTCCGTGAATTTGGCAAGCTTGCATTTTAGAATGCCACTTCCTCTTCATTTTTCTCAGACCATAGAGGAAAAGAACAATGTAGTTTTGGCGCTTAAGGATATAAAACTCTGATTCTTTAATGACTGTGAAAATAAACTGACTCCTCTATCACTAGAGAGGTAGATGGGGATTCTCCAGCTGAGAAGTTTAGGGCCAAGTAACATTTTACTGTCAAATGTTTACTGAAAGCTGTGACTTTGAGACAGGGAAAAGTTTTGATTCACGATGAGAATAAGTATACAATAATCAAAACACTGTCATATCTCAGTGCTGGAGGCAATTATATAAAACCCATTTGGAGATGCTCAACAGGCCTCCTCCAGGATTTAGTTCTGTTCCCCAAACCACCTTTACAGCTTTGACAAGATTACGTTGTAAGCAAGTAAGACATGGACAAGATTACATTGTAGGCAAGTAAGACATGCACTAGAAGCAAACACCTTTGGCTATGCCTTTAAAGTTTTCTCATCAATGCTGGTTTAGAAATTTAGTCAATTTACACCTGCCATGGTAGTAAAACTAATAGCTCTGGCTAATGTGTTATGTTAATCAGCACTAGCAGAATGGAAGAGTGGAATCTTCTTTTAAGTTATAGCACGCAATTGATTTATAAGGATACAGTCAAAAATTACCCTGGAAGTAAGAACAGTCTGACCTTGAAAAACCTTTAGGTCTTTTGATGTATATTATAAAGTATCATGATGATTCCTAATTTATGAAACATAGAAAGAAAATCACTTGGTAGATATTATACCAGTATGTATGAACATGAATATACTTCCTTTAACCTGAAAACCACACAATCATTGAAGTATATATAAATAGTAATCTTTTTATTTATATATAAATAAGCTAAAAATAAACTTTTCTTTTGATTCATCAGTCTTTTATCTCAAAATTTATTATCACAATTGTTTTGAATTAATGAAATTTGGAAAATGTCAAAATGTACTTAATCTTATTCTTCTTATTTATAAATGATGGAGTGAAATTTTGTGCTACTTAGGGCCATTACAAAAGCACATACATGATTCAAGCATAAAAGACATCGTGACAGTTTGATTATTCAGAATTTAGGGCTTGATAGTGAAAGAAAATAAGTAAAGTGAATTGTCCATGAGGCAAGAAATAATTATAAATTGTAATTTTTCAACATATAATTATTATAAATATTATCTTAAAGCATAGCCATAAGTAACTATGACTTTTAAAAACTGAACATTAAAAAATAATGAATGTTTCATAAATATATCTTAAGAGTTTGCCAGAAGTACAGAATTTAATAGAATATATTGGCAATAAAAAGGAACTTTTGTTATATAGACATACAACAATTTGAGCATTTTACAATAGAAAAAACTAAATTTTAATTTTACTCATAATAGTTTTCATTAAAGGCATCAATGCCTTTTGTATTAATATTTTCTTTTTCTTTTTTTTTTTTTTTTTTTTTGAGACGGAGTCTCGCTCTGTTGCCCGGGCTGGAGTGCAGTGGCCGGATCTCAGCTCACTGCAAGCTCCGCCTCCCGGGTTTACGCCATTCTCCTGCCTCAGCCTCCGGAGTAGCTGGGACTACAGACGCCCACCACCTCGCCCGGCTAGTTTTTTTTTTTTTTTTTTTTGGTATTTTTTTAGTAGAGACGGGGTTTCACCATGTTAGCCAGGATGGTCTCAATCTCCTGACCTCGTGATCCGCCCGTCTCGGCCTCCCAAAGTGCTGGGATTACAGGTTTGAGCCACCGCGCCCGGCCTGTATTAATATTTTCATTAACTTTTGAAGGTATCCTTAAATTCGTCTCTGCCATTTACAGGATTTTTAAAAATTAATATTAACATAACTTTATATGTATGCATTTAGAAATATATAAATACATAATCATGGGAATATATAATAAAGTTCTTATCTTTATCTTAAGAAATAAACTTATCAACATATTAAATTTAAAAATGTATAGATTACATTGAAGTTTCACTTTAATAAACTAAACATTTTCTTAAGGAATATATAATATCCATTATTTTGCATACATATGTATATTCTTCTGCAATTATTATATTGAACATAGACATAATCATTTTATTAATGAAATGGTTTTGCTCTGTGTCCCCATCTAAATCTCATCTCGAATTTTAATCCCCATGTGTCTAGGGAGGGACCTGGTGGAAGGTAACTAGATTACAGGGACTGTTTTCCCCATGCTGTTCATGTGACAGTAAGTTCTCATGAGATCTGATCATTTAAAAGTGGCAATTACCCCTTCATTCTTTCTCTTACCACCACATAAGATATATCTTGCTTCCCCTCCAACTTCCATGTAAGTTTCCCGAGGCCTCCCCAGCCATACTGAAATGTGAGTCAATTAAGCCTCTGTTCTTTATAAATTACCCAGTCTTGGGTAAAAGCAGTGTGCAAACAGACTAATTCAATTACCACTTTTTTTAAAATTAGCCAATTTATTTTCTTTAGATGCAAAGAACATTAGAAAACAGGAAATCATGGACTATGTCATTTTTTTTTTTATGAGTATTCATTTTAGATTACCTTTACAATTTTGGGGGAATAAAATAAACATATTTATAACTTCAAGATATTTATACATTTGGTTAATGCATACTCATGGTATAATCAGTAAGAATATAGCTAGTGACCAGAGTTTTATAGAGTTTTATGGTTTTATATTTAGAAATTGTCTACAAATCCAAAGCTTTTTGGTCCATTGATATAATTTTTACAAGTTTATATCTAGTTTGGAGGATTTTCAACTATAAAATAGGAAAAGGTATTGCTGTACAATATGTTAGTCATATTCCTAATCTAATATACACAAGATCTTTCAAATGTCTGATAATTTGGAAATTTTTATTGCAAGAGTTTTAGTCAAATTGGAAATAGCAGTCTCAAAGCCTTGATTAATATTTTTGTTTTACAGATTACAGTTCATAAGAAAGAAACTGATGATTTCAAAATGAAAAATGTTATGAGAGAACAGTTTATTGCACTGTCGCCCAGGCTGGAGTGCAGTGGCGCCATCTGGGCTCACTGCAAGCTCCGCCGCCTGGGTTCACGCCATTCTCCTGCCTCAGCCTCAGGCGTAGCTGGGACTACAGGCGCCCACCACCAAGCCCGGCTAATTTTTTTTTTTTTTTTTTTCAGTAGAGGTGGGGTTTCACCCTGTTAGCCAGGATGGTCTCTATCTCCTGACCTCGTGATCCGCCCGCCTCGGCCTCCCAAAGTGCTGGGATTACAGGCGGGAGCCGCTGCTCCCGGCCGGCGCTAGGTGATCCTTCTAAGACATAATTCATAGATATTCAAACCATATAATTTCAAGACAAAATAAGTCAGTTAAAATTATTTATTATAATAATAGTACTTTTATGAGAAGCAAAATGAATTTGCAGTTTTATTTCTACTAATACACGCCTTAGACAAAGAAGAAGAAAAGAAATCCAAGGCTAAAGGAATTCAGCACTTAAAATAGGTGTCAGAGAATCACAGGGAGCATCTGCAATGTAATTTCACAGGTTATCATCTCAAGCAAACCCTAGGACACATGAACAAATAATCAAGGAGTCTTAGGAACAGTGGCAAAAAAAGCTACCAGATTCAGGCAAACTTGAAAACCCCTTCAGTTTGGCACCATGGCATATGGTTTCACTGTACACCATTATCTTTCCTTCCTGACTCTTTCTCTCTTAAGGCGACTAACACCTTTAAGGTCTACCATCCCACCCCCTACCAAGTAATGATGGTGGCAATTAAGATTATCATTGTAATAATGACAGCTGACCACATTCATCTAAGTGCTTGAGTACATTAACTCTGTAATCCTCACAACTGCCCATGAGGTGGGTGCTGTTACTCTCTGCATTTTAGCACACAGAGGCAGGGTTGGAGTAACTTGCCAAAGCCACACAGCTAGTAAGTGGCGGAGTAAATAATCACATCCTTGGTCATGTAATACAGCTAATACTCAGCAAGTTGATTTTTTTCCACTAGATGGACTCCTGGGATTCCTTTATAAGTTCTCCTAAAGTTTATAGTCACATAGTTATTTAGCTGAAGAGCCAGGACAGAGCGCCTATTTCTATACAAAGATGTAGATGACAGATGGCAAAGTATTTTCCCCTGACTTACTTGTCCCTGAAAAAGAATAAAGCCTTATAAGAATAGGATTGAATTCTAGATTTGGACTTCCATGTATCAGGCAAAATGCAGACAATTGTTTTCTTTCTTGGACTACTAGAAAATTATAGCTCAACAGGCAATAAATACCCAACAATTAAGAGAGCCAACGGGTGGTTACAGCTTATGAGATGCATGGCATAGTTCATGTAAAATGAATATATATCTAATCTTTGTGTAATCACTGAAGATACCTTACTATGAGAAAAATTTAAGCACCAGCCATTTGCCAAGATTTGTTTGACCTTCTAAAAAACATGTAAAAAATATTAAGGTTAATGTAATATTCTTAAAAATATCATGCTAACATTAATGAAGATGAAAAACCTCAAATAATAAATATAGTAATTTGTTAAAAAGCTTTTTAAAAACTATATTGTTCTGTGGTTCCTCTGTCATCTCAGGGTTAAAAAAGGAATACACTGTTCTAGTCCATGGAGTTTTAAAATCCATTGCTGAGAAGAATGCTAGAAAAATATATCTATTTGAGGTCAGGTGGGGTCAACTACAGGACTGAGACCCTGATCAAATCCTTTGTTTATAAACATGACTTAGTAATTCATAGAAGCAGAGAATACAATAGTGACTATAAGAGGCTGGGGGTGAGGGAAATGGGAAGTTGTTGTTCAATAGATATAAAATTTCAGTTATGTTAAATTAATATATTACAGATGTCTGCTGTACAATATTGCTCCTATAGTTAACGATACATACAGTATTACGCACTTCAAACTTTGTTTAAAGGGAAGATCTAATGCTATGTGTTCTTACCAAAAAAAAAAAAAAGAAAAAGGATGCAGGAAACTTTGGGAGGTATTGGATGTGTCTATTACCTTGACTGTGGTGATGGTATCTCCAGTGTTTGTGTATGTCCAAACTCATCAAATTGTATATATTAAATATGTGTGGTTATTTGTGTATTGATTATATTTTAATAAAGATATTTCAGAAAGTGACTTAGTGGGTTGGGAAACTACTGATTATCCACCCCTGGAATCTTATCTAAAATATTCCTAAACCTTAATATTTTAAGTACCTATATTATATTATTTTCTAAAGGAAAATCATAATTATCATAAATCATTATGAAATAATGGAATATAATTTATTATCAGAAGAAGCATTACTCTTCTATCCATCCTGTTTTGAGGGTTCCACTTGAAGCCTTTCCACTTGAAGGAGACTGCATTGATATAAAGTTACTTATAGAAAATTGGTAACAGATACAAACACAGTCTAAAGAAACATAAAAATATAAACTGTTGAATAATTTCTGTTACTTTAGCTGTCTCAAAAATTTATATTGCTAACCATAAGATATATGCAATCATTTATCATTAATTAAGGAAGAGTAATATTTCTTGTAAAAATTAAAACAAAATTAAGACTTTTCTTCTTGATTGTTCCTTAAATTCTGAAATATTTTCTGAAGCTGGAAAGAAGGGAATAAAGTTAGAGTTAATGTGCTGGGAATTTTTTTTTACAGCACTGGGGCTATTGCTGAATTATTTCTCTATACATAGAATGTCATCAGCCATCAAAACTCTTAGGAGACATAGGGTTAAGAAGTACTGTTAGCTAATATACATGTGGGCAGATTCTAAGCAGGAGAGTGACATTATCAGACAGTATTTAAAAAAAAAAATAACCATGGAAGTAGTGTGGAAAATTACCTGTAATGGGAAAACTGGTTCAGAGGTAAATATAGATGAAAGTTGAAGGGATTCTGAAATGGTACATCGGCAACAGATTTAGAAAAAAGAGAATGGTTTAGAAAGGAGAAAGTAAAAGAATAGATAGAAGGCTGAGATTCTGTGAACCGTGTATTACAGGCCAGAAATGGACAAACATGCAAGGCACTTTCTACACGTTCATGCAATATAGGTGTTAGCCTATTTTATGAAGAACCTGAAGTTCAAAGAGTTACTTATGAAACATCAAATACTACATTTAATTATCTATAAGCAATTAGAATAGGCTATAGTAGCAATTGATTGTGCTATTTTTCTTGTTACCTTGAGGGTAATTCCCTACTCCATATTGTCCTGGTGGGGCCGTAATGCACACTGCTACTGGACAGTGAAGAGGTAGGCAAGTGGCTAATTCTACAGTCTTCTGAGGACAGCAATTGGTTCAAAAATGAACACTTGACACAAAAATAGATTCATGGGGAAATCAGACATTAGAGTTTGAGTATAGAAGAACAATAAAATGAAAAAAATGTAGAAAAATAACAAAACGGATTAATCTCATGTGTGCCAAGAGTAGCAGCATAGTAATCTATATTATTTTTTTCATTTTCTTCCTTTTTTCTTCCACACACTAGAGAATTACCAGGAGGAAAATAGCAATAGTGTAAAAATAAAATATTTTCAAAGAGTATGAAGTATAATATACATGTACGCTACATCTTAAGTAGATAGGCTCCATATAGTGACTGGCAATTAACTATTGGATGATGTCAGTCTCTAAACTTCACTTGTGTTTTCTGTACACTGTGATGCCTTAAGTAAGAGAACCCCTTGCATTGCTTTTGGGCATAACCAACCTTTACTCTCACAAGAGGGTGGGCAGAACACTGGACATACACTGGGCTTTAGTGTCCTTGGTGTTCTAAAGCAGGTATGAGGAAGGGGCGACACATATACAACACAGTGTAGAGTCAAAGGGAGGCAACCTCCAAGGGACAGACCAAAATTAAATCAAGCAGCATGATGAATAAATAACCAAGCCGCAAGGAATGGGCAGGGCAGAAAAACCTAGATTCAGAGCTACAGCATAGAAACCCATAAACTGGGCAAAAGAAGATTTAAAATGGAAGAGAAGAATTGCATCCTGATTTTAAGTATGTGCCTTCAGCCAGCCTATGCAGAGTGCCCATGGCTTTAAAGAAAGTGTAATACTCTCAAATGATGCCAAAATTAAGACTGAAAAGTGTTTCTTACATCTAGTACTTAGGAGATAATTAGAAACAGTAGCAATATCAGTGGCAATAGAGTGGCATCGATAGGTAGGTAGGTAGAAGAATAAAATAGAACTGAGGATTCAGAGAGGAAAAAATGTAATCCATAAACATGGCTGCAGAAGAAATGGGAGAGAGTTGTAGGTTGGAAGAAATATAAACATGCTCAGATCTCAAGACATTGGAGAGAAATAAACAGAGAGCTACTTCAAAACATAAAGACACACACAGAGAAGAGACAGAAAAAGAAACTGATAAAGCAAGAATCTGAAAAAAAAAATCAGAACATGGCATCAAAAGTACAAGGAAGGAAATGCTGTGAACAGAAGGACAAACATGTATTCCCCTGAGGATCACTAAAGGAAGGACAGGATTCTATACATGTAGCCATGTTGACCAATAGTGGTCATTGATTTGAGAGAATTGGCTTTTCTGTGATGTTGGCAGTGAGGTCACTGCCTGAATATGATGGCATTCACCTTACAGGGTTTGAGTAGAATGTACTTCTGAAATAAATACATGCAAAGGAATTCAGTAAACACAAGTAATGGGATTGGCAAAGGGTGCTGGGAGTTCAAATGATATAGAAACTGAACTTGTAGAGGGAACAGTATATCAACATGTAAATTTCTCTGCTGCACTGAGCACTCAGGATTAAGAGCAAAATAAAGTAAATTATGGGAACTAAGAAGTAATTTATAAGAAGGACATGGAATTGAGGAGGTTAGGGATACAGGCAAGAGAATTGCTGAAGTAAACCTGAAAGGTTCAGTGTTTGAAGACCAAAAGAAAAAAAATAAAAAGAGAATATAAGAAAAGGAATGAATATTTATACGGTGCTTGCAAAAATCTTGCCACTTGGCCAAGTACTTTGTCTACATGATCTTATTAAGGTTTTACAATAACTCTATGTAACAGTGTCTATTTTACTGATGGTTAAAATGAGGTTCAAAGAATTAAAGTGAGTTTGGCCTAGACTACCAACCTGGAAAGAAAGGGGATTGTGATGAAAGAAAGAGATAATCAAGTTTAAGATTTCAGGCATAGAACCAAAGAACCTGGGTATATTTGAACATAATTTAGTATTGCAATCAAATAAAACCTATAAGTAATAACTTGACAGATACTAATGATAGTCATCATAGCTGTTACACATAAGAAAATTATCCATAGATGATAAGCAGTTTTTATAATTTTTATTGATGACCATCATAAGTATTAATTTTATATACCAAAGTCAAGTTTTTTTTTTTTTTTTCTCTTAACTAGTTATCTGACAACTGTAAAATCCCTTAGTGGTGACAGATATCTCTGATACCATGAGAGTGAAATCATTATCACACAGTATTAGAAAATTGCTTCCAAGCCAACTTACTATTTTACTGTGCTCTTCTTTCATTTCTTTGCAGTTCACTCAATAATAGCAGACACTAAAAAGGAGAAAAGACCTATTAATTGTGTGTAGTGAATAAAAAGACAATGAGCAAAGAGAAATCAATTGCCCTGCCCCCTAATGTAATACTCCTAGCCTTAGGATAGAAAATTCTTCTATAGGATGGATGTGTTAGCAAAAGGTTGATGTACAATGATCATTCTTTCTCAGACCAGGACAAAGTATCTGAAAAACTACCAGTTTTAATTGGTGTATTGTCTTCCCCAGAAAAGAATAAGCAGCAGGTGTACAAAGAGGGTAGGAACTACAATCAGACGCCCTAGTTTCTAATTTCAGCCCTGCTACCTCTAGTTATGAGCCTACAATAAGTTAGTGAATGGTATTATAGAGAGGTCATCTGGAAGACAGGAATAGTAAGCATGCTAGTAATGATTTTGGGTATTAAAGCATCTTGTGATCCAACAAGATAATCTGCCACAGCAGTTAACCCCTAGTGAGGCTCTGCTCCTTTTATTATTATCTGACTGGCAGAGAAAGGCTAATTCTTCACCAGTTCATTTCCCTTAGGCTATTGTATAAGAAGCAAAAGATTCTTTGATTATTTAGGCTCTTTTGCCAATATGCTGATCAGTACAAAATTCACTTTTATAAATTTTACATTTTAAATGAAAACATAGTTATTATCTGAATATTTGACATTAATAAAGGACATGTTTCTATATTGCAAGGAGAGGAAATAATAACTATGTCCTGCAAAGAAAAAACCCCCAAATACAGGCTGACTCCTACTGTCATCTCAACCCCTAAGATTACCTATCACAAGCAGTACCTTATGAACTGACTCTATATATCAACACACACATTTAGTTTAAAGTACATGTTTTTGGTCCAGCCCAGTAGCCAAAGGTCTCGAGCTTCTCCCACATCTCCCATAGGAGAGCTCTACTCTCCTATCTGAATGGTTTTAGAGTTCCACACCTAGGCAGCCTATGATGCTCAAACTTTCTTTTGCAGAGCATCCTCTTGCATGACTCCAAGAAATCCTCATATCTCTCTGAGGATGCTTAACAGAGTGAGTATTCTTTGTTTACTTCTTTACCCTTGAATTATTACTGTTTTTCTTAGGTAATTTTTCCAGTGGGGTTATCTCTATTCTTGTGGACAAAGCTTTTCTCTATACCTACAGATCCTTGATTGAATGTTCATATTTAAGAATTAAGACCTAATAGACATTCTCCAAAGAAGGCATATGAGTGGACAATCAGCATATGAAAAGATGCTCAACATTATTAATCATTAGAAAAATCAAAATCAAAATCACAAAGTGATATCTCTTAACACCCATTAGGATGATGATTATCAAAAAGACAATAACACATATTGGTGAGAACGTGGAAAAATTAGAATTTTTATACATTGCTAGTGGAAATGTAGAATGGAGCAGTCATTTTGGAAAACTGTTTCACAGTTCCTTGAAATATTAAGCACAGAGTTACCATATGACAATGTAATTCCACTCTTAAGTACCCAAAAGAAATAAAAATGTATGGCCATATGACAATGTACGGGTCAGGTGCAGTAGCTCATGCTTATAATGCTAGCACTTTGGGAGGCCGAGGGGGGAGGATCACTTGAACCCAGGAGTCCAAGATCGGCCTGGACAACAGAGTGAGAACACACCTCTTAAAAAATTTACATATTAAAAAATGTATACAGAAATATTCATAATAGCAAAAAAGTGAAGTCAATCCAAAGGACCATCAACTGACGAATGGATAAACAAAATGTGATAAATCCATACAATGGAATATTATTCAGCAATAAAAGGAAATTAAACTCTAATATAGACTACAACACAGATAAATCTTGGTAACATAATGCTAAGTGAAAAAGCCTTTCACAAAATGTATGTGATATGGTTTGGCTCTGTGTCCCCACCAAAATTGCATCTTGAATTGTAATCCCAGGTTTTGAGGGAGGGACCTAGTGGGACGTGATTAGATCATTGGAGGCAGTTTCCCCCATGCTATTCTTGTGATAGTGTAGGAGTTCTGACGAGAGTTGATGGTTTTAAAAATGTTTTTCAGTTCCTCCTTCACTCTCTCTCTCCTGCCTCCTTGTAAGGAAAGTGCTTGCTTCTCCTTTACTTTACACCACGATTGTAAATTTCCTGAAACTTCCCCAGTCATGCAGAACTGTGAATCAATTAAACCTCTTTTATTTATAAATTACCCAGTCTTAGGAGTATCTTTATATCAGTGTGAAAACAGACTAATACACCACATGTCATATGACTCCTTATATGTGAAATTATCAGAACAGGCAAATCTATAGAGACAAAATGTAGATTAATGATTGCCCAGCTTTACAGGACTGATGGGAAGGGAGAATGTGGAGTGACTGCTATGGGTACAGGTTTCAATTTGGAGAGACATGGATCTTCTAAAATTAGATTTTTGTTACAGTTGCACAACTCTGTAAATACACTAAAAACCTTGAAATTACATGCTTTAAGTGGGTAAATTGTGTGGTGTATAAATTACATTCCCATGAAGCTGTTAAAGAAAAAAGAAAAAAAAGTCAGTACTTAGACAAGCAGCCTGCAAGCTCTATGTACCCATACAGGGTGTGTTAACTGTCAAGGAATAAAGTAATCAAACACAACAGAATCTGCAGGTAACAATGAAGGGAGAACCTATACCAACAACCATGACAAAGGCAAGGAAGGAAAACAATCCAATGTACTCCAGATGGGAATAGATCAGAAAAATTATTTCACTTGAGGAAGGTAAAACTGATAGAACACCAGACATGTCTGCACACCTTGAAAGATATTTAGACAGTTATGACAAGGGAAAACACAAGCTTCACGGTGAAAGAAAAATAAGCGTAGTTCACTCCTGGAACAGCAGTGTGTTGTCTCTGCATGGCTGCAAGAAAGCATTTGTGCAGTGGGAGGCGAGTGCTGATGGAGTGCTAAGTGTGTATCTTTCATGGGAGCAATGTAAGTAGCAACAGAGTCATGTTATTTAGAGCCCTGGAAGTAATCCCAAAATAATCCTCAAGAAAAGGTACAAGTAGTTCCCTCCAAAAAAAAGGGAAAATGAAGATAGTCAAAGTCTGCTTGTTTTCATAACAAACTTTTTTATAAAAAGCTATTGGTCTTTTTAAACTATATGTATGCATAATTGTAACAAAAATTAAAACCAAACAAACAAAGGTCATTGAGGCAATGGCACTGATGGCTTCCTCATGTCAGGGTAGCTATGGAGGACTGTCTCACAATTTTCCTATCTTCTCTACTCCTGAGAGAGGTAGAAGAGTTATCTCTAGAAATCCAGCCCCGATAGAGCCTACTCCTCCTACCCTTCTAGTAATTCTGTAAATATTAATTTCCTACTATGAGATTCCTTCCCTTTAAAGTAGTTTTTGTTCCCTGCAACTGAACTCTGTCTTATATAATGAAAACATAGACATACGGGAAATGCCAGTGCCTTATTCAACACCACAGAGTTATTTTTGTGGGAGAAATGAGACGGAAATTCAGGTTATCTGCTTTTCACGCTGCTATACTATCTGCTATAGAATCTGTTTACATGATATTGAGTCTAATGTTTTAGTCACTGAACTAAGCAATGATGCTAAAGCACTGAAGGACATTTAGAGAGGCCAATCTTCAGGAAGCACATAGTCTAATGGGGAAGATAAACAGTAAGTATTGACATTATGGCAATAAAATTATAACTGTACAAAGTTCAAAGAAGAAAATATAAATATGCTATTACTGAATGTAACCAAAGGACTTGATGGTAGAGTGAGAGTTCAGGAAAGCTCTCCAATGGACAACAATGCTTGAAATAAAGCCGGAAAATGAAATTACACACTGGTCACCCAAAAAAGTGAAGGACAATATATGGTGTATGCTTGTGGCTGACAGAAGAAAACATGAAAATATGTCATTAGGTCAATATTTAGTTGTTCAAAGCTAGAATGAAGACCAATGTAAACGAACCATGGAAAAGCAGGAAGCCATATCAAGTAAGGCATTGTAAGCCTTACTTACAATGTAGAAATATTTTAAACTTTATACGAAGAGAATCAGAAGACATTGAAAGGTTTTAAGAGGTTTTGACATCACCAGGTTTTCACAAATAATACTCTATTCTGCAAAAAGTAGATTAGAGGGATACAAAAGCAAATAAAGAGAGTTCAATTAGGAGGTTATCACAGGAGTCTGTGCAAGATATTTGAATTCGGCCAATTACTGTGGAAACAGAGAGAAGTGGACAGGGTCAACTTGACATATAGAGTGTGAGAGGTGAGTGAAAGAAAGGGGTTAAGGATGACAGAGATTTCTAACATGAGCAAATAGATGGATGATGTTTTCATTTAAAGATGGGAAAAATTGGAGGAGACAGGGATTATCGTAGAGAAGATCAAGTGTGTAGCAATTGATACTGCACGGGGAAAAAAAGACTTCTTTTCTCACCATGTTAAATTCATGGCTGAAATACGTGTCCAGACTAGTGCTACATACTTTTATACAACCAGATCTCATAAGAACTCACTCACTATCATGAGAATACCAAGAGGGGAAATCCACTCCTATGATCCAGTAGCCTCCCACCAAGTCCTCTCCCAACACTGGGAGTTAAAACTCACCGTAAGATTTGGGTGGGGACACAGAGCAGAACCATATCAACTCGTATATAATACATAGAATAAATAAAAATCAGATTTTAATACTTCATTTTCTGCTGGGGTAACATAAAAATACATTGTTCATAATTGTCTGTGAAAGGAGAAAGTGAAGAGAAATGAACTTAAATAGTTTCCATTATTTCTATCCCATAACCAAGGTTCACTTGTGTAGTTATAGGGTAAACCTCGAATTACATGGCTGTTCAATTACTGTGAACTAATGTAATGCTTTTAAGTTTGCTGTTTAAGTATTTAAGCCAGTGGAAAAGGGCTTTTCTTCTTGACTTGTACAGAATTGATATTCCCTTCACATTTGATCTAGATTTAAATGTCATTTCTCCACCAGGCATGAAGGCTCATGCCTATAATCCCAGCACTTTGGGAGGCAAGGCAAGTGGATCGCTTAAGCTCAGAAGTTTGAAGCCACCCTGGGCAACATGATGAAACCTTGTCTCTACAAAAAATAAAAATAAAAATAAAAATAAATTAGCTGAGCATGGTAGCACGTGCCTGTAGTCCCAGTTACAGGTGGGCTATTCACACCACTGCACTCCTGCCTGGATGACAAAGTGAGACCTTGTTTAAAAAAACAAAAGAAAGAATAATAATTATCATTTCTCTTTTCATCCTACAAGTATAGACAATGGGTGTTCTCAATTTTTATTTTTTTCTTTTTATCACATAGCACATGTTTTCCTTTTAGTAACGGTAATAAAATTTACTGAAATTAATGATTTTATATCCTCTAAAAGAAAAAATTTTCAAATTTGAATATTGCTTCCCACATTATGTTTTAATTCATCTTATGTCACAGAACACTATTCTTTCTTTTTCTTTTCTTTTTTTTTTTTTTTTTTTTTTTTGAGACTGAGTCTCGCTCTGTCATCAGGCTGGAGTGCAGTGGTGCCATCTCAGCTCACTGCAACCTCAGCCTCCCGGGTTCAAGCAATTCTCCTGCCTCAGCCTCCCAAGTAGCTGGGATTACAGGCACATGCCACCACGCCCAGCTAATTTTTGTAATTTTAGTAGAGATGGGGTTTCATCATGTTGGCCAGGATGGTCTCAATCTCTTGACCTCATGATCCACCCACCTCGGCCTCTCAAAGTGCTGGGAATACAGTCCTGAGCCACCACGCCCACCCCAGAACACTATTTCTGAATTCAATATAAGAGCTTGGAGGGATAACTAGAATTTTCCCTTGTTAAGAATTTTTAAATGTAAGTTAATATGAAAAATTAACCGAATATTCTTTGTGGCTCTTTTCTCTCTCAGTTTTCTGAAGCCAAAATTCAGAACCAGCAACTCATACTGCCAGTGGCATGAGAATTACATAGTTGTTTTCTCTAAAGTGTTCAAAGCCGTTGTGGAATTATTTTTTAACTGAATTAATATTTCAGTAAAAAAATAAAGGGACCAAAAATTCAAATCTAAACAATTTCTCTGTAGATCAATACTCTGAAGATAGATAATTTATATAATTAAAGTGTTAGATTATTGCTATTAAAAATCCAACTAAATAGTAGTAAATGAAATTGCATCCAACCGAAGAATACCTCTCATTAAAAGAAAATGCTGAGAGCTGGATCATAGTCAGGCTGGTGAAGTAGCCACGGTTACCATGGAGGCAAATTGGAACAGATAGAAAAGACCGCAATATATCAAACTTAACACCTCAACTTGTGCCTCGGTAATTACTTCATACCAACATCCCATTGCTTTAAAGACATTCTGTGCTGGTTTGTTATAAGAGCACGCTGACATATCATTAGGCTTCAGATTTTCACAGCTCCTATAAAAGTTTTCATTGTGATTGTTTTTGTTAATCTTCCTTATGTTTTTTAATCATAACTACCGACTTCTGAATTTTTTAAATATAGCATTTCTGATATTTTCTCAAAATTAATGAAAAATATTCCAGTGACTATCCCAATAGATTCATAAGGAAAAGAGAAATATACTAGTTTCAAAATTAAAAGTAAACAAGACCATTTCTAGGAAAAAAAAGGTATTTATCTTTTTATACTCATAATACTCTAAATGATCTATTAAATAGTATTTGCAATAATTAAAAACAACAAAGTTTCTCTTGTTTCTTATAAATTGGCTCCCAGTATGAGAATGGAGCTCACTTATATAACCGTCATATACATATTTTAGATTGAAAAAAAATGTCCCCACAGCCTAATATATTGGGGTATGCATCATAGCCACAGTACATCAATAACACATTTTATCAGCTGCCACAGAAGCTTGAAGGTGACTCTTTGATCTGCCCTTCTCCCCTGAAATAGGTCATAAAACCTAGGAAGAATTTTCCAAGCTTCTCTTGAAGGGCTCCTCACTTGAGAAGTGCCCTTTCTATACCGGATGAAAAGAACATGCTTATCTCCAAAGACGATGGGTTATAGGGAAGAATCTGAACAAATAGGCCTCGCTATATTTCCTCCAGTTTAGTACTATTAAATCATACTTCTTTATCCAATCGTACATCTCCATGACTCTATCTACTTCATCTAACCTGGCATAACAAATATACAGGTTTACCCGTTTATTTGCATCTTCATTTCATTATGAAGGCTCTTGTATCACTTGACACTTATATTAAATAAACTTGTATGTTTTACTCTTGTTCATCAATCTTTTGTTATCAGGGCCTCAGTCACGAACCCAGAATGGGTAAGGAAAAGGTACTTCCTCTTCCCTACCTCCTCATTTTTAGTATAAAAAATATTATAAACATAGATTTAATTGTGTAGGTCTAAGAGAAGGGAAAAAATAACATGCTGTGGCATGTTACGGTAAATAAAAATAATAACTTTCCCAGTTATTAAAAAGAAATAGAAATTTATCAGTTTGTTACTGTTAGAAGTCTTCTGGCTATAGGCTAGAACTTGGGCAGTCTTCTCTCTCAGTTTATACTGAAAACATTCAATTTCCTTTTTATTATAATTGTCAATTAAAATTATCTAAAAAAAGACATTAATTTGCTCCCTTTGCATTTCCAATTAGGTTAACAGAACTCAATTGTCAATTGCAGTTTCTACCTCTTCTTTTCAGTGATAACAGAGAAATACTAAACTACAGCACTGATAACACAGCTTCAATCAGAGCAACTACCATTTCTCTTATTTTAAGACAAAATCCTGGACACTGAATTTGTATGTGCTTCATTCATAACTTCCAACTTTCCCATAGGTCATATCAACTTTTAACATGTTACTTAACTGAGCTCTGTGAGCATTTTACAACATATGATAATTATATATGTGTTATATATTTATATAACACATATATATGAGACAATCAGAGTAGGAGCTGACTCCAGCTACATACTAAGTATGAAGTGATCATACTTCAGAAGTTAGTTGTCCTTAACATTAACCTGTCTCTCTTTTATCTCTTGCCACAGTATCACAGTATCATTCTCTATGAGTGTCATAACATGAGAAAGTTTGAGAAGTACTATCACACAGGTTCATCAGTAACAGCAAATCTTTAATGTACACAGTACTTCCTCATCTAAACTTGCTTTGATGCTTGTATTCTCTATGTCATTGACTTGCACCACCACCCAACCAGTCAACCAGGTTAGAAATAGGACTCCTGTCTCTCACCATCTTCTAATTACTGACAAGTTTAACTGCTGAATATTTCTCCATTCTACTCTCTATACTTCCACTATCAATTCAATTCATCATGATCTGTCATATGAAATATGGCCTCCTAAATGGTCTCCTTTTATCAATTTCAAAATTATGCTTCACAGAGCCACCTTTCCAACAATAAATGTGACCACTCTGTATATTAAAATGCTACAGTGGTTTTCCATTATAACTAGAATAAATTCCTTGCTTCTCAAAACTGGATCACATAAGCACTACATGAAACGGCCAATACCCAATTCTTAACTACTTCTAGCTAAAGTTCCAGAAAGATCACACTGCTTGTACTTCACCATATATATCCAACATTTTTTCATCCTCATTCAGTAATATGCTGGTAAATTAGACTAAGAGTGGAGAGATATAGATAGAACCCAGATTTGTAACATTTGCCAACATTTATGTTGCAAATACTCCTTCCATGGCTAATATTAAGCTACTAACATGGCATCACTGAATGTGAAGTTGAGAAGAGATACAGAGTAGTGTAAACTAAAATTAAAATTCTAGGCCCACCCCAACCATCTGAGTGGACCCCTCCTCTCAACCAAGGGCATTCTAAAGTTTACCTAAAAAACTAGTTGAGGCCATGATGGGAAGGAGGGTCGAATACGCCTCATTATACCCCCCTCCCTTTGGAATTCAGGCACAACTGACCAGCATTAACATTCAAATGGATATCTTAATACTTTTTGTAGCAATAAGATACCAAATTCCAGCCTGACTCTAGTACAGCATCACATGACAGACAGCAGCCCCAGAAAGAAATTGAAGTATTTTACCCCAAAATAGATTTCTTTGACATATTTTGAAATGGCCTTGCAAACCTGTCTCTTGTGGCTTCAAAAAATCTACATTCTACAGAAATCCCTTTCCCTTTACAGGTCTTTTCCCTGATCCAGGACAGAATTAACATTAGGAGTCTGGTAGCTTTTCAAGTCTGATAAAAAGTATTTACAAACTATTCTCTCTGAAGCCAACTACCTACAGATTTCATCTGCAAAATAATCTTGGTCTTAACACCTTATCTTAACCCAGACACTCTCTTGTATGGATTCCAGATCTTTAGACAAACTCTTTGAACCAATTGCCAGTAAGTAAATCTTTGAATCCACCTATAACCTGGAAGCCCCCACTTTGAGTTGTTTTGCCTTTCCAGACCAAATCAATGTAAATCTTGCATGTATTGATTGATGTCTTAAGTCTCCCTAAAACGTATAACACCAACCTTTACCCTGATCACCTTGGGCACATGTCTTCAGGACCTTCTGAGGCTGTGTCATGGGCAAATCGTAACCTTGGCAAAATAAACTTCTAAATTGATTGAGAGTTGTCTCAGATACTTTTTGGTTTACAAGTAGCACATGATAACACAGTAATTTTACCACACAGTTAAAATACACACATACTTAAGAGCATAGATGTGCCTAAGAGCATAGGTAATAGTAAAAGGTAGTGAAATAATTAGGAAGTAATAAGTTCTTTCATGTTTATTACTTTTGGGTTTAATATAGTTTATTTAATGGTCAGTTTATATAATCTATTTAATAATGGCTGTATTCAAAAATCAACTCACAAAATTGCTGAAAATTTAACAACCATCTCCTGCATGCCAGTATAAGCTGCCTTTGCTCATGGTATTCCTACATGTGGAGTGCCACCTTATCCAATTCTTCAGCCTTCCTCCTTGCCACCTCAGGACTGCAAATCCTTTAAGCCCAATTTTCTCAAAGTATGATCATGGACACCTGCTTCAAATCCCCTGGAGTTTCCAGAATGCACGTTTTCTAAAATGCATGTTCCTGGGCTTCAACTCCCAAAACTTGCTGAATCTGTAATTCCCTTGCAGGGGACTAAAGGAAAGCTTCCAATTTGTCCTTTGAATGTTTGCTGAGAAATCAATTCACAAAAGGAGATTAACCAGAGAAAAGGCATACACATTTATTAAAGTGCACATGAGGAAGAAACCACAGTGTGATTACCCCCATGCCCCAGTTGGGTTCAAAAGCTTACATACCCTCCTGTGGTTACAGAAAGAATGGCAGCTTGGATCATGGCAAAACACGTTATAGTAGCAAAACAGGTTATGGGAGAGGGAGAAGAGGAAGCCTGGCTAGCAAATGTGGTCTTGTTATGAAGATGAAACCTCACATGTAGCAGCCCTCAGAGAGAATAGATGGTGAATGTTTCTTTAAAACCTTTATAGGTGTCAGACTCTCAGTTAATATTTCCTAGATCTGGACAAAGAAAGGTCTCAAAGAAAACCTGGCTGCATCGTGCAGATTTTCTCTATAGATGCAAATCTCCCCCAACAAAAGACAACCTTGCAGGGCTACTTCTGCTTGCAGGCCCTCTGAACAAACATCTCAAAATATGACAAAGAAGTATATTTTGGGGTGAAATATTTGTCTTTCCTTCACCCTGAAAGCTGAGGAATCTGCAGTTTAGCAAGCTGGTTTGCTAGGAGACTCCGAAGTGCATTAAAGTTGAGAACCATTTGTTGAAAGTATTCTTCTGCTAAGGTGTTGTAACACTTCCGTAGGGTGGAAGGTAAGAAGCATAAATTGGAAAGTAAGGTCTATAGAGGCTGATAAGGGATGTCCCATGGAAGGCCCTTTATTGCAAATGTGGACTATGGTCTTTATTGCTAATGCAGTGAAAAATAATTAAACAGTCTGAAGCCAAAAAGTAACAACCAATATTTGAATAAGACAGCTCAATCTTCCTTTTCCTTGTGGAAACATTAATAACTCATTGAAAAGAACAAAACCATTTTAAACAAAATTATATAAATTTTTCTCAGATTGACTAACATCTTGCTTCTGTTATCTGTAGGAGAAATAATCTCCATTATAAACAAAAGGAAACAAATGAAACAACACAAGTTCTAATTCTTTGATTCCTAGATGGACAGCCTCTCTTTGAGCAAAGCGGTTGACAAAAGGCAATAATTCCTGTTCCTTCAATTAAATCTTCCCTTTCAGATTGTTTTTCCCTAATTAGTACCACCTGTCAGGGAAGAAAAACTTTTCCTCTACCCTTTTATGTTTAGTAACTGAGGACCTGAAAATTAAACAGACAAAAGCAAATCAGCAAAAGAAAGAAACAGATTTAATTACATGTGTATATACAAGCATTCACAAAGAAATGTGATTCAAGGAATGGTTAGAATAGGGGTTTATATGCCATTTGAATAAGTGATCAGGAGGGGCAGAGGGGCTCTTCTGGAAAAACAAATGACTTCTTAGAAAGTAAGTAGAGGCCGGGTGCAGTGGCTCATGCCTGTAATCCCAGCACTTTGGGAGGCTGAGACGGGCGGATCACCTGAGGTGAGAAGTTCGAGACCAGCTCACCAACATGGAGAAACTCCATCTCTACTAAAAATACAAAAATTAGCTGGGCGTGGTGGTGTACGCCTGTAATCCCAAGCCACTCGGGAGGCTGAGGCAGGAGAATCGCTTGAACCTGGGAGGTGGAGGTTGCAGTGATCCGAGATCGTGCCATTGATTGCACTCCAGCCTGGGCAACAAGGGCGAAACTCCGCCCCCCCCCCCCCCCCAAAAAAAAAAAGAAAGTGAGTAGAAAGGACACTTATGGTGTGAAGCAAGATGGTGGAATAGAGGGTTTTACTAATCGTCCCCATCCCCAACAAGGACACCAAATTAATAACTATCTGTACAGATAAAAACAACTTCATGAGAATCAAAAATAAGGTGAGCACTCATAGTACCTGATTTTAACTTTATATCACTGAAATAGGTGTGGAAGAGATAGAAAAAACTGTCTAGAATGCTGACACCATTCCCCTACTAGCCTTGGCAGCAAGGGCATGGTGCTGAGAGCATTTCTGGGCACTGGAGAAGGGAGAACATAGCAACTGTGAGGCACTGAACTCAGCACTGTCCTGTTAAAGCAGAAAGAAAAACCAGACTAAAATCAGCTGACATCTACCCACAGAGGGAGCATTTAAACCAGCCCTAGCCAGAGAGGAATTGAGGATACCAGCATTCAGAACTTGAGTGCCTGCCAACCTCACCACCAAGGGCTACAGTACTCTGTGTCTCCAAGTAAATTTGAAAGGCAGTCGACTGCACTGCAACTCTCAGGCAAGTCCTAGTACTGAACTAGACCCAGATACAGTGGACTTGGGGAGTGCTGGGGAGTGGCACGTGACACACTGAGACACCAACTGGGGCAGCCAAGGGAGTACTGGCATCACCCTTCCCCTAACCCCAGGCTGCACAGCTCATGACTCCAAAAGAGACCTCTTCCTTCTGCTTAAGAAGAGGAGAGGGAAGAGTGGGGAAGACTTTGTCTTCCATCTTAGATACTAGCTCAGCCACAGCAAGATAGGGTATTGGGCAGCATCATGAGGTCCCCGTTCTAGGGCTTAGCTACCAGGCAATATATCTAGGCACACCTTGGGCCAGAAGGAAACCCACTGCCTTGAAGGAAAGGACCAAGTTCTGAAAGCATTCATCACCTGCTAATTGAAGAGCCCTTGGGAACAGAATAACCAGCAGTGATACCCAGGTACTACGTCAAGGTTCTTGAGTGAGCCTCTGAGATTTGCTGGTTTCAGGTGAGACTCAGCACATTACCAGCTGTGGTGGCAATGGGGCAAAACTCCTTCTGTTCAAGAAAAGCAGAGGGAAAAGTAAAGAAAACTTTGTCCTACCCTTATGCACCAGCATGGCCATAGGAGAAAATAGTACCAACCAGGCTCTTGGTGTCTCCAATTCTAGGACTTGATTCTTGGACAGCATTTCTGGATCTGCCCTCAGCCAGAGGGGAGCCCACTACCCTGAAGTGTGAATCCCAGACCAGGTAGCATTCACCACAAGCTGAGTTAAGAACTCTTGGGCCTTAGGGAAAGATTGGCTGGTAGTCTGGCAGTATTCCTCATGGCCAGGGCTCGTGGTAGCTACAGGGTAAGTCTCCTCTGCTTTTGAAAGGCTAAGGAAGAGCAGGAAGAACTAGGTCTTGTAGTTTGAGTGCCAGCTCAGCTGAAATACAATAGAACACCAGGTCAACTTCTAAGGTTTTTACTCTAATTACTGATTCCTGGATAGCACGTCTGGACCCAAACAGGACCTAGAGGACCTTGTTGCCCTGAAGGGAAGGATATAGGCCAGGCTGACTTTGCTACCTTCTGATTCTAGAGCCCCAGGGCCTTTAGAGAACATAGGCAATAGTCAGGGAGTTGTCACAGCAGGCCTTGGATAAAATTCAGTGATATGCTGGCTTCAGGTCTGACCCACTGGAATCACAGTGGCAGTGGCCACAGAGATGCCAGTGTCACTCCACCCCCAGGTTGAGATGGCTCAGAACAGAGAGAGAAACTCCACTTGTTTGGGAGAAAGTAAGAGCAGAGAACAAGAGTCTCTACCTGGTAATCCAGAGAATTCTCCCAGGTCTCGTCCTAGACCATCAAGGTGGTACATCTGCAAGTCTGTAAGAACCAAAGCATTCCTGAACTATGGGTGCCCCCTAAAGTAGACACAGCTTACATCACAAAACCCAAGTCCTTTCAAATATCTGGAAAGCCTTCCTGAGAAGGATGGCTACAAATAATCCTTGACAGTGAAGACTACAATAAATACCAAATTCTTCAATGCCCAGACACTGAAGAACATCCACTAGAATCAACACCATCCAGGAAAGCACCAAATAAACTAAATAAGTCACAAGGTACCAATCCTGGAGAAATAGAGATATGTGACTGTCTGGAAGAGAATTTAAAATAGCTGTGTTGAGAAAACTCAAAGAAATTCAAGATAACACAGAGAAGGATCTTATAGTTCTATCACATAAATTTAACAAAGAGATTGTAATAATTTAAGAAAAATGAAGCAGAACTTCTAAAGCTAAAAAATGAAATTAATATACTGAAGAATGCATCAGTATCCTTTAATTGCAGAATTTATCAAGCAGAAGAATTTGTGAGCTTGAAGATAGGCTCTTTGAAAATATACAGTCAGAGGAGACAAAAGAAAAAAGAATTAAAAACAATAAAGCCTGCCTACAGGATCTAGAAAATAGCTCAAAAGGGCAAATATAAAAGTTATTAGCCTTAAACAGGAGATAGAGAAAGAGATAAGATTAGAAAGTTGATTCAAAGAAATAATACCAAAAACTTCCCAAACCTAAAGAAAGATATCAATACCCAAGTACAAGAAGGTTATACAACGTCAAGCAGATTTAACCAAAAGAAGACTACTTCAAGGCATTTAACAATTAAACTCCCAACAATCAAGGATAGAGAAAGGGTCCAAAAAGAAGCAATATAAAAGAAGCAAATAACATGAAATGGAGCTCCAATATATCTGGTAGCAGACTTCTCAGTGGAAACCTTACAAGCCAGGAAAGAGTGGCATGACATATTTAAAGTATTGAAGAAAAATAAACCTTTACCCTAGAGAAGTATATCTGGTTAAAATACCCTTCAAACATGAAGGAAAAATAAAGACTTTTCCAGACAAACAAAAGCTGAGGGATTTCATGTATAACACATCTTTTCTACAAGAATTCACTAAAGGGAGTATTTCAATCAGAAAGAAAAGGACATTAATGAGCAATAAGTAATCACCTGAAGGCACAAAACTCACTGGTAACAGTAACTATACAGAAAAACACAGAATATTATAACACTGTGACTCTGGAGTAAATTACTCTTATCCTAAATAGAAAGACTCAATGATGAACCAATCAAAAATAATAAATACAACAAATTTTCAAGACACAGTCAGTACAATAAGATATAAATAGAAACAACTGAAAGTTAAAAAGCGGGAGGATGAAGTTAAGGCATAGGGATTTTATCAGCTTTCTTTTGCTTGTTTTTTTAGGTAAATAGTGTTAAGTTTTATCAGTTTAAAATAATGGGTTATAAGATAATATTCACAAGCCTCATGGTAACCTCAAACCAAAACACATACAATGGACACACACAACATTAAAAGCAAGAAACCAAATTATATCACCAGAAAAAAATTACCTTCACTAGAGGAAGACAGGAAGGAAAGAAAGAAGAAAGAGAAGACCACAAAACAACCAGAAAATAAAAAAAAAAATGGCAGGATAAAGTCTTTACTAATCAACAATAACATTAAATGTAAATAGACTAAACTATCCAATCAAAATATGTAGACTGGCTAAATGGATAGGAAAAAACAAGACCTACTGAGCTGTTACCTACAAGAAACACATTTTACCTATAAAGACAAGGACTGAAACTAAAGGGCTGGTAAAAGACATTCCATGCCAGTAGAAATTAATAAAGAGCAGGAGTCACTATACTTATATAAGATGAAATAGATTTCAAAACAAAACTATAACAAGAAACAAAGAAGGTCACTATATAATGACAAAGGTGTCAATGCAGCAAGAGGATATAACAATTTTAAATACCTATGTATCCAACATAGCACCCATATATATAAAGCAAATATTACTAGAGCTAAAGGGAGATATAGACCTCAATACAATAATATCTGGAGAATTCAACACCCCACTTTCAGCATTAGACAAATCTTCCAGACAGAAAATCAACAAAGAAACGCACACTTAATCTTCACTATAGACCAATGGCTTTAATAGATATTTCCAGAACATTTCATCTAAGAGCTACAGAACACAAATTCTTTTCCTCAACACATAGATCATTCTTAAGGATAGGCCTTCAGAATGTTAGGTCACGAAACAAGTCTTTAAACATTTTTTAAAATTGAAATAATATGAGGTATCTTCTCTGACCACAATGGAATAAAACCAGAAATTAATAACAAGAGGAATTTTGGAAACTATACAAACACATGAAATTAAACATCATGCTCCTGACTGACCAGTGGGTTCATAAAAAAATTAAGAAGAAGAGATCAAGGCCATCCTGGCTAACACGGTGAAACCCCATCCCTACTAAAAATACGAAAACAAAAAATTAGCCAGGAGTGGTGGCAGGCACCTCTAATCCCAGCTACTCTGGAGGCTGAGCCAGGAGAATGGTGTGAACCTGAGAGGCAGAGCTTGCAGTGAGCCAAGATCGCGCCACTGCACTCCAGCCTGGGTGACAGAGCAAGACTCCATATCAACAAAAAAATTAAGAAGAAAATTTTTTAAATTCTTGAAACAAAGGATAATGGAAACCCAATATACAAAAACCTATAGGATACTGCAAAAGTAGTACTAAGATAGAAGTGTATAGTTATAAGTGCCTTTATCAAAGGGGAGATAAAATTTTAAATAAACACTACAACAATGCATCTTTATGAACTAGAAAGGCAGGAGCAAGCCAAGGCCAAAGTTATTAGAAGATAAGAAATAATAAAGATCAGAGCAGAAATAAATGCAAATGAAATAAAAAAATACAAAAGGTCAATGAAACAAAAAGTTGGTATTTTTGCAAAAGTTAAACAAAACTGACAAACCTTTACCCAGGCTAGAAAAAGAGAGAAAATCCAAATAAATAAAATGGGAAATGAAAAATGAGACATTGTAACTGGTACCTCAGAAATTCAAAGGGTTATTAGTGGTACTATGAGCAACTAACTATATGCCAATAAATCAGAAAATCCAGAAGAAATGGACAAATTCTTAGATACATATGAACTACCAAAATTGAAACAGGAAAAAAAATCCAAAACCCAAAGAGACCAAAAGACAAGTAATAAATTAAATAATAATTATTATTTAAATATATTTAATTATATATATTTTATATACATATATTTAATTATATAAATTAAATACATAATAATTAAAGCTGTAATTAAAAGTCTCCCAGTAAAGAAGTGTCTGAGATCTGTTGACTTCACTGTTGAATTCTACCAAATATATATATGTATACACACACACACACACACACACACACACACACATATATATAAAACTAAATATGAACTTAGTCAAACTATTCTGAAAAATAGAGGAGAAGGGAATGTTTCTGAACTCATTCAACAAGGCCAGTGTTATCTTGATATCAAAACCAAAAAAAATCAAAAAAAAAAAAAAAAAAAAGAAAACTACAGACCAATATCTCCTGAATATTGATGCAAATATCCTCAACAAAATACTAGCAAATCAAATTCAACAATACATCAGAAAGATCATTTATCATGACCAAATGGTGTTTATCCTTGAGGTGCAAGGATGGTTCAACACATGCAAATCAATCAATGTGATACATTATATCAACAGAATGAAAGATAAAATCCATATGATCATTTTAATTGATGCTGAAAAGCATTTGATACAATTCAACATCCCTTCACAATAAAAACCTTCCAAAAGCTGGATAATGGAAAAACATACCTCAGCATAATAAAAGCCACAGGTAGTATACTAAATGGGTAAAAACTGAAAGGCTCTCCTCTAAGATCTGGAAGACAACAAAGATGCCCACTGTTGCCACTGTTACTAAACATAGTACTGGAAGTCCTAGCTAGAGCAATCAGACAAGAGAAAGATATAAACCAATTTGGAAAGGAAGGAGTCAAATTGGACTCCAAATTGGAAAGGAAGGAGTCAAATTATCCCTGTTTGCAGATGATATGGTGTTATATTTAGAAAAAACTAAGGATGCTACACACAAAAAACCTCTTAGAACTGATAAGCAAATTCAGTAAATTTGCAGAATGCAAAATCAGCATACAAAAATCAGTAGCATTTATTTTTTTTTCTTTTTTTTTCTGAGACAGAGTTTCGCTCTTGTTGCCCAGGCTGGAGTGCAATGGTGCAATCTTGGCTCACTGCAACCATCTCCTGCTGGGTTCAAGCAATTCTCCTGCCTCAGCCTCCCTAGTAGCTGGGATTACAGGCATGCACCATGCCACACTCAGCTAATTTTGTATTTTTAGTAGAGACAGAGTTTCACCATGCTGGCCAGGATGGTCTCGATCTCTTGACCTCATGATCCTCCCACCTCATCCTCCCAAAGTGTTTTGATTACAGGCATAAGCCACTGTGCCTGGCCAAAAATCAGTAGCATTTCTATATGCCAACAGTGAACAATATATAAAAGAAGCAAGAAAAGCAATCCCATTTACAGTAGCCACACATAAAATCAAATACCTAGGAATTAACCAAAGAGGTGAATTAGCTCTATAATTAAAACTATAAAATACTGATAAAGGAAATTGAAGAGAATACAAAAAATGGGAAAAAATGTTCCATGTTCATAGACCGGAAGAATCAATAGTGTTAAAATCTCCATACTACCCAAAACAACCTAAAGATGAGGCAATCCCTATCAAAGTACCAATAACATGTTTTACAGAAATAGAAAAAACAATCCTAAAATTTATATGGAACCACGGAAGACCCAGAATAGCCAAAGCTATCCTAAGCAAAAATAACAAAACTGGAGGAATACATTATCTGACTTCAAATTATACTATAGCACTATAGTAACCAAAACAGCATGGTACTGGCATAAAAACAGACACAGAGACCAATGGAACAGAATAGAGCCCAGAAACTAAAGCACACATGTACAGGGAACTCATTTTCAACAAAGGTGCCAAGAACACACTCAGGAAAAGAGTCTCTTCAATAAATGGTGCTGGGAAAACCAGATACCCATATACAGAAGAGTGAAACTAAACCCCTATCTCTTGCCATATACAAAAATCCAACCGAAGTAGGTTAAAGACTTAAATCTAAGACCTTACACTAAAACACTACTACAAGAAAATCTGGAGAAAATCTCTAGGACATTGGTCTGGGCAAAAGTTTCTTGAGCAATATCCCACAAGCACAGGAATCCAAAGCAAAAATGGACAAATGGGATCACATCAAGTTAAACAGCTTCTGCACAGCAAAGGATACACTCAACAAAGTGAAGGGACAGCCCACAAAGTGGGAGAAAATATTTGCAAACTACCCATCTGACAAAGGATTAATAACCAGAATATATAAAGAGCTCAAAAACTCTACAGGAGCAAACCTAATCATCCAATCAAAAAATGGGCAAAGGATTTGAACAGACACTTCTGCAAAGAAGACATACAAATGGCAAACAGGCCTATGAAGAGGAGCTCAACATCATTGCTCATCAGAGAAATGCAAATCAAAACTACAATTAGCTATCTTCCTACTCCAGTTATAACGGTTTATATCCAAAAAGCAATAACAAATGTTGGCAAGGATATGGAGAAAAGGGAACTCTCATAGGCTGTTGGTGGGAATGTAAATTAGTACAACCACTATGGAGAACAGTTTAGAGATTTCTCACAAAACTAAAAATTTAGCTACCATATGATCCAGCAATGATGCTGCTGGGTATATATCCAAAAGAAAGGAAATAAGTATATTAAGGAGAAATCTGAGGCTGGGCGCTGTGGCTCACGCCTGCAATTCCAGCACTTTGGAAGGCTGAGGCAGGCAGATCATGAGGTCAGGAGTTGGAGACCAGCATGGCCAACATGGTGAAACCTCGTCTGTACTAAAAATACAAAAATTAGTTGGGTGTGATGGTAGGTGCCTGTAATTTCCCACTCGGGAGGCTGAGGCAGGAGAATTGCTTGAACCCGGGTGGCGGTGGTTGCAGTGAGCTAAGATGGTGCCACTGCACTCCAGCCTGGATGATAGAGCAAGACTCCATCTAGGGAAAAAAAAAAGAGGTATCTCACTCCTGTGTTTGTTGCAGCACTGTTTACAATAGCTAAGATGTGGAAGCAACCTAAGTGTCCATCAACAGATGAATGGATAAAGAAAATGTGGTACACATACACAATGCAGTACTCTTCAGCTATAAGAAAGAATTAGAGCTTGTCATTTGCAATAACATGGGTAGAAACAGAGATTACTATGTTAAGTGAAATAAGTCAGGCACAGAAAGACAAACATCACACGTTCTTACTTATTTGTGGGATTTAAAAATCAAAACAGTTTAACTCATGGAAAGAGAGTAGAAGGATGGTTACCAGAAGCTGGGAATGGTAGTGGGAGGGTGGGAGAGAAGTGGGGATTGTTAATGGGTACAAAAACAAATAGTTAAAACAAATAAATAAAACTCACTAGTTGATAGCACAATAGGGTGACAGTAGTAAATAACTTAATTGTATATTTTTAAATAACTTAAAGAATATAATTGGACTGTTTATAACTCAGAGGATGAATGCTTGAAAGGAGGGATACCCCATTCTCCATGATGTGATAATTTCATATTGCATGCCCATATCAAAACATCCCCTCTACCCCATAAATATATATACACTTACTATGTATTCACAAAACATAAAGATTTTAAAAATAATTTTTAAAAATCACTTATGAAAAAACAAACAACTTTTTGGAAAGTTAAATGGCTCCTCAGAAGAGATGAGCGATATGAGAGTTTTGTGACAATGTCTGATTGGGTGTAGTGCTGACTTCTCATCTGTGACAAGGAAAGATTACAGTTTCTCCCAGGGAGAGGATTTATGACAATTGAGTTATTTTGAGAGGCTCTGCTTTAGGCAGATAAAGAATTTCAGAAACTCAAGTGCCTTCAGCTTAAAATAATTTTTATGCCACAACGGCTTCTTCTAGACCCCTTTACAGCAGTACCATTGTTACTCTTCACACCATTCTCTCATTAAAGCTTTTACAGCTTTGAATCATCAACAGTCTCAAAATCAAAAAATATCTCAATGGGCATTCTGATCCCTGCACTCCTAGTCTTTAAATTTTCAAAAAGGCTTTATAATAATGCTAATTGAAAACAAAAATGAATCAATGAACCATAAGATGCATTAAAAATATCTCAGCTTGTAAAATTATATATTTAAAGTTCTCTTAAATATGTTGATGGGGTTCAGGACACACTACTCTAAAACATGGCACTTTGGCATTGGAGGAAACAGTGGGAGCAGGAAGATCACTCTCACTTTCCCCTCATACCTTGAAACAGGCCATAAAATCTAAATGACAGTCCCCTGAAGGAGATTATAAGACCTTCATGTGAGAGGTGCCCACCCTAAACCTAGAAGAAACAAACATTCTTAACTCTGAAGACACAGGGACACAGAGAAGAATCTGAACAAACAGGCCTTGCCAAAGTTCCCTGTAGTTCATTCTCTTTAGATCATATCCCTTGTATCCAGTGTCAGGTTTCAGAAGACAACACTTCAAGTATAGGGCCTTGGCATGCTGAGTATGCTGAGCTGAAGGAAACCAAAAGGGCCTCAGAAGCAAAATCTGACTTTTTCCTGCCCTCCTTTCTCCTGCTCCTCTTTCTCCCGCAAGAAATGCCGTAAAAACTAGAATTCCTCTTCCCAAAAGCAAGTCATAAAACCTAAAAATGTTACCTTAACTTTTCCCCACCTTTCTGTCTAACAGTTGGCCATAAAGAAATGTTCTGACATACCTTACCTGATAGATCATAACATCTCTTTCCTGAAGGGGTCCTGCCTAACCCAGGAAGAAGGAATGTTCCATAGAGAAACCAAGAAGAATCTGAACAGACAGGTCTTGCTGGCTTCCCACCTCTCCGTATATTACCACTTGTGCAATCACATTTCTACATGATTGTTCATTCTTCATCAAATCTAAGCATAACACAAGTTTTCCTGTTTCCTTGGCTCTAAATTTCTGGAGGCTAATTTGTCATTTAAATTTTTGATTAAATAAATTTGCATGTTTTCTCCTATTAATCTGTCATCTTCTCAGTTTTATTGCAGACCTAGACAGGAACCCTGGGAAAATTGAGGAAACTTTCTTTCCTCCCATACATAATCATACTTCTTCATAAGTTTCCACTTTATCAAACTTACCATAAAAATACACAGGTTTCTGTTTCTTTGGGTCTTCATTTCTGCATAAAGGTTCCCATGCTATGTACAACTCATATTAATTTGTTAATTTGTCTTTTGTTGTAGGGGCTCAATCATGGGCCTAGTGATGGGTGGGATTTCTTCTCCCCCAGAGTGTAAACAATGAATATAAATTTTCGCCAAGTTCAAAAACTAAATATCTTCACAAGAATTATTACATATAAACTTAACAACAAGTACAGAATTACAGAGTCATTTGTAATGTTGCTTTGTGGTACTAGCTTACTCCAGCTACTAGGTAATTTACTTGTTCTGGCTCTCCTGTTTCGCAGCACCTTAAATTCAAATCTGTGCCTCAGCCACATTGCAAATGATCACCTTAGAGAGAGAGATGTAGAAAGTTGAAAACAGAAATACCTTAAAATATGAAAATGTATGAATATCCATTCACATATTTTCTAAAGAAATGCATATTTATTTTCAGTACATTATATAAATGCAAATGTTATTTTTCTTCGTGACTCCTTGAACATTCTAAGATAATAAAAAATATTAGCACCTTTAAACACCTAGTTTTGTTTATTAACTCTGTTCAGGCCCAGAATACTGATTTACATACAGTAGATCCTCAATACATATTCTTTGAATGAATGCAAGAATGCATTTTAGGACTCAAAATATAATTTTATCTTAAAGAAATGTGCCCTTCAGAACTTCTCCATTTCATAAATAAGAGGCGAGACTTTGAAACACCAGCTCTGTAATTTGTGTACAGATAGAATATTGAGAATTCTAGGCAAATAAATTTTCTCACCATTAGTGACTTTCTAAATCTGAGTCACTTTAAATCACTACAAGATTACAGAACTGTACCTAATTCCTGTTATTGTGTTTCAAAGAAACACGTTTTGTAAGGTTTTTAAAAGAATTTCTGATAAAATGTTAAGGTGTTCTCACTAATTCACAGAAGATACCTTTAGTCACAAAAGCACTTGTTTAGGGGTTTTGTCTCCTGCACTTGTTAAAATATGGCTAAATATATCACTTTCAGTTCTATTTAAAATGGTATAAAGTGGTGGAAACTAGTTTCAAAGAATGTTGCATAGATTATGAGGGTAAATACAAATCTGAACAATTTAAATTGAAAATTTTTCATGGTGTGAAAAAAAAAGAAACTTACCTACGCCTACCTTTTCTTTAGTATTTCCTTCAGAAAACTTGAAATTGTAAATGCTTTCTCTGTCTCCTGAAAAGGTATGTAAATACTTAAAAAAACTAAATGAGTCTATTGGCTTTTCTACATGCTAGGAATGTCTTTCTGGGGGTCTTGAAGCCATCTCTTGCAATATAAACACCAAGAAAGTTGGCACCCTGTCTCTGGATGTTTAGCCCTGGCACCAGGCTCCAAGTTGTACATTTTTGCTTGTCGAAAAGAGACAGGAAATTTCATTTTTCCTTTGAATAAAGACAATTAACATGTATGTCATGGATTATATCTGCCTCGCTATATAAAGAGGGTAGAATTTCTTTTTGTCTTTGTAGTCCATTTAGCATACTGCCTATGATGCACATTGCAATGTGGTTTAATGACTATGCAATAATAAAATTTTTATCAAGCAAATGGGCTCGCTGTCTGATGCACATAGGAGCCAGTACCAAGGCACTGACTTCTGAGGAAAGAAAGGCTTTATTGCAAGGTCAATCAGCAAGGAGAGGAAATGTAGGTCAAATTTGTCTCCCTAGTTTGGGATCTGGGGCAAGTTTTAAAGGGGTCAGAGGGCAACAGAAAGGATTCAGGAATGTTAGCGTGGCAGAGTCTGATTGGAGGGCTCTAAATTTGACCATTTTTAGTAAGGTGTGTTGCAGTGGATTTTAGCTCCAGATCTTCTGGGCCATTGGACTCCTTGCTTTTGAAAGGGTTCTGGCATGCAGATTCTGGTCCTGTCCTCTTCTTGGTTCCATGGTGATCAATAAGTTCTGGTGTTGTTAGAGGTAAAAGCTTTTTCTATTGTGCATTCAGGGTACGTGACTTGTACTTTTGGCTCTGTTATGCCTGCAAGGTACCTTGACATTCTGTTATCAACAGAGTAGGCCCAGTTTGGGCTTGTCCAGCAGTTACAAAACTGTTTCATTATTTTCTACATTCACTGAGTTAAAAGGAGGGTTTTTAAAAAGATTTCTCCAGTAAGATTCAGATACACTATTTTTTAATAATTTTTGTTATAACTTTGGTTTTGAAAAGAAAGAAAAAGTCTAAATTAAAACAAAAAGACAGAGTAAAATAAAACAAAGACTGGAACTAAGGCCTTAAAAATGTTTCTTGTCTATTACAAATGAAGTAGATCCCATGTACTTTCCTGGCAACAATAAAGATTATAGAACTAATGTGCTATAAACCAGATGTTGGGAAGTGGAGGTTGAAAGCTCACAGAATGCAGAGCTTTTGGTTTTAGTTAAATCCATCTGTGTAAGGTTGGTAAAAATAAATTAAATAGTTCTCACATCAAAACAACCCATTTGTTTCAAAGACAATTAGAAAGGAATTCAACTACACGCTAATAAAAATATTTAGTTGATGAAAATTGAAAAAAATAGAAAGGCAATGAAATACTTTCATCAATTAATACATCAGACCCCATTGTAGGAGTGGTCTTGAAAAATAAATTACAAAAAAAGCTCACATAAATAAAGTGAACTATTATCTTTATTATCACTCATTCTTACTTGATTACATTCTATGTCATCCAGCCTAACAGGAAAACAAAAGGCACTGAAAATCAAAATGCCACTTCTACACTTCTTCAATACCAAAATATTATCTGAACTTCAGGCTTATAAGCAAAGAGTTCTGATAAAAAAAATAAAAAATAAAAATAAACATGACCAAGACAGCCTTAACATTCTCTTCAGCTTGATTAAACTTGGACTTCTGACCTCCCTTTTCTTAGAGCAGTTTCCTTAGAAAACTTGTAATTGTAAATTCTTTTTCTGCCCCTTTGAGCTGTAAAGCTTTTCAAAAGCTTCTTGCCAGCTTACAATGCAGGAATATTTTTCTTAAGGACCTTGAAGCCATCCCTTTGAAACGTAATCACCAAGACTGATAATGCTCCTATCTTCTAGATCCTATGGAAGGATAGAAGTCTAACTTCTTCAGTAAGCATAAGTGCCAATTAGCAAACACAAATAGCCTAATCAGAGAAAAATACCTGCAAACCCAGGAAATAATTCAATTAGATCCACATATTCCATTGATCAGCTGCCTACCTCCCCCTGACCCTAGCATCCTTTAATACTCTTCCACTAACTCACCTCAGTGCTTAAAAGCCCTCCTGCCCTTTGTTTCATTGCAGTTGAGCTCAGATGTAGTTCCACTCCCTCCCGTATTACAAAAGCCTTGAATAATATTTTCCGTGTCTGCTTAACTAAGCAACTTTGTTCAGTACAATTTTTGCTTTGACAAAACCTAAGCTTTGTCAAAAGAAAAGAACCTTGAAGAGAATGAGAACTATTTAATCCCTTATTTTCTTTATTTTTCAGAAAATATTTTGTTTATTGTAGATAGTATAGATACATATGTAAATTATATTGTAGATGTAAATGTATAAATATGTAGACTATATTATAGATGTAAATGTAAAAATAAATAAAAATGTATAAATGTATATTTATACGTAAATATACATAATTTACACTATTAATGAAACAATCTTCATAATTCTCTATTGACAACATAGGAACAAAATACTGTGAAGATAGTTTTGGAATACTGGTTTATTTAATTTCTTACAATAGAAAATTCTCTACCTTGCCTTTTTATCACCTGTAAATAGTAAACTTTTTCTACCATTTCTATTTAAATGCCTAGCTGTCATAAGAAAATCCTTAAAAATATTCATTGTTTCTAAAACTAATATAATCTTCAAAAAGAAAATCAAAGGATTTTCATTCTGACAAATGAGTAATAATAGTAGATTGTCACATTATTCTTACAGAAAGTAAAGCAATTTATTGGCCTATTTCTAAGGAAGGACAATAAACTGGCTACATATTAAATATATTTATTTTTTCCATTAAAATATATACTACAAATTTAATTTCATGTTTTATAATCATAATAACCAGGAAGATAAATAGATGAGACACAATAGAAAAATGTCTTACTAGAAATTGACCACAGATACAAACATAATTCACAGAATGGTGCAAAATGTATCCCTACCCCTTTTACTAAATTTGCCTGTCATAGAGTCCATACAGATGGTCATCCTAGATGTTGATTTATTTTCTCCTTATTTTATTCTCCCATGATTCTTTGATTCTTTTTCTACTTCTCAGTTACACTACCAGGATCCCAGTTCCATTTTGAATGGTAATGACAGATCCTAGGGGTCTGGAAATCCAAAGAGAAGGCTGAACAAATTTTTCAGAGATAGAAATCAATAAAATAAATTTACTTTTGCTATTACCAAAAGTAATAGCCAAAAGGCTATTACATATAGCCTTCGGAATATACTCTTGATACTCTTTAAGCTATCAAAATCTATCTCTTGACTTTGTATTACCACATATTTTCCCTCATGAAGGTTAAAGGTAGTAGATGAAGGTGAGTTGAAAATAAAATGCAGTCAAAACACATAGTTATTTAGAATAAAAGTTGTTCCCTTTGGCTATATGTCTTTACGTGTGTACTTCCTACTACTTGGGAGGCTCTCGTCCAATTACCTCCAGCTTGTTAAAACCTGGTATTGTTGAAATTTCACCTCAAAAATCATTCCCTCTAGAAAACTATCTATGATTTCCCATTCTAAGCCAGGTTTTCTCAATTTTGAGCTACCACAGTGCTATAAATGTTGCCTTCATAATCCTTAACACACACAATTATATTTTCATGTGTGTGAATAATTGCTGTGAGTAGGGCTCAGTAATCACTAAGCTCCTTGGGTGTATGGGCTGTGGCAATTCTTGAACAACACTGTATTCCCAGAAATTACTACTGTTCCTAAAACAAAGTAATGCTTAATAAATGCCTGTCAAATTAATAAATTATTTAATTAAGGTCCTCAGTCTGGTTTTAAGTGTACACTCTACTGCCTACTAGCTATCTGACCTAGAACATATCTATATACATATTTTAAATAAAATAAAAATAAAATTATTTAGCTTACTAGTATATAATAGTTTTTACTGAGACAGAGCAAAGGTACAGAATGAGAGCATATTTAACTAGAGGATAATTTTGAGATAGCTCTACCCTCTTTGCTATAAACAGAGACAAAGCCTGAGTTTATTGAACAGATTATGCTAGTAATGAAACAGTTTTACTAAGCTCTTAATGTTCTACTGAGAGAAAAATCAAAAAATTTAGTTTTAAAATCATTGTAACTCATGTAATGAAGAATTTCATGTTTCCTATTTTCTAAAGATTTTTGACATGTAAACTTTTGTTTGTTTGCTTGTTTTTGTGTGAGGCACTGAGCATTAGGTTGTTTTATTTGATGAGGAAAAATTAAGAATGATGAAATAGATTGTTTCACATTTTATTTAATAACCATAAATATTTTATTTTATATCAAAAAATAAAAATCCCAAGAAAGAGACCTTTTATTATATTCTTACTCTTCCTCCCAGAATGATCCAAGAGGAGAAGAGAAAAAGCTCACCAAGATGCTGCAGTTTATCTTTTTAGTTCTTTAATATTTAGGCACTAAATCTGTTTTCCTTCATAAATGAACCAATATTCTAAATTCTGTGTTTTCAAAGATTAATTCAGATAAAAGGTAGTCCTCCATTTTATTGTTTAATAGCTTAATCAAAGTTAGAGGACTTTTATTCCAGAATCTGATCAGAGTTAGACTTCTGTTTAGGCATCTTCAGCCTGAAAAGGTTTCCAGTGAGATCATCAGAGTTCTACCCAGTCTAGGCACTGATCTTTCACTCTGAATATTGATTCTAGACCTAAGTCAAATGAGAGTGAAACTCTTAACCTGTTGTCCTCCATCTGCCCAATTTTTAAATTCCCGGGATAGGTAATTGATATCAAGGCACAAATCACAATAGTGGATTTATAATTAGAGTATCAGTAGAACCAAATCCAGGAACCAAATGAACACTGAAACATTTACAAATCACATACCAACTCCCTTGTGCAACAACAGACTGTTTCATCAACTGATCACAGATTCGATTTAATTGGCAAAAAATTTTTTAAAAAGAGAGAAAAACATATCATGGTGTCAAGTTTTTCTGGGTCTTGAAACAATTCTTTTCAATTGTGTGGACCTTCTCAGCTTAAAATTTGATTAGGTCCTGCCACTGGAAACCCTTAAGTACATTGAAACTATTGACATTTTTGGAATGATGGTTCCTATAGTCCCCACGTCTCCAACTCTGAGCAGGAGAACTCTCAACTTCTATTTCCATGTGTCAGGGATTTTCTCCAAGCCCCACAATTACTCCTACGTTCTTGTAGCTCAATTCTGAATTACATGGGCTCAAAGGACAGCTTCTACTCTTTTTCTGAGAAAGGTACTTCACAATAATAATAGGTGTGATATTGTGAAATATATATTTGGTTTTCACCTCCTTTGTTTCCTGACATATAGCCCCTAAAATCCTTGGAATCTCCTGAGCAATAAGTGTGAATTTTTGTATTCTAAACAGTAGACTGATGGCTGGGTTAGGGGCTCCTAAGTAGCTTCAGGATGGGGACTGGTCACTGAAAAGACCAAAGCATTATAAAAAAGGTTGGAACATTCAGTCCCATCTACCAACCTCTGGTGGGGTAGAGAGACTGAGGTTAAGTTGGTCACCAATGGTCAATGATTTAATTAATTGTGCCAGTGTAAACGAAGCTTCCATAATAACCCCAAAAGACTAGGTTTTGAGAGCTTCTGGAGAGATGAATACGTGGAGGTTTCTGGAGAGCAAGGCCCCTGGGAAAGGCATGGAAGCGTCTCTCCTTCCCCCACACCACATCATATCCACTTCTTCATCTGATGTTCATCTGTATCCTTTGCAGTATCCTTTATAATAAACTGTTAAATGTAAGTGAAGTATTTCCCCAACTTCTGTGAGTCATCCTAACAAGTTAATTGAATTCAAGGGAGGGGATCATCGGAACCCTGATTTATAGCCAGTTAGGTGCAACTTACTTACAACTTGCAACTGGCCTCCGAACTAGGAGGCAGTCTTGTAAACTGAGCCCTCAATCTGTGGGATCTGACACTACCCCCAGCTAGATAGTGTCAGAATTGAATTGAATTAGATGACATCCAGCTAATATTCCCTGTAGAACTGATTGCTTGGTGGATGGTAAGGAGATATCGCCACACTTCTTGGTGACCAGAGGTAAGATTTCCTGTTTTGAGAATTAGAGTAGGAAAAAAAAACACTGATCTTTTCTATATCAAAATAGTCAATGATCTGAAAAACATTCATAGGATCTCCCTGCTCACACATACTATTGCCTTTTGAAATGGTCTGGCTCTGTGTCTCCACCCAAATCTCATCTTCAATTGTAAACCAAATTGTAATCCTCAAGTGTTGGGGGAGGGACCTCTGGGAGGTGATTAGATCATGATGGAGAGTTCCCCCATGCAGTTCTCGTGACATTGAGTGAGGTCTCATGATATCTGGTGGTTTTATAAGGGGCTTTCCCCCACTTCAGTGTGCACTTCTCTCTCCTGCCACCATATGAAGAAGGACATGTTTGCTTCCCCTTCTGTCATGATTGTAAGCTTCCTGAGTCCTCCCCAGCCATGTGGAACTGTGAGTCAATTAAACTTCTTTATAAATTACCCAGTCTTGGGTATGTCCTTATAGAAACATGAAAACAGATTAATATACCACCTCTTAATTTTGTGTTTGCCAAGTTTTTATATTTTAGTTTTTTCTATCACCCTCACTGATGTCATTTTTTGCCTGTTTGATAATTCCTTCCTCCTCTAGCTCCTGACTTCTTCTGGTTCTTACACTTGCACATAACATTGGCTCCTGAATAGTTGAATTAGACTTGTTTTTAAAATGCTAACTTAAAAGTCTTTGCCTCCCTTCGCATTTTCTAGAGTATCATTTCATCTTTTCCTTTTCCCTAACTTTGGTATGTATGCTACTCCGATGATTCTCCAAATGTCTTCTGCAACCATCATAAAGACCTAGATCTCCTTTTCTCAAGTTTTGCCTTGCTGCCTGAACTTTATATAAGCTCAGCTGGGCTTGGAAATTATCCAAATCTCCCCAAATTTGTTCTCACTATGCGATTACTATGTCTTCTATTTCCTACAGTTTCTACTTCTATTTCTATTTTCTGCAGTTTCTTTCTTAGATACAAGATTTTTTAACCTAGGTTTTAAAAAAAAGTTTTAAAAGGTTCCTCAAAGAGTCAAAATTAGACCCTGATTTTCAATTTTTACCTTCCATGCTGTAAGAATTGTTAAAAAACACACTATATTCTGAATTTCCATTTAAACAATGTTTTCGTAATATCTCTGAGCAAATATGGCTTTCAGACCAGATTGTTGCAGGAAAAGACCTCTGCATATTCCTTCCAGATCCAGTAGATTTTCCTTCATTTTGAGCTAACTTAGTTTCTTTTTTAATTACCTGCATAACAAAGGGTCTTATTTTTTACTGAAGGATTTTAACCTCCAACACACTCAGTTGGAGATATGTACTGTCATAATGAAGTTGTATTTAAACTCAAGTAGAGGTCTAAAGGTCCTTAGCAAAGAAAAAAATAAAATAAAATAAAATAAAATAAAATAAAATAAATGAAATGAAATGAAATGAGGGAGACCATGGACACGCAGCAATCAACGCATGCAAGTAATCACAAAATGATATATTTTCATGTGAACATATGCACTCATGCAATGTATGAACTCCATTGAATGTTCTCAAGCATTCAGCACTGAAATGCAGAACAAATGAGGCTGAATAGAACACAGAGAGTCTAAAGACAATCATGTAGTTCTGCCCCTTCTCCCTACTTGACTCTCAAGACAGTGAAAAAGGACATTGGAAAACCTAGGAAATGCCGTACTTGATGCCTCTTAGAAGCTTCCTAAGAAATAGTGAAAAAGGAAAAAAAAAAAAAAAAAAACTTGAAGCCAATATTCTGAAATGGCATAAACTAACAACTTTTAAAAAGGGTGATATAGTAAGCAAGTGAATATGAAAAAAAAAAAAAAACTCCCATGTCTACAAAAACATCAGAGATGATGGAAAAGTAACAGAAAGCACAGCATCTCTAACAGACCTCTCCTGAGACCTAGAAATTCTAGAAGTGAATAAAAAATTTTTAATCCAAATGTTTAATATATCATGAACTTTCAATCTTGAATTAAAATATATGAATCAATGCTGTATTTTTCCAGTCAATAAATTTATTGTGAATCTGACTAAAATTTTTCCAATATTTTGGTATTTTATGAATTATTACTGCTAAATATATTTGTACATTATTGCCTACAGCTAAATCATTACAATGTGTGTGTTCTAAATAGAATCCTATGCCTGCAAAATATAGATTAAAAGTTATTAATGACTCTCTTAGTTGAGTATTATCATTTACTATAATGGAATTACTTTAAGAATTTGGCCCAGTAATACACTATTATTAAACATATACAGAACAGTACAAGTAAAACATGCCAGGGAAACAATGTCTTTGACCTTCAGAAACTCAGTTTAATTACTTAACCAATTGAATTTATGGTCAACAATGCAGAACAGCTTTTCATTGTAGGATTCAAATATATGCCGTTTGTGCTGCATTTGGAACTCTTCCAGACCAGTTCTGCAATCTATTGTATATCAAGTTATATCCAATATCTCTTATTGCTATACATTTTAATTTTGGATGATATTTATACCCAATTATTATAGTTTTTCTCAAAATGGCCTACTTTCAGAATTAACAGATTACTATATTTTTGCCATTGTTTATTTGGAATGGGAAGGGAAGTTTTCATTTAATGTAGTTCCAGTTTTGAAAAGCTTTTTTCAATTAACTAAAAAAGCTTACTCACACTGTAAAATCATACAGTATATAACAAAATAATTGGAATGAATTATTCTACGATAAAATTATTTAGGTTTGTGATTTACAAAATTTACAAGATTGAATTATCCTAACTAGAGATACAATTCATTTTTTCTCTCAAATCTGAAAGGTTTTTGTGTTTTAACAAGGGTTTTACTTTGTGCATTCATTTTTTATTGATACATAATATTTTACATATTTATGGGGTACATGTGATATTTTGTTCCATGAGTAGAATGTGTAATGTTCAAGTCAGGGTAATTAGGGTATCCACCACCTTGAGAATTTATCATTTCTATGTGTTGGAATGCATTCATTTTTTAACAAGTTTATTTTTTATTATTTTTACATTTTTTATTAAAAAATACTTAACAGAATATATTCAAAATGTTGCCATTTAAACATATAGTCAATATTTTCAAAATTGGGTTTTCTTTTGCTTTTATTTTGAAGGGCTTTTGGTAATTTTTAAACATTTATTTTAGGTTCAGCAGTACATATGTAGGTTTGGTTTACAGGTAAATTGCATGTCACAGAGGTTGGGTGTGCAAATGATTTCATTACCTAGCATAGTACCCAATAGGTAGTTTTTCAGTCTTTCCCTCCTCCCACCCTCCACCCTCAAGAAGGCCTCAGTGTCTGTTGTTTTTGTCTTTGTGTCCGGGTGTTCTCAATGTTTAGCTCCCACTTGTAACTAAGAACATGCAGCATTTGCTTTTCTGTTTCTGCTTTAGTTTGCTTAGGATAATGACTTTCAGCTCCATACATGTTACTGTGAAGGACATTATCTTATTCTTTATATGGCTGTATAGTATTCCACAATGCTTGTGTCTTTATGGTTAAATGATTTATATTCCTTTGGGTAATACAAGCAGTCCAATAATAGGATTGCTGGTTCAAATGGTAATTCTGTTTTAAGTTCTTTGAGAAATTGCCACACTGCTTTCCACAATGGCTAAACTAATTGACATTCCCACAAGCAGTCTATAAGTGCTCCCTTCTTCCACAACCTCATAACCATCTGTTATTTTTTGACTTTTTAATAATAGCCATTCTGATTGGTGTGAGATGGTATTTCATTGTGGCATTGATTTGCAATTTTTTAATGATTAATAATATTGAGCATTTTTTTCATATGCTTGTTGTCCATGTACATATATGTCTTCTCTTGAAAAGTGTCTGTTTCTGTCGTTTGCCCACTTTTTAATGAGGCTGGTTGTTTCTTGCTTGTTGAATTAAGTTTCTTATAGATTCTGTATATTCTACCTTTGTCAGATGCATAGTTTGCAAATTCTCCCATTCTATAGTTTTTCTGTTGACTCTGTTGATAGTTCTTTTCTAACAAGAAGTTCTTGTTTAGTGAGGTATAATTTGTCAATTTTTGGTTGTGTTGCCATTGCTTTTGGTGTCTTCATCATGAAATCTTTGCCAGGGCTTATTTCCAGAATGGTTTTTCCTAGATTATCTTCCAGAATTGTTTTAGGTTTCATATTTAAGTCTATAATTCATCTTGAATTGATTTTGATATGGTAAAAGGAAGGGGTCCAGATTTTTTGTCAACTTTGTTCAAGTTCAGATGGTTGGAGGTTTGCAGCATTACTACTGGGCTCTCTGTTCTGTTCCATTAAGCTATGTGTCTCTTTTTGTAGCAGTACCATGCTGTTTTGGTTACTGTAGCCATGTAGTATATTTTGAAGTCAGGTAACATGTTGCCTCCAGCTTTGTTCTTTTTGCTTAGGCTAATCTTTGCTATTTGGACTCTTTTTTGGTTCCATACAAATTTTAAAATTTTTTTTCTAATTCTGTGAAGAATGTCATTGGTAGTTTGATAGAAATAGCATTTAATCTGTATTTTGCTTTGGGCAGTATGGCCATTTTAACAATATTGATTCTTCTTATCCATGAGCATGGAGTGTTTTTCCATTTGTTTGTGTCATCTCTGATTTCTTTGTGCAGTGTTTTATAATTCTCATTGTGGAGGTCTTTCACCTCCCTAGTTAGCTATATTCCTAGGTATTATATTCTTTTTGTGGCTATTGTGAATTGAATTGTGTTCTTGATTAGACTCTCAGCTTGGACATTGTTGGTGTATAGAAATCTTCATGATTTTTGTACACTGATTTTGTATCCTGAAACTTTGCTGAAGTTGTTTCTCACTTCTAGTAGCTTTTGGGCAGAGACTATGAACTCTTATAAAATCATATCATCTGCAAACAGAGATCATTTGACTTCCTCTCCTCCTATTTGGATGACTTTTATTTTTTCTCTTGCCTAACTGCTCTGGCTAAGACTTCCAATACTATACTAAAAACGAGTGGTGACAGAGGGTATACTTGTCCTGTTTAGTTCTTAAGGGGAATGCTTCCAGCTTTTGCCTATTCAATATGACGTCGGCTGAGGGTTTGTCATAGATGGCTCTTATCATTTTGAGGTATGTTCTTTCAATGCCTAGTTTGTTAAGGGTTTTTAACATGAAGCGATGTTGAATTTTATCAAAAGCCTTTTTTGCATCTTTTGAGATGATCGTGTGATTTTTATTTTTAGTTTTGTCTATATGATGAATCCATTTATTTATTTGCATATGTTGAACCATTCTTGTATCCCAGGAATAAGGCCTATTTGATCATGGTGGATCAGTTTTTTGATGTGCTGCTGGAATTGATTTGCTAGTATTTTGGTTGAGCGTTTTTGCATCTATGTTCATCATGGATTTTGTCCTGAAGTTTTCTTTTTTTGTTGTGTCTTTGCCAGGTTTTGGTATCAGGATGTTGCTGGCCTCAGAATGAATTAGGAAGGAGTCCCTCTTACTCAATTTTTTTGGATAGTTAAATAACTCTAAAGGTATGTGGTATGTATGGTAAAATCTACCCATTTCAAGTATATAATTTAATGGTTTTTAGTAACTTTACAAAGTGGTTGTTCCATCTTTATGAATCAGTTTTAGAACATTTCATTCCTCCCATATTATCTCATGCCCATGGACAGTTAATCCTTGCTCTCATTGCCAACTGCAGGCCGCCACTTATGTTGTCTTAAAAGCTTACCATTTCTGGATATTTAACACAATAATATAAACTAGATGTTAGGTATTAAACTTAATCTATTGGAGAGAAAGAAACTAAAGCAACGGGACTGTGATTCCTTTCCCTCCTTATTTAGTGAAAAAGAAAGGTGACTCTCCTGGGAATAAAAGAAGGTATGCAAATGATCTAATCTCCATATAAAATGTCATAACTGGACTTCATGGTAAAATAGCATTTGATAGCTGTTAGTGCAGAATGGTTTTAGGAGAATGTACACGAATGTTTAACGGTAATCAAACATAGGGTTTATAGACTTATAGGGTAAAATGTCACATAAGCAAGGTGACTATCAGAGTATAAAATGGCTATATTTCATATCCCAAATGCTATGTTCTTTCCAGAAAGCCTGCAGCCAAAGATAGATTACAGTAGGGGTACTAGGGTCTGGTTGTCTCTTCCCAATTTAGGCCCTAATAGGCAAGCATTTTCTTCAAAATTCTCCATTGAGGGCACAGTATTCTAGCGATCTAGGCATACCAAAGTTGTCTATGCAAGTAATGGGTGGGATGCCAAGAAACAAAAACTCTTTTCAAAAAAAATTATATTCTAAAGATCCTCCACAATGGCAAAATTTTAAAAACTGGCAACACAAAATTCTGAAAAGAATATACAACATCCAGAACTCTCTTAAATTATTGGTTGGCATGCAATGTGGCACAGCCTCTTTTGAAAAGCATCTGACAGTTTCTTAGAAAACTAAATGTATACTCATTCTATGACCCAGCTATTTTACTCATTGGAATTTATTCAAGAGAAATGAAAAGATGTTCAAAGACTTGTACAAGAGTGTTCATTATAGCTTTATTAACAACAGCCCTACTGCAAATAGCCTAAGTGTTCATATAAAGAAGAATGAATAAGCAAACTATGGTGTATCCATAGAACAGAAAACAGAAATATCAGGAAGAAATTAGGGATACACACAACATAGATGGATTTCTGAAACATTATGCTGAGTAGAAGAGGCCTCATTCAAAAGAGTACAGAATATATTATTCTATTTATGTGAAGCTCTAGAAAAGGCAAATTAATCTACAATGAAAAAAATTATAATAGTGATTGCCTCTTGGGTGGGGAAGAAGGTGCAGAGATTGACTGGGAATAGACCTTAAAAATGTTCTAGAGTAATGTTAATGGTGTATATCTTGATAGAAATTTGGTTTACGTAGTCTTATGCATTTCTCAAGCTCAGAAAACATAATTTAAGTTTTATTCGTTTTGTTAATATACATTTTACCTCTAGGAGGAAAAAATATTTAAAATATTGAGCTATAGTTAGTTATACGCATGCTAAAGTGCTTATGAGGAAGCATACTGATGTGCATACTGATGTCTGTAATATACAGCCACGCATTACATAATGGCATTTCGGTCAATGACAGTCTGCATATACAACAGTTGTCCTATAAGATTATAATATCATAGTTTCATTGTATCTTTTCTATGTTTAGCTACCCAAATACTTACCATTCTGTTACAATTGCCTACAGTATTCAGTACAGTAACATGCTGTACAGGTTTGTAGCCCAGGAGTAAAAGGCTAGACAATATATCCTACATGGTAGTAGGCTATACCATCTAGGTTTGTGTAAACATGCTCTGTGATGTTCACACAATGATGAAATTGCCTAATGACATGTTTATTAGAACTTCTCTCTGTCATTAAGTGACACATGACTGTGTTTCAAAACACATCGAAAAAGGTGGACTGGTGACAGAGGGATGAATGTAATATATGATCAACAGTATACAAAGGAAAATGGTATACTCTACGTATTGTGTATACTAGCATTAACTCTAAAATTATTTCAGCTTGTTGTATATTTGAAACTTAGCATAAGAAAGCATTGAAAGTGTGTGTGTGTGTGTGTGTGTAAAGGCCAACTGCACTCTTATTTTTCAAACACAGTATCAATACCGGAGGAGTGGAAACTTTACCTTTATTCATCATAGTTCTTAGGTTTGGACAGACTCCTTTAACACAAGACAGATTAATGACAGACAAACAAACAAGTGTATGAATGCATGCCACACATACCACACTGGAGAAATCTCAATGGAAATACCTCAAAACGATGACTTAGCTCTACTTATATAACATCTTCAACAAAGAACAATACACTTGTAAAGGAATGAGAGACAAAGAAAAGCAGTTTTAAACTTCCAAGGGCATGCAACTGTGGTGAGGTAAATATTTGGGATGAAAGTAATGGAGTAAAGTTTGTTTGCAGATTTCTCTGGTGTCATCTCTGGGTTGATGAGTCTAGAGTCATTGTCTATAAAGAATTTATATCCTATCTTTAGGCAGAAAGAGAAGAGGGTAGAGATTGCTGTTTCGTATTGCCTTTAGCTCAAAAATAACTTTTATCTCAAGGAGGCATTTTGGAGTGACATGCTGGCTTACTTCAACGTCTCACTGAAACTACTGTATTATATCCAGTTGCACCTGCTAGCTTCTAATACCTTCTTATTTAACATTATCAATACTTGTAGCTGATAAGTTAACAAAATGTCAGTTGAAAAGGTAAATAAATATTGATGCATGCCTATCTTAAACATTTTAACTCTAAACATATACAGATATAAAATATTTTTCAATGTTTTGTTGTAGGTCCACTTTTTTATTATTGTTCTAATGAGTACAAAGTTTTATGCTGCTTTTTTTCCATAAACCCTCCCATAATGCATTTTCTTTTATTGGCTCTTCAAATTAGAGAGAAAACCTAATGCAAAGTAACTGAATGCATAATTCTTATATATTTGTATTATTAATTTCAGAGTTTTCTAGCCTACATCTAATTGGACAAAATATATTTGAAATGCACCTTTATAGAGTCTTCTTAAAGCATTCATTTTAAATTTTGCTTTTTTTCTCATATTACATTTTAGATACCATGTATTAAATTGTTTGATAAATCATTACCTATCTATAATAGCAAACATACTTGGCATAAAGAGGTTAGATCCAAAACATAATTGCAGCTACATAATCAAAATTCTATTATAACACATACAATTTCCATCTGATATTATTATTTTTAAAACATTAGTTAAAAAGGAAGATAAACTAATACTTTCTAGTCTCAAAGACTATTGTTTATATTGTAGTTCCAAATTCCCTTCTGCACAGTCCCATGTGATTCCTGTTGAAAATTTCTCTCCTGATAAATTATCCAGAATATTACTGCCTGTTTCACTTATTTCTGCTCCCCATGTGTTCCTTTATCTTTTAGCTGTTCCCTGTCTGTCTCTCTTTCATCTATTCACTCTCTCTTGTGTATATGTCCTCCATCATTATCAGTATGGAAGATGCTCTACACTGGTTCAATCAACATCTATTCAAAATAATAAAATTTCCAGCCCACCTTGCACCTGTGTGTGGCCACATGCACATGACATAGCTCTAGACATTGAATTATAAGCGGAAGTTCTTAGGGAGTGCTTACCTTCCTTTCTGAATAAAATAAAATGGAGATCCTAAGGGACTTCGGTTTTCATGGTTTTTTTTTTTTTCTGGTTTGTTTTTTGTTTTTGTTTTTTTGTTTTGTCTTGTTTTGGTTTTGTGGGGGGTTTTTTGGTGTTTTGATGTTTTTGCTTTTTTTTTTTTTTTTTTGAGACAGGGTCTCATCCTGTAGCCCAGGCTGGAGTGCAGCGGTGTGATATCAACTCACTGCAACCTCCACCTCCTGGGCTCAAGTTATCCTCCCACCTTAGCCTCCCAAGTAGCTGGGATTAAAGTCATATAATACCATGCCTGGCTAATTTTTATATTTTTTATAGAGACAGGGTCTCATCATGTTGCCCAGGCTGGTCTTGAACTCCTCAGCTCAAGTGATCCACCTGTCTTGGCCTCCCAAAGTGCCAGGAGCATGAGTCACTAACACCATGTCCAGTCCGGAACTTCAGTTTTCAATCAAGCAAAAAATATTCAATTGTTTTATGCATCCAATATTTTCTAAGTCAAGAAAATATTTCAAAAGCAATTTTAACAAGGTTTAAAATTAAAATGGGGCTTTCTAATTAACAAATAGCTAACTAATTTTATGTCAGCTAAATACCCTATTACACAGTTGGTTGGTTTGTTCATATATAATGAATGAATAGGAAAAAAAGTGGCCATTTTGAGTAGATACCATAAGCTCATGCTTCTTAAAGTAGGGTAAGTATATTCAGTACTATCCTAAAGAGTATATGAAGGAACAGAATAAACATGTCACGTTTAGCAAAGTATTCATTTTCTTTGAGAGTAGGTCACTTTAAACATTATATTAAGATAACATGGGTATTATATGGAATAGAATGAAAAAAAAAAACTTGCACTAATATAGATTTTAAAAGAGCCTAATTTTGAAGGATGTCATGAAGAATATTAAAAGTTGGCTAGGTGCAGTGCTTCACACCTGTAATCCCAGCACTTTGGGAGGTTGAGGTGGGCACATCACTTGAGGTCAGGAGTTTGAGACCAGCCTGACCAACATAGTGAAATCCTGTCTCTACTAAAAACACAAAAATTAGCTGGGCATAGTGGCAGGCGCCTGTAATTCCAGCTACTTTGGAGGCTGAGGCAGGAGAATTGTTTGAACCCAGGAGGTGGAGGTTGCAGTGAGCTGAGATCGTGCCACTGCACTCCAGCCTGGACAACAGAGCAAGGCTCTGTCTGAAGAAAAAAAAAAAAAAAAGAATATTAAAAGTTGGGCTTCTGAGTACAGATGACCTTTTTCTACTGACTTTGTACAAATCAATGTGAATAATAAATTATATTATTGATATCTATGCTGTCTCATCAGTATCACTATAGGAAATAAAAGAGATCAGGAACTCTCTGCTGCTTTATGTAAAAATTCAAAACAGTCTATGAAATCTGCTCTTAGGATTTCTCTCCCTGTCTTATTACCAGCCACAAGTGGGAAAGATAATGAGAGTAAATACTCTCCCCCAGAATTAGACTCTTAAGCAAGTGAGACAGTGATGTTTGCTGTGATGGACTTGGGCCTGGCATGGACAATGACAGCAAGATGTGACCCAAACTATTCCTGTAGCATAACCTCAAGGGCAGCTCTTCCTGCCAGGTTCCCCCAGCCCCATGCACAACTATCTTGAGTCCTGTTTCTTTTTCAACCAACAGTTCTGTGAGTCTGGAAAAAAATTTCAAGTAGACTTATTTTCTTGCTTAAGTTCATCACAGTTGATTCTTGTTTCTAAGCAGCAAAGACAGACCCTTCACCCCTCATTCAAACAATAGGAAGAGCAAAATGACTCAAACATCACAGCATCAAAGTTAGGCCAAGCAGGCTTGGCGTGGTGGCTCAGGCCTGTAATCCCAGCACTTTGGAAGGCTGAGGTGGGTGGATCACATGAGGTCAAGAGCTCAAGACCAGCCTGGCCAACATAGTGAAACCCTGTCTCTACTAAAAATACAAAAAAATTAGCTGGGCATGGTGGCAGGTGCCTATAATCCCAGCTACTCAGGAGGTTGAGGAAGGAGAATCGCTTGAAACCAGGAGGCAGAGGTTGCAGTGAGCCAAGATCGTGCCATTGCACTCCAGCCTGGGCAACAAGAGCAAAACTCCATCTCAAAAAACAAGCAAACAAAAAGTTAGGCCAAGCAATCACAACACCAGGATTTAATAGCAATGGGAGAGGCAGCATTAAACTCTAAATTGATATTATTTTATGGTGCAGTAATTACTTATATTTTGTTAAGAATAACTGTCCCGACAAAATTCTGGTAGGACTCAAAGAAAGAATGTGCCAACCTAAATGCCTTCTAGTCCATCATCATTCACCCACATCAGAATTTCATGGGGTATTAGGTTAAAATGCAGCTTCTGCAGCCCATCCCAGAAGTGAAACAGATTCTTCAGAAGGAGCCTAAGAATCTGAATCTTAAGCAGCTTTGTATTGATTGATATGCAAATTAAAGTTTGAGAACAATGGGCCTAGGTGAATTTTTTAAGATGTACTAAAACAGACATTACACATGTTTTATTGATAGCAGTTAAAATTTCTTCCTGAATCTTTGGTTAAAACAATGTTCTTAACAGAGTCACGGTGCTGTAATATAAAGAGCTAATGCTTGAATATCCCCCTTCCTGTTCTATAAATAACAAATTGTTATCCTCTGAAATCAAATACAAAGCTTTGCTTCCTTATTTCTTTTCTCTATATTTTCTCTTTTTCCTATTCTCTGCCTGATTAAAACTAAAAAGAAATAAATAAAAAGAAGGCAGTGGCACATCCTTTACAAACTCTTTACCTGTTTTGGCATGTATCATTTAAGTGATGAATTGCACATGTTTGTTAGTGGCTCAACAACTTGGTTATTTAGTTTTGGAGCTTGCAGTCAGTTTCCTTGATTTATTGCCCTGGGAAATAATAATCCATTCCAAGAACAGAGAGATATCTCTGTATGTATCTAATACAGAAGATAAATTTTATTCTAGAGTCTAGAGCACAAACCACTAGAGATTAATATGAACAATGCAAGGTTTTCTCATTTTTATAATATCAAAAAGTAAGAGAATAAGTAAAAAGAAATACAATATTCCGAAGGAGATAAGCAACTAATCTAATTTTACTTTTTTTTTCATTAAATGGTTTATCTTTAGTAATAAAGTCTCTACAAGCTCACTTTTATACATCAAAGCCATACTGATAAATGCATGATATCAAATAAAACATTAAACTTCTAAAAAGAGCATTTAGAGAGGAATCTCTTCTTAAAACATTGGTTTATAAAGTTACAAAACAAAAAGAATACATATAAAGATGTCAAAAACTTATTGATCACAGGCAGAACTTTAAAACTGTCTCTTTCCTCATTCCCTTCCTTAGTCCCCTCTCCAGGAAAGGTCAGGGTTAATGGGCAAGCTCATTTTCATGTCTCTCAGTGCCACAGTTTGTAATATTCACAGTCTTGAGCACAGAAGTTAAAGGCCTGAGCTTGTCTGGGTGTTCCCTTCCCAGCTCCCTTTCTGAGCCTCTAAATCTCTATTCCCATGTGGCTGCAAGAGAAGAATCAACCACTACTCAGGAGCTGCACTACCCTAAAAAGGTCTCTGGTAAAGTGTCTAAGCAAATTCTGCTCCCAGTCTTAGAAGCAATACATTAGCACTACTTACGCTACCTGGTCATTACACTACTGGTCAGCATGGGCTTTTCTCATCATGTAGGGGTAAATTTTTATAATACCAAAAAAAGGGAATAATCATCTCCTAGCAAAGTTCCTATAATGTAATACAACCATTCTCGGATCTATATTAATAGGAAATCAGTATCATATATCTTTTGCAATGGGAAAAAACATAAAACTTGTTAAAATCCCAGATGACACACCTGCTACAGAATTTTAAGAACACTCCTTCATCAGAATAAAGAATAATTAGGTATTTCTCAGTCAAGAAATACTGGTACTAGACAGTAATCTGTTGTGTGCAGTCAAAAACAAAAAGGACAATTCAATTTGAGAAAATTCATGCTGCATCCAATGAAGTGGAAAAGTAGAACAAGCCAAACGTGAGTCATCACCATAATTGAATGACTGAATAGATGTCCTGTCAGCAAATATCATCTCAGAACATATTAGATAATAGACACACAGAGAAAAGAGACTAATTATAATTACTGCTTAACAGTACACCTACTGAGTCTCCTGCATGCTCAGTAATAATAGTTTGAGTGCTTTCTGCATGGGTCTGCATTGTATTTAGTAAGAGTTAATAATAATACCTGACAGTTAATAAGTGTTTAGCAGTGCCAGGCATTGTGTTAAATGTTTTACATGAATTATCTGATTTAATGCTCAGAAGAAGCCCACAAAGTACTATTAACCCCATTTCCAGCAATGAGATAACTGAGTCTTAGATTAAGTAGAACAAGCAAAATCACACAGCTCTTAAAAGATTGCAGCCCAAATTCAAAACCAATCTGCCTGGTTTAGGAGTCTTCTCTCATAAGTACTATGAAATATTATATAAATTACAAAATTTTACAAAGGTGGAAAATAAGTTCCAGATTTTTAAATAATTTTCCAAAAACTAATAGGTAGTTAGAGTTTTATGATGGACTCAAAGCTGCTTATGTTTTTTTACTACGCCATATGCTACTGCTTTGTCAACAAACAGAATCAGAAAAAAATTAAGCTTCTGGAACAAAGATTGAGTTTAAAAACAATAATCCTTAAAATAAGGTGCAGATTTCACCATTTTTATTAATCCTTCTTTTATTTACAATTACAGTGCACTTTGGAAGCAATGCAACAACAGGAAGCAACATGCCCAAATTTTATCACTCACCACGCAGGAAGGAACACCAGCTTCCAGACTAAACATTATTTTGAAATCACTTTATACTAAGGTTGCCAGTAGAAGCTGTCACAGCTTTGCAGTAAAGAAACAAACACAAGACTCCTGTTGGGCATAATATGCAGTCCCATAATCAGCAATGAATTAAGAGTCCAATTCTAGCTGATATGTAAGAAACAATAACAGTGACTGCTAAACTCAGATAATTAATGGAACTTTTAAAGTGTTATTTTTCTAAAGATGACTTAATGACATGTAATTTTCAATCATTTCTAATGGTTTATAATTAATTGTTTGTGTCAGTCTGCTGGCATCTCTAAAGTAATCGTAAAGTGGTTGCTAGCACATAGTGTTAATATCCAATAGTTGGGATAAACTCAGAATGAATATCATTAGCACTAAGAAAAATTTACTCTGAGTATAGGTTAAAGAAATACAGTAGTTTGGACCTTAAAGACTATTTAGTCTGATATTTTCTACCTAGTAGGAAAAATTTAGACACATGGATTCAATTTTCAGAGTAAGATAACATCTAACTAGAGAACTCTAACATAATTTTCTCCACATAAAACATCTAGAATAGCAATACCCAATATTTTCACTGAAATATTTAAGAAAATACAGAATACATTTAAAATCAACACTTCCAGTGCATGGCACACACCTATAATCACAGCACTTTTAAAGGATCAGGTAGGCAGATCCCTTGAGCTCAGGAGTTCAAGACCAGCCAAGGCAACATGGTGAAATCCTGTCTCTACAGAAAATATGAAAATTAAGTGGACATGGTGATGCACACCTGTAGTCCCAGCTACTCAGGAGGCTAAGGTGGGAGGATCACTTGAACCCAGGAAGTCAAGGCTACAGTGAGCCGAGATCATATGACTATTTCCCAGCCTGGGCAAGAGAGTAAGACCCTGTCTCAAAAAACCAAAGCGAAAACAATAAAAACAATAAAACTCTACACTGTAAAAACTTATACTTACATATTTCAAATTACTGATAGATCTATGATGAAATCTTATAAACTACAAGATATACAGTACTTAATAATCATAATCAAAGCTCGACACATGCTTTATCATTGCTAACAAAGAAAACAAGAACAATGCATTTCACTAATAGTTGTCAGGAGATACTTTCTCCTCCTAGTTTTTCCCCTTGCTAAAGATCACAAGATTTTCACAGACTATAAAGTGAGGTTATTGTTTCATGAGACACTAGATTGCCTCTTTTACTTCAAATAGTATTTCATCTTCCTCAAATATTCAGAAATGGCTACCAATGGTGCAAACTGAAACAGGTTAACCACGAATTCAAAAGATCTGCCCTAACTAAATTCCTGCTAGACACTGTAAATCGGGCCAAGGAAGCTTATCAATCCTTTCTGCATCTGGAAGCTTAAGAAACTACATATATCCAAATGAACTGGGATCACAGCCAAATATGAATCATAATCATTCTGTTGGCAAAGTTTGACTCTAGAGATATCTCATCTTATTCTATAACAAATTAATTCTTTTAAGAGCTGCTAAGGCCAAAAAATATAGCAAGTTGATAAAAATAAAATAATATTTGAAGACCAGGAAGATGAGTATATTAGTGATTATCAGATGTATCATTTTCATAATACATATTTTTAAAAACTATTTGGTCTTTTTAATAGACTTTAAATCAAGGCAAACCCTTTGAAAGAAATGTAGAGACTTCTGCTTAAATACCATGGATTGAACATCCATATTTATATCCACTCACTTTTAAAATATCACTGAAATACAATAAAGAATTATTTCGATATAAATGTAAAAGGATAAAATGAAATATAGAGAAGATAATAAAAGATGAGAAATATGAATAAATTTAGGAAAAATCTTAGTGGAAAATTGATGGGTGGACAATAATTGAATTTTCAAAATACTATACAGAAAACTGATACCTTAATGTCTACCAAAAAAAAAAAAAAAAAGCCCAAGTGGATTATATGCAATGTATTTACAATTAAATGATATCAGACTTCTCAAAAGCAAAATTAGAAGCTAAAAAAGTGAAGAAATTCCTGAGAGGAAAGCATTTGTTTAACCATTAGTTCTATATCTAGCCAAAATATCAAATCAAATTCAAGGGTAGGATAAAAACGTTTCTAGACACAGAGTGTCTCAAAATAATTCTCTCTCATCCACATCCTCTCAGCAATCTCCTGAAGAATGTGCCCCATTGAAATAAAATAATAAACTCAGAGAAATTGATGGGATCAACATAATTAGGGAAAACATAAACAAAATCATCAGGACCAAGGAAATTCCCAAAACAACAGCACTTTATCAAACTGAGAATGCAACACATCTAGAATGGATTAGGGGAAAAATATGGAGTGGATATCTGAAGAAAAAACACTTGGACTGACAGATCTCCTAAAGGCTTATGTATTCTATAGAGTATTTAAAGAAAGATTAGTTCTATGTATGCAAACAGCGTAGACTACTAAAAAAAAGTAACTATTAAATCCAGGAAAAACAAAAAGTCACAATAGAAAGAAAATATCATCATATTACACATGCCACTGAAAAATATTTATGTAAAGAGAATGATATAAACAGTAAAAGTTAATAGGAAAAGCAATATAACTGTTGATAAGATACAAGAGGAAATATGTGAACACGAGGGAAGTGATGGCAAGAGAGATAAATCCTCATTTTTCTTGGTAGAAAGTTAAGATAATGTCAAATTTAAAATCAATGAATTGTAATATAAACATATTTTGTAGAAATATAGCAATATCACTTGAAGAATTAGCTAAAATGTTTTATAGTGGCTGCCTGCAGTGAAAAGAGCTGAGTTAAAGATTATGAGGAAATAAAAAGTAGACTAACAGAATTAAAAATTAAGCAGCAGATTACATACTTGAGATCAAAATAAATGAATCAGTGACACTGAGAAGAAATTTGAGAAGTAGAAATATGTACTATATTCATGGATTGTAACATACGATACTGTGATGTTGCCTGTAAATGTATTCACAGAATGAATGTATTCCCAAGTACCCCAAAAGATTTTAGGGAAAAGAAATTGGCAAACTTATTTTTAAATATGAATGATGGTGCAAAGAGCCAAGAACAGCTAATACACAATTGAAGAATAAATAATAAGATGGTATAGTACTTATTACCAAGCTAAAATAATTAGAAGAATGTGGTATTAGCGAAAAAAAGAAAAAAAAAAAAAAACTTGACAGGGATCAATAGAACAGAAAAGAAGGCCAAAACCCCCCACACATATTGACCCTTGACTTATGGCTATTGCAGGTGCTGTTAACAGCTTTCACCTTAAAGTTTTCCCAGGAGCATGTCCTTAGGTGATTGGAACCACCTGATGCAGAGGTGTCTGAAACTTATGCCTCTAACCCAGGGATTCCCAAAGCCAGTTATGGACATGTTGCGGCACAAAAGTCCCGCTCCTTTGCCTCAGTACAGGCTCTGCAGCACAGTACAAGTTATGTTTCAGAACTCTCTGTGGGATCAGCTAAGGCTAGGCTTCCCCTCTAGCCATGTATTTCTTTGGCTTTCCTCTCTCTTTCCAACAATGTTTCCTTCTTCTGCCTACAGATTTCTTTTAAAAGTACTTCTGTAATAAGTCTCTTGCTTTAGAAAACTCACTTGAAGTTCCGTATCTGTGGAACCCAAAATAAGACACAGCTGAATGCAAAATAAATGTTACTGATATATTCTTATCTACTAAATAAGTTGCCATCAGCTATTAGATGAATAGATGAGAGATGCATTTTCTATACTATATATATAAAATCTTCATAATGAATGTGTATGGTATGTTGTGTGTTCTCCATCCAACAAAGTGATAGTGACTTAGTGAATAAGTAAGTTAAAATTATTATGGGAAAAAACTTCATAATATGTGTAAAGAAGTTTAAAAGTTATTAAATAGGGTTTACTTGTGATATGGTTTGGCTGTGTGCCTACCCAAATCTCATCTTCAATTGTAACTCTCACAATTTCCGTGTGTCATGGGAGGAACCTGATGAGAGGCAGTTGAATCATGGAGGTGGATCTTTCCTGTGCTGTTCTCATGATAGTGAATGAGTCTCATGAGTTCTGATGGTTTTAAAAACAGGAGTCTCCCTGCACAAGGTCTCTTTTTTTACCTGTTGCCATCCACGTAAGATGTGACTTGCTCCTCCTTGCCTTCCACCGTGATTGTGAGGCCTCCCCAGTCATGTGGAACTGTAAGTACAATTAAACCTCTTTTTCTTGTAAATTGCCCAGTCTTGGGTATGTCTTTATCAGCAATGTGAAAATGGATTAACACAGTAAATTCATAAGAATAGAGTGGGGCATGGCTGAAAGGCTACTCAAAAATGTGGAAGTGACTTTGGAACTACATAACAGGAAAAGGTTGGAACAGTTTGGAGCGCTCAGAAGAAAGGAAAATGTGGGAAAGTGTGGAACTTCCTAGAGACTTGTTGAGTGGCTTTGACAAAAATGCCGATAATGATATGAGCAACAACGTCCAGGCTGAGGTGGTCTCAGATGGAGATGGGGAACTTGTGAACTGCAGCAAAGGTGACTCATGTTTTAGCAAAGAGGCTGGTGGCATTTTGCCCCTGCCCTAGAGATTTGTGATACTTTGAACCTGAAAGAGATGATTTAGGGTTTTTGGTAGAAGAAATTTCTAAGCAGCAAGGCATTCAAGAGGTCACTTGGGTGCTGTTAAAAGCCATTTCATTTTATAAGAAAAACAGATCGTAAAAGTTTGGAAAGTTTGCAGCCTGAAAATGCAATAGAAAAGAAAATCCCATTTTCTGAGGAGAAATTCAAGTCACCTGCAGAAATTTGCATAAGTAACGAGGAGCCAAATGTTAAGCCCCAAGACAATGGGGAAAATGTCTCCATGGCATGTCAGAGATCTTCATGGCAGCCCATCCCATCACCAGCCTGTAGGTTTAGGAGAAAAAATGGTTTTGTGGACCAGGCTGAGGGTCGCTTTGCTGTGTGCAGTCTAGGGACTTGGTGATCTATGTCCCTGCTGCTCCAGCCATGACTAAAAGGGGCCAAGGTACAGCTTGGGCTGTTGATTCAGAGGGTGTAAGCCCCAAACCTTGGCAGCTTCCACATGGTACTGAGCCTGTGTGTGCACAGAAGTCAGGAATTGAGGTTTGGGGACCTCCACCTACATTTCAGAGGATGTATGGAAATACCTGGATGTCCAGGCAGAAGTTTGCTGCAGGGGCAAGTCCTCATGGAGAACCTCTGCTAGACCAGTGTGGAAGGGAAATGTGGGGTTGCAGCCCACACATAGAGTCCCTACTGGGGCACCACCTAGTGGAGCTATGAGAAAAGGGCCACCGTCCTCCAGACCCCAGAATGGTAGCTCCACCAAAAGCTTGCACCCTGCACCTGGAAAAGCCACAGACACTTAAGCCAGCCCATGAAAGCAGCCAGGATGGAGGCTATACCCTACAAAGCCACAGGAGCAGAGCTGCCCAAAACCATGGGAACCCATCTCTTGTATCAGTGTGACCCAGATGCAAGACACAGAGGTAATTTTGGAGCCTTAAGATTTGACTGCCCTGTTGGATTTTGGACTTGCATGGGGCCCTTGGTTTGGGCCAATTTCCTCCCTTTGGAACAGCTGTATTTACCCAATGCCTGTACCCCCAATGTATCTAGGAAGTAACTAACTTGCTTTTGTTTTATAGGCTCATAGGCAGAAGGAACTTGCCTTGTCTCAGATGAGACCTTGGATTGTGGACTCTGGAGTTAATGCTGAAATGAGTTAAGACTTTGGGAGACTGTTGGTAAGGCATGAGTGGTTTTGAAATGTGAGGATATGAGATTTGGGAGGGCCCAGGGCTGGAATGATATGGTTTGGCTGTGTTCTCACCCAAATCTCATCTTCAATTATAATTCCCACAATTCCCACATGTCGTGGGAGAAACCTGGTGAAAGGTGATTGAATTATGGGGGTGGATCTTTACTGTGCTGTTTGTCATACTGAATGAGTTTCATGAGATCGGATGGTTCTAAAAACAGGAGTTTCCCTGCACAGCTCTCTTTTTGCCTGCTGCCATCCATGTAAGATGTGATTTGCTCCTCCTTGTCTTCCACCATGATTGTGAGGCCTCCCTAGCCATGTGGAATTGTAAGTCCATTAAACCTCTTTTTCTTCCCAGTCTCAAGTATGTCTTTATCAGCAGAGGACTGATAAAACAGACTAATAGAACTTGTATGAATTCATATTGATGAAATAAACAGAAAAATATATTTTATATGCAAGGATCTTTATTGTAGCAGTAGTTATAATCATTAAAAGCCAGCAAGATATTTGAATGGTCAAAACAAGGGAATATTATGTAGCAATTAGAGGCATTTTTCTATAATCATTTAAGGATATTAATGGTAAGGGGAGGAATCAAAAACTGTATATACAATCCCACTGACGCTTAAAGTGAAAATATTTTTGCTGGTGTGAATGGAAAAAAAGAAAAAAAAATTTACAGAAAAATGGGAGCAGTACTTATCTCCAGATGATGAAACTGATAAGTTTATGTTTCTTTATACTTTCCTGTAAATTATAAAATTTTTATGATTAGCATGAATTATTTTTATAATCTAAAAGATACATTTTGAAAGTCCATGGCTTGTGTCTCATCTTTGAAACCCATTAATTTAAATACATTCATTTACTTTTTCATGATGATCATCTAATAGAAGATCAAGTTATTCATTATCATATGCAAATTTTTTAAAAAATCTTGAATTTCTAAATAAATACTGCTTTTTAAAAATTGAACTGTTCTTGGGGCGGAGCAAGATGGCCGAATAGGAACAACTCCAGTCTCCAACTCCCAGCGCGAGCGACACAGAAGACCGGTGATTTCTGCATTTTCAACTGAGGTACTGGGGTCATCTCACTAGGGAGTGCCGGACAATCGGTGCTGGTCAGCTGCTGCAGCCTGACCAGCGAGAGCTGAAGCAGGGCGAGGCATCGCCTCACCTGGAAGCGCAAGGGGGAAGGGGATCCATTTTCCTAGCCAGGGGAACTGAGACACACAACACCTGGAAAATCGGGTAACTCCCACCCCAATACTGCGCTGTAAGCATACAGGCATTCCAGGAGAATATATCCCACACCTGGCCGGGAGGGTCCCACGCCCACGAAGCCTCCGTCACTGCTAACACAGCAGTCTGCCGCGATCTATCCGCAAGGCAGCAGCGAGGCTGGGGGAGGGGCGCCCGCCATTGCTGAGGCTTAAGTAGGTAAACAAAGCCGCTGGGAAGCTCGAACTGGGTGGAGCTCACAGCAGCTCAAGGAAGCCTGCCTGTCTCTGTAGTCTCCACCTCTGGGGACAGCGCACAGCTGAAGACCAACAGGGGAAGTAGCGGGAGCCGGTGCAGACGCGAACGACTCTGTCTGACAGCTTTGGGGAGAGCCGCGGATCTCCCAACGCGGAGGTTGAGATCTGAGAACGGACAGACTGCCTGCTCAGGTGTGTCTCTGACCCCTGAGTAGCCTAGCTGGGAGAAATCCCCCACTAGGGGCAGTCTGACACCCCACACCTCACAGGGTGGAGTACACCCCTGAGAGGACACTTCCAAAGGAAGAATCAGACAGGTACACTCGCTGTTCAGCAATATTCTATCTTCGGCAACCTCTGCTGCTGATACCCAGGCAAACAGGGTCTGGAGTGGACCTCAAGCAATCTCCAACAGACCAACAGAGAGTCCTTCTGACTGTCAGAAGGAAAACTATCAAACAGGAAGGACACCTATACCAAAACCCCATCAGTTCGTCACCACCATCAAAGACCAGAGACAGATAAAACCACAAAGATGGGGAAGAAGCAGGGCAGAAAAGCTGGAAATTCAAAAAATAAGAGCGCATCTCCCCCTGCAAAGGAGCGCAGCCCATCACCAGCAACGGATCAAAGCTGGTCAGAGAATGACTTGGACGAGAGGAGAGAAGAAGGCTTCAGTCCATCAAACTTATCAGAGCTAAAGGAGGAATTACGTACCCAGCGCAAAGAAACTAAAAATCTTGAAAAAAGAGTGGAAGAATTGACAGCTAGACTCATTAATGCAGAGAAGATCATAAACGAAATGACAGAGATGAAAACCATGACACGAGAAATACGTGACAAATGCACAAGCTTCAGTAACCGACTCGATCAACTGGAAGAAAGAGTATCAGCGATTGAAGATCAAATGAATGAAATGAAGCGAGAAGAGAAACCAAAAGAAAAAAGAAGAAAAAGAAATGAGCAAAGCCTGCAAGAAGTATGGGATTACGTAAAAAGACCAAATCTACGTCTGATTGGGGTGCCTGAAAGTGAGGGGGAAAATGGAACCAAGTTGGAAAACACTCTTCAGGATATCATCCAGGAGAACTTCCCCAACCTAGTAGGGCAGGCCAACATTCAAATTCAGGAAATACAGAGAACGCCACAAAGATACTCCTCCAGAAGAGCAACTCCAAGACACATAATTGCCAGATTCACCAAAGTTGAAATGAAGGAAAAAATCTTAAGGGCAGCCAGAGAGAAAGGTCGGGTCACCCACAAAGGGAAGCCCATCAGACTAACAGCAGATCTCTCGGCAGAAACTCTACAAGCCAGAAGAGAGTGGGGGCCAATATTCAACGTTCTTAAAGAAAAGAATTTTAAACCCAGAATTTCATATCCAGCCAAACTAAGTTTCATAAGTGAAGGAGAAATAAAATCCTTTACAGATAAGCAAATGCTTAGAGATTTTGTCACCACCAGGCCTGCCTTACAAGAGACCCTGAAGGAAGCCCTAAACATGGAAAGGAACAACCGGTACCAGCCATCGCAAAAACTTGGCAAAATGTAAAGACCATCGAGGCTAGGAAGAAACTGCATCAACTAACGAGCAAAATAACCAGTTAATATCATAATGGCAAGATCAAGTTCACACATAACAATATTAACCTTAAATGTTAATGGACTAAATGCTCCAATTAAAAGACACAGACTGGCAAACTGGATAAAGAGTCAAGACCCATCAGTCTGCTGTATTCAGGAGACCCATCTCACATGCAGAGACATACATAGGCTCAAAATAAAGGGATGGAGGAAGATCTACCAAGCAAATGGAGAACAAAAAAAAGCAGGGGTTGCAATCCTAGTCTCTGATAAAACAGACTTTAAACCATCAAAGATCAAAAGAGACAAAGAAGGCCATTACATAATGGTAAAGGGATCAATTCAACAGGAAGAGCTAACTCTCCTAAATATATATGCACCCAATACAGGAGCACCCAGATTCATAAAGCAAGTCCTTAGAGACTTACAAAGAGACTTAGACTCCCATACAATAATAATGGGGGACTTCAACACTCCGCTGTCAACATTAGACAGATCAACGAGACAGAAAGTTAACAAGGATATCCAGGAATTGAACTCATCTCTGCACCAAGCGGACCTAATAGACATCTATAGAACTCTCCACCCCAAATCAACAGAATATACATTCTTCTCAGCACCACATCGCACTTATTCCAAAATTGACCACATAATTGGAAGTAAAGTACTCCTCAGCAAATGTAAAAGAACAGAAATTATAACAAACTGTCTCTCAGACCACAGTGCAATCAAACTAGAACTCAGGACTAAGAAACTCAATCAAAACCGCTCAACTACATGGAAACTGAACAACCTGCTCCTGAATGACTACTGGGTACATAACGAAATGAAAGCGGAAATAAAGATGTTCTTTGAAACCAATGAGAACAAAGATACAACATACCAGAATCTCTGGGACACATTTAAAGCAGTGTGTAGAGGGAAATTTATAGCACTAAATGCCCACAAGAGAAAGCAGGAAAGATCTAAAATTGACACTCTAACATCACAATTAAAAGAACTAGAGAGGCAAGAGCAATCACATTCAAAAGCTAGCAGAAGGCAAGAAATAACTAAGATCAGAGCAGAACTGAAGGAGATAGAGACACAAAAAACCCTCCAAAAAATCAATGAATCCAGGAGTTGGTTTTTTGAAAAGATCAACAAAATTGACAGACCGCTAGCAAGGCTAATAAAGAAAAAAAGAGAGAGGAATCAAATAGATGCAATAAAAAATGATAAAGGGGATATCACCACTGACCCCACAGAAATACAAACTACCATCAGAGAATACTATAAACGCCTCTACGCAAATCAACTAGAAAATCTAGAAGAAATGGATAATTTCCTGGACACTTACACTCTCCCAAGGCTAAACCAGGAAGAAGTTGAATCCCTGAATAGACCAATAGCAGGCTCTGAAATTGAGGCAACAATTAATAGCCTACCCACCAAAAAAAGTCCAGGACCAGATGGATTCACAGCTGAATTCTACCAGAGGTACAAGGAGGAGCTGGTACCATTCCTTCGGAAACTATTCCAATCAATAGAAAAAGAGGGAATCCTCCCTAACTCATTTTATGAGGCCAACATCATCCTGATACCAAAGCCTGGCAGAGACACAACAAAAAAAGAGAATTTTAGACCAATATCCCTGATGAACATTGATGCAAAAATCCTCAATAAAATACTGGCAAACCGGATTCAGCAGCACATCAAAAAGCTTATCCACCATGATCAAGTGGGCTTCATCCCTGGGATGCAAGGCTGGTTCAACATTCGCAAATCAATAAACGTAATCCAGCATATAAACAGAACCAAAGACAAGAACCACATGATTGTCTCAATAGATGCAGAAAAGGCTTTTGACAAAATTCAACAGCCCTTCATGCTAAAAACGCTCAATAAATTCGGTATTGATGGAACGTACCTCAAAATAATAAGAGCTATTTATGACAAACCCACAGCTAATATCATACTGAATGGGCAAAAACTGGAAAAATTCCCTTTGAAAACTGGCACAAGACAGGGATGCCCTCTCTCACCACTCCTATTCAACATAGTGTTGGAAGTTCTGGCTAGGGCAATCAGGCAAGAGAAAGAAATCAAGGGTATCCAGTTAGGAAAAGAAGAAGTCAAATTGTCCCTGTTTGCAGATGACATGATTGTATATTTAGAAAACCCCATCGTCTCAGCCCAAAATCTCCTTAAGCTGATAAGCAACTTCAGCAAAGTCTCAGGATACAAAATTAATGTGCAAAAATCACAAGCATTCTTATACACCAGCAACAGACAAGCAGAGAGCCAAATCAGGAATGAACTTCCATTCACAATTGCTTCAAAGAGAATAAAATACCTAGGAATCCAGCTTACAAGGGATGTAAAGGACCTCTTCAAGGAGAACTACAAACCACTGCTCAGTGAAATCAAAGAGGACACAAACAAATGGAAGAACATACCATGCTCATGGATAGGAAGAATCAATATCGTGAAAATGGCCATACTCCCCAAGGTTATTTATAGATTCAATGCCATCCCCATCAAGCTACCAATGACTTTCTTCACAGAATTGGAAAACACTGCTTTAAAGTTCATATGGAACCAAAAAAGAGCCCGCATTGCCAAGACAATCCTAAGTCAAAAGGACAAAGCTGGAGGCGTCACGCTACCTGACTTCAAACTATACTACAAGGCTACAGTAACCAAAACAGCATGGTACTGGTACCAAAACAGAGATATAGACCAATGGAACAGAACAGAGTCCTCAGAAATAATACCGCACATCTACAGCCATCTGATCTTTGACAAACCTGAGAGAAACAAGAAATGGGGAAAGGATTCCCTATTTAATAAATGGTGCTGGGAAAATTGGCTAGCCATAAGTAGAAAGCTGAAACTGGATCCTTTCCTTACCCCTTATACGAAGATTAATTCAAGATGGATTAGAGACTTAAATGTTAGACCTAATACCATAAAAACCCTAGAAGAAAATCTAGGTAGTACCATTCAGGACATAGGCATGGGCAAGGACTTCATGTCTAAAACACCAAAAGCAACGGCAGCAAAAGCCAAAATTGACAAATGGGATCTCATTAAACTAAAGAGCTTTTGCACAGCAAAAGAAACTACCATCAGAGTGAACAGGCAACCTACAGAATGGGAGAAAATTTTTGCAACCTACTCATCTGACAAAGGGCTAATATCCAGAATCTACAAAGAACTCAAACAAATATACGAGAAAAAAACAAACAACCCCATCAAAAAGTGGGGAAAGGATATGAACAGACATTTCTCAAAAGAAGATATTCATACAGCCAACAGACACATGAAAAAATGCTCATCATCACTGGCCATCAGAGAAATGCAAATCAAAACCACAATGAGATACCATCTCACACCAGTTAGAATGGCAATCATTAAGAAGTCAGGAAACAACAGGTGTTGGAGAGGATGTGGAGAAATAGGAACACTTTTACACTGTTGGTGGGATTGTAAACTAGTTCAACCATTATGGAAAACAGTATGGCAATTCCTCAAGGATCTAGAACTAGATGTACCATATGACCCAGCCATCCCACTACTGGGTATATACCCAAAGGATTATAAATTAGTCTACTACAAAGACACATGTACACGTATGTTTATTGCGGCACTATTCACAATAGCAAAGACTTGGAATCAACCCAAATGTCCATCTGTGACAGACTGGATTAAGAAAATGTGGCACATATACACCATGGAATACTATGCAGCCATAAAAAAGGATGAGTTTGCGTCCTTTGTAGGGACATGGATGCAGCTGGAAACCATCATTCTTAGCAAACTATCACAAGAACAGAAAACCAAACACCGCATGTTCTCACTCATAGGTGGGAACTGAACAATGAGATCACTTGGACTCGGGAAGGGGAACATCACACACTGGGGTCTATCATGGGGAGGGGGGAGGGGGGAGGAGGGAGGGATTGCATTGGGGAGTTATACATGATATAAATGATGAATTGATGGGTGCTGACGAGTTGATGGGTGCAGCACACCAACATGGCATAAGTATACATATGTAACAAACCTGCACGTTATGCACATGTACCCTAGAACTTAAAGTATAATAAAAAAAAAAAAAAAAAAAAAAAAAAAAAAAAAAAAAAAAAAAAAAAAAAAAAATTGAACTGTTTAATTTTGGGTATTTCATGGGATAAATAGCCACTATTTAAAACATATATTCCTGGAGCCTAGAGAAATTGTCAGAGCAAATAAACTAAATGTCTGAATTACCACCAACTCCATCTTTCCTGGTCCATGACTTCTACTGAATCTTCTGAACATTTCCAGTCTGTGTTTAAAACTACAATGTGCCTTGGTCTGCGGGACAAATCCAGGGAAGTACTACAGGGCTTCAGAAATGCAATGTGGTTCTTGTCACAGAAATACGATCACTGACGTGTTGAGGTTGGATACTCAGTTACACTTGTTTTATTTCACAAAACCCCTTAAAGCTTAAGTTAAAGGAAGTCAACATATCTTTTATTTACTTATTTTCATTTCATACTTCTTTTCAAACATATTTTTATTTTTCAAAGTCAACATATTTTGTTTAAACAATGTTTTAAAATTGCTGCAATGCAACTTGATATAGGAACACTCAAGATGGCACTCATATTTTCAATATAGCTCAGTTAGGAACAAAGGTTTTACAAATAGAAGGCACTTAGTGACCTACTAGTTTAATCCCATCACTTTTCAAATGAAACTGAGGCTCACAGGGTTAAGAAACTTGTCAAAGTTCAAATCCAATTATGACAGAGCTACTATGTATCTAATTCCAGTATTTTTTTAACACCCAATACTGCTCAAATACCTGAGATCAGATGGTCAAGTTTGCAATTTTCTGATACTTGAAAAAAAAAAAAAAAAAAAACAGAGTTCACATGAAGAAAACAGCTGCAAATTGCATTATCAGTGATTATCTCTACTTTGGAGGAGGAAAAAAACATGTTTTTATTTTTCCTAAATGGTAAAAATGTTGTATTTGCATGAAGTTTGTTTACATTCATCATTAACTTTTCTTCTAAAATTTTGTGAGTGAATACAGTGGGGCATTTTTTTCTTCTTTTAATGAGGCAAGGTGCAAGTATTACCTATAGTTAATTAATCTTAACAAACAAGCCTGTATTTCAACTTGGATTTTGATGTGTGAAAAATAGCACTTTTAGGACCTGACCCTGGCAGATCTGACTTAACAACCTGTAATTTAAAAAATAGCAAACTAGGAGTCATTCACCTCATGGCCTCACTATATAAGAAGACAGAATTTCGTACCAAAGCAAAGCAAAACAATTTTTTCTACTGCTTATTAACGGTAAATTGAAGACACAACAATTTATAGAGATTTATTAGTGAAGAGGTAGATACTGGTTTAAAGAGACTTCTGTGCTGCTCTAAAGCATGCCTTCAATAGTGAATACAGAACTAGAGGTAACCATTACACATACTATTGCATACCAAAATTTACTGGTACATCATGAGTCAGAATTATCAACATTTTAAATTGTAATAACTTCTAGTATGTTTATCTATGATTTATTTATATTCTGCCATGTTCCTATTATAAACTAAGGATGGCTTACAAAAATACATATCATAAAATATAGCACAATAGCAGAAATTAAAAGTTTTTAAAAAAAATAAGGCAAAAATAAAATTAGTTCAGGAAAACATGAAGGAACTACGTATGTGGGAGGTGGGGAGAAGGAGCAATAGTCTAAGTATGCTAACGTCCTTATTCATAGTTAAAAATCTGGAACCGTATTAAAAAAACAAAACATGTAGTTAAGAAATTCAGTGACCTCACTCTCTTAAATTTTTGGATTTTTTTTTAATCTTAGAGAAATATTCTAGGGATTTATATTGCTTTGTGATTAAAAAAAAAAAAAAAAAAAAAAAAAAAAAAAAAAAAAAACAAATATTTAGGCCAGGCACAATGGCTCACACCTGTAGTCACAACAATTTAGGAGACAAAAGCAGGAGAATTGTTTGAAGCCAGGAGTTCAAGACAATTCTAGGCAACAAAACTAGACTCTGTTTCTACAAAAAAATATAAAAATTAGTCAAGTGTGGTTGTGCACACTTGTAGTCCTAGCTATTTAAGGATAAGGTTGGAGGATCACTTGAGGTAAAGAGTTCAAGTAAGTAGCAGGCCACGACTGCACCAGTGTACTACAGTCGGGTCGACAGAGCAAAACCATTTCAAAAAAAAAAACAGCCCGAAATTAAGAAATTATTTATTTTCTGGTGGGTTTTTGTTGTTGTTGTTGCTTGTTAGTTTGTTTGTCTTTGAGACAGAGTCTTGCTCTATCACTTAGGCTGGAGTGCAGCGGCGTGATCTACGCTCACTGCAACCTCTGCCTCCCAGGGTCAAGCAAGTCTCCTGCCTCAGACTCCTGAGTAGCTGGGATTACAGGCACCCACCATTATGCCCGGCTAATTTTCGTATTTTTAGTAGAGAGATGGGATTCACCATGTTGGCCAGGCTGGTCTCAAACTCCTGACCTCAGGTGATCCACCTGCCTCAGTCTCCCAAAGTGCTGGGATAATAGGTGTAAGCCACCGCACCAGACCTGTTTTTTTTTTTTTTTAAATGCATGTTAAGTGTTATATTTTAATTAAAAATTACATGTAGCATATTATCATACCTGCTCCCAAATTATTGTTACCTACCTACTGTCTCTCTGTATATATACACAAAGAGACACAATACATTCTATTTAACAAATATTTACAACGATTATTTCTGTTATGTAGACTTTGGCTTATTTTTCACTTTCTTCTTAGTAACTTGCCATATTTATTTTATGTAAATAATAAATACATTATTCTTTTCAATAAAACCTAAGAGCTGTGATTTTTTAAATATTTTAATGCAGGTATTGGGCATTTGAATGAGTCTGTGTGCAGTGAAATTTAATTTGTTAGTAACCTTGCTGCCAAATTATACTCTATATTGGAACAATCAAGAGCTCAGGTGTAATTACAATCACATCTGGCTCCAAATCCCAGCCTAGTTTGAAGAATAGGACCACTACCACCACCACCACCACCACCACCAGCCACCACCACCACCACCACCACCACGCGCACACACACACACACCCTCTTTCCCATTTGGGACTGATATTCACTCAGTGATTTTTGCAGCCAGAGAAGAAAAAACCTATTGCTCCTTCATTTCTGGGAGGTCTTACATTATTGTTATTTCTCACTGTTATGTTTCTGCTACAACCAATGAAAGGAGAATTCTCTCACTTCTTTCAAAAAAGTCTTCAATAATCCAACTACCAAGGATTTAGAAGTTCACCTCATTTTTTCAGGGCCCTTTTGGTAAGGAAACCATTGAAGTTCCCAAGGTCGGCACTATAGGGCCATTTAATTAAGATACAGTTAGAATAGAGGACCTACTAAGAAGCATTAAATTTTCAAGGCCACCCTTACCAGCCTTGAACTATCATTCTGAGATGCATTTAATGTACCTTTCCTTCTGCTCCAGGAAGAGATACCAAGTCTAGGTTTGAATCCTACTCCTGACATTTACTGAGTATGTGACTTGGGCACATGGCTTAACTTCAATGCATCTTATTTCCTCACCTGTAAAATGAAAATATGTTCTGGAATTGTGAGGATTAAATGAGATAACTGAAAAATGACTAGCACAATATCTTACCCCTAACAAGCAGGAATTTATTCAATCTTTCCAGGCCTAATTTTCTTACCTTACCATTCTGAGTTCCTTCCTTACTTTCCTTAAATACCTTAAATACTGCCCTTGCTATTCTTTTGTTTGTTTCCTCTGTTTTACCACTTGTTTTCCTTTCTTTGCTCTCTCTCTTTGTTTATTCCACTCCCAGATCATCAGGTGGCCTTCTTGTCACACTAATTTCCTAGTGAATTCTAATCCTGAGCTCATGAGGATCTGACCAATCTGTTACCAACTCATTCCAACAACTTTCCCAGGAAGTATAGGAAACCCAGCAGAAATATAATACAGGAAGTCTAGATCTGGTATTCTATGGGGCCTGAGATAAATAGCTGCATTAAACACCATAAATCATACTTATCTGCACAAAGTTAAAGGAAAAGCTGCCAATATTTTGATGCTGTTCAAGAGCTAACAAAGAAAAAATAAAATCTGTAAAATATTTGATATAAAATTAATATCAAATCTGAGGTAGTTAACATGGAAATATTAACAATATGATTAATACATATATGCAAATAATTAATGACTGATTAATGAGTTTAAAATTAATGTAATGTCTGTAGTCCTAGCTATTCAGGAGGTTGAGATAGGAGGACCACTTAAGCGCAGGAGTTCAAGTCTGCAGTGACCTATGATTGAGCCACTGAGCCCCCGCCTGGGTGACACAGCAAGATCCTGTCTCTAAAAATATAAATTTTAAAATTAAAAAAAGGAGGAAAAGGTAAAAAATTTTAATATAATGCCAGTCTTGATTCCTCATGGTTCACAGGGTATCATCTTCTGCTGCAATTTAAAACAATTGAAAGAAATTTTAGTTACAATGTCTGACCTCTATCCTGGCTCTAACACTAGCTCTTCTTTGTCAGCTGAAATTAGTACTTTAATGTCTTTGGCCTTCAATTCCCTCATTTATAAAAGGAGGAGATTGAGTTTACAATCCAAATAGACCTTTATGCCCATGAATTCAATAGAATCATTCATTCTTGCTTCTTATTTGTAAGAATAAAATAATGACAGTGTGCACTATACAGCATTTCATTAAAGAATCGTTGATCCACATGGCCCTTGCTTGTAATTATTGGGCATGTAATGAGAGTCTAGTGTCTCTTCTTTTTTCAAAGTATCCACATGATAGCACAAAACATCAACATCAATTACTCCCTGGAAACTCTACCTGCCTTCTTAGTGCTCATTATCCACACCCAAATGAAAATCAGTGATATCTGTGAGTAAACATCTGTTTGGTTTATTGCTAATTTCTATCAAAATAGATACAATATATATAAAAAAGAGGTAAAGTAGATAGCTATTTGATATTCCACCTTCTTTCAGAAATTATTCATGCCAATTAACTAGAATGCCGAGGTGTTCCATTTATTTTAAAACACTCATTTTCTAGCCCAGTAGGCTTAGAATGTCAGGAAACATGTTTGTATTTTACTAAGCTCAAGTCAAATTATACTTTTTCCAATCTCTCTAAGAAATGTTATTTAAAGTAACCATTTGTTAACTTGTTCAGAGCTTAATTATTATCTATGACTGTGTTAAGAGTTAATAATACCTAGAGGATAAAGACAAATTGTCTGCCCTCTGGAAGCACACAGTTCAGTAAAAGAAGCAGATACATATGCAAATCCTGACAATTCAATTGATAATAGATATGTGAACAAAGCAGAATGAGAAGTGTCTGAGTGTCTAGAAATTATTCACAAAGAACTGGCTAGCACAGTGCCTGGCACATTAAGTTGGGGATTAATAAGAATCTGCTGAATGTTAAATAATTGACTTTTCAGCTGACAGTTTAAAAGATGTATAGAGATTAAAGACAAGATGGGGAAGGACACGATAAATAGAGAAAAACTTTTATGCAGAAAACGCTTTAATGTTGCACTCTGGTGTATGCAGTAGTTTAGTGAGACCAATGAGGTCAAAGCCTCAGGCAAGTCTTGACTCCTAGAGGCCTTGTACATCAGGTGAGGATTTTGAGTTTTACCCTGACATATATGGGGATCATATTTGTATTTTAGAAAAATGACTCTGGAAGAATTTGCAGAAGGAAATGATGGAATCCTTGTGAACATGTCAGAGGGATACAATAATAATCTATGCAAAGAAAGCCTGAACTGTGGCCATTTCAGAAAGAAGTGAGGCATATTGGAAACAATTTAGGAGGTAACAATTTTTCTGTAACAGAATATAAGACAGAGGAAAGTGTCTAGACACATTCTTAGGATACTGTCATGAAAAGTCAGTTGATAGCGACACTATTTGCTGAAAATTTAAGAGGAAATTGCACAAGAAAGTGGCTGTAGAGTATTTGTGTCCCCCCAAATTCATATGTTAAAATCTAATTCGCAATGTGTTGGTATTTGGAGGTGTGGCCCTTTAGGAGGTGATTAGGTCATGAGGATGGAGCCCTCATGAAAGAGATTAGTGCCCTAATAAAAGAGAACCCAGGGAAATTTCCTGCCCCTTCTGACATATGAGGACAATGAGAAGACAGCCCTCCATCTATGAACCAGGAAGCAGGCCCTCACCAGACACTGAATCTGGAGGCACCTTGATCTTGGATTTCCCAACCTCCAAAACTCTGACAAAAGAAATTAGTATTTATAAGCTGTCCTGTTTCTAGTATTTTGTTGTAGCAGCTGAGGACTAGGACAAAAAGGAAACAAACTAAGATGATATGTTGAGTCTTAAATATTTGTGTAGTATCTAGGAGTATACATTTAGCTGGCCATAGGAAAAACTGATATGAGACAGAGTCTATTAAATCTAAAAACTTGAAACCATCATTTTTTCATATAGTGTTTGAAATTGTGGTTATTTGAGAGATTACCTAAGAAGAGTACAAAGGAAAAAGGGCAGAGAATAGGACTACAGAAAAAGTCAATTTATAAGAAAACGAAATGCCAATGAAACAAAAAAGTATGCAGAGGGAAAGAGGGATGTGAGAAGAACCAGAAAAGTAGATGTTATTGAAGAGGAGAGACGGAGGTGAGTTTAAAGAAATAAATTGTCAATAATGCAAAGTTCTACAAAAGGTCAATTATAATGAGGAGGAAAGCCAGTATTATTTATTGATTGCCCATATAAACAAGTCAATAAGCTTGATTCTGTACATAATTTATCTCACTGACAATCTTAAAAACCTTGAGTTATGTATTCCTTCACTTATCTTGCACCAGGAAATGTGGCCTCCAAGAATTGTGACTTTCATAATATGCATGAGAAAGAGAAATCAAACACAAGTCAACTGGTCCTAAGGCCCTTATTCTTATAAAAATAACATAAAAAATAAAACACTAAGCTTCCCAGAAAGTTAAAATTTTTATTCACTAGTCAAAAATTCTAAATGAGGATGATAAGCTTTCTGGCTTGGACAGTATAAGGCTAGAAACCAATGATGACTGTATTTGTTTGCCATGAACAAGAATTTAGATATGCACAAAGAGCAATAATTTGTCTCTGATTGGCCCCACAGTTCTAGGCTTCACATGGGAAATGGGAGGCTCAGGTCTGGGCAAATTACAGCCATTTCCACCACATGAAATACAACAATGTCACGGTACCTTCTTCACATACAGACTACTACCACAAGGAAACCAGTTATCCACCTCCTCCCTCTCCAGCCACCAATGAATTTTGTGCACTACTGTCAGATTATATTTTCTAAAATTTGTGCCCCTTCATTTTTCAGGCAACTAGAAAACAATGTTATGGTTGTTCACTATCTCTGGAAGTTCACATTTCAGAGCTAGGTATTCAAGTCTATTCACAATATTTTCTCAGGTTTATCTTCACCTTTATCATACCCACAGATATTCAGTGAAACTGAACTTGTCTCAGATTTATGCAGACATTCTGAGTTTTCACCTCCGTGCTCACTCAGTTTCCCTGTAGCTTCCTACATAACTCCTATGAGTGCTTCAATGGCCTCCTAAATAACACTTCCTCCTTAAAACTATTTTTATTTATTCAAAACTGCTACCTATTAACAAAAATAATTTGCATGATCATTATCGAGGTAACATTAAGCGCTTGAGGTAAATATAATTAATTAGTTACAATCATAATCATTGCCTTAATTGCTATATACATATGTATACATTATGGTTTCTTACAGGAAAACACAATGAAAATATTGTATCTTAAATGCCCACTGTTCACATTCCAAACTATATTTCTACTCTGGTATTAAGTGTATTATCTCTAATTAAAACTCATACTGATAACTTATTTTTGGATTATTAATATCTTCTTGAATATTTGATTAATGACTCTGTACAAGCATGCTTTCTACATAGCTCTCAGCATTTGGCAGGAGTAAAAGATTCCTACTAACAACTGTTTTCCATTTAAACATTAAAGTTCTAAGAAACGTTTCAAAGGAGTTTCTATTTCTATAAAATTTATTCTGACCCTGGAAAAATTTCCAGCTATACAAAAAACATAATCTTTATGATAGCTTACTTTCTTCATCTTAAGGAAAGTTTGGAGGAGGAGCAGAGTTGCAACAGGCTGCTTACAGGCTATCCAAGTGAAAGGGTTGACCTAAAGTTAGAGATGTAAGTGCGGAACTTGGAAGTGAACGTGAATCGAGATTTAACCAGATGAATCACTCATACTGAAGGATCACTGAAGCCATAAGTCAGTAGGACAATTAGTATGGAAGTATAAATGCTGAAGGAAAATAAAAATTGTCAATACCTGTGGGAGGGAAGAAGAGAGACGACTCAGAATAACATGAGAGATGACTCATAGAATAACATGATAAAAAGGAGAAACAATGTAATGGAAGGTCATGGTTGACAAGGGAGGAGTCCCTGACTGTAATTAATACACTGTTTTCCCTGTTATCTGCAGCTTTGCTTTCTGCATTTTCAGTTACCCACTGCCAAGCACAGTTCAGTACAATAAGTAAGTATAGCACAATAAGATATTTGGGGGAGAGAGAGACTATAATCACATAACTTTTATTACAGTACATTGTTATTATATTTTGATTTTATTACTTATTGTGGTTAATCTTTTATTGTGTCTAATTTATAAATTAAACTTTATCATAGGTATGATGTATAAAAAATAGTATAGATAAGGTTCACTTCTTTTTGTGGTTTCAGTTATACAATGAATGTCTTGGAACATATCTCTTATAAGTAAGGAGGGATTACTGTATTTCAAGGACTTTAGAGAGTGTAGAGAATAAAGTCTCATTGTGCAGTCATCAGTGACAGTGGAGAGAGTCTACAGGAGCAGTGGAAGTGGAAACTAGAGCAGCATAGAGGTAAAGCTGAGTGAGTGGAATACAGGTTACTGTTTGAGGAAGATAAGTGGCAAAAATCTTTTTTTGAAACATAGCTCAAAGGTGATCTAAAGATAGTTTGGGGGCTTTGTTGTTTTGATGCTTTATTTGCTAAATTATGTTTTTGTTTCATTGCTGTTGTTGTTGGGTTGTTGCATATTCCATTTTTGTTTTGATTAAGCTCTATTTATCTCTTTAAATTCCTTTTATTTTATTCTTAACTTGCAGTCGTCCCCACCAATTTCATATCTATAACATCTCCAAGACTCTTCTTGTTAAGGTTGCTATAATTTCCATGCTATCAAATATCAGGAATCACTTCTCTGTCCCTACCATATTTGAAATTTAAACTGCATTTAAAATAATTGATTATTCCCTCCTTCTTGAAATGCTTTCTTTTCTTGGCTTCTATGACTCAACTTTTTCCTGCTTTCCTTCTACTTTCCTCAATATACTTCTTTCTTGTCTCTTCCTCCTAGCCTTAACCTCCAACTGTTCACAGACTCCAGATTTGATCATAAATCATCTCATCTCTGTGTTTTCCTTATCTCTGGGAAATCCTGGCTTTAATACCTTCTCCTGGTCAATAACTCTCAAATCTGTATTTGTTCTGGACTACTCTCTTGAATGTCAGATTCACATTCAACTGCCTAGTTAACATCACCATTGCCTATTTAAAAGAAATCTCAATTAGGGAGGGGGCGGAGCAAGATGGCCGAATAGGAACAGCTTCAGTCTCCAACTCCCAGCGCGAGCGACACAGAAGACCGGTGATCTCTGCATTTTCAACTGAGGTACTGGGGTCATCTCACTAGGGAGTGCCGGACAATCGGTGCTGGTCAGCTGCTGCAGCCTGACCAGCGAGAGCTGAAGCAGGGCGAGGCATCGCCTCACCTGGGAAGCGCAAGGGGGAAGGGAATCCCTTTTCCTAGCTAGGGGAACTGAGACACACAACACCTGGAAAATCGGGTAACTCCCACCCCAATACTGAACTTTAAGCAAACGGGCACACCAGGAGAATATATCCCACACCTGGCCAGGAGGGTCCCACGCCCACGGAGCCTCCCTCATTGCTAACACAGCAGTCTGCGGGAGATCTAACCAAAAGGCAGCAGCGAGGCTGGGGGAGGGGCGCCCGCCATTGCTGAGGATTAAGTAGGTAAACAAAGCCACTGGGAAGCTCGAACTGGGTGGAGCTCACAGCAGCTCAAGGAAACCTGCCTGTCTCTGTAGACTCCACCTCTGGGGACAGGACACAGCTAATAAACAACAGGGGAAGCAGCAGAGGCCTGTGCAGACGCGAACGACTCTGTCTGACAGCTTTGAAGAGAGCAGCGGATCTCCCAACGTGGAGGTTGAGATCTGAGAAGGGACAGACTGCCTGCTCAAGTGGGTCCCTGACCCCTGAGTAGCCTAGCTGGGAGACATCTTCCACTAGGGGCAGTCTGACACCCCACACCTCACAGGGTGGAGTACACCCCTGAGAGGAAGCTTCCAAAGTAAGAATCAGACAGGTACACTCGCTGTTCAGCAATATTCTATCTTCTGCAACCTCTGCTGCTGATACCCAGGCAAACAGGGTCTGGAGTGAACCTCAAGCAATCTCCAACAGACCTATAGCTGAGGGTCCTGACTGTCAGAAGGAAAACTATCAAACAGGAAGGACACCTATACCAAAACCCCATCAGTACGTCACCATCATCAAAGACCAGAGACAGATAAAACCACAAAGAAGGGGAAAAAGCAGGCCAGAAAAGCTGGAAATTCAAAAAATAAGAGCGCATCTCCCCCTGCAAAGGAGCGCAGCCCATCGCCAGCAACGGATCAAAGCTGGTCAGAGAATGACTTTGACGAGATGAGACAAGAAGGCTTCAGTCCATCAAACTTCTCAGAGCTAAAGGAGGAATTACGTACCCAGCGCAAAGAAACTAAAAATCTTTTTTTTTTTTTTTTTTTTTTTTGAGACGGAGTCTTGCTCTGTCGCCCCGGCTGGAGTGCAGTGGCCGGATCTCAGCTCACTGCAAGCTCCACCTCCCAGGTTCACGCCATTCTCCTGCCTCAGCCTCCCGAGTAGCTGGGACTACAGGCGCCCGCCACTGCGCCCGGCTAGTTTTTTGTATTTTTTAGTAGAGACGGTGTTTCACTGTGTTAGCCAGGATGGTCTCGATCTCCTGACCTCGTGATCCGCCCGTCTCGGCCTCCCAAAGTGCTGGGATTACAGGCTTCAGCCACCGCGCCCGGCCAACAAACTAAAAATCTTGAAAAAAGAGTGGAAGAATTGACAGCTAGACTAATTAATGCAGAGAAGGTCATAAACGAAATGACAGAGATGAAAACCATGACACGAGAAATACGTGACAAATGCACAAGCTTCTGTAACCGACTCGATCAACTGGAAGAAAGAGTATCAGCGATTGAGGATCAAATGAATGAAATGAAGCGAGAAGAGAAACCAACAGAAAAAAGAAGACAAATAAATGAACAAAGCCTGGAAGAAGCATGGGATTATGTAAAAAGACCAAATCTACGTCTGATTGGGATGCCTGAAAGTGAGGGGGAAAATGGAACCAAGTTGGAAAACACTCTTCAGGATATCAGCCAGGAGAACTTCCCCAACCTAGTAGGGCAGGCCAACATTCAAATTCAGGAAATACAGAGAACGCCACAAAGATACTCCTCCAGAAGAGCAACTCCAAGACACATAATTGCCAGATTCACCAAAGTTGAAATGAAGGAAAAAATCTTAAGGGCAGCCAGAGAGAAAGGTCGGGTCACCCACAAAGGGAAGCCCATCAGACTAACAGCAGATCTCTCGGCAGAAACTCTACAAGCCAGAAGAGAGTGGGGGCCAATATTCAACGTTCTTAAAGAAAAGAATTTTAAACCCAGAATTTCATATCCAGCCAAACTACGTTTCATAAGTGAAGGAGAAATAAAATCCTTTACAGATAAGCAAATGCTTAGAGATTTTGTCACCACCAGGCCTGCCTTACAAGAGACCCTGAAGGAAGCCCTAAACATGGAAAGGAACAACCGGTACCAGCCATTGCAAAATCATGCCAAAATGTAAAGACCATCGAGGCTAGGAAGAAACTGCATCAACTAACAAGCAAAATAACCAGTTAATATCATAATGGCAGGATCAAGTTCACACATAACAATATTAACCTTAAATGTTAATGGACTAAATGCTCCAATTAAAAGACACAGACTGGCAAACTGGATAAAGAGTCAAGACCCAGCAGTCTGCTGTATTCAGGAGACCCATCTCACATGCAGAGACATACATAGGCTCAAAATAAAGGGATGGAGGAAGATCTACCAAGCAAATGGAGAACAAAAAAAAGCAGGGTTTGCAATCCTAGTCTCTGATAAAACAGACTTTAAACCATCAAAGATCAAAAGAGACAAAGAAGTCCATTACATAATGGTAAAGGGATCAATTCAACACGAAGAGCTAACTATCCTACATATATATGCACTCAATACAGGAGCACCCAGATTCATAAAGCAAGTCCGTAGAGACTTACAAAGACACTTAGACTCCCATACAATAATAATGGGCGACTTCAACACTGCACTGTCAACATTAGACAGATCAACGAGACAGAAAGTTAACAAGGATATCCAGGAATTGAACTCATCTCTGCACCAAGCGGACCTAATAGACATCTATAGAACTCTCCACCCCAAATCAACAGAATATACATTCTTCTCAGCACCACATCACACTTATTCCAAAATTGACCACATAATTGGAAGTAAAGCACTCCTCAGCAAATGTAAAAGAACAGAAATTATAACAAGCTGTCTCTCAGACCACAGTGCAATCAAACTAGAACTCAGGACTAAGAAACTCAATGAAAACCACTCAACTACATGGAAACTGAACAACCTGCTCCTGAATGACTACTGGGTACATAACGAAATGAAAGCAGAAATAAAGATGTTCTTTGAAACCAATGAGAACAAAGAAACAACATACCAGAATCTCTGGGACACATTTAAAGCAGTGTGTAGAGGGAAATTTATAGCACTAAATGCCCACAAGAGAAAGCAGGAAAGATCTAAAATTGCCACTCTAACATCACAATTAAAAGAACTAGAGAGGCAAGAGCAAACACATTCAAAAGCTAGCAGAAGGCAAGAAATAACTAAGATCAGAGCAGAACTGAAGGAGATAGAGACACAAAAATCCCTCCAAAAAATCAATGAATCCAGGAGCTGGTTTTTTGAAAAGATCAACAAAATTGACAGACCGCTAGCAAGACTAATAAAGAAGAAAAGAGAGAGGAATCAAATAGACGCAATAAAAAATGATAAAGGGGATATCACCACCGACCCCACAGAAATACAAACTACCATCAGAGAATACTATAAACACCCCTACGCAAAACAACTAGAAAATCTAGAAGAAATGGATAATTTCCTGGACACTTACACTCTCCCAAGACTAAACCAGGAAGTTGAATCCCTGAATAGACCAATAGCAGGCTCTGAAATTGAGGCAACATTTAATAGCCTACCCACCAAAAAAAGTCCAGGACCAGATGGATTCACAGCTGAATTCTACCAGAGGTACAAGGAGGAGCTGGTACCATTCCTTCTGAAACTATTCCAATCAATAGAAAAAGAGGGAATCCTCCCTAACTCATTTGATGAGGCCAACATCATCCTGATACCAAAGCCTGGCAGAGACACAACAAAAAAAGAGTATTTTAGACCAATATCCCTGATGAACATCGATGCAAAAATCCTCAATAAAATACTGGCAAACCGGATTCAGCAGCACATCAAAAAGCTTATCCACCATGATCAAGTGGGCTTCATCCCTGGGATGCAAGGCTGGTTCAACATTCACAATTCAATAAACGTAATCCAGCATATAAACAGAACCAAAGACAAGAACCACATGATTATCTCAATAGATGCAGAAAAGGCTTTTGACAAAATTCAACAGCCCTTCATGCTAAAAACGCTCAATAAATTCGGTATTGATGGAATGTACCTCAAAATAATAAGAGCTATTTATGACAAACCCACAGCTAATATCATACTGAATGGGGAAAAACTGGAAAAATTCCCATTGAAAACTGGCACAAGACAGGGATGCCCTCTCTCACCACTCCTATTCAACACAGTGTTGGAAGTTCTGGCTAGGGCAATCAGGCAAGAGAAAGAAATCAAGGGTATTCAGTTAGGAAAAGAAGAAGTCAAATTGTCCCTGTTTGCAGATGTCATGATTGTATATTTAGAAAACCCCATCATCTCAGCCCAAAATCTCCTTAAGCTGATAAGCAACTTCAGCAAAGTCTCAGGATACAAAATTAATGTGCAAAAATCACAAGCATTCTTATACACCAGTAACAGACAAGCAGACAGCCAAATCAGGAATGAACTTCCATTCACAATTGCTTCAAAGAGAATAAAATACCTAGGAATCCAACTTACAAGGGATGTAAAGGACCTATTCAAGGAGAACTACAAACCACTGCTCAGTGAAATCAAAGAGGACACAAACAAATGGAAGAACATACCATGCTCATGGATAGGAAGAATCAATATCGTGAAAATGGCCATACTGCCCAAGGTTATTTATAGATTCAATGCCATCCCCATCAAGCTACCAATGAGTTTCTTCACAGAATTGGAAAAAACTGCTTTAAAGTTCATATGGAACCAAAAAAGAGCCCGCATTGCCAAGACAATCGTAAGTCAAAAGGACAAAGCTGGAGGCGTCACGCTACCTGACTTCAAACTATACTACAAGGCTACAGTAACCAAAACAGCATGGTACTTATACCAAAACAGAGATATAGACCAATGGAACAGAACAGAGTCCTCAGAAATAATACCACACATCTACAGCCATCTGATCTTTGACACACCTGAGAGAAACAAGAAATGGGGAAAGGATTCCCTATTGAATAAATGGTGCTGGGAAAATTGGCTAGCCATAAGTAGAAAGCTGAAACTGGATCCTTTCCTTACTCCTTATAAGAAGATTAATTCAAGATGGATTAGAGATTTAAATGCTAGACCTAATACCATAAAAACCCTAGAAGAAAATCTAGGTAGTACCATTCAGGAAATAGGCATGGGCAAGGACTTCATGTCTAAAACACCAAAAGCAATGGCAGCAAAAGCCAAAATTGACAAATGGGATCTCATTAAACTAAAGAGCTTCTGCACAGCAAAAGAAACTACCATCAGAGTGAACAGGCAACCTACAGAATGGGAGAACATTTTGGCAATCTACTCATCTGACAAAGGGCTAATATCCAGAATCTACAAAGAACTCAAACAAATATACAAGAAAAAAACAAACAACTCCATCAAAAAGTGGGCAAAGGATATGAACAGACATTTCCCAAAAGAAGACATTCATACAGCCAACAGACACATGAAAAAATGCTCATCATCACTCGCCATCAGAGAAATGCAAATCAAAACCACAATGAGATACCATCTCACACCAGTTAGAACAGCAATCATTAAAAAATCAGGAAACAACAGGTGTTGGAGAGGATGTGGAGAAATAGGAACACTTTTATACTGTTGGTGGGATTGTAAACTAGTTCAACCATTATGGAAAACAGTATGGCAAATCCTCAAGGATCTAGAACTAGATGTACCATATGACCCAGCCATCCCACTACTGGGTATATACCCAAAGGATTATAAATTATTCTACTACAAAGACACATGCACACGTATGTTTATTGTGGCACTATTCACAATAGCAAAGACTTGAATCAACCCAAATGTCCATCTGTGACAGACTGGATTAAGAAAATGTGGCACATATACACCATGGAATACTATGCAGCCATAAAAAAGGATGAGTTTGCATCCTTTGTAGGGACATGGATGCAGCTGGAAACCATCATTCTTAGCAAACTATCACAAGAAGAGAAAACCAAACACCGCATGTTCTCACTCATAGGTGGGAACTGAAAAATGAGATCACTTGGACTCGGGAAGGGGAACATCACACACTGGGGCCTATCCTGGGGAGGGGGGTGGGGGGAGGGATTGCATTGGGGAGTTATACATGATATAAATGATGAATTGATGGGTGCTGATGAGTTGATGAGTGCAGCACACCAACATGGCATAAGTATACATATGTAACAAACCTGCACGTTATGCACATGTACCCTAGAACTTAAAGTATAATAAAAATAAATAATAAATAAATAAATAAAAGAAATCTCATTCAAGATATGGGAGCTCCACCAGGTGGTATGTTCCCTGGGAAGCCACTGGGTCCCCCACCACCTCCACTGGGGCTCCCAAGCTAGCTAGGCTTTGCTTCTTCAGGAAGCTCCAGGTTCTCTGGGACCTTATAATAGTACCTTGATGGAAAAGTTGAAGTCATATTTTCAGGCTTGCTTTGCTTCTCTGGTGAGTCGGAACTATGTCAATGGCACCAATCAGAAAGAAATTCAAACTGGTGTTGATCAGTGTATCCAGAAGTTTCTGGATATTGCAAGACAGACAGAACGTTTTTTTCTTCAAAAAGATTGTAATTATCTGAAACCAGACAATGCTATCAAGGAGGATTTCTTAGAACTAAGGAATGAATTATGGTGGAAAGACATGCTGGTCCAGAGCTTGACACAGTTGAGGCATTCGTGGAGGTGCTGGAGGACATCAATGTGCAGCACAAAAAGCCAGCTGACATCCCTCAGGGTTCGTTGGCCTATCTTGAGTAGGCATCTGCCAATATACTTGCACCTCTGAAGCCAATCTGAGCAAAAGGACAAAGACTGTCAGCACGAGAGTGGCTGGTATCTGAGACAACTCTATGCAGACACTTTTTGCCACACATCCCTTCTTGTGGACTTGACATTTTGGAAGAACTCTGCCAGAAAATGAGTTGATTTTAGTTTTACGCTCCCATCTAAAATTTTTTCGCTATTTTTATAGCTGTTAATTTCTTGGGTACTTTATAAAAATGTCTCTGGCTTGGGCAAACCAAGTAAATTTTTTTATCTTTAGCAAAGTTTTAGAGTATTACTGTCATGTCACTTATAGATTATTTTTTATAATTTTTCCATGTTTTAAAAAAACTTTTTTATGACTTTTCATCTTTTTATATATGTTCTCGATTGTAACATTAGTCTGATCTCATGTAAAAATTATAATAGCCTGAGAATCAGGGGATGAGGATTTTGGTTGTAGGACTTTTATGATAATTACCCCATTCAGTGGTAGTGTAGAAAAATACGAAAGTTTGCTCTGTTTCAAGACTTCAAACTACCCCAAGAAGAATTTAATGCAACAACATTTGTAATGCTTACATGGAAAATAAACAATATGCTCCTGAATGACTTTCAGGAAAACAATAAAATTAAAGCAAAAATAAAAAAAATTCTTTGAGATAAAACCGGAACACAAAATATCAACATCCTTTGGATGCAGCAAAAACATGGTTAAGAGTAAAGTTTATAGGGCTAAACACCTACATCAAGAAGTTAGGAAGATCTCAAATTAACCATCTAGCATCATGACTAAAGGAACTGGAAAAACAAGAACAAACTGCCCCCAAAGCTAGCAGCAGAAGAAAAATCACTAAATTCAGTCCAGGACAGAATGAAATTGGGACCCAAAAATCCATACAAATAATCAATAAAGCCAAAGGTTGGCTATTTGAACTAATAAACAAGATCAATAGGCTGGAGCTGGATTAATGAAGAAAAAAAGGAGAAGATCCAAATAAGCACAATCAGAAAAAAAAGGTGATGTTATAACCAATACCACAGAAATACAAAAGATCCTCAGAGACTATTAGGAACATCTCTATATACATAAACTAGAAAATCTAGAAGAAATGGTTAAATTTCAGGAAACACAAAACCTCCCAAGATCGAATCAGGAAGAAACTGAAACTGAACAGATTAATAATGAGTTTCAAAATTGAATCTGTAATGTAAAACCTACCAACCAAAAAAAGCCCTGAACATGATAGATTCACAGCTGAATTCCACCAGATGTACAAAGAAATGTAGGTATCAATCCAACTGCAATTATTACAAAAAATTGAGGAGGAGGGACTCCTCTCCAACTCATTCTACAAAGCCAGCATTATCCTGATACTAAAACCTGACAAAGACATAACAAAAAAAAAAAAGTAAGAAAGAAAAGAAAACTACAGGCCTACATCACTGATAAATATAGATGCAAAAATCCTCAATGAAATTTGAGCCAACCAAATCCAGCAGCACATCAAAAAGTTAATCTACCACAATAAAGTAGGCTTTATTCCTAGGATGCAAGGTTGGTTCCACATATGGAAATCAACAAATATAATTCATTACATAAACAGAAAAGAAAAATCATATAATCATCTAAAAACATGCAGAAAAAGCTTTTGATGCAATCTAACATCACTTTATGATGAAAACCCTTTACAAACTAGGCATCAAAGGAATATATCTGAAAATAATAAGAGCCATCTATGACAAACCCACAGCCAACATCGTATTGAACAGGTGAAAGCTGGAAGCATTCCCCTTAAGAACTGGAACAAGACAAGGATGCTCACTCTCACCACTCCTATTCAGTACAGTACTGGAAGTCCGAGCCAAAACAGTCGTCAAGAGAAAGTATTTCTCTTTGTGAACAATATGATTGTATACCTAGAAAACCCTAAATATTCTGAGGAAAGGCTCCTAGAACTGAGAAGTGACTTAAGCAAAGTTTCAGGACACAAAAATAACGTACAAAAATCAGTAGCATTTCTATATAAGAATAATGTCCAAACTAAGAGTCAAATCAATAACATAATTCCATTTAAAATAGCCACAAAAACAATAGCTAGGAACTGATCTAACTATGGTGATGAAAGAACTCTACAAGGAGAATTACAGAACACTGCTGAAAAAAAACTTAAAAAACATAGCTGACACAAACAAATGGAAAAACATACCATGCTGGTGGATGGATTGAAAGAACCAATATTTGTAAAATGGCCATACTCCCAAAAGCAATCTACAGATTCAATGCTGTTCCCATCAAACTACCAATGTCATTTTTCACAGAATTAGAAACAACTATTCTAAAATTCATATAGAACCAAAAAAAGAGCCCAAATGGCCAAAACAATCCTAAGCAAAAAGAACAAAGTGAGAGGCATCACTTTACTCAATTTCAAATTATACTACAAGGCTACAGTAACCAAAATGGCTTAGCAAAGCCATTGGTAAAGGTACAAAAACAGACATATGGGTCAATGGAACAGAACAGAGAACCCAGAAGTAAAACCACACACTAACAACCAGTTGATCCTTGACAGTCAACAAAAATAAGCAATGAGGAAAGGACTTCTTATTCAATAAATGGTGCTGGGATAACTGACTAGCCATATTCAGAAGAATGAAACTGGATCTCTACCTTTCACTATATACAAAAATTAACTCAGGATGGATTAAATATTTAAATCTAAGACCTACAACTGTAAAAAATCCTCAGAGAAAACCTAGGAAATACCCTTCTCAACATCAGCCTTGGTAAAAATATTTATGGTAAGTCCTCAGAAGCAACTGCAACAAAACCAAAACTTGACACGTGAGACCTAATTAAACTAAAGAGCTTCTGCAGAGCAAAAGAAAAGGTCAACAGAGTAAAGAGACAACCTACAGTATGGGAGAAAATGTTTGCGAACTATGCATCTGACAAATTTCTAATATCCAGAATCTACAATGAATTTAAGCAACTCAACAAGTCAAAAACTAATACCCCCATTAAAAAGTGGGTAAAGAAATGAACAGACACTTTTCAAAATAAGACATACAAGGGGCCAACAAACATATGAAAAAATGTTCATCATCACTAATCATCAGAGAAATGGAAATGAAAACCACAGTGAGATACCATCTCATACCAGTCAGCATGACTATTATTAAAAAGTCAAAAAACAGATGTTGGCAAGGCTGCAGAGTAAAGGTAACATTTATACATTGTTAGTGGGTGTGTCAATTGGTTTTATCGCTATAGAAAGTAGTTTGGAGATTTCGCAAAGAACTAAAAATAGAACTACCATTTGACCCGCTAGTCTCATTACTTGGTATATACCCAAAGGCAAATAAATTATTCCACCAAAAAGACAGATGCAACTCGTATGTCCATTGCAGCACTATTCACCAAAGCAAAGACATGGAATCAACCTAGGTGCCCACCATCACTGGACTGGATCAAGAAAATGAGGTACTTATCCAGCATGAAATACCACACAGCCATAATTAGAATGAAAACATGTCCTTTGCAGCAACATGGATGCAGCTGGAGGCCATCATTCTAAGTGAATTAATAGGGGAACAGAAAGCCGAAACACATGTTCTCACTTATAAGTAAGAGATAAACATTAGGTAGTCATGAACATAAGGATGGGACCAATGGACACTGGGGACTACAGGAGTAGGGAGAGAGGATAGTTGAAAAACTACCTATTGGGTACTGTTGGGTACCTATTGGGTACTATGCTCACCACTTGGGTGATGCGTTTTCCACCTGACCCCAAACCTCAACATCATGCAATATACCCTTGTAACAAACCTGTACATGTACCCCTAAATCTAAAATAAAACTTGAAAAAAAGTTAAATAATTATCAAATATTATATGCTCTGAGAATTCTGTCTTCCTACTCCCCCATCATACCTTTTCCCTACATTCTGCAATCCCTTACCTCACCTTTCATGTCTCTTCTAGCACAGTAAACTATTAACCAGTTTGGCTTGCTCAAGCCCAAACCTAGGGTTACCTTTGGTTTCTCACCTTAAATCCATTATCAAGTTCTATTGACCCTGCTTTCCAAAACTTTCCCTAATTTATCCATGTTGATGCATCTGCACTACTACCATCTCAGTCCAAGCCAACATAATTCTCACTTGGACTAGGCAATAACCTTCAATTGCCTCCTGACTAACACTCTTGCCCCACTTCAATCCATTTTACACATGACAGATGAAAGTACCTTCTAAAACATAAATCAGATCAATCGACTGCCCTGTCCATTATACTTAAAGTGAACTCTAAAACGTGGCAAATTCTTTTCTAAATAGCCCTAAACCATCAAATTCTAGCCTACTCAAAAGTCTTCATCCCATGCCACTCTTCACATTGCCTAATATTTTCTAAACTCCTTCACAGTTTACTAGTATCTGCTTGGAATCCATTCTTCTCTGAAATTTGACTTGTGTAGTTTTTCCTGTTATTCAACCACATTTGATTGTCTCTACTAACAGGTATAAAGAAAAAGAAATTTCCCTAAACATTAGTTGTATACCAGATAGCATGGACAAAATTACTTTTCTCAAGTAGAGAAATCACATTCAGAACACTACCTGCATGCAAATGGGTTGCTATCTGATTAATTTTATAATATTCCTCTTTCCTTCTTCAGCCTCTGCCTCTCTTCTGCACAAGACAAACAGATAACTTTAATGGGGATGTGATATGAGTAACCATCTCTGCTTCTTGGAAGCACTTGATTGTGCTACAAACATTTGAAATCCCTCCAGGAGAGCTGTATTGTTTTGTTTACTCTTAGGGCAAGAAGAGGCAGTTACAAGGGCCTTCAATTTGACCCTTCTTGTTAACTAAATATGTCAGGGAACAAATGTGGGTATATTCTTTAATTGCTGAGAATATCCCTTCTAGCAGTTGCCTGATCTTTCAGAGTCAAGCAGCAGCTGCAGCTGGCAATCTAACTTGCTCCAGGATTTGTCATACCCATTCATGTGTTATGAAAACATAATATGTCATTTAGACATGACGGGTTCTAAACTATTTTGTTGTGCCTGATGCCATCAACATCAGCTTCAGAATATGGATCCTCACTTGTATGTAGACAAAGACAATGACTTACACAACCATTTTTCCATCTTACTGAGATAAATTCATATGACTCTCCAGACACTCATACAGCCTTGGGTTATGCAATGTATAGTAATTAACATTGCACCTTCTTGATTGTACTGCCTTTGTGGCTAAACCAAACCAATACAGTGATCATTCAGATCAAATTAATCAACAAATCCCAAACTGGAGTTATCTGTGCCCTTCAAGTTTTGTCTGTTTGTAGAGGAGAGTAGACCATAGAACGTATCTCCTTTGGGAATGGGATTTTAGTCCCATCTATTGCCGTTGTAATTATTGGCAATGAAACCAAAGATCAGCAGTTCATTCTAAACTCCCTTGAGAAGGTGATAATGGATAATAGACTGACCTTAGATTACATCTTGTCCATCTCAAATGAGACCTACTGATCCTCTTAGCACTTATTAACAGTTGACTGGGTCCACAATCTCGTGGGGCATAGTTGAGGTCAATACTGCAGATTGGTCTCAAACTGCTGCTTGAAATTTTGTTGAGAGTATCCTTAATTACATGCAGTATGAAACAAATTAAATGGATTTGGATTTAGCCTCTGTTTATCAGATTAATCAGAGTGGCCAATGGAGTGCACATACATGTGAAAATGTGAGTTTGGCTAAGAATAATTAGGGCGAAGGGGATTTATGGAAAGGCAATTTGCCATGAACTCTGAGCAAAACTGCATGATCTTGTATTCCATGAGTAGAAGGTCCTGACTGCTCTCAACCTCCAGCATTTGACAAGATTGTGTTTTCAGTGGCCAACTTTCAGGTATGAGGCAATGTTTCTGACAGTCGAAGAGTATGCATGCTATATACAAAATAGGCGATTCACCAAGCTCGTTGTTCTTCAGTTACAACACAAACCCACTGTGTGAACATCATCCACTTGGGCCCTCTGAATTATCCCTTGGGACTTGGGAAATAAGGAGAAATGATGCAAACATGATGCCCATGCTGTTTGCTATGGTGTGAATAATAAAGTTTCCTACCCTGGCCCAGAAATCTCATTTCTCCATGTCTTCTGTGAAACTGTAACAGGTATCCATAAAATTGTAACAGGCTAACTTAGTAGCTTCCAAGGGGAGGAAAATTAAATCCCAGACTTTGACAATAGTGACTGCTAGGTTCAGGTTTTAGTCAACCACCAGAGCACACTGTTAGAGCCTCTCCTATGTGCTCAAGGCAGCACATTAAATCTAGAGTCTTTATTAGAGAGAGAGAGAGAAAGAGAGAGAAGACAGACAGAGAGAGAGACAGATGCCCTTATCACCTTCAGGTTTCTCCTAACATAAACCGGCAAAATCTTATCATTTGGGGCAAGTTTGGTATCTTCTTCTAGGTCACACTTTGTATTTATCTTCCTGTATCTTATAGGACCCTGAGTCTAAATAAATGTCTAGAAAAAAAAATGAGAGGAGGTGGGACTGAGATTTAGAATGATCAACATTCTCTAGAAAGGTGATTACTTCAAAAGAGCTCATCATAGATTCTTCACGCAAGGGAAGCTAATCTTCTCTGGCAGTGGGGAACAACTGCTTCTGATGACAAGGGAGACCGAATGGAATTTGGGAGCCCTTAACTCAGAACCATCCAAGAAAGTACATTCTTGAAAAATCCAGTTTCCAGCCTTGGAATGCAGTGGTGATAGTATTGAGGTGACAACAGACATCTAGCACAAATGTAATAGAAAATAATTTATTGCATAAGTTTCAATATTATATAAAATGATAAGATGAGACATGCCTCAAATGTTGTCCCCCTCTCCAACTCATACCTAATTTGAATTTCATTTATGGGTGTAAGTAAAATTAGAAGTTTGTCTTGTGTTAAAATGGAAATTTAAAAAGTTTAATAAAATATCTATGCTACTTTGAATGAATCAATAAGATGTTTTCTTGAGATCAAGTTTTAAAAAAGGGATAAAGAAACAGAAAATATGGAACTTTAAGTTCTTGAGAGGAATCTATTGCACAAAATAAAAACAAGAGGAGATAAAAGAAAATCCAGATATTGGGGAGATGAACTACCGTTTTGCCCAAGGGTAGGCTGAATGGAGTACAGGGAAAATTTCGTCCTACTTCCAAGGTAAAACAAATACAGTAATTTAAAAGTATCCTTATTACATTGTCACAATAAACTCATAAGTTTAAAAATGGGTCATTTACAGAGAAATTAAGATTTCGTTTTATTTTATAATTAAATTTTTAATCCTTGCAGCATAAAAATAAACAAACTTAACATGATGCTCATGATATAAAAAATAATTATGTTTCTATCAGACAAATTTGAATTCCACTTTGCTTTTCTTAATGGTTAGTAGGATTTTTTCTGTTTTATTTAGAAAAACTTCAATTGATTTTTATTGATTTTTAATGGTCCCTCCTCCTCAAAAATAAAAAGTAGTATGATGTTTCTTTCTCAGTTAACTCATTTACCAGCATTACTGGGAGTCAATAATCTAGAAAGTGATCAAGCAATTGAGAAAGCTGAATTTCTTCCTGTGTTTATTAGGAATATAAAAAAACTGCTGCTAGATTGGACTAGCACACACACAAGTCAACAATGTTGAAGTCCCTAATTCCTTTCCACTAGTTATTAGAAGAGATCCCAGGATATATAAAAGAAATTGTAATCCCCAAAGAAGATATCTAGGCAAAATTGCCTGAATGATGCAAAAAAGATATGTTGGTAAGGAAAAAGAGAAAAGATTAAGATAAACACCAGAGTTTGCAGAGCAAAATGAGAAGAGCTGAGACTAGTAATCCCCTGTTGATATATGATAGGAAGCACCGGTGCACAGTGCCTTTCAAGATACTGGCACTATGAACTGAATTCATTACAGAACATGATTTACCTGTGCTCTGTCTGTGAAGGTACTATGTCAAAAATAATAATGGAGATCAAAAATTTCAATCTCACTGACAGTGCCTAGGGATGATGCCGTAAGATTGTGCTGGCAACTTCATCTTAAAGTTCTGTTTTCAATTATTATAAATTTTCTAAAAAAAAAACACTTTAGTGCTGTTATTTTTCAACTGGTCTCTTGGTGATACTGTAAGAAAGATTGAGCAAAATCTATTCAACTGTTTTGTGTATTTCATCTAGTAAATATTTATTATTTCATGATATTAATCCATAAACGTGTCACAGTATTGTTCCCTGTACTGATCAAAATACATTCCCTGGGATTTAGGATTAGATATATTTTGTAAGCACAATAAATAGTAAATTAAAGTTTTAACACAACAAAAAATGAAAAATAGAAGAGAGGGCAAGAAATATACAGTATAAAACATGATAAAGAGTATTAACCTAAGTCACACTCTTAGGTAAAACATTTGTTATAAGTATATTTTCACCCCAATTTAATAATGTCACATCAAAAACCTGCCTAACGAGTAAGTTTACTTGAATGATTTCTAATGTGTCCCCCAACCTTCCCTAATTGACATCTTACCTAATGTCTACAATTTAATATTTGAAATTTTCTCTTTCAGACTAAAACAGTCAAGTTGGTTGTTGAAAATGGTACATTAAGCTTTTTCAGACCTTTCTCCTTTAATGTAGAGCACGTATATGATTCCTGAGTATGGAACAATCTGGAGACTTCTCAGAAACATAATATTAAATATAGAAAATACATGTCTCATAATGATGCCTACAAGTATGATATCTAAATAAAGTTTTAAAACACACAGATACACAAACTGCACATGCTGGTTACAGACATATGTAAATGTAATAACATGTAAAGTCACGAAAAAGTACGATTTTTAAAAAGTGAATTTCTCTAAAAAGGAAAGAAAAATACCTATAATGAAGAAATTCAAACAATATAAATAAGATAAATATATTTGAATTTAGTTATTTTTAAATATTCTCTGCTTTAAAATAACAATATATCTGTTTTAAATACTCCACAAGACTTAAGATTCTCTCTTCGCTGTTACTATCAAGGTGTCTTAAGATTTACTTAGTTCTTATTATGATAATGTAAAAAATTACTCTATTTTCCAACAAATATCACTATTGTATTCCATGATACATCTTGTCTTTATTTCTGATATTTAAAAATTCTGAACACTGAGAATTCTGAACACTCAGTACTTGCGTGAGTCTTGAGCACAGAGAGATGCAATCACATTTCTCATCATTAGTTGACATTCTCTTCTAACGTTTTGAGGAAATTAAAGCCTATCTATAAGCACAGGCTAATGAAAGGGAATTATAGCAAGTATTAGGAGATAAGTGTGTAAACCAGGAGATGCTTATTAATTATCTGATGATGATTTAATACTAATACATATTAGTCTGTCTTTAGAAAAAAAGCAGATGTAATAAAACCAGCTGCCAACAAGAAAAAAAATGTTCATTATGAGTTTCAGTTACTTGTAAATGTCTATCTGGCAATCTATTAAAATTATATATATATATAAAATAACAGAAGTATTCAAAATACTTAACCAGTATGACATGGGTTTCAGGCAATTAAAAAAGCAGATTGACCCATCAGAACAGAAACTGATTATAAACAAAAGGCAAATCACACCCTTCTCTTAAGGGACTTAGAAAAGGTAAAAAATAATTATAATTTCCTTACTATATATGGTCCTGCTTTCTCATTTAATAGCAATGCTTCTCAAATTTTGATATGCATATGAATCAACTAGGAATCTTGGGAAAATGTAGATTCTGATTCATGACATCTGGAGTGGGTTATAAAACACTGTTATTCAAAGTGTGGTCTTCAGACTATTAAAACAAGTGTCATCTGGGAGTTTGTTGGAAACATACAATGTCACAGCTTTTCCCAAACCTACTGAAGAATAATCTACATTTTAATAAGATCCCTGAATAATTCATATTTCAAATATTAAAAGTAGGAAACACTGTTCTATTTGACATATAACCTGGTACCTATAATTGATCAAAGGCAAAAAAGGGGATGGGGAAAATTTTAGAGAATAAGAAAAACTCAAGAAATGTAAATCAAATACAACATGTGAAACTTGGTATATGAAGTTTGTTGATAGTAAAGAACTATTGTTAATTCCATTAAATTTGATAATTGCATGTAACTATGTAGAAAAAAACAGCAAAATATTAATAACTGTTCAAACTAACCAATGGGTATATGAAGGGTCATACATAAATCTCTCTATTTTGTGTATGTTTGAAATTGCTCATAATAAAAGTTAAACAATCACCAAAGATTATTAATTAAATATTGCAGCTTCTGTGAGTCAGGAATTCTGACACACAGAAGCTTAGGGTCTCTCATGAGGTTGTAGTCAGATGTTGATGAGGCCTGCAATTATGAAAGCTTGACTGGGGTAGTAGGATCCACTCATCACATGGCTATGTGACTAGAAAGTTAGTGCTGGTAAGTTGGTTCCTGTCCACTTGGGCCTCTCCAGGAACTGTTTTAATGTCCTCATGACCTGGTGGCTGGTTTTCTCCAGAGCAAGTAATCTAAGAGATCAAGGTGGGGACTTCACTGTCTTTTATGATCTAACCTTAAAAATCACATCCCATCTCTTCCATTATATTCTATTGGTCACTTGCTTTCAGAGTGTTCCAATTACTGCAAAGGAGAATAAATTAGAGTGGAACAAGATTTGAGGCAAGGACACCAATTTTGACAATTTTTTCTACACCTTTTTTATCTCACTCAAAGATTTTTGGCAAATTACAGAATTTAAAACTAAAAGAATACTTGTCCATCAGATTGGTGACACAGGGTAACTGCTCTAATAATCTCAAATTTTCAGTGGCTTCATACAATAAAACTTTCTTTTTTACTCAGGCAATAGCCATCCAGGTCAGCAAAAGCTGCTGTGTGACCCTCAGCTTTATAGTCTTCTCTGTTCAGCAAATAGAGAAAGGAAGCCATATTTGCCTGTGGGAATTTTTAAGGGCCAGAACTGAAATTGGTGTATGTTACTTATACCAGATTTTATTGGCCGTAATTCAGTCACATAGACACCTCTGAATGCAAAAGAGGCTGTATGACTAGAAGGAAGAAGTTCATTTGTTAAACAACTATCCAGTTTATGTCCTAGGAATCTTCTGATCTGTATGTTTTAATTTATAATGGAAGGATATTGGGGTCCAGGGAGATAAAGGACACATAATGAATGTCAGTCTGGAACCAGAGTTTACATAATTTGATTCCCATTTCAGTTTTCTTGTCTTTCTATCAAATGGTGCCAATTTGTTCTCACTCCTATGTTCATGATTTCTCATTTGTTCTTTAATTGAATTTATTTTATGAATTTAGTCCATTTGGTTATTATAACAAAACGTCATAAACTGAGTAGCTTATAAACAGCAAAAATGTATTTCTCACAGTTTTGAATGTTGGCAAGTTTCAGATCAAGGGGCTAGCAGATTTGATGTCTGGCAAGGGCCCACTTCCCCACTGACAGCTGTCCTTTCACACTAACTACACATGGTGGAAAAACTGAGGGAGTCTCTCTCAAGCCTCTTTTATAAGGGCACTAGTCCCATTCATGAGAGTTCTGGCTCTATTACCTAATCACCTCCTAAAGGCCCTGCCTCCTAATACATCACCTTGAGGATGAGGATTTCAACATGTGAGTTTTGGAGGAATATAAACATTCAGATAATACCAAATACTAAAATGGATTCGAAGCTGAAAAATAAAAATTAAGTTGTTGACAAATTATACAACCAAACATTACTTGAAAGTCAAATTTATTAGGGGTTCAGATGGATACTATGCAAACTATAACTTTATAAAACATACAAAGTGTCTTAAACTATCTTCCTTAAATAAGAAGTGATAAATAAATGGTTTTTAATGGTATGTGCAAAGACAATTCAGTCATGAAAAACCTAGCCTTTGGTATTGACTCGTATGCCACTGCTATACATTTTCTTATTTTCTCACAAACATCAGACTTTCTTAATTGAACAAATATATCATCTCTACCTTGTGATTACAATTCAACAATTAAAACCGCGGAATTAAAAGAAACAACATTTATTTTAGAGCTTGTAGAGTTGTTTATCTTGCCAAATAATTAGAGAAAAGAGGCTCCCCACAGTTCATATGCTGTTTATGAAAGTAATATTGTATAATTTATCACTAGATAAAACACGACAGGCAAGTTCAAAGAAAGTATGGCATATGTAACAGCAAAACATTATCCTTGTCACTATTTCATGGTACAGGAACATGCACTTTCTCTCACCTTAGGCTCCAGTTAACTTTACTATTAATAACTTCAGTATATACCTCACATTGTTTTTCTTTATTTTCCCAAATCACCTATACACATATAAATCTACTTCACATTTTCTTCTACTACCTTTGCTTAAATATGTATCACTGTGTGGTTTACCATTCTTTCAACTTTTCTTTTGCAGTTTATTTCCCATTCTTAGACTTCATAACACATGGTAGATATGGTCTATGTCCTGCTTAAGAAGGTTTATTCCCTTCTTTCACATTTAAAATTTTGCCTTGTCCTCATGAAATAAATAGATTTCTACACTGAATGAAGTTAAATGCTCATAATTCAAAGGTAAATTGTGCTGGGCTACAAATTGACCACTTACACAAAATGTACCTGTTCACAACTCAGATCATCCAGATATATCACTAAAGACGAGTTGATCATAATCTCCAGGAAGTTACAATTTGATAGAAAAGCCCTACCCTAAACCCAGCCTTCTGGAGATGACAAAGGCTTTGAAAGTTAAGTCTAACATTTCTCATTATTTCCTGTGACTTGGAGACCAACCCAGTATAATATTTGGGTTTGAATCACCAATATCTTACACTTCAAAAGGCATAAATAGGTGAAATTGCCTTGAATTCTAGAAAAGTCCAGAAACATAAATTATAAGGCAAAGGCTATTTAGAAACTTAGGAGGTAATATGATGAGGGGTAAATAGAGCATATAGATCTGTTCAAATTCGAACAATATCTTAGAAATAAGTAGATTTAATCATCTGAGGAAGAACAATCTTGTATCAAAAATAGAACCAAAGAACAAAGACACTGGCAAATAGATAGGCTAAGTTTATGCTAATTGATGTCTGTAAAAAAAGATTAAATAGCTTGGAGTTTTTGTTTATTTGTTTTGCACAATTAAGAATACAGAAGAAAATTACTGTTTCCACATTTGGAAAGAAACAACGGAGAATTAGAATTATCACCGGGAAAAGACTGCACAGTTCTCAAACAAGATAGCTGAGGACTCCAAACCTATTCCCATATTATACTGACAAAACAGTACAGAAAAGTAGATTCTAAGTGTAATAATGGCACAAAATAAGTAGCACTTTGAGTACTATCCAGGAAGTGGTACATAATGTCACTTTGAGTACTATCCAGGAAGTGGTACATAATGTTCCTAGGCTGGAGCTCAGGGAGTAGTGGGGAGTGGGTTGGGGGTAACTTATGGAGTCAAAAGAGGAAAAAAGAAAAACTGAGGGATTTGTATTTGTAAAAATACGTAAATCCAGCTATGATTATTTTGAATATCTCAGGGATGCAGACCTCTCCATTCTGCCACTAACCCAGCAGCCAGTCAGTGTAAATAAATTAGAACTACAGATGGTTCCCAACCTATGATGATATGATTTACAATTTTTGTCTTTACAATTGGTGCAAAAGCAATATACATTTAGCAGAAACCATACTTAGAGTCCACATACAACCAATCTGTTTTTCACTTCCATTACTGTATTCAATAAATTATATGAGATATTACCACTTTATTATAAAATAGGCTTTGTGTTAGGTGATTTTGCCCAACTATAGGCTAATGTGAGGGTTCTGAGCACATTTAAGGTAGGCTAGGCTAAGCTATGATTTTTGGTAGTTAAGGGGTAATAAGTATATTTTCAACTTACAATATTTTCAACTTAAAATGGGTTCATTGGCATGTAACCTGCTCATAAGTCAAGGAACATCTGTATCATGATTCATGTTACTTCTCCTCTGCCCATTGGTATCTTTACAAATTTCTTAGACTAGGAGTACGAGCAGTAACTCCCTAAGCAATACTTTGGAGTTGAAATGGCTTTGCAGCAATCCTCGTAGTCATGAAACTTTTCTTACATTCCTTACAGCTGCCAAGGAAGAATGAGATTACCTAGATTAAGAAAAGAAAAGAGATGCAGCCAATAAAAGAATATAAAGATAGTTGGGCGCGGTGGCTCACACCTGTAATCCCAGCACTTTGGGAGGCCGAGGCGGGCTGATCACCTGAGGTCGGGAGTTTGAGACCAGCCTGGCCAACGTGGTGAAACCCTGTCTCTACTAAAAATATAAAAATTAGCTGGGCGTGGTGGCGGGCACCTGTAATCCCAGCTACTCATAGGGAGTCTGAGGCAGGAGAATTGTTTGAACCCGGGAGGGGGAAGTTGCAGGGAGCTGAGATCGCACCATTGCACTCAAGCCTGGGTGACAGGGTGAGACTCTGTCTCAAAAAAAAAAAAATAGATATATATATATAAAGATAGAATACAGAAGCCTAACAAAAGTGCTAGCTAAGAATTGGAATAGACACTGAAAGAAACTAATAGCCAACATAACCTAATCTGAAAAACCATAATTTAGATAAACTGTAAATCAGTTTATCTCACATATTATACATGATTATTGTGTCTATTAATTACAGTCAGGTAAAAATCAGGCAAAAAATCCAACTTTCAGTGCCTGAATCCATGGTAAGTACATGCACCAGGTGTCTGAAAACATGTTTTTTTTAACCAAGGATTTATTACTAAGTAGCTATGTTAAGTTGACAAAAATAGCCATTTGGATCTTAATTTCCTTATCTTGAAAAATGTCATTTTTGTTAGATTACCTCTTTTAACATAAAAGTTCTAAAACTAGACTAAGATTAAGCCTATCAGACTTTTATCACCAAAAGAAATTTAGGGTTAACTTCATGAATCCTTAATTCTTAGCCCTATACTTCACTCAGCCCTTAACTTCAGCTAACATTAGACTCTCTGACATCAAAGGCCATGACAACATTACATGCTGCATGTTTTTAGTATTTCTTCCCCGTTTTTCTTCCTTCTTGATTGTTTTCTTGCCAAGCTGTCTAACATTGTACATTGATTAACATCTAGCAGTCACTGAAGATTGATTTACTGATCAGCATACAGTAGCCTATGAATCTTTTCAGAGTCTATTCTGAATCCCCAGTTTTTGGAAATGGCCAAGGGCCACAAGTCTAATATATTCTAAGTTATAGAATACAGAAAAAGCAATCTGTTCTCAGAGATTAAAAGGAGAAAACCAATATATCTCAGATAGCAATTTGATGGTGTTATATACATTCCTATATAAAATAATTTTTAAATGTTTGCCCTTTTCCATACACACAAACACATACACACATTCACATTCACAATAAACCACAGAGCTCTGCCTACTCTATATTCTCCAGCAAATAGAAGTACAATCTTCCCTATAGAATCTTTTGAATCTAAAAAAAGACAAAAACATTTCATGGAGAAAAAAGGCTTTAAAGGTGGTTAACAAAAAGTAATTTGTACTTTCCATGCAATCACTTGTAGGTTCCTCAGAAATAAATCTATATGAATATATTCAGTAATTCTAGAAAACAGCATTCATTCCCACTTCCAATTTGTCTACCACTGAATAGAAAGGCTACTGAAAATAAAGGAAATGTTTAAACCATAATTTTAAGAGACAGAAAATGAAATAATAGAATCTAGTGGATTGATTTTCTATCCTGCTGCTATCTTACACAGCAATTTTTTCCATTCCCTGAAAATATGTAGAAAGCTTTTCTATGTAAAACACACATGAAAAAAGAACACAAGGCAAAATGTTATTTCAGTTAGCAGTTACTGAGAGTAACTTACTAAATAAATGGCTAAGAATTTTGTTATAATCACACAAAATTGCTCAGATCACCCTGTATTAAATCATAATAAGTGATAATTCCCAAACATCTCATTTGGAGAATAAGCAGATAATAACCAAATAAAAAGAAGTCACATTACTGTGTTATCCTCTCTTTTAGAAAATTTCAGAGACTCAAACATTCTGGCTGGATTGTTTTACAATTCTTCAACAAAGCAATTTTCCTTTGCACCAATTCCTACCTCTGGGTTGAGATCTCTCAATGACCCTTAAACATGTACCTTCCTATATGTAAAAACACACAGCCATATGCAAAGTTTCAGAACAAATATTTACTCAAATGTATAGATACACTCAAGGTATATATTTGAATAGAAAATATATATATATAAATAATATATATATGTATATATTTTTTTCTTTTCTTTTCTGAGATGGAGTCTCACTCTGTTGCCCAGGCTGGAGTGCAGTGGCATGATCACGGCTCACTGAAACCTCCGCTTCCCGAGTTCAAACCATTCTCCTGCCTCAACCTCCTGAATAGCCAGGATTACAGGTGTGCGCAAGCCATCCTCCTGCCTCAACCTCGCGAGTAGCCAGGATTACAGGCATGCGCCACCACACGTGGCTAATTTTTGTATTTTTAGTAGAGATGGGATTTCACCATGTTGGCCAGGCTGCTCTTGAACTCCTGACCTCAAGTGATCCGCCTGCCTTGGTCTCCCAAAGTGCTGGGATTACAGGCCTAAGCCACCATGCCTGGCCTAAGTAAATATTCTTAATGAAATATTTGTTATTTCATGCTTGGGAATTTATTTCTAGGAAAAAGTTGAGTTATTATATACATTTTATATGTCTTAAAGGAGCGGGATGTTCCACAAAGATGGTGGCCCAAATATTGAATCTGGAACAAATATAAAATCAATTCAACTGACCAGTAATAACAGAGTAAGATCTCACCAGACTAACTAATGCAGAGTACATTAAAGTATCTGAATACAATCCAAAAACAGCTACCTGAATGTACTTGTGCATTTGTCATCCCCAATATGTAAAATCAGTTTCTTCAACTAATAGCACTCATTTTTTCCTTATACCCTGAATTATTTAATTTACTATACTGTTTTTCCCATAATCATTGTTCAATATATTTATTTGTTAAACTGAATACTCTGAGCTCAATATATATAAGGTTGATTAACTGTAACTGATTTTAGCAGAGGTACAGAAAATGACTCTTGCCCTGGCCAGATCCTACACACTACTTATATAAAAGTGTACTTCAAAAGATACAGGTCTGCAGGCATGGTCTGAGACATTACAGTGGACAAGAAAATAGCTGACTCACCTTTCCCAGAATTCTCTTTTTCATCACAAATGTAGCAACACTTACTAGCAAGTGGGTTATCTCCTCATAGTGTTTAAGAATCTTTTTGACTAACCTTCCTAAATTTGGGAAAGGAATAGGAAACTCTTTTTTTTTTTTTTTTTTTTTTTTTTTTATTATACTTTAAGTTCTAGGGTACATGTGCATAACGTGCAGGTTTGTTACATATGTATACTTATGCCATGTTGGTGTGCTGCACCCATCAACTTGTCAGCACCCATCAATTCATCATTTATATCTTGTATAACTCCCCAATGCAAGCCCTCCCTCCTCCCCCCTCCCCCCTCCCCATGATAGGCCCCAGTGCGTGATATTCCCCTTCCCGAGTCCAAGTGATCTCATTGTTCAGTTCCCACCTATGAGTGAGAACATGTGGTGTTTGGTTTTCTGTTCTTGTGATAGTTTGCTAAGAATGATGGTTTCCAGCTGCATCCATGTCCCTACAAAGGACGCAAACTCATCCTTTTTTATGGCTGCATAGTATTCCATGGTGTATATGTGCCACATTTTCTTAATCCAGTCTGTCACAGATGGACATTTGGGTTGATTCCAAGTCTTTGCTATTGTGAATAGTGCCGCAATAAACATACGTGTACATGTGTCTTTGTAGTAGAAAACTCTTAATAGCACAGAAAAACACTTTGAGAATTATCCCAGAATCACCTCAATTCTTAAGAACAACAAAATTCTGAAGAATAGAAGAAATAAAGTTTAACTTATCTTCATTTTTTTTCTCAGGGCCGGATGCAAGATAATAGGTCAGTCCCTACTACACAGACAAAACAGGAATGTTCTCAGGGCATTATTTGCTATGTCAATGAGTACCTTTGTTTGAGATCTATGGGAAAAAATTATCTTAGGGTTAAGTACAAGAAATAACAGAAGTGCTTTATGAAGTTACAGAGAAGTTCAAAAGAGATCATATACATTGAAGTATTTAGCACACTGTCCAGCCCATGATGAGTATATAAGTGGTATCATTACTATTATTAATATTATCCAAAATGATTGCCTTATTCATAGTTATAAATGCACAATTCATATAAATTATTTGTTCACAGCTACTAGAAAATGAAAAAGTAATACTTATCCCAGACATTCATTGACTTCCTATAATGTCCCAAAATCCTGCCTTTTTGATAGAATTATTTTACATAATTTTAGTATTATGTTGCCAATACCTTATGATCCCCAGAGAGAAAATAATTTTAGTAAACTTGTGCCCCTAGATGATATAGTTTGAGCCTGGGAGAACATATGCTTAATAGCAATTGAAGGAATACATCAGTCATCCTTCATGGATCAATGCTAACAGTTTATGCTTTTTTGTGACTGTTTTGTTTCTGTTTCTTGTGTGTTTGTTTTCATGGTTGGATGATTTTGTAGTTAAGATATCATGAAGTAAGAGGAGTTCTAGTGAAAGCACAAATAATATATAACTAAAAATAGTCAGTGCAGTGAAATTAACCCAATTCAACCAGGGCAATGTCTTCCTTTGGCTGGTTACTGTAAAATCAGCAAAATGTGATAAAGGAGTAAACCGAGAATAAAGTCCCTGCTGTTAATATTTAGAGTGCTTTAGGATAAAAACAAAACCATTGGGGGTAACAAACAGATGCTCCAAATCAAAGGAGCATGTATAAGGTAATAAATACATAAGGTAGAAGCAATTTGGGAACTGGGCATGATAGAGTAGGCCACTGAGGAGCAAAATGTTTACATAAGAAAGCAAATGACTTTAAGACCTCAGAGGACAGAGACATAAATGTTCTATTTATTTCAGTAAACATATATTGCCACTGCTGTAGATAATAATGTATCTATGGAGAAAAGAAAAAAAAATCCTAATAAATGTACATGTATGAATCTCCCTTAATAAGTGCAGTGGCAAGTGAATTGAAAGCTAAAATGCCCAAATCAATTACCATTACTACTGCTGTCAAAGTATACAAACAATATGTTACCAGCAGGAATGTCTTCTTTTTTCCTTTGCATATACTGGATATAACATCCTGCATGTGAACAAAATCACCAAGTCATTCAGGATAATAGCATTAACTAGGTTCTGGATAGCACCCAAGACTGATAGAAATTGTGTCATTAACAAAACATAATCTAACAGATAAAAGAAAAGATGCTCAATATCTAACTTAATCAAAACCACAATGAGATGTTACCTCACACCTAGTAAAATCATTATTGTCAAAAAACCAAAAACCCCAAGAGATATCATGTATTGACCTAGATGTGGAGAGATTGGAACCCTTGTACACTGTTGGTGAAAATGTCAAATAGTACTGTAGAAATTAACATGGATATTCCTCAACAAATTAAAAATAGAACGACTATATGATCCAGAAACCCCACTTATTGGCATGCATCCAAAATAATTGAAATCAGAATTTCAAAGAGTTATCTACACTCCCTTCTTCATTGTGCCATTATTCACAATAGTCAAGATATAGAAATAACTTAAATATGCATTAATGGACAAATGGATAAAGAAAATGTGGTGCACACATACAATGAAATATTATTTAGCCTTAAAAATGAAGGAAATCCTGCCATAGGTGCCAAGATAAATTAACTTGGAGAACATTATGCCAAGTAAAATAAAAGGGTTACAGGACAAATACGTGATTCTGTGTTTATCTAAAATAGTCAAACTCATAGAAACAGAATAGAATGGTGGTTGTCAGGGACATAAAATTTACTAGAAAAAAATAAATGCCATAGAACAGATAAAAAACAAACAAATATTTCCTTATAAATTAAAAACAAAGAAATCTCCTTTATGAAATCAGAATGCAAAAGAGAAATACAAGAATTCAGGAAAGAGAAAAACAGCAGGAGCATATAAAATATAAAATAATGGAACTCAGAAAATAACAGAATTTTAAAAGAATCGCCAACATGAAGATGAAACCCGGTGACAATGTACAACAAAGTACATAGAAAATAAAAATAGTAAATTACATAAAGATTAGAAACAAAAAAACGATTTTTTAGAAGATTTAAAAATGCAACAAGTAGAACAACTTTTTTTTTTTCTTTTTTCTTTTTTTTTTTTTTTTTTTAAAAACAGAGTCTCCCTCTGTTGCCCAGACTGGAGTGCAGTGGCGCGATCTCGCCTCACTGCAACCTCCGTCTCCCAGGGTTCAAGCAATTGTCCTGCCTCAGCCTCCTGAGTAGCTGGGAATACAGGCGCACGCCTCTACGCCTGGCTAATTTTTTTGTGTTTTAGTAAAGGTGGGTTTTCACTGTGTTGCCAAGGCTGGTCTCGGACGCTTGAGCTCAGGTAATCTGTCCGCCTCGGCCTCCCAAAGTGCTAGGATTACAGGCGTGAGCCACCACACCCGGCCACAACTATTTAATTCAAGAAATTTACTCTAAACAAAAAGGCTTTTTGACAACACTTGCCATGCATCAGAGAAAATGGTTTCAGAAGAGTCAACAAAAGATATATCCGAATGAAATTCTGAACTGCAAAGATGAAGAAAAAATTCTGCAATAAATCAGTCGAAAAAAATAGGTCAACTATAATGGGGGAGGGGAGGGTGAAAATTAGACTTTCATTGGATTTCTTCCCAATAATCACCAGTGCCAAAAGATAATGTTGCAACATTTTATAAGATGAATTTCATATTCATCTAAATGATTCTCCAAGTATGAAAACTGAAGAAAAACAGTTTTAAACATTCGGGAACTCCAAAATATTGCTTCTGTACATTTTTCTTGAGGAAAATTCTGGAGGTCAAACTTCCACCAAACCAGACATGACAGAAAATTGTGGTAAAAGGTTTGGTAGTGGGAGCTGAATATATTGGACAGAAAAATTAAAAGCAAAAACAAGTATGGGGATCAGAAGAAAATATCAGATGTAAAATTGATACACTCTGAAAATGTAGGAAAAAAAAACAGTATAACCACCATAAAAGTGAAAAATGGAAAGAATAGAGGAAATGTAAACATATATATTGCCTTGCTTACAATATATTTGATATGAAGTTAAAGAACGTCATTTAAAGCTGAGAAAAATTATGTATATTTAATATTACAAAGGTAAACATTAAGAAGATAATATTGTTTGTTAAAATCATGGTGTAGAGGAGAACAGGAAGAACAGAAAGGAAGAGGAAACCTCTTATTTTAAGATTCCTTGTAGTAGTAAAGAGATATTATCTGAAGAAATAAGAGAGTAATATGTTACAAAAAATTCCAAATCCAAAAGAAATCGCTAGAAAAAATGTAAATATTCCTAAGTATTAAAATAACTATGTACTCTTTTTAAAAAAGCAAGTAGGCAAGTTGTTGGTATACAATTTTCCATGGGTCTTTTGTTTCATGTGTTTCTGCATGTCCTGCAAGAAAAAGCACTGACTGACCTTGCTCCAGACTACATTTTCATGGATGTTTGATAATATCTCCCTCCAGCTCAAAAGTCAGGCAGGAATTATGAAAGACTCAGGTCCCCAAAGTTCAAGATTCCTTGCCTATCATGCATTCTGCCATGTGTGCAGGTATCTGGCTCCCTTGGTATCACCCTCTGGGAATTGGGTGTCACAGAGCTGGCACAAATGTTGATACTGTAGTTACTGTTATCACCATGAGTAATAAACTCTCCTTTGTCTTTGACTAAGGATTCTCGTGTCTTTTGTCAGCATCCATGAAACTGTGGCAGGCTACATTGTTAGCTTGCATGGAAAATAAAATCTCAACTCTTAATATTCTTTAGAACACTATGTGTAAAAGGAAAATTATTACAAAAACTATTACTAGGGAAGACACAATAAAGTAATGTGACAAATCTAAGACCAATAAATCAGTAACATTAGTAAACATAAAATGGTAAACACATCTATTAAAAAAAGATGTTTAGATTGGATATAAAAGCAAAACCAACTACGGCATGTTGATTGTCACCAGTTCTAGCCTCCTTATCTGAATTAAATTATACATCTGTATTTCTGTCATGTGCCTTTGTAACACCTCCCACAAAAAATTTTCTTGTCTTGTTGATGTTGGCTTTGTCGTGTGACTTGTTTTGGCCAAGACTATGTTAGTGAACATGACATAAGCAGAGGCATTAAAAATATGCTGTGTAGTTCAGCTTGTCCTCATCTGCGCTTATGATTTATTAGAAGAAAATGTCCCAGGTATCAGCTGATACAAAAGGAGAATTAGAAAACAACTGAAACAGATCTGAACCTAATTCAGGTTCTAGGTTGTGAACTTAGAACCAAGCCCTTCTAGTTCCACTTAGCACTAGAGAACTGCAAGTGACAGTCTTGAGAGCAAGAAAAATAATGTTTGCTGTTATAAATTCTGAGATCAGTGAGAAAAACAAGAACTACTCAATAAATTGGGAATAATTGTACAGCTACCTGGGAAAAAAATAGATTGTTACCTCATAATATTCATCAGTATACATTCCAAATGGATCAGTCTTAAAAAAAAAAAATAGCTTAGGAGAAATTACTTACAACCTCAGAATTGAAGACTGTTAAACTGTATTTTAATCTTAAAACCATAAAAGAAATGATCAGTATATTTAGCTACAAAAAACAACCCTAAATATCAAAACAATCATAAGCAAAGTTAAAAGAAAAATGATAATCTGGAAAAAAAATTACAACTACCAGAGACAGAAAACTCTTTCCTAATAACTAAAAATTTCCTCTCAATTGATTGGTAAAAGATCAACTCAATACAAAAACAGCCAAAGGAGAATAGGAACAGCTCCAGTCTCCAGCTCCCAGTGCAAGCGACACAGAAGATAGGTGATTTCTGCATTTTCAACTGAGGTACTGGGGTCATCTCACTAGGGAGTGCAGGACAATCGGTGCTGGTCAGCTGCTGCAGCCCGACCAGCAAGAGCTGAAGCAGGGCAAGGCATCGCCTCACCTGGGAAGTGCAAGGGGGAAGGGAATCCCTTTTCCTAGCCAGGGGAACTGAGACACACAACACCTGGAAAATCGGGTAACTCCCACCCCAATACTGCACTTTACCAAGGGTCTTAGCAAACGGGCACACCAGAAGATTATATCCCACACCTGGCCGGGAGGGTCCCATGCCCAGGGAGCCTCCCTCATTGCTAGCACAGCAGTCTGCGATCTAAGGGCAAGGCAGCAGCCAGGCTGGGGGAGGGGCGCCCACCATTGCTGAGGCTTAAGTAGGTAAACAAAGCCGCTGGGAAGCTCGAACTGGGTGGAGCCCACAGCAGCTCAAGGAGGCCTGCCAGTCTCTGTAGACTCCACCTCTGGGGACAGGGCACAGCTAAACAACAGCAAAAGCAGCAGAAACCTCTGCAGACGCAAATGACTCTGTCTGACAGCTTTGAAGAGAGCAGTGGATCTCCCAACACGGAGGTTGAGATCTGAGAACGGACAGACTGCCTGCTCAAGTGGGTCCCTGACCCCTGAGTAGCCTAACTGGGAGACATCCCCCACTAGGGGCAGACCAACACCCCACACCTCACATGGTGGAGTACACCCCTGAGAGGAAGCTTCCAAAGCAAGAATCAGACAGGTATACTCACTGTTCAGCAATATTCTATCTTCTGTAGCCTCTGCTGCTGAAACCCAGGCAAACAGGGTCTGGAGTGGACCTCAAGCAATCTCCAACAGACCTTGCTATGCATTTTCTTGCTGTCAAAGCAAAAAGGTAAATAAAATCAGTCAAATTAGCCAGATATGGTGGCTTGCACATGTACTCCCAGCTACTTGGGAGGCTGAGGCAGAAGGATCCCTTGAGCCCAGGATTTCAAGGTTGCAGTAAACTATGATTATGCCACTGTACCCCAATCTGGGTGACAGAGTAAGAGCCTGTCTCAAAAATAAACAAATAGATAATAAAACCAGTCATAAATTTTACATTAACTATCCTAAATATGTATTCACCCATTATTAGAGCACCTATATTCATTAAACTAGTTCTGGAAATCAAGGAAGAGATGTAGATGGCCACATAATATAATAATAACGGGAGACTTCAACACCCCACTGACAGCATCAGGTATCATCAAGGCAGAAAACAGCGAAGATGTTTGGGACCTAAACTCAACACTTGATAATATGGACCTAACATACATCTACAAAGTACTCTACCCAACAACAGAATATGCATTTTCTCATCTCTACATGCCACATACTCTGAGATCAACCACACACTTGGCCATAAAGCAATTATCAGCAAATTCAAAAACAACAAAATCATACCAACCACACTCTTGGACAACAGCACAATGAAAAATAGAAATCAATACAAATAAGAGCTCTCAAAACTGTACACTTACATAGAAATTAAACAATCTGCTCCTGAATGACTTTTGGATAAGGAATGAAATCAAGGCAGAAATTTAAAAAAAAAAAAATGAAACTAATGAAAACGAACACACAACATACCAGAATGTCTGAGACACAGCAAAAGAAGTGTTAAGAGGAAAGTTTATAGTGCTAAATTTCTACATTAAGAAGTTAGAAATATCTCAAATTAATACCCTAACATCACACCTAGAGGTACTAGACAAACAAGGGCAAACCAACCCCATAACTAGCAGAAGACAAGAACTAACTAAAATCAGAGACTAACTGAATGAAATTGAGATGCAAGATTCCGTACAAAAGATTGATGAAACAAAAAATTGGCTCTTTAAAAAAATAAACAAGATAGACAGACTGCTAACTAGATTAAGAAAGAAAAAAGAGAAAAGATTCAAATAAACACAATCAGAAATGACAAAGGTTACATTATCACCAACATCACAGAAATACCAAAAAAAAAAAATCTCTCAGAGACCATTATGAACACCTGTATGCATACAAACTAGAAAACCTAGAGGAAATGAGTAAATTCCTGGAAACACACAAACTCCTCAGACAGAGCCAAAAAGAAATTGAAATCCAGAAGAGACCAATAATGAGTTCTGAAACTGAATCAGTAATTTTAAAAATCCACCTGACCAGAAAAAGTACTGGATTTTTCCAGTAAAAAAGTTGGATTTACAGCTGAATTCCATCAGACTTACAAAGACCTGGTACCAATCCTACTTTTTGGAAATTATTCCAAAAATCAAGGAGAAGGGACTTCTCCCTAACTCATTCTATGAGGCCAGCATCATCTTGATACCAAAATATAGTGGAGACACAACAAAAAAAGAAAATTTCAGGTTAATATCCCTGATGAAAAGAGACTAAAAATTCCTCAACAAAATACTAGCAAATCAAATCCAGCAGCATATCAAAAAGCTAGTCCACCATAATCAAGTAGGCTTTATTCTTGGGATGCAAGGTTGGTTCAATATACACAAATCAATAAATGTGATTCATCACAAAAACAGAACTAAAAGCAAAAACCACATGATTATCTCAAAAGACACAGAAAAAGCTTTCGATAAAATTCAACATCTCCTCATGTTAAAACCCTCATGTCATCCTTCAATGTTAACAAACTTGTCATCAAAAAGGCATACCTCAAAATAATAAGAGCCATCTATGACATACCCACAACCAACATCATACCGAACAGGCCAAAGCTGAAAGTGTTCCTCCTTTTGATAACCAGAACAAGACAAGGATGCCCACTCTCACCACTCCCATTTGACATAGTACTGAAAGTCCTAGCCACAGCAACTGAGCAAGATAAAGAAAAAAAAAAAAATCGTATTAAAAGAGAGGAAGTCAAACTGTCTCTGTTTGCAGACAATATGATTTTATATCTAGAAAACCCCATAGTCTCTGCCCAAAGGCTCCTAGAACTGACAAACAACTTCAGTAAAGTTTCAGGATAAAAAATCAGTGTACAAAAATCAGTAGCATTTCTATACACCAGTACTATCCAAGCTACGAGCCAAATCAAGAAGCAATCCTATTCACAATAGCCACAAAAAGAATAAAATACCTAGGAATATATCTAACCAGGGAGGTGAAATATCTCTGCAATGAGGATTACAAAACACTGCTCAAAGAAATCAGAGATGACACAAACAAATGGAAAAAACATTCCATGCTTATAGATAGGAAGAATCAATATTGTTAATGTGGCCATACTGCCCAAATCAATTTAGAGATTAAATGTTACACTTAGCAAACCACCAACATCATTTTTCACAGACTTAGAAAAAACTATCCTAAAATTCCTATGGAACCAAAAAAGAGTCCAAATAAAGCCATCTTAAGTAAAATGAACAAGGCCAGATATATCATACTACCTGATTTTAAACTACCACAAGGATACAATAACCAAAACAACATGCTACTCATACAAAAACAGACACATAGACTGATGGAACAGGTTAGAGAACACAGAAATAAAGCTGCACACCTAAAACCATCTGATCTTCAACAAAGTTTACAATAACAAGCAATGGGGAAAGAATTCCCTATTTAATAAATGGTGCTGGAATAACTGGCTAGCCATATGCAGAAGATTGAAACTGGACTCCTTCCTTTCACTATATACAAAAATTAACTCAAATGAATTAAAGACTTAAATGTAAAACATAAAACTATAAAAACACTAGGAAAAAAACCTAGGAAATATCATTCTGTACATAGGCTTTGGCAAAGATTTCATGATGAAGTCCCCAAAGGCAATGGCAACCAAAAGAAAAATAGAAGAATGAGACTTAATTAAACTAGAGATCTTCTGCACAGAAAAATAAAACAAAACAAAAAAACATTAATAGGAATGGTAGAAAATATTTGCAAACTATGCATCCATCAAAGGTCAAATATTCAGAATCTACAAGGAACTTAAATCAACATGCAAAAAACAAACAATCCCATTAAAAAACGTGCAAAGTAGTGGAACAGACACTTCTCAAAAGAAGCCATTCATGTGGCCAATGAGCATATGAAAAAAAAGCTGATCACTAATTATTAGACAAATGCAAAGTAAAACCAAAATGAGATACCATCTCGTATCAGTCAAAACATCTATTACTAAAAAGTCAAAAAAAGACAGATATTGGCAAGATTGTGGAGAAAAGGAATGCTTATACACTGATGGTGGGAATGTAAATTAGTTCAGCCACTGGGGAAAGCACCTTACAGATTTCTCAAAGAACTTAATACAACTACCATTTGACTCAGCAATCCCATTACTAGGTATATACCCAAAGAAATATAAATCATTCTACCACAAAGGCACCTGCACTTGTGTGTTCATTGTAACACTATTCACAATAGCAAAGGCAAAAAACCAACCTAGGTGCCAGTCAACAGTGGACTGGACTTAAAAAAACTTCAGTACATAAACACCATGGAATGCCATGCAGCCATAAAAAATGAAATCATGTTCTTTGCAGCAATATGGATACAGCTGGAGGCCCTTATCCTAAGCAAGTTAACCCAGGAATGGAAAACCAAATACTACATGTTCTAACTTATAAGTGAGAGCCAAACATTGAGTACACATGGACACAAAGATGGGAACAATAGACACCAGGGCCTACTTGAGGGGGAAGGATGGAATGAGGGGAGGGTCAAAAAACTACCTCTCAGGTACTAAACTCACTAACTGAGTGATGAAGTCATTGTACACCAAACCTCAGTAACAAGCGATTTACCCATGTAACAAACCTGAACATGTACCCCCGAGCATAAAATAAAAGTTGAAAAAATAAAACAAAATAACATTGTTTACAATTCTTTACCTTCAACAGTATTAAAGGGGAAACTCAGTAATTGTTGATGATAATTATAAAAAGTTTTTATGATAAATCACCATTATTTTGGCTTATACCAGAAAAATTCAAAACTTGATTGTCATTGCTGTAATAAAATTCATTTAATTTACAAAAAACAATACAAATTTTAGGTCATTAAGAGAAAAAGAACAACCTATGCTTCCATAGAATCACTTTTCCTGATACTTAAACTGAGATGAAATTTTGTCTTCATATAGAGATCACTGAATATGGGAAATATTAATTTCTTCAAGAGCATTTCTAAGGAAAGGCTGTGATAGATATACAGGAAGGGATTTTATTGCAGTTTTTAGTACATCTGAGAGTATGGCATCCAGGTATTAACTTGGTAAAGACAACTCTATTGAAGAGTGTTCTCCAAATACATACACTTCTGATGATCTTGCTCCATAATAGAGATAAGATCTGGAATATCTGGCAAAATTACTGAATTCAGGATGTTAAGACCATCTTTAGGTTTTGTACTTTTTTTCAACCATCCTTTTGGCATAAAAAACTCACAGGTAAAATGTTTAATATGGCAATCTGTATCTGAAATGCATACAACTTGTGTATAAATATGCCAAAAATTTTACACTAGAACAAAATAAGGCCGATATCCTTTTGTGAAAGGTAACTTAAAACAAACACAGTCTGCCATTATCAATACAGTCTAAGACAGCAGTCTTCTGACTTTTAGTCTCAAGATGCTTTAAGGCTTTAAAAATGGAGAACTCCAAAGAGCATTCTATGCCATATAGATTATGGCATTTAGTATTTGCCACATTAGAAATTAAAACTAAGAAATATTCAAAACATGTACTTATTTATTTTAAAGCAACAATAATAAAGCCATTAAATGTTAATGTGAATGACATGTTTTAAAAAAAGAAAACAAAGAAACAGAAAAGAAAAAACAAAACAATGAAGAAATTTAGTAAGAAGAGCAGCTTTGTTTTCTATCTTTCCAAATTTCTTTAATGTTTGGTTTAATACAAAACAACTGCATCCCCACATCTGCTTCTACATTCAATCTATTGCAATGTTATTTTAATTAAAAAGCATGAAAAAAATCTAGCCTACACAATCTAGTAATTGGAAATGAGAGGAATAATTTAACAGTATTTTCCAATATTGGGGAAATTTTTTATTTGATACTAAATCAAAACTCGACAAGTAGGTGTATCTTAAAGGTTAATTGCAATGTTGAATCTGAAACTCTAATAATTAACCTTTCATACTCTCTTTTATTATAACCCAATGATGCATCTTATATTTTGAATGAATCTTTTACCCATGTATGATTTGACATCACGCATTCATCATTTAAAAACATTAGTTAAGTAAGTGTATTATAGAGATGTACCAAAAGTTGACACATTTCACTATACAATGTCAAACAAAATCACATTTTTCAACGTCATCACCCATCACATCAATAAAGCCTTTAATTATTGAGAAGCTGTTAAGTTCACAATGGCAGATATAAATTTTTCAAATTTCTAATTTCAACTTTCACTTGAAAGTTCAAATTTTATCACTGACAATAAATACTATTGGCTGTGAAATGACAGGCTCACTTTATCAATTTTTGAGAAAATATCTCCAAAATCCTAAATCTGAATAACCAGTTTGTCTGCCAGTCATTCTTTGAAGAAAACTGGTGTTCCAGGTAAATCACAAATGTGCTTTTACTTGAGACAACCATCATGGTTTAGTAAGTGGCAGAAAAGCTTTACGTGTACTTCCCAAATCCTCATACAGAATAAATGAAGTGTACTTATGTGTCAGGTTCTAATAATTTTGCAGCTTTCTCAAAAACATTTTTAAGGAAAGCTGGCAATTTTTTGAATGGTAGTGCATGGCAGTGAATAATACAATGACTATTAGTACACTTTGGTACCACTGCCGTTATTTGTGATGAGGTGCCAGTGATTTCATACAGCATAGTTTTGTCAAACTATGAAACAGGTGAAGAACATATGAGTATTATTAGAAAAATAATTTTGACCTCTTGGACCCCATGAAAGGATCTCGAGGGTACTCAGGGGTCCATAATCATGCTTGGAGAATGGCAGTCTAAAATTTTTCTTTATTTCATGCTTCTAGAGAGGATAAAATATAACCGGTATTTTTCTGTCACCCAAACTGGAGTGCAATGGCACGATCTCGGCTCACTGCAACCTCTGCCTCCCTGGTTCAAGTGATTCTCCTGCCTCAACCTCCCAATTACAGGCACCCACCACCGTGCCTGGCTAATTTTTTTTTTTTTTTTTTAAGTAGAGATGGGGTTTCACCATGTTGGCCAGACTGGTTTTGAACTCCTGACCTCAGATGATCCACCCACTTTGGCCTCCTAAAGTTCTGGGATTACAGGCGTGAGCCACTGTGCCCAGATGGTATTTTCTTTCAAAGCCACTTCAAGACAAAGGTCTTAGATTGAGATACTTAAATAGATTTATTTGCCTATGAGGACCACTTTGGAACAAGTCCTACTGACATACCTTTTGTTACTGAGGCAAAATTCACATAACAGAAAATTTACCACTTTAACCATTTTAAATGAGTACAATTCAGTGACTTTTAGTACATGCACAATGTTTCACAACTATCTCTGTATCTAATTCTATCACATTTTTGTCATTCCAAAAAGAAACCCCATACTCATTACACAATCACTCCCTATTCCTCCTCCCGACAGACCCTTGCAACCATGAATATGCTTCTGTGGATTTGCCTATTCTGGATACTATACAAACAGAATCATACAATGTGTGGTCTTTTGTGCATGGCTTCTTTCACAACATAATGTTTCTAAGTTTTATCCATGTTGTAGCATAAATCAGTACTTATTATCCTTTTATGAGTAAACAGTATTCCATCGTATGGATATACCATATTTCAGTTATCCATTCATTTGTTGATGGGCATTTTGGTTCTTTTCCCCTGTTGGTTGTCATGAATAATGTTGTTATGAACACTAGTGTACACGTTGTTGTTTGAACACCTGTTTTTAATTCTCTTGGGTATGTATCTAGGAGAAAACTTGCCAGATCACACCGTAATTCTATGTATAACTTTTTGAGCACCTGCCAAACAATTCTCCATGACGGGTTCACCACTTCACATTCTCATCAGCAAAGTACAAGAGCTTTAATTTTTTCACATCCTTTCCAACATTTTTTTTTCTTTTTTCTTATTCTCTCTCTTTTTTTTTTTTTTTTTTTTTTTGATTATAGTTGTCCTAAAGGTGGGAAGTGGAATCTTATTGAGGTTTGGTTTGCATTTATTTAATGATTAATGATGCTGAGCATGTTTTCACATGCTAATTAGCCATTTGTATATCTTCTGTGGAGAAATGTCAGCTCTGATCCTTGGCCCATTTTTCAATTGGGTTATTTATTTTGTTATTGTTGAGTGGGAAGAATTCTTTATATATTCTGGATACTGGACTCTTATCAGACATATGCTTTGCAAATATTTCTCCCATCCTGTGAGGTATTTTTTTAAATTTTCCTGATAATGTCCTTTGTTGGAAGAAAAAATTAATTTTGGTAAAGTTCAATTTCTCTATTTTGAAATATTATATTTTGTTAAATAAAAGTAATAATAATTTTGTCCAACAGAATATAAAAAAAGATATTTAACTGTTCAAAAAAAGGAAATTATCCATAGCAGTGCATATTACTGAAAAGTTCCCATATGAGTTACATCTAAGCATGTTTATTTATATCAAACCTTCTTTCAATGCTGGCTAATTTAAACTTGACACTTGGCTGCTATCATGATTTAAATTAATTATTTGGATTAATAATAATTTACATAATGAAGACATTTCTATTATATGAGAAGTTTCCATTTCATTAAAAATAATATTTTTTTCTGTAAACACCCAGTAAGTTTATTTTTTAAGCTAAATGCTTAGGTTTAAGACAAGATTTCTCTCTGAACCCCATTAACAATTTTTTTTCAAAAATGCATCACAAAACTGTTATTTTATGTTAAAGACAACCTATGCCAGTGAGTAGTTGTTCCTCACTACTTCATCATAAAACTAGTCATAAAATCTGAATTTTAGCTAGACCCACAAATACTCAGAAGAAAGAAGATTTTCACAAACTCCCTTGCAGTTAAAGGTAGCTATGTGAATAAGTGACCAAATAATATAAAATGTTCTTAGCAAATTATTCTTACTAGAAATCAAGAATCATTCTCAACAGAAAGCTACACATGTTCTTTACCCCTTTTTTCTCACTTTACCCCTTCCTGTTGTCTAGAATGCAGATGAGATATCTGGAACTGGGGTAATATTATTCAATCATGAGGGGATATTGGAAATGCAGAAAGGACACGATGTTGAAGGGAAATATAGAAAAAACACAATATCAACTCCAACACTATGAGAGGACTACACCAGTCCTATATCATCTACTTCCAGACACTTGTGTGAGACCGAAATACATAATGTCTTGTTTAAGCCACTATTATTTTGGATTTTTCTGCTGACTGCAAATGAATATAAAATACACTTCCATTTCTGGCTACCACTCAGCCCCATCCCACCATTAATAACAATTGGCTTATAAAGTCCTAAGCTAGTACAAATTTAAACTCTGAAATAATTCTACTTGGAAAGTAAACTTTCCAGAGGTACTTGTATTCCTGTGTACAATATTTTATTTCTGGTAATTAAATGTTAATAACTATAAGAATGTAAATAGTGATAATTTTTTATCCTTCATTAAGTAATCAACATGCAGTTGTTAATAAGATACAATCTAACCTTAATTTTAGTTCTCCTAAGCTTCAATACCTATGAAATATTTTGTAATCAGAATATGTCTTCAAGAATTTCAGTGGAACAAGATTTTCTCATAATGCTGGCAGATGATTCACTGCAGCAAATATAACCTACTGGTTTGAAGGCTTACCAAGGGAGAAATGGTCTCATGGGAAGCTTTTTCATAAGTGAAATACAGTCTCTAGGATGTGACAATTTAGAAGAATACAAAAACCTTTCTAACAAATTCAGTCCTGAAGAAAAATGAAGAAAAGATTAGTAGTTACTATTTACAGCCATAGCTGTAAAATATAAGAAATGCAAGCATATTTATCAGTCCTGTAAATAATTTTTTATAGTTTCATCTGTTCGTTCATTTACTTACTTATCAAAAGTAACAAAAATCAGTTATATTCCTGAGTAATAAGGAAAAAGAAATATTCCTTTGAAATAAGGAAGTTCTAATATCAGTTATGATGTAGAAAATAGGATAAAAGTTAATCAAGAAAATTTATAGTAGACTTTTCTTTTTTATTATAAGGAAATATTATACTTCTTCATCTTTGAATATAGTATCACTAAGAGCCTTAAATATGAATTTTAGAAGCAATAATGCAACTTATGCTTTGATAATCCAGAACAGAAACGTAAACATTTTGGAAAAAGAATCTCACTTAAGTATGTTTATAGTAGTAATGCTAAGTAGTAAGTATTAGCACACTTAGAAGCTTGTGATCAGACTTTATTTAGAAATGCCACTGTTATAGATGTCAAGGCTTGGATTCGCCCAGACTCCAACTATGCTTCTTCAGTGCTGTGGTAACACAGCAGAATAGTTGTCTCAATTGAGTAAGCTCTTTAAAGGTAAAGAATCATTAACATTTCCAGTGTCAAGATGTTAACTTGCCAAATTTTATTTACAACTAATATTTGAATGGCGGTGATACACAGTAGATATGCATGAGAGTTTTACTTTCTAGTTGCAAACTTCCATTAGTAATATGACCTTGAATAAATTATATTCCTTCCATGGTCTTTAGTTTTCTTACTGATAAATGAGGTGATTTGAGTTGAATTCTAGGATCACTTCCAGGTAGAAAATGCTTTGAAATCATAAAGCTATAACCTAGAAGATTCTCCAAACTAAAGATAAGACACTAATTGAGACAACGTAAATGTGAGACAGTGACACTAATTGCAAAAGAGATAGACAACAAGATGTGATCTGTTTATTGCTTTTATCTGGGGTCAATTTAACATATTATTTTTTGCAGTTTTCAAATAATTTATTTCAAAATGTAGAGATGATAGAGATAGCTTTAATGCTTCATAGTTAATATTTGTATTTGTACTTCACTATTGTCTGTTTTAAAATACTACTGTGGTAAAAACACTTAACATGAGATCTACTCACTAAATTTCTATGTGCATAACAGAAGTTTTGTTAACTGTAGGCACATGTTAACCATAAACACAGATATCTAGAACTTACTGATCTTTCACAAGGAAGAATCTTTGAATCTTTGTGCCTGTCGATTAGCAATTTCCTGTTTCCCTTCCTCTCCAGCCCCTGATAACCACCATTCTATTCCTGATTCTATGAGTTTGATGACTTCAGAAACCTCACATAAGTGGAATCATACAGTATTTGCCTTCTGTGACTGGCTTATTTTGCTTAGCATAATGTCTTTACTCATGTTCATTCATATTCTTGCATATGGTAGAATTTCATTAATTTTTAAGGTTAATTGAATAGCATTGACTTATATTTACATACCACATTCTCTTTATTTGTTCATCTGTGATGAATATTTAGGTTCTTTCCACAATTCCACAATTGTGAATAGTACTGCAATAAATGCTGCTATACTCACATCTTTTGAGATATTTGACTTTTATAGAAATAGAAAAAACAATTTTAAAAATCATATGGAAACACACAAGAAAACTTCAAATAGCCAAAATAATCTTGGTAAAGGATAAAGATATGGGCATCATATTTTATTATTTAAAAAACATATTACAAAACAACAGTAATGAAAACAGTACAATATTGGCATAATGGCAAACATACATCCCAGTTCAGATTATAATGTCTAATTCTAAAAATGAATGTTTATATTTTCATGTGTATGATTCACATAGTTTATAAGAAAAATCAGGTAAATTTGAAATATATCCATTTAGAATGGCAAACAAAAATGGTTTGTTAGAACTTCCCTCTAAAATAAGTATTAGACCTTTTCTACTTTTTTCATGAGAGAATTTTGAAATGTTTTGTAGTTTAAAAGATGATGGTTGATCATAAAGATGTGGGAACCATGAGGGGATGTGCATGCCAAACACTGATATCTACACCTGAGCAATTAGAAGATCTCTGTCACTCTTCAGTAAAATGTAGCTTATAGCAGCCATTTTAAGTTTATTTTTCCAGTGAAAACTATCCTATAAAATAAAGACACTGGTTCTTCTATTCTAATTTCTATGTACTTTGAATGTTCAATTAAAACATGATATGATCTTAGTGTAATTAAGATATAGTCATTATCATTTTCTCTAACACTATTGTTGTCATATTCTTGGTGGTTTCAATATCCAAGTTCCTTGACCTCTATGCTTTCAATAATGTTGCTTTCACCCCACTTAAGCCACACATTTATACACATCTGCTCTAAACTGCACCTCCTTCACAATCTTAATTTTAAACTTTACTCTCTTACTACCACCCATCTTCCGCAAGTGTTTCTTCATTCCATCTAGTATAAAATTTTTAGTATTTCGTTTACTCACTAGGACTTACTGACTTGGTTTTTTCATAGTTTACTATTCCCATTATGTTCTAACCTCCTTCATGCAGCTTAGATCCTATGGTCCATCTTTGTAATCACATCCTCAATTATCTTGCCCACCCTGATTAAACCCAGTCCCATACTTCCTCTGCAGCTGAATTCATGCAGATACAAGTGGCTGGGAAAAAGCACACAATCATGCTGGCTAGTCTTACATTAAATTCAAAATGATTAACCTTAAAAGGTTCTTCATGCTGCCAAGAAATGATGGTATATTTTTCTAGAATATTCTTTGGCTTTCCTTGTATTTCATAGCTTCTCCACTTTCCTCAACCTTTAACACCTCCACCTCCAGACGATGATCTGGCTTCCATTTCACTGAGATAGCTGAAGCAATTAGAAAACAACTATCACAAGCTTCCATCACCATGCCTACACAGCAACATGCATCTGTACCAAAATAGTCCACTTTCTCTCTATTTATCTTTAAATGACCTCCACTCATACCCTAGATCCCATAATCCTCCACCTTCTCAAGAGCATCATTCCAGGAATTCTCCTCTCTTTAAGGCATTGTCAGTTTTCCCCATCTCTTCTGGGCCATGCCCCATTGGCACACAAACGTGTAGTAACATACTTCATCTTATAAATAACTTCATGTTACCATTCATCACTTTCACTCTGTTCATCTTTATGGCTAAACTCATCAAAAAGTGTATTGTGCTCTTTGATTCTTTTTTTTTTTTTTCTGTTGAATGCAATCCAGTTAGACTTTAATCACAATTACTTCACTTAAACAACCTTGTCAAGGTCCTCCTTCTCCAATCTCCTCTTTCTTGATATATCCATAGTATATAACCCAGTTCATCACCTACTCCTCTTCAAAATCTTTTCTTCAGTTAGCCTCCATACTCTTTTTGTTGATTCTACTTCTATATCATAAACCATAACTTCCAGTCTCCTTCATTGGTTTCTTTCTATATTCCCTCTTTCTTAATATTGAAATGCTCAGCATTTTGCCCCTTATTAATATTTTTATAAGCTATACTCACCCTGGGTGTTAGCTTTAAATACAATCTATATACTGATTCATTCCAAATTAACAATCAACCTAGAGTTATCACCTAAACTCAAGATCATATTTTCAACTACCTACTCAATATTCACACGGATATTTAATAAGCATATGTTCAAAGCATAGCTCTGGATTATCTAACTTTAAAATTTTCTCCTGTGGGAGTATTTTCCAAGTCACCAAATGTCAATGCCACCATTCCAACTGCCCATCTGAAAGACTTGATATCATTCTTGATTCCTCTCTTTCTCACACACTGTACATCTAATTCATCAATAAATCCTGTTGGCTCTGTCTTCAAAATAAATCCAGAAACTAACAACTTGTCAACATTACACCTACAATTACCTTAGTTCAAGCTATCACACATCTTACCCAGGTTGTCTCATTAACCTTCAAGTTGATCTCCGTTTTCCCATATTTGCCTTCTTAAAAACTATCCTCAATGCAACAGACAGGAAAACCCATTTTATAATTTATTACATTATAACCGCCCCCTCAATGATCTCCCACCTCATTTGGAGTAAAATCTAAAACATTTACAATGACCTACAAGTTCTGCATGAGTCGTATCCTCTCTTTATTCTCCCGTTGTTAGAGATCTCTGTGGTACTGTCTGCTAACATTCCTCTTTGCCCAGTCTATCTGAGTTACATTGGCTTCTCTGCTGGTTTATGGACATACCAAGCAGGCCTTTACCACAGGGTCTCTATATTCCCTGTTTCCTCTGAAGTGATGACTTTCCTAGCTACCTTATATAAAATAACAATATATTCTCCAGAAGCCCCATACCCCTAACCATGTTTATTTTTCTTTTTTTTTCTTTTTCTTTTCTTTTTTTTTTTTTTTTTGGAGACAGAGTCTCACTCTGTCGCCCAGGCTGGAGTGTAGTGGCGTGATCTTGGTTCACTGCAAGCTCCACCTCCCGGGTTCATGCCATTCTCCTGCCTCAGCTTCCCAAGTAGCTGGGACTACAGGCGCCCGCCACCAAGACCAGCTAAATATGTGTATTTTTAGTAGAGACGGGGTTTCACAGTGTTAACCAGGATGGTCTCGATCTCCTGACCTCATGATCCGCCTGCCTCAGCCTCCCAAAGTGCTGGGATTACAGGCATGAGCCACCGCGCCTGGCCTATTTTTCTTTGTAGTACTTTTATCATCTTTTAGTACTTTTGTTATCACTTTTGTAAATGACACATTTATTTATTTTTTTATTTGTCATTTTTAAATGTAAGTTCCATGACTGGAAGAATATTTGTTTGTTCAGTTATCTGTCTCTAACACCTAAACAATGCCTGGTACAGAGCAGAAGCTTGATGAATATCAGTTGAGTAAATGAATAATTTTATGTAATTCAAAAAGGAAATCTGATCCAAAGAAAGCTTGTTATTATTTAAAAGCACAGAATCTCAAAGCATTAGATCTGGACAGAACCTTAGAGACTAACAAAAATAAAATATTTTTATCGGATTTTGTGATAATCACTTATGGGCCTTGGGAGCTTGAGCAAGGACTAGGGAAATGTAACTGTCCATTACCATCCTGCCCGACTCCCATCCAAAGCAGGACTAATTTTATTTGCTTTATATTTTAATCTTGGACATAGTGTTTTCATAAATATTTTGAAGAAAGTTCCAAAACCTAAAAACTGTGGAACTGATGGAAATCTTCATTCACAGATGAGGAGATTGAGTCCTGGAAAATAAAGTAAGCTAACCCAGGGCAAACCACCAGAAGATGAGAAAACCAGGGCTGGAACTCATGATTCCTCTTTCCTATGCATGTTCTCTCCACTCCAGATCAAAGTTTCTCCCTAGAAAGCTGTCTGTTAATGGAATAATGCTTTAAGATTTGTGTTGCCCTTTCCAAAGATTCAATTATATTTCTGATTGAATAACTATCATATTCTCATTTTTTATAAAATGTTTTCAATTTTAAATTCAATAATATTCTGTCAAATTCCTAAAAATAATACACAGAGTCAAAGTTTGCATAATTTTGCATGAAGAAAACTAATCTATATTCACATGACTAGAACACTACAGAAGGCTTGATTACAATGTGCTACATTTAAGTATTTCTCTAAATAGATTATATAATCTAAATTTTCTATATGCTATTTCTCAATTTCTTTTCACACATCCATGGGCAGACTCTTCAGTACACTGCCCAGAAAGTAGAATTGGTTTGTGATTGGAAGAAATGAGAAACAAAATGTATGACCCATGTGCATTCTCGTAAGGTAACACAATTCCTGTGTTTCTCTGCCAGGTTGAGATTAACCATTGATTTGATGCACCAACTGGCCCATTTCTTGTAAATGGGTTTTCTTCTATTCAGTGTTTAGTAAGCCCCTTGTCAATAAGATAACTCCCTAGGCTGAATAAAAGTCCCCTTAGGCCTTGACAGCCTTAAAGGATTATTTGTTCATCAGTGATTTTTAGAGCCCTCTGACAACACATTTTGATATCTTTCCAAAGACAGTATATTTCCAAAGACTCCAAACATTTAAGCACTTGCACTTTTAAAGTCTTAATGCTCAGAGAAAAATGAGAATCCTATCAGGATTTTTGATGGCTATTTAGAAGATGGGATACATAATCCATTCCCTTATTTAATACAAAGAAAACAAATTCAAGGCAGAAGTAATTCGCTTGATCAAAAGAAGTTTTCAGCCCCAATGGGCTGCCTGTGGTTCTCATAATTGGTCCTAAAAAAAACCAAAAAGAGTTGTCCCAGCGTGGACTCCACGCACCAACTACATTTTCAGGATTCTATTTGTTGATAGTTAAATGTCAAAAACTAAAAAAAGATTATGTCTACAGTTGACTATCATAGACCACAAAATATGAACAAAACCACAGATATATAATGGATATTTACTTATAATAGACTTTGCTTTCTTCCTTTAGTCAGTGGTCATTCTGTACTTAAAATTATTTCATATATAAATTCAGTATAGTCAGACCTTGAAATCTATCTTTGTCACTAATTAGCAGTATGACTTTGATCTTGGCCTTATAGGTATACGAAGATTAAGTAGGATAATATATTAACAGTACCTAGTAGACTGCATAGAGCATAATGCTTGTTAACCATGTTAATTTTGTTGCTTCCTCCTTTCTCCCTTTTCAAGTTTATACAACCTTGCTACATACAACATCAAAATTTCATTTATTTTAAAAAATATTTATTGATTACACACTATATACCAGTTTCTCTGCAAGGCCTTTGGCATAGAGCTGTATACAAACACAATGAAGTCCCTGTTTTCATGGCACTTACACTTTAGTGGGAGACAAGAGTCGTGTTTTACCTTTAGTGTATTGGTCAGGAAAGGCTTCTGTAATGAGGTAAAGCTAAGAGTCGTGTGGAATTCTGGAAAGGAGATTTCCAAAGAGAATGGCTAATGCATAGGCCTGAAGAGCACATTGGAGCATCAGAACTTAATACTAAGTATGGTAGTGTATTAGTCAGGGCTCTCTAGAGGAACAGAACTAATAAGATAGATAGATTATATAAAGGAGAGTTTATTAAGTAGTATTAACTCACACAATCACAAGGTCCCACAATACACCATCTACAAGCTCAGGAGCAAGGAAGCCTGCCCAAGTCCCAATGCTGAAGAACTTGGAGTCCAATGTTTGAGGGCAGGAATCATCCAGCATGGTAGAAAGATGTAAGCTAGGAGGCTAAGCCAGTCTAGGCTTTTTACATTTTTCTGCCTGCTTTATATCCTGGCCATGTTGGCATCTGATTAAATGGTGCCCAACCAGATTAAGGGTGGGTCTGCCTTTCCCAGCCTACTTACTCAAATGTTAATCTCCCTTGGCAACACTCTCGCAGACACACCCAGGATCAATACTTCAATCCAATTTAATCCTTCAATCCAATCAAGTTGACAGTCAGTATTAACTATCACAAGTCCAACCCTTGTCAGCTTGAACCCATACACATCTCCTGAGATCATACATGATCTTCAAATAAAGACAGTAATAAGGTCATAATTATGCCTAATATAATACAACTATCCTTTGTACAACCAGAAATGCACCAATCCCCAACCCAAATGCTGTTACATAAAGTTAACCATACTTAAATGCTGATATGAAATCAATAAATCTTACACCACATGATAAAGGCAAAAGAAAATAAAATGAAGATATTTTCTTAGTACAAATGTATACATGAACAAACATGTTTTTAACAAAAGAAAGGGGAAATACACATGACAATTACAGTCCTCATTTCTGCAACTGGCCACATGGTCGTAGCTGGTATTGATGACTACCTCCTTCCACTACCAATTCTGTACTCCCTTTGCCTTCACCAAGCACCTCAGTAGTTGTGGTTTTTTTCTTGGTGGAAAAAAACCTTTTTTCCTGAAGGGTCTGGGCCATTTGTCATCCTGCCTGGATTGGGCTGTTGCAGTTTCCCGTTGACCTTAATCACAGGGCATGGTAGTACTAAGAGATGCCCTAATGGATATCCTGTATTTCACAAATACTCTACCTTAACCTCCACTGTGGCATAGTAGACTGATTTCACCTTGATAGTCTGGGTCAATCTCCCCAGGCAGCACTGTAAGTCTCTTCCTAGTCTGTTGACTTAAAGGTAGGAGAAGCCCAGTGTTTGGGTGGCAATCTTAACTTCCAGTTTAATGGAATCGTTGTTGTGTCTCCTGGTGGCAGTGTTCCTTCCTCTGAAACTAAGACCTCTAGGCCAGCAGAACATAATGTCAAGGGGACAACAGGAGGCAAAAATTTTGCTGGTGGATCACTAGGGGTGATGGTGAGTGATGCCACTTCCACTTCCACATTTTGATTCCTGGACCTGTGAATCCTGGCTGTGGGAGATACAGTACCACATATTGGATGCTGATTCAGAGCATACATGGCCTTCTGGAGAACTCTGCCCCAGCCCTGCAAACTATTGCCTAGTTGGCATTGTAATCATGACTTCAAAAAGCCATTCTACCGTTCTATCAATCCAGCTGCTTCAGGATGATGGGGAACATGGTAAGACCAGAAAATTCCATGAGCATGAGCCCACTGCTGCCCTTGTTTAGCAATAAAGTGAGTGCCTTGGTCAGAGGCAATGCTGTGTGGAATACCATGATGGTAGATAAGGCATTCCATGAGTCCACAAACGGTAATCTTGGCAGAAGCATTGCATGTAGGATAAGCAACTCATATCTGGAGTAAGTGTCTATTTCAGTGAGGACAAGCCTCTGCACGTTCCATGATGGAAGAGGACCAATATAATCAACTTGCCACTAGGTAGCTTGCTGATCACCCCAAGGAATGGTGCCATATCAAAGGCTCACTGTTGATCTCTACTGTTGACAAATTGGGTACTCAGTAGTGGCTGTAGCCAGGTCAGCCTTGGTGAGTGGAAGTTCATGTTGCTAAGCCCATGCGTAACCTCCATCCCTGCCACCATGGCCAATTTGTTCATGCGCCCATTGGGCGATGACAGTGGTGGCTGGGAAAGAGGCTGAATGGTATCCACAGAATGGGTCATCCTATCCACTTGATTATTAAAATCTTCCTCTGCTGAGGTCACTCATTGGTGAGTACTCATATGGGATACATATATCTTCACAGTTTTTGACCAGAGAGGTCCACCCACATACCTCTTCCCCAAATTTCTTTGTCACCAATTTTCCAATCATGCTTCTTTCAAGTCCCTGATCACTCAGCCAAACCATTGGCTACAGCTCATGAATCAGTATATAATCACATATCTGGCCATTTCTCCTTCCATGCAAAGTGCACAACCAGGTGCAGTGCTCGAAGTTCTGCCCACTGGGAAGATTTCCCTTCACCACTGTCCTTCAGGGATGTCCAAGAAAGAGAATATAGTGCTGCAGCTATCCAATTTAGGGTGGTGCCTGCATATCATGCAGAACTATCTGTGAACCAGGCCCTAGTCTCTCTTCCTCTATCAACTGATCATAGGGAGCTCCCCGTGAGGCCATCGGTGCAGGCTCGGAGAGAGAAGGCAGGGTGGCAAGCATGGAGACAATGGGCATTTGAGCCACTTCCTCATGTAACTCACTTATGCCTTTAGCACCTGCTCAAGCCCAATCATATACCACTTGTAGTTGATGATGGAATGCTCCTATGCATGACCCACTTTATGACTAGATGGGTCAGAAAGCACCCAGTTCATGATAGGCAATTCAGGTCACACAGTGACTTGATGAACCACAGTCAAACGTTCAGTTTCCACCAAAGCCTAGTAACAGGCCAAGAGCTGTCTCTCAAACTTCTGAGGTAGGACAGTAAAGGTATATTGCTGGCCTTGCCAGCTGAAGACAGATTGCTTCTGGTGGGCCTCATGGACAGGAAAAAGGCATTGGCTAAGTGAATGGTTCCATACCAGGTACCAGGAGATGTGTTAATTTGCTTAAGCAATGAAACCACATCTGGTACAGCAGCTGCAATTGTAGTCACCACTTGGTTAAGCTTATGATAATCCACCGTCATTCTCCAAGATCCATCTGCCTTCTGCACAGGCTAAATAGGAGAGTTGAATGGGGATGTGGTGGGAATTATCACCCCTGTGTCTTTCAAATCCTTGATGGTGGCACTAATCTCTGCAATCCCTCCAGGGATGTGATATTGATCTTGATTTATGATTTTGCTAGGTAGAAGCATCTCTAATGGTTTCCATTTGGCCTTTCCCACCACAGTAGCCCTCACCCTACCAGTCAGGGAGCCAATGTGGGGGTTCTGCCAGCTGCTAAGTATGTCTATGCCAACTATACATTCTGGCACTGGAGAAATGACCAGAGGATGAGTCTGGGGATCAACTGTAGGTTGGACCTGAGCTAAAACTCCATTAATTGCCTAACCTCCATAAGCCCCAACTTTAACTGGAGGACCATAATCATGTTTTGGGTCCTCTGAAATCAATGTCAGCTCAGAGCCCGTATCCAGTAGTCCCCCAAATGTAGGATCATTTCCCTTTCCCCATTGCATGGTTACCCTGGTAAAAGGCCAGAGGTCTCCTTGGGGAAGGCTGGAAAAAAGATTAATAGCATAAATTGTCAGTAGTAGAGTGTGATCCTTCCTTGAGGGGACCTGGCCTCCCCTTTTTTCAAGGGGTTCTGAGTCTATAAACTGTCTCAAGTCTGGAAGTTGATTGAGGGGCTGTGATTCTCTGTTTTTATAATTCAAATTAGTCTTTTGTCTATTTGTCCTGGAAGTTTTCTGCTTATATAAGTTAAGTAGGAATGCAACATGCTTCCTATCAATTTCACTTCTAGGAACACTGGGATTAATTAGCCAATGCCAGAGCTCTACATGAGTCAGACTATTTTGATCGCTGCTTTGCCTCTGGTGTCCATTACAGTAGCTATGCCCACCTTGCCTTTGACAGTTGAGTGCTGCCACCTGGCCACTGCCACCTTGGGATCTAATTACTCCCATTGTATTTAAATTTTATAGTTGAATGACTGTGGTTCCCACTGTTAGATCTGACATACAGTGAAGAGCAATCACAGAGCTCTTCAAAAATACAGGTGCTGCCCTTACAAATCTACTTCACAAAACACTGGTCAGAGTATATCTTCTGCACCCTCCCAGTTGGGATGAGTAGGTCTAAAGTGACTAAGCCACTCCACCATCCCAATCTCCCTACGCCTTTGGGTTCCTTCCTCTACATTAAACCAAGGGAGAGCAGGTATTTCCAGCTTGCTCACAGTGGGCCATCTTTTAATCCATATTTCAGCTAACCAAGCAAATTAGAACCTTTAACTCCTCAACCTGCAACATTAAATGCAGAGTCCCTACTTGGTGGGCTCAAATCAATAAATTCAGCCTGATTCAACTTCATGTTCCTTCTACCATTATCCCACACCATTAATATCCATTCCTATGCCTGTTACCCAGATTTCTGCTTATATGAAATAGAAAAATCAAGCAGTTCTTTTCAAGCGTAGCGCACCTCCTCATGGGTCACACTGTGAACCTCACTTCTAAGGGCCTGCCAGGACTTTAGTCTAGTTATAGTTCTAGAAGCAAACAGGGGTACTGGTGGTGTCTCCTGAGGAGAATCAACATTAACTTGCCTGGCAATTGCCTCAGGGGAGGCCATCACTGTTGCCTCAGGCAGTGCAGGGACAAAGGTGGAAAGGCTGATGGCAACGTGGGTCAGGGAGGGGATATTACCACTACTGGGGATGGGGAAGCTGTTTCTTCTGGCAAAAAAAAAAAAAAAAAAGGTTCATCAGAATTTACAAACTCAGTGTCCCAGCTTCATCAGGGTCCTCCCACACATTCCCATTCCAAGTTGCAGGGTCCCATTCTTTTCCAATCAATACCATCACTTTAACAGTAGACACCTGGCGAGGCTGTGCATACTTCTTTTGTTGCAGGTCAACCACTCACCTGATGAGAGCTTGTGCCTGTTTTTCCACAATTTCAGCTCTTTCTCCACAGGAGATAAGACTCTCACTTAGGGAAATCTTAGCAGATTTGGGGCTCAGGATCTGCTTCTGATGCTAGGAGTTACAATCCCTGAGTTCATCATTTTCTTTTATCACTTTGTCCAGTGAACTTAGGAGCAACCAACCAACTTCATCACATTTCTGGGTTCTCCAACGTGGCCAAAATTATTATGCATGGAGTCACTAAACTCCTTGCCTCTCATGAGCAGTGAATCTGGAGTGTCAAATGCATTTATTTTGCATAACTCTCTCAACAGTTCATGTCAAGGACTATCAGTGCTCTCCATACTATTAGAAGTAGAATCCTTAAGATTTTGGGGTCAGTTATATTAAGCAGCCAACTCCAGAAACCCCAAAACCAATGAAAGAACTCCATCCTAAATATTCTGTTCCTCTAGAACCACTTCTGGTACCAAAACCTATATTAGGGTTCTCTAAAGGGACATAACTAATAGGAGGCGTGTGTGTATATGTATACACACAAACACACACACACACACACACACATATATATGAGTTTATATATGGGATATATATATTATATATGGGAGTTTATTAAGTAGTATAACTCATGCAATCACAAGGTCTTACAATAGGCTGTCTGCAAGCTGAGGACAATGAAGCCAGTCCCAAAGCTGAAAAACCTGGAGTCTGATGTTCAAGGGCAGGAAGCATCCAGCACAGGAGAAAGATGTAGGCTGGGAGGCTAAGCTAGTCTAGCGTTTTCACATTTTTCTGCCTGCTTTATAGTCTAACCATGCTGGCAGTTGACTAAATGGTGCCCACCCAAATTAAGGGTGGGTCTGCCTATCCCAGCTCACTGACTCAAATGTTAACCTCCTTTGGCAACACCTTCACAGATACACACAGGATCAATACTTTGCATCCTTCAATCCGATGAAGTTGACACTCAGTATTAACCATCGTAGGTAGTATAGCCAAAATCCCCAGTGGAAGACAGAGACTTAGATGAGAATTCCTTATTCATAAAATAAAACTTCAAAAAGTTGCTTTAAATTACTGGCTGAACCTATGCCTTATAAGACACTGTTGGCTTAGGATGAGGATTGCCTAGTGACTACTGGTACGTCAAGCCCCTCACTCATCATGTGACTGATTTGCAATCCCCAATGTCATAAGAGAAAAGTAGCTCTAGCCTGCTAATATCAGTCTCCTTCTTTTGGGCTTTAGGATGCAGGGAGAAGCATTTGCAAACCTCTCTGCAAAAAGTTGGTGAACACACAGGAAAAAATAGGGAAAGTCCAGGCATGGTGGCTCACGCCTGTAATCCCAGCACTTTGGGAGGCCGTGGGGGGTGGATCACGAGATCCAGGAGATCAAGACCATCCTGGGCAACATAGTGAAACCCTGTCTCTACTAAAAATACAAAAATTAGCCGGGCATGGCACTGCATGCCTGTAGTCCTGGATACTTGGGAGACTGAGGCAGGAGAATTGCTTGAACCCGGGAGGCAGAGGCTGCAGTGAGCCCAGATCGTGCATTCCAGCCTGGGCAACAGAGCAAGACTCTGTCCAAAAAAAAAAAAAAGAGAAAATTTCTTTAAAAATCTCCCATCACCTCTTTCTCAGTTGCTTGTGCTAGAGCAGTGAAGGCAGGTTGTGGGGAGCCTGCTGCCACGTTGTGAGAAGCCATGTGCAGAGGCTGACATGCTGAGGAGCTAAGACCTCCTGAAAACAGGAATGTGAGGGAGCCTTTTTAGAAGCAGACAGGCTAACTTCAGCAAAGCTTTAAAGACTGCAGCCTTGCCACCAGACTCATGACCCTCAGAAACTGTGAACAAAACTCTAAAAGTCTTTCCAGCTGTGGTACGACTTCTTCTTCTGGTAAAAATATTTCCTCAGGGTTGTAAACACTCACAAGTGAAATATGTTTGTCACTCAGTGAAAGGACCAGAGGAGGAACTGCCAGGGAACAGGCAGGAAAGTGAGGTCCTGAGACAGATGGGTGTGAACTCTGGGACAAAAGATGCTACCACAATCTCCACACTTCCAGAGTCAGATCATTCTCCCGGACACAGAATAATGGCCAAATTATAAACACCCACCCGCACTTAAAACCCTTCATTGGCCCAGATAAATGAGCTTGACCTTCAGTATTCTGGGTGACCCACCTCAGGGCCCTCTTTGAGCCTCAACTCAGGTCACAGTCTTTCCCTCATGCTTACTCTATCTAAATATTTATAAGTCTAGCCCAAAGGACTCTGGGCCCAAAACAAGGTCAAGAAGCATAGTCACCTCAAACACAAATGTTTATGAAACCACCTTTAGAGGAATGGCCATGCACATCAGACATTTCTTCTCCACCATTAACTGTGAGTTTTTCTTCCTTCCTTGTCTGCCTTCCACAGGGGATTCCACTTCAGGAAAACATACAACTTTCAACTACTCCTCATATCCATGTCTCAGTCTCAACCTCTGTGATAACACACACACACACACACACACACACACAACAAAAAAAAAACTGAGCTAATTACTCTTGAGTTGTAAATTTTCATCTGCAAAATGAGAACTTATTAAATTTAAATAGAGTATTATTTTTCTCTCTTCTATCTGCTTGATAGTCACTAACATTTAAATAACGCAACTGTCTTTGCAAGCTATAATTTATTGACAGCAGTGTGCCACACAGCACTCTCCTTTTGTGTCCGGAATTGGTTGGTTCTTGGTCTCACTGACTTCAAGAATGAAGCCACGGACCCTCACGGTGATTATTGCAGTTCTTAATCATGGTGTGTCTGGAGTTTGTTCCTTCTGATGTTCTGACGTGTTCAGAGTTTCTTTCTTCTGGTGGGTTCGTGGTCTCACTGGCTTCAGGAGTGAAGCTGCAGACCTTCGCAGTGAGTGTTACAGCTCTCAAGGAGGCACCTCTGGACTTGTTTGTTCCTCCCATCCAGAGTTGTTCATTCCTCCTGGTGGTTTTGTGGTCTCGTTGGCCTCAGGCGTGAAGCTGCAGCAGCAGCAAGATTTATTGCAAAGAACCATAGAACACGGCTTCCACAGTGCCCAACGGAGCACGAGACAGTTCCCGCTGGCTGGTTTGGGCAGTCTGCTTTTATTCCCTTATCTGACCCCACCCACATCCTGCTGATTGGTCCATTTTACAGAGAGCTGATTGGTCTATTTTACAGAGTGCTGATTGGTCCATTTTACAGAGAGCTGATTGGTCCATTTTGACAGAGTGCTGACTGGTGCATTTACAATGCTTTAGCTAGACACAGAGTCTAGACAGAAAAGTTCAAGTCCCCACTAGGTTAGCTAGATACACAGTACTGATTGGTGTAATTTACAAACCTTGAGCTAGACACAGGGTGCTGATTGATGTATTTACAATCCCTTAGCTAGACATAAAGGTTCTCCAAGTCCCCACTAGACTCAGAAGCCTAGCTGGCTTCACCTAGTGGATCCCACACAGGGGCTGCAGGCTGAGCTGCCCACCAGTGCTGAGCTGCCCACCAGTCCTGAGCCACCACAGGCACTCAGCCCTTGGGTGGTGGATGGGACCTGGCACCACTGCACTGGGGGCGGGGCTCACTGGGGAGGCTCCCTACGCAGGAGTCCATGGCTGGGGGGAGGCTTGGGCATGGTGGGCTGCAGGTCCTGAGCCCTGCCCCGCGGGGAAGCAGCTGAGGCCTGGCAAGAATTCAAGCACAGCGCTGGCTGGCCGGCACTGCTGGGGGACCTGGCACACTCTCTGCAGCTGCTGGCCCAGGTGTTAAGCCCCACACTGTCCCGGGCTAGCGGCATCGGCCAGCTGTTCCGAGTAAGGGGCCCGCCAAGCCCGCGACCGTGCCCATGGGAACTCACGCTGGCCTGTAAGCACTACGTGCAGCCCCGGTTCCCGTCCATGCCTCTCCCTCCACACCTCCCTGCAAGCAAAGGGAGCTGGCTCTGGCCTCGGCCAGCCCAGAGAGGGACTCCCACAGTGCAGTGGCGGGCTGAAGGGCTCCTCAAGTGCTGCCAGAGTGGACACCAAGGTTGAGGAGGCACTGAGAGTGAGGGCTGCTAGCACATTGTCACCTCTCACTTTCACCTCATGACATCTCTCTGAGGTAGCTTCATTATCACCATTTTAAGGATGGAGAAACTGAGCCTAAGAGAAGTTAAGTACTTGGCCCCAAATAATACAGCTACTAAATGATAAAGGTGGTATTTGAATTCACAACTCTCTAACCCCAAGCTTCTAAGCTGAGACTCTTTCCTACAAGCTTAGTAGCCAAGATCATTCCAGCCATGACTTCAGCCCACTTGCTCTCTACTGCACTTCCAATTACAAAACAAAGCACAGAGCAGAAACAAAAAGTTAAACTTTGGATAATGATGTAAATTGGTTCACTATGATGACCATAACAGCTACCATTTTTAGAGCTATGTGCTAGCCCTATGTTGAAAACTTTGCTAACTTTATCTTATTCCATCCCAGCCATAACATGTGGAGGAAGGTACCACTAGACTCTTCCCAGTAAAAAGAAACTTAGACTCTTTGAAATGAACTAGGAATACAGGTTTCTGTTGAATTAGAGCTAAAGCTTGAAACAGCACCAAAGCAGGCAGGTAATCCAAGATCACCGTGTTCTACAAAATCTTCATGGCATTAACAATTGTTACATACTTCACAATGGCCACCTTTTCTGCCAGTGCAGTTAGTTAGACAATCTATTAAAAGCGCAAAGAAAGACAATGAGCCCAAAGGAGCCCATTGAAGGTGAAATCTCACTCTAGCTACTCTGGCTCTGCCAGTGAGAAACCAGCTTGATGTGAAGCCTGGCCAGGTAGCTGTCCAACACCTGGCACAGCTCTGTGCAGCACTTCACGTCAAGGCAATGTCCAGCAGCCCCCCAAAGCAGGGCCCTGGCTTCGGGAGCCCAGATGGAGCACTGGCAGTAGTCAATTCATATGCACTGAGAGACAGAAGAGACATGGATGATTGTTGGAATAAAAGGAAGATAAATAAAGAAAGATAGCTACTTCTGGCCTTCTTTCCAAAAGAATTTAAAGTGGCTTAAATTTATAAAACATAGCAAGATAATATGAAATGGAAGAAAGTGAAAAGAAAAAGAAGAACAACGCTACCAATAGACCAGAATCAGACATCAGAATAATGTAAAACTGCATCAATTTCTGAGCAATTTTTGCAAGGCCACAGATGTGGCTCTAAGCTTTCTGGAACAAGGCAAAGAAGAAAATCTGATTCATGCCTTAATTAATCATTTCTCAGACAAAAACAGGTGCAGTGCATATGAATAATTTGAGCAACAGAATTAAGTAATATTGGATTATACCCCAAACTCTAAAATAAATATCATACTGACATGAGTGCTGATTTAAATATAAATGCTTGAATAAATAAATAAATAAGAACAGAGAAAAGCTCCAAATTATTTATATAGATACTCCACAATCCAGGAGATGGAGCACAACTCTTCACTGTGTGGAATGCAGATAGTTACTTCCTTTCAAATTAAAAAACAATTTTAGAAACCTGGCAAAAACTACCACAGCCAGGTGATAAAGGTCAATACCAATGGTAATAATTATGTTGATAATATGTACCCTTGAGATGAGTTGATTAAAATGGTGCTTTACCTCTATGATCTTCCTCCCAAAACAAATAACCCCAGTGTAATTATGAACAAAAATCAAATAACTTCCAATTAAGCCAGATAGGGTGGCTCACACCTGTTATCCCAACACTTTGGGAGGCTGAGTCAGGAGTATCACGTGAGCCCAAGAGTTAAAGACCAGCCTGGACAATATAGCAAGACCCTGTCTCTACAAAACAATAAAAAAATTACCTGGGCACAGTGGCATGCTCTTGTAGTTCCAGCTATTTGAGAGGCTAAGGTGGAGAACTGCTTGAGCTCAGGAGTTTGAGGCTGCAGTGAGCTATGACCATACCACTGTATTCCAGCCTAGGCAACAGAGTGAAACCCTGTCTCAAAACAAAACAAAACAAAAATTCCAATTGAAAGTCATTCTACAAAATATCTAAACAGTACTCCTCAAAACTGCAATAGACATCAAAAAAGAATTTGAACAACTGTCATAGTTAAAAAGTTAACAAGTACTTTCAAGGGTGTGGAGAAAAGGGAACCTTGGGCACTGTTGTTGGAAATGTAAAATACAGCCATTATGGAAAATAGTTTGGAAGTTTCTCAGAAAACTAAAAATAGAATGATCATGTGATCCGTAATCCCATTTCTGGGTACATATCCAAAAGAATTGAAATTGGTATACTAAGGAGATATTTCCACTCCCATGTTCACTATAGCAATATTCAAAATAGCTAAGATATAGAAGCAACTAGGTGTCAATCATCAGATAAATGGATTTTTAAAATGTGATATATATACACAATGGAATACTACTCAACCTTAAAAGGGGGAGAAATCTTGTTATTTGCAACAATGTGGATGAATCTGAAGGACATTTTGCTAAGTAAAATAAACCAGACACAGAAAGACAAACACCACATGATCTCCCTTACATGTGAAATCTAAAAAAGTTAAACTCACAGGGGTAGAAAGTAGAATGGTGGCTATGAGAGGCTGAGGGAAGAGGTGAATGGGGAAAGGAAAGATGTTGATCAAAGGGTAAAAAGTTTCAGTCAGACAGGAGGAAAAAGCTTTAGTGATCTAATGCACAGAATGGTGGCTATAATAAATAATGATGTATATCTGAAATTGCTGAAAGAGGAGGTTTTAAATGTTTTCACCACAAAACGTAAGTATATGAGGTGATGGATTTGTAAATTAGCCTGATTTAATTAGTTCACATTGTAAACATATATTAAAAACATCGTGGCCGGGCGCGGTGGCTCAAGCCTGTAATCCCAGCACTTTGGGAGGCCGAGACGGGCGGATCACAAGGTCAGGAGATCGAGACCATCCTGGCTAACACAGTGAAACCCCGTCTCTACTAAAAATACAAAAAACTAGCCGGGCGAGGTGGCGGGCGCCTGTAGTCCCAGCTACTCGGGAGGCTGAGGCAGGAGAATGGCGTGAACCTGGGAGGCGGAGCTTGCAGTGAGCTGAGATCTGGCCACTGCACTCCTGCCCTCTTGCCCGGGTGACAGGGCAAGACTCCGTCTCAAAAAAAAAAAAAAAAACATCGTATTGTACTCAGTAAATATATGCAATTATTATTTGTCAATTAAAAATAAAATTAAAATGAGGAAACCAATTAATCTTTAAAAAAAAAGTCGGCCGGGCGCGGTGGCTCAAGCCTGTAATCCCAGCACTTTGGGAGGCCGAGACGGGTGGATCACGAGGTCAGGAGATCGAGACCATCCTGGCCTACACAGTGAAACCCCGTCTCTACTAAAAAAATACAAAAAAAAACTAGCCGGGCGAGATGGCGGGCGCCTGTAGTCCCAGCTACTCGGGAGGCTGAGGCAGGAGAATGGCGTAAACCCGGGAGGCGGAGCTTGCAGTGAGCCGAGATTGCGCCACTGCACTCCACCCTGGGCGACAGAGCGAGACTCCGTCTCAAAAAAAAAAAAAAATAAAATAAAAAAAAAATAAAAAATAAATAAAAAAAAAGTCACAGCCAAGAGGAACCTAAAGGACAGGATGACGAACTATAATGTGGTATATACTGCATGGGATTCTGGAGCAAAGTAAAGGCATTAGGTAAAAAACTAATTAGGACATTTGAATAAAGTATGGACTTCAGTTTATATGAATATATCAATGTTGTGTCATTAATTGTAACAAATGTACCATATTAATGTAAGATGCTAGTAACCCTGGAAACTGAATATGGCATATATGGGATTCTATCAATCTTCATATATTTTATGTAAATCTAGAACTGTTCTTAAATAACAGTTTATTGCAGGGAAAAACCCTATTATGCCCCACAATTCCACTCCAAGATGTAAACTAGGTATTTACCCAAGAGAATTGAAAACAGGTACTCAAGTGCATGCACATGTTTATTCACAGAAGCACTATTTGCAGTAGCCAAAAGGTGGAAACAGCTCAGATGTCCATCATCAGATGAATGAACAAACTGTGATCTGTACATACAACGGAATACTACCCAGATATAAATAGAAGCACTGATACATACTATAGCAATGAACCTCAAAAACATGCTAAGTGAAAGAAGCCAGACACAAAAGGTCACATACTATAATGCCTTGTTTACATGAAATATTCAGAATAGCTATATGTACAGAGACAGCATACAAATTGATGATTGTCAGGGACTCAGAGGAGAGGAAATGAGGATAAAATGCTTAATGGATATGAGATTATCTTTTGGAGAGGTGGAAATGTTATATAACTAGATAAAGGTGGTGATTATACAACATGGTGAATGTACTAAATACCATTGGATTGCTCACATTAAAATGGTTGATTTTGTTAGGTGAACTTCACTTCAATGAATTTTAAAAACAGAGGGGGGAACAAATATTTTCTACCTCAAAAAAAAAAAACCTCAAAATATTCTAAAACATATGAATAAATATTTAAGGAAAACAGAAAACAAAATCTACAATTGCAAAATAAATTATTGCAAGGAAAACAAATTCTTAGAACCTTTATCTGTGAAACAATACATTCACAGAGATTAACACAGCAATAATCTCATACAAAAATAACAAATTATGAAACAAAATAAGATACAGCTGAAACAACCAAATAGATATGAAAAAGAATTAATTAAATGTCTTCAAAGTTCAAATATAGTCATTGAAATAAAAAATGCAATCAAACTTAAAAATAAACTTAGACAAAGAGACAATTAGTAGTGGGGAATTCACCCAGAACTTGGAAAGATAATGAAAATAAAGAGCAAATAAGGAACAAGAAAAATAGCTCAAGTGATCTCAGGTGTGTTTAGTGAGAGGTTCAGGAAAAAACAACAGCAACAACAACAACAACAACAAAAAAAAAAAAAACAGAAGGAATGGTGAAGAGGCAATGATTAAGAATATTCAAGAATGAAAAACTGAAACTCTCAGATCAAAACTTAAATTTGAATATTATGTTAAAAAATAGATGCATTATAGTGAAATTTCAGAACTTCCTGATAGAGAAAAACCTAGAATAAGTCAAAGAAGAGACTATCTACAAAGGAATGACAGTTCAGCTAAGAGCTGACTTATCCACAGCAATTATAGCCACCAGAAGTTGGTAAAGTAATATCAGCAAAATATTTTAGAAAAATAACTGAATGCTATACATATCATTCAAAGGTAAAGGTGAAATAAAGACATTTTCATATGCAAAAGAGTTTAATGGTGCTTATTATCTACAGACCTTCATATACACACATAATAAACACTGTTAAAAGAGTAGGCACCTCATCCAGATCAATGATGAGCCCAGAGGGAAAAGTCTTTTAAATAAGGGGCTGGAATAAAACAACACTAAATACAGAAAATAATTTTTTAACAATAAGCTAACAAATTGTACCAACTACTGACTATAATATCAAATGACAGCTAATGATGGTTTTTTAAAAAAATTGGAACTAAAATCTTGATAATAATAAAATCATAGAAATAAGTCTAAGTAAATCTATTAGTAATTTCAAAAATGTAAGTGGATTAAAATATCTAAAGGAAGAGAAAAAACTATTAGATTTGATTTTTAAAATACACCCAGCTATAGCCTAGTTACAAGTCTTAAAACAAAGGGTTGAAAATAATCGGATGATCAAAAAATTATCAGGTAAAATATGAGGCAAAGGGTTTAACAAAGATAAATTATTAAAGGAACACAATAACATCAGTATAAAATAACATGAACTTGTATTTTTCTACATCAGACAGAATAATGTAGGCTATGCTACAATAAGTTATACTGGCTTCACAAACAAAAGGTTTATTTTTCACTCACACGAAGTTCTAGCCAAATTTTATACCTCTGCAGACCAGCAGTTTACCGTGTGGTGACTCAGAAGTCCCTGTTGCAGGAAGTCAGGGACCTGGAACAGAGGGACCAGCTGAAGCCATGGCAGAAGAACATAAATTGTGAAGATTTCATGGACATTTATTAGTTCCCCAAATTAATACTTTTATAATTTCTTGCACCTGTCTTTACTGCAATCTCTGAACAAAAATTGTGAAGATTTCATGAACACTTATCACTTCCCCAATCAATACCCTTGTGATTTCCTATGCCTGTCTTTACTTTAATCTCTTAATCCTATCATCTTCATAAACTGAGGAGGATGTATGTTGCCTCAGGACCCTGTAATGATTGCATTAACTGCACAAATTGTTTGTAGAGCATGTGTGCTTGAACAATATGAAATCTGGGCACCCTGAAAAAAGGAACAGGATAACAGCAATGTTCAGGGAACAAGGGAAATGGCCTTGGACTTTGACTGCCAGTGAGCTGGACGGAACAGAGCCATATTTCTCTTCTTTCAAAGGCAAATAGAAGAACTATCGCTGAATTCTTTTTCGCAGAAAGGAACATTCCTGAGAAAGAGAATGTGCCCCTGCGTGTAGGCCTATGAACAGCCCCCGTAGGGGCAGCCACCTTTTGTGGTCGAAGCCAAAGGGATGAAATAAGCCCGGTCTCCTGTAGCACTCCCAGGCTTATTAGAACAAGGAAATTCCTGCCTAATAAATTTTGGTCAGATAGGTTGTCTGCTCTCAAACTCTGTCTCTTGATAAGATGTTATCAATGACAATGCATGCCCAAAACTTCATTAGCAATTTTAATTTTGCCCCGTCCTGTGGTCCTGAGATCTCGCCCTGCCTCCACTTCCTTTGTGATATTTTATTACCTTGTGAAGTACGTGATCTCTGTGACCCACACCCTATTCGTGCACTCCCTCCCGTTTTGAAAATCACTAATAAAAACTTGCTCGTTTTACAGGTCAGAGAGCATCATGGAACCTGCTGACATGTGATGTCTCCCACAGATATCCAGCTTTAAAATTTCTCTCTTTTGTACTCTTTCCCTTTATTTCTCAGACCAGCCGAGATGCTTAGGGAAATAGAAAAGAACCCATGTTAAATATCGGGGGTGGGGTTTCCCCCGATAAGTCCCAGCAGTTTCAAACTTATGGTTCAAACATCTCAACATACAGCTTCCTTGGTTGCCAATTGCCAAGCAGTTGGCCAGAACTTGTCACATGGCATGACCCAACTGTTTAGGGAGCTGGCAGATGTGATGAAGCACATGCTTATTCAGTAATATTAAATGTCTCTGTCACAGCAAGTAACAAAATGTTGTTAAAATTCATAATATAAAACTGGATGATGATACAAAGAAAAATTAACAGGAAGCAATCCTAATGAAAGCGTTTTAATCTATTTCTAGTAGAGGAAAAATCAAACAGAAATAAATGATATGTTGCTTTTAGACGTACACATATATAGCAAAATACTGTTCTAAAAAATGCACATAAATGCTAATCAACACCTTCATTACAGTGGGTTGCTTCTCAGGAAGAATTAAGAAAAGCAGAATTAGAAAAGGCTATACGCCGGGCGCGGTGGCTCAAGCCTGTAATCCCAGCACTTTGGGAGGCTGAGACGGGCGGATCACGAGGTCAGGAGATCGAGACCATCCTGGCTAACACAGTGAAACCCCGTCTCTACTAAAAAATACAAAAAAAAACTAGCCGGGCGAGGTGGCGGGCGCCTGTAGTCCCAGCTACTCCGGAGGCTGAGGCAGGAGAATGGCGTAAACCTGGGAGGCGGAGCTTGCAGTGAGCTGAGGTCCAGCCACTGCACTCCAGCCTGGGCGAGAGAGCGAGACTCCGTCTCAGGAAAAAAAAAAAAAAAAAAAAAAAAAAAAAAAAAAAAAAGGCTATACAACAAGTTTCAACATTACTTGTAATACTCAATACTCTATTTCTTCATATTGGATACATGATACTATTTATACTATTCTGTATTACTTTCTTTTTTTTTTTTTTTTTTTTTTTTTTGAGACGGAGTCTCGCTTTGTAGCCCAGGCTGGAGTGCAGTGGCCGGATCTCAGCTCACTGCAAGCTCCGCCTCCCAGGTTTATGCCATTCTCCTGCCTCAGCCTCCCGAGTAGCTGGGACTACAGGCGCCCGCCACCTAGCCCGGCTAGTTTTTTTGTATTTTTTTAGTAGAGACGGGGTTTCACCATGTTAGCCAGGATGGTCTCGATCTCCTGACCTCGTGATCCACCCGTCTCGGCCTCCCAAAGTGCTGGGATTACAGGCTTGAGCCACCGCGCCCGGCCATTACTTTCTATATATTTGAAATAGTTCATATTAATTTTTAAAAGAATAACTACACGGCTGCAATAGTTGTCTATGATGTAAGAAATTATCCCAAACATAATAGCTTAAAACAACATACATTTATTATCTCACAGTTTCCATGGGTCAGGAGTCAGGGCAAGGCTTAGTTGGATGGTCAGATTCTCACAAGGCTTCAAAGTGTTGGCCAGACTGGGGTCTCGTCTGAGGCTCAGAAACCTCTTCCAAAGTCACCTGATTGTTGACAGAATTCATTTCTTTGCACCTGTTGAATTCATGGTGACTTGCTTTTTCAAGGTCAGCAGGGGAATCTCTGACTTTAATCAGCTATATTGTGTATAAAGTAACATAATCATTATCTTTGCCATATATCATAGCCTAATCAAAAGAGTGACTATATCATTATATTCAAAAGTTCTTCTCACACTCAAGGGGAGATTATTTAGAGCATGTATACCAGGAAGCAGGAATCTTGGGAGCCATCTAAATTTCTACCTACTACAGTCCCTTAAGAATCTCATAATCTAGTGGAAGACATAGACATAAGGACAAAGGTTTAAAGCAATGTGAGATAAGCTACATTAGATACGTGTCTTCTTTTGGGTCCCCCAAAAGTTAACCTAGATAGAAGACCTTAGGTGCAGTATATTTGACATGATTCCAGGAAGTATATGTGAGACAGGGAATGGAGAAAGGCCAATATAAACAGTTTATTAACGAGCAGGTTACCACTATGGGCACTGGGGCTAAATCCCACTGTGAACCCTCTAAGAACCATATGAAACATGCTTCATATTTATCCCACCACTAGATGGAAAGCCTCAAGCATTTTATCTACTGACTCCGGTCCCCTGTTGGCTGAGGCTCTCTCTCACTCTTCTAGGTTGTCACTGTGCATGTTAAGTTTCTATGGTGCCAGATAAATCCTTCATAAAGTGAAGTACAGAGGAACAGATGCTTAAAATGGGAATTGGTCAGCATGCCAGAAACTCTACCCCACATGCAGGGATCTCAAAGCTGGACATGTAACAATATGGGGTGAGACATTAAGAACATCTGTCACAATGTGTGTATTAGGTAAATTAAGACTTGCTGCTATAACAAATAAACATACAAATCTCAGTGGCTTAATAAGATGACATTTTATTTCTCACATACAATTCAATCAATAGGACAGTGAAGCTTTGGCAGGGTGAAAGAGTGACTGAAGTGCTCCTTGCAAACGTTCAGGAACACTGCTACCTGCATCTTCAATACATGGCCCCTAAATTCTCCTTGTCTGTATAAGCAAACGACTAACAGACAGGAGAAGAGAGAGAAGTAGATTGTGTGGAAGAAAAGTCTGAGACGGCAGGGCTTCACTAAAGCACAAGGGAGCTTGGGTAACATAGTCTAGTTGTGTGCCCTTTCGAAAAAGAAATAGATCCGTTGAACAGGTAGCATTTGCTACCCTGTTCACGTATGTAAAAGCATATGACTTTTAGGTTAAATCTTGAAGAAAGATGTGGTAATTAATTTTGTGTATCAACTTGGCTGAGTCATGGGGTGTCCATATATTTGGTTAAACATTATTCTGTGTATGTCTGTGAGAGTAATTCTGAATGAGATTAACATTTGAATCCGTAAACTAAATAAAGCAGATTGCCCTTCCCAATATGGGAGGGCCTTATCCAGCCCACTGAAGGCCTGAGTACAACAAAGAGGTAGAGTAAGAAAGAATTTGCTCTTTACCCAACTATCTTTGAGTTGGGACATCAGTCTTCTCCCTTGAGACTTGACTTAGACTGAAACTTACACTCCATCAGCCCTCCTGGATCTCAAGCCTTCAAACTCAGACTATAACTATCACCTGCAACTTGTTGACTGCAGATCCTAGAACTTCTCAGCCTTCAAAACCATGTGAGCCAATTCCTTATAGTAAATCTATATATCTATATCTATCGATATACATAAATCTTACTGATTTTGTTTCTCTGGAGAACCCAGATTAATACAGAAGGTTAAAAATGTGTCATAGAATTAAAAAGGAATAAAAGCATTTCAGGCAGAGCAAAAAACAACATGGACAGAAGAACAGCTGAGAAGAACCCAAGCAGATTCAGAGAACTGAAGTAGATTTGTTTTGACAGGACCCATAGCAGGTGTGGTTATATGAAAGAAGAATCTGGAAATGTGGGCAGGAACCTGACAGTAAGACTCCTGATTTTACACCGTGAAGGAAATGAAAGGCTAGAGAATTTAAAACAGAATTATACAGCATTTTCTGATACTACTTTAGCAACCTCAAGAAAGATGCTGTGTAAGAGCAAGCATAAGGATTTTCTGCTAAATATTGTTAAAAATCACCTGTCTTGAGCTCTAGGACATTTAACAAGGAAAGACGATGCATTCAGTCAAAAGTGCATGAGCTTGAAGTCAAGCAGGTTTGAGTTTAATGGTACCTGGCAAGTTTGTTATGAGAATCAAAGGGTTTGTATGTAAAGCTTTTAGCACAATGTATGACAAAAAGCATGTGCTCAAGGAAAAAAAAATAGTTCCTTTCTTCTCTGAGCAACAAAATAAATAGCATGAATTTATCTCAGAACCAGAGGGAAAAAAAACTGAATTAGTGGAAACTCTGAATTTTGGACACTGCTTGATATTGCTAACACTGTTCGTGAATAATTATGCCCTGTAAAAGGAATAACCAAAAAACTTTGAATGTGTAGCCAAGATATGCAGACTCAGTAACCCCAGCCCAAGTGCTTACTGGTATATACCAATTGGGTGTCAAAAATGTGCAACAGACGATCTAAAGAAGGGTAATAATACTAAGCCCCAACATTAGTATTGAGAAACACTGACAATTCATAATAATCATAGTAAAACATAGCAAAGAAATACTTTCACATTGAAATTATTTAACTCTACATTAACCGGCTGCCTAAATATATTTCTTATGTTCTATTCACTCTTTAATGAAATGTTTGTCTCTTAATAAGCTTGCATTTCATAATTAGATAAATAATATTCATGCCTTGTGATTTCCCCCACAGAGAATTTCCAATGTATTAATTACAATTTTTTAAAAAACCCAATTTATTCTGTGTGTTTAGTTTCTAAACATATTTTTAAAAATTTATTTAAGTCATGAACAAAATTCCATACAGTGAAAATCTGTAGGAGAAAATAAACTTTATTTGATAATTCATGACCCAAAAGAATAAAGGGTGTTTAAAAAAGAAAGAAAGAAAAGAAATGCTAACTCAAACTTTTAAAATGAATAGCGTCTTTTTGTATAAATCATTTTTGTGTTACTATTATACTACATCCTTATTTACTTTTACTCTGTTTACAAAATGTTAGATAACATAGTTTCTTTAAAAACTTCCAATCCCAGGAGCAGTGGAGCCCTGGTTCTCAACCTTGGCTGCACATTTGGAATCATTAGGGGACCTTTTTAAAAATACTCATTATCTAGGTTTCACCTCAGATCCATTGTTGAAAAAAAAAAAAAAAAATTGAGAGTGGAATCTAAGCACAAAAATTACTTTAAAAATCTCCAGAGATTTAGCCGGGTGAGGTGGCGGGCGCCTGTAGTCCCAGCTACTCGGGAGGCTGAGGCAGGAGAATGGCGTGAACCCGGGAGGTGGAGCTTGCAGTGAGCTGAGATCCGGCCACTGCACTCCAGCCCAGGCGACAGAGCCAGACTCCGTCTCAAAAAAAAAAAAAAAAAAAAAAAAAAAAAAAAATCTCCAGAGGTTATAGAGATATGTGCAGCTTGCATCAATCCCTATTCACACTGCCACTATACCATTCAGGCCTTCAGTATCACATACCTGACTCTTTCAAGAGCCACCTAACAAGTCTTCTCACCATCCTACTTCACCATTGCCAGATTAAAAGTACCCTTAAAATGTACTTATCAAACCTAACATGCTTAATGAGGGTCTTGTTAAGATTTTAAGATGAAGGCTCTAATTAAGTTGATCTTGAATGGAGGTTGACATTCTACATTTCTTTCAAATTCCCAGGTGATGTTTATGCTGCCAAGCCACAAACAACAAACCACACTGATTTATGTTTTCCAGTCATAAAGAAAACTACTGGTACCACTTCCTAATTCTAGATACTTTTTCAGCTTTTTTTCTTTCTTTTTTTTATTTGACTTGGCATTTTACATTTAAAAAGTAGAATTTTTATCTTGCTTTTTAGTAAATATCCATGTTAGTTAATACGTTTAAGTAAAGACATAACATCCTTGAAGGCTTTAAGCCCTTTGACAGCTCATAGGACAAGTTAGAGGTATAGTAAAGAAATCTGTTTCCATATGGACAGACACAGTAAGATTCAGTATTTTGACCCCTAGTAAGTTTATAGTCATATAACTAAATATATGCAAAGGGTTGGCAAATACCACTAAAATATTTATTTAAAACTATCATTTATGGTGGGTATGGAAAAAAAGGAGCTATTACAGAAATAGAATTGCAAGATTAGAAAAACACATTCTAGTTGACTTAATCTGAATTCTATAATTTTCTAAGCCATCTATAATTTAAATTTTTAAAAGAATTTCTCATAATAGTCTACAAATTAGCCATGCTATCTAATAATACATTACCAGTATTGTGTACTTATTTTAAACATATAGACTATGTTTAACATAGACTATGCTAACTATGGTTAACAATACCGTACAGTACCCTTAAAATGTATTAGGGGGATAGGTCTTCTGTTTTGTGATTTTTACTGCAATAACTAAGTAGGGGTCTTTACCCATAGGCAAAGCCCAAAGACGAGGCCAATATATTTGAACAATGGCAGAGTCACTGAAATAAGCAGATAAACTCCTAAAATGACACTCTTTTAAAAGACAGCACTTACTAGAAACATATAGACTAAAAAAAATCCTTAAGGAATGATTGATAAAGATTAGTTAATCTTAGTATAATGAGAAATTTTCTTCCTTTATGGTTGCCAAAAATTCATAAGAAGAAAATGTCAATAATTTGTATTCTCAGGCCTTTGAACTCAGACTGAAACTATGCATTAGCTCTCCTGTGTCTCCTGCTAGCCAAAAGCCAATCTTGGAACTTAGCCTCCATAATTGCTGAGCCAATTTCCTGTAATAAATAAATATGTATGTATGTGTATATATATATATATATATATATATATATATATATACACATGCTTACATGACTGAAACTTTATACCCATTGAGCAACATATTAGGGTTCTCCAGAGAAACAGAATCAACAGTACACACACACACACACACACACACACACACAGCTCAATGTATTAGTCAGTTTTGGAGAAATATAGATCATGTTGTGTTCCATTTAAAACCTATTTATTGAGTAGAACATGGAATGTGTCAAAAGTGTTTAATTGCTCCCACTCCCTCCTTTTTATTTTATGTATCATTATTGTGAAGAAGGGGTGGTAGAAGAAAGGAGGAGGAGGAGAAGAACTTTGGGTATATTACAAAGTCAATGTGTATGTGTATACATGTGTACTATTGGTTCTGTTTGGAGAACCCTAATATGTTGCTCAATGGGTATAAAGTTTCAGTCACGCAAAATGAAACAGTTCTAGAGATCTGGTGTAAAAAATGTGCTTATGGTTAAGAATACTGTACAGTACCCTTAAAATGTATTCAGGGGATAGGTCTCGTGTTTTGTGATTTTTACCATAATAATTAAAAGTAGGGGTTTTTACCCATAGGCAAAGCCCATAGAAGAGGCCAATATATTTGAACAATGGCAGAGTCACTGAACTAAGCATAAAAACTTCTAAAATAACATCCTTTTAAAAGACAACACTTACTTAAATATACAAGTTCCAATGTTTCTAGATTATCCTATTACAGTCATGCATTGCTAAATGATAGGGATATGTTCTGAGAAATGAATCATTGGATGATTTCATCTTTGTGTGAACATCGTAGAGTGCACTTACACAAACATAGATGGTATAGCCTACTACACACCACACACCTAGGCTATATGGTATACACAATTTTTCCCAGGCTACAAACCTGTACAGCATGTTATTATGCGGCACATGACTATACTTTGCTGGTATTTAAGTTGTACTTTACTATTTGTAGGTTTCATCACTAGAAACTAAGGAGCCTACATGGACTTTAAAAAGTTTTAAGACTGGATTTTTAACATGGGTATCAACTACTAAACTGCAGGAAGTGTTGTTGTAAGCAGGCAGCTGCCATTCTCTACTTTAGGTAACAGTGCCAGATCCAGTGTAAATATCATGAGAGTTGCAGTTGTAATATTTAGAATTATCACCAGAGTCACAAATACATCATAAGCTGTTACACCTGGGAAACCCTGAAAGTGTAACCTGAGAGTCTTTCCAGCTTGAAATGAATTACATGAAATGAAATAAATTACCAGTATGTCCCCAGTCTAAGGTTAGAAAACTCATGAATTACTACACCAGAAGAACCCTCAAGCCCTAGATATTATTGTAAACATCATCTATTTTGATATTATGCATAGAACTATTTATAATATCAAAATAATATGATATTTGGAATTTCCCCTCGTAATTCCAGTATTCATAGTAGTTATAATTTGCTTCTCAAACTACCCTTGAGTAAAAACACACATTAACATGATCATAATGAAGTCACTGGAGGACTATAGTTGCTTAGGAACATTAAAAAATCTAGCATAGATTGAGAATTTATTATCATATGAGCCATTGAAATTAGCAATTGGGTGCTTTTCCTTTGATTAGATGTTATATATCAGTCTGGCACCTCTAATACTTCCCAGTTACACTGATAAATGAAATCAATTTTATATTACATTATTCAGTATCTGCTGCTTTGCTGCTTATTTTGGAAATACAATTGTGCCCTTATAAACTTGAAAATACAAACTATGGAAATGTAAAGACAACATATCAAGTGATTGGTTTTCTGTTGTAAATATTTTTACCATATTCTAAGCTTTGCTAATTTTTGTGTTGTTTTTATTTCTGTATTTCAAATTTTTTCAATTTGAAATAATTACAGAATCACAAAGAGTTGCCAAAGTAGTACAGAGAGGTCTCTTGTACCTATCATCCAGATTTCTCTGATGGCAACATCTTACATTACCCCAGTGCATTTTCAGAACCAGGAAATTGATGGTCCAATACAGTGAATTAGACTACAGATCTTATTCAAGTATCACTAGTTTTTGCATGCTTTCATTTTTTTGTTTTTATCTACAATTCTAAGACATTTTATTAAATGTGTTTATTTGTCCAAATGGCCATGTGCTTCTAGTTCTCTTTGTCACATTTCCTCCTTATCAGGGAAAACAAGGAATTGATATATTTTTCAAAGGCTATTGATACAAGAGCCCGTACTCAAAGAAAAATAGGTTGGTGATTTCTGATCACTAACATGATATGTCTGAGCAATTTACATTTACAGTTGTACAAATAAATGGCTTGCATTTCAGATTTTCATGAAAAAGATAAGCCTGCTAACTCGGAATTTTATTATGTGTAGCATTAGTTTGAAATGTAACATCTTAATGTGAAAAATAAAAAAAAAATATTTCAACTATTTGTTTTGTCAGCTAACCTTCAGAGTTGTGTACCACATCATTTTTCTCAGATTAGCTCAATGTATTAGTCAGTTTTAGAGAAATATAGATCATCTTGTGTTCCATTTAAAATCCATTTATTGATGTAGAACATGGAACGTGTCAAAAGTATCTAATTGGTCCTACACCCTATTTTGTATTTTATGTATCATTATGATAAAGGGGTGGTAGAAAAAAGAAGGAGGAAAAGAAGAACTGTTGGGTATATTACAAATTCAAATTCAGAAAACAAAGAGAAAATAATGTTTCCTATTTGATTTCAAACACAAGATCAATTATTAGAATAAGATAAAGAACAATGTGACATATTGCTTGGAAATTTATCTAAGAGGGCAAATCAAATATAACTCCAGATGTAAGCCTAAAAATGACTTTCTCATATTATACCTTAAAACTTTTATAATAATCCAGAGAATATATCATATTATTATGACATAAAGTGATTCATTCTTATCTCAGGAGAGTATAATGTCATAAACAATTTATTTGCTCAGTGTTTTAGTTCGTTTTCATACTGCTAATAAAGACATACCCGAGACTGGGTAATTTAGAAAGGGAAGAGGCTTAATTGACTCACAGTTCAGCACGGCTGGGGACACCTCAGGAAACTTACAAATCATGGCAGAAGGGGAAGCAAACATACTCTTCTTCAAATGGTGGCAGGAAGGAGAAGTGCTGAGCAAAAGGGGGAAAAGCCCCTTATAAAACCATCATATTTTTTTGAGAACTCACTCACTATCACAAGAAAAGCATGAGGGTAACTACCCCCATGATTAACTTAACTCCCACTAGGTCCCTCCCATGATATGTGGGGATTATAGGAACTACCAATTCAAGATGAGATTTGAGTGTGGACACAGCCAAACCAGATCAATGTCCTAAGACTGGATGAAATGACCTGGTGAATAAGTAACTAGAGAAAGAATGAGGGACAATAGAGATGTTAAAAGGAAATAGCCAGGTGTGGTGGCTCATGCCTATGATCCCAACACTCTGGGAGGCCAAATCAGGCAGATCACTTGAGGCCAGGAGTTCAGGACCAGCCTGGCCAACATGGCAAAACTCCTTCTCTATTAAAATACAAAAATTAACTGGGTGTGATGTCACATGCCTGTAATCCCAGCTACTCAGGAGGCTGAGGCATGAGAATCACTTGAACCTGGGAGGCAGAGTTTAAGGGAAATGGCTGTGCTTTAGTCAGGAGTAGGCTGAGGCAGCCTTCTGGTGCAGCATGACTCAGTGGGTTTGGAGCACAGGCGCACAACCCTGCACATTACGTAACCACACCATGTGAGGCACATAGACAATCACCCACGTGAGCTCGTGCTTGGCTCAGAGCCACTATTTTCTGTAAAAGGAATAACTACCCTGCTGATGCTGTACATACACCTTGCTCACACCCAGAAAAAGAGTAAAGCCATGTTGAAACTATCTACAATTCCTCGAATGTTTTTCCAGCTACACACCACTTGCCTACCAACTTCACTCAGACTTCAGTTAGAACCTGACAATTGGCATCACAAGCAGGATCCTGAGGTGAGTGAGCCTTCAGTCCCTGCTGCCTCTGGGTGGGTCATGTGGCTGCAACATGAGCTGTGGTACCCAGTGGCAGCTGTGCTGCTCAGATGGGGTCTGGTAGAAACCTGGGCAGTGGCAGATGGGTCCCTCATGAGCATGGAAAAGGCACTGAAGTAGCCAGAAGTGCACAGCACCAAGAAGGAGCGAGCTTTTGCCGGCAGAGTTAGATGGGCATTTTTGACTGTGCTATAAGAAGTACACACCAAGTCCCCAAGGGATGCAGCACAGGTAAGGGTCCTCCAGGTGCAGACATGGAGCCTGGAGGCCTGGCTACACAGCTCAGAAAAAGAGTTAAAAGCTTCCATGAATGGGGACTTCCAGATGCAGGCAGGGCACCTGGAGACCTGGCTACAGAGCTTGGAAAAGGAATTTGAGGCTGCTGTGAATGCAGGCCTGAGTCCCTGGTCTCAGCCAGAGATTCCCACTCTGATACGGAGGAGGAAGAACCCCCATTGCAAGTTCACCCAGTGGTCTGTCAGAAGGTAGATCATGAACAGCCATTGGGGCCCCAAGAGCAGGCTCAGGGACCCAACCCTGTAATGAGACATACTTCATACACTGCCTTTACCCCAACTGAGCTGTGGGAATTAGGAAAGCAGTGCCTCCAGGGTCTAGGGGAACCTCTGCCTGTATGGATGCTTTGTTTATAGGAAAAGGGAGCAGATAGTATCTTCTGTTCCACCTCTGAGATGGAAAAGCTAACCTCGATCACGATTCACCCGTCCCTCCATGAGCAGTTGCAGGTGAGCAAGAGGTTGGCACAAGGGCAAGATGACCACACCCTGATTGAGTGACTATGGGAAGCGATACAAACTGTGGAATGACACTGGTGAAATATCCAAAATCGTGACTAAATGGCAGTCATATGCCGATTTTGTGCAAGTCACTGGGGAGATGGGTATGTGGCAGGCTATGTTTGACCTGAATACCTATGGGCCAGATGATGAACATTTTGCCTCCCACATGAGGGATCTCGTGTTGGGTTCCATTCCCCCAAGTGCCTTTTGCTCCCTAGCTGCTATATTCACCCCATATGTAGGGTGCTGAATACATGAAGTGACCACTGCTATGGAAGCTCTCGGGGAAGCAGAAGGCCATCGGTGGGACCAAGGGATCTATGCAGTAAAGAAGGGGAAGATGTCCAGCTTGTGGGGCCCCCCCATCCCATGGGAGAAAAGGGAGTCCCAATGAACGGCATGCTCACAGATGTGGATAGATGTGATTCTGGCCAGAGTCGACCAAGAGAAAATCAATAAGCAGCCCAATGAAGTACTCTTAACTTTGTGGAGACAATTGTCCCTGGAGCACCAATTCCAGAAAATGCCCAAGTGGAAGGACATTTCTGTGTGACCCGGTCCTGCCTGGGAGCTTCAGCTCAAAGACTACTTCCTGCAGCCAACCAGAAATGTAGAGCCTTTCCTGTTTGATTATGGAACTGGCCAAGGTGCCTGGCTTGGGAGGACACCAGATGACTAGAGGCCACATGTGGAATTACCAATCCACTGCTTCCCCACCAATGTATAGTGGGTACTGTTGCTCGTGGATACTGGCGCAGATCGCAGGCTTGTTTATGAGACACCAGATAAATTTCTGGGCAAACCTGCTTACATTGACGGTTATGGAGACTGGTTAGTAACAGTGAAACCTATATCTCTGCACCTTGGTATCTGCCATTTGGCTCCCCATTTAAAAACTGTGTATGTCTATCTCATACCAGAATACATTCTGGGGGTGGACCATTTAGATGGCCTGGTGTTACAAGCCATGACTGGGGAATTCAGACTCTGTGTGTGATGAAGTTGGTACTGTGTGGACATACACATCACCAGCCTCAGGTCTTGCCACAAACCCAACGAGTTACATCCACCCAACAGTATCATTTGCCAGATGGGCATACAGAGATAACTGAGACAATTAAAAAGCTGGAGAAGGTGCAGATAGTGCGAGGAACCCACAGCCCCTATGATTCTCCAGTGTTGCCAGCTAGAAAGCCTGACGGAACTTGGCAGATGATGGCAGACTATCGGGAACTGAATAAAATAACACCCCCTTTGCATGCAACTGTACCATCAATCATGGATTTGATGAAACATATGAGAATGGAACTGGAACCATATCACTATGTAGTGGACTTGTGGACTTGGCCAATGCATTTTTTCTGCATTGACATTGCTTCAGAGAGCCAGGAACAGTTCACCTTCACATGGGACAGGAAACAATGGACTTTCACAATGTTGCCACGGGGCTCTGTGCATAGCCCCATCATATGTCATGGTCTCATTGTCACAGATTTAGCCACCTGGCAATGTCCAGAAGGGGCCTGCCTATTCTAATATATTGATGATATTATGTTAATCTCTGATTCTCTTGCAGATTTAGAAGGAGCAGCATCCCTTTTGCAGCAACATTTGGCAGCATGTGGTTGGACTGTTAATGAATCCAAGGTCCAAGGACCTGGATTATCTGCCAAATTTTTGGAAGTTATCCGGTCAGGTAAGACAAAGACCATCTGAGAGGCTATCATTTATAAGGTTCAGACATATCTCCGGCCCTCTATGGTGAAGCAGCTGCAAACTTTTGTGGGCCTCCTGGGATACTGGTGGACATTTGTGCCCCATTTAGCTCATATGATAAAAACCATTGCATCTGTTAACAAAGAAGGGCTCTACCTGGGATTGGGATGATGTGGCTGAGACCACCTTCCTAGCAGCCAAGTGGGCTATTCAGCAGGCACAAATCCTATGGGTAGTTGACCAGGGGTGCCCGTTTGAGCCGGATATGCATGTGACCACAGATGGTTTTGGTTGGGGCCTGTGGCAGCACACAGAGTGGCTGAGAATGCAAGTAGGCTTTTGGTCCCAATTATGGAAGGAAGCTGAGCTCTAGTTTTCCTTGACAGAGAAACAGCTAGCAGCTGTATATGCCACCCTTCAGGCTTATGAGAGTGTGACAGGATGGGCTGCAGTTGTCATGTGGATGACTTACCTGATAGCAGGATGGGTGCATTCATGGGTAACGACCCCCTGGACTGGGATGGCATAGACATCCACTTTGGTGAAGTGGGCGCCTACTTGGAGCAGTGGAGTACAAGTCCCTTAGCAGCAGAGTTGCAACAGATTTTGGGACCTGTAGTCCTAATGCAAGATAAGGCCATGGGGCTTGAGCAGCATCTAGACTCTGAGCCTTCACCATTTAAGGAAGGGCGTCCCCCCTTCCTGATAGGGCATGGTACACTAATGGGTCTAGCCAAGGTGCTACTGCTGCTTGGAGTTGCAGTCCAACCAAGTATTGACATCATATGGTTTGAAACCAGGTATGGACAAAGTAGCCAATGAGCTGAACTTAGAGCAGTATGGATGATCACCACCAAGGAGGTGACACCTATGGTAATCTGTACCAATAGCTGGGTGGTCTATCAGGGCTTAACCTTGTTGTTAACTACCTGGAAAATACAGAAGTGACTAGTCAGCCACCAACACATCTAGGGCCAAGCCATGTGGCAAGACCTCTGGGAAATGGGTCATCAGAAAGATATAACTATTTATCATGTGTCAGGCCATATGCCTTTGGCCACCCCTGGCCATGATGAGGCAGATGCCTCAGCCAAGGTCCGATGGTTACAGTCAGTACCTACATGAGATGTGGCCTTCTGGCTACACCGGAAACTTGGACATGCCAGGGGTAAATTGATGCAACAGGTCAATAAATGTTGGGGTCTGTCCCTGCCCACACAAGATATTTGGGAGGCTTGTCAGAAATGCCCAGCTCAGGCATACCCTAAATGGAGGCAGATGCTCAGTGTTACACAACAAGTGATGATAGGGAAAGTGCCCTTGACTAGATGGCAAGTATAGTACATAGGGCCTCTGCCAAAGTCACAAGGGTATACTCATGCACTAACAGCTACGGTCACAGCCATAGGCCTGTTGTTCACCTACCTTTGCAGGGCGGCTGACCAACAGAGCACCATCCAGGCCCTGCAACATTTATATGCTATGTATGTTAGGCCTCTGGTCGTTGAGAGTGATAGAGGAACACATTTCACTGGACAACAGGTACAACAATGGGCACAACAAACAGACATAAAGTAAGGATTCCATGTGCCATACAACCTGCAAGCTGTGGGTATGACTGAGTGATATAATGAGCTCTTGAAGAATGGGTTATGCTTGCAAGTCACAACTCTATCTTTGTGGGGCTGGAGTTCCAGACTAGACCCGGTGCTCCAAACCTTGAATGAATGGGCATGGAAAGGCGGCCTGGTCCTGCCCCCATTCAATTGCAGGTAGGTACCAAGGATGACCTCCTCCGACCAGGTATAGGGACAAATGGTAACCTGTTGTTGACCGTCCCAGTGCCCTGAAGGCAGGAGAACAGAAAACCTGGCTGTGGCCATGGACCCTCCAACCACCCTCTACCCCCGCAGCCAATGCCGGTGGTTGGCCATTGTAGCTCCCTGGAGGAGGACTTACAATATGACTTGCATGTCACTCCTTGGGTGTTCAAAACAAGCCCCACACAGTTGACTGTTCATAGGGGAACGGCCAGGGAAGGAACCCTCCTCCAGGGAATATATGTATTGTCTGTGTGGCATATTATGAGCTCTCCTGTGACTCTGGCACGGATACAGGACTCAAAGGAACCATGGCGAGCTGAGAAGGTGTGGTACCATCGCCCAGGGCAAAAGCCCTGGGTGGTTGCATTGTTATTCAGGAATGAAAGATTAGCCTCTATTTTGCCCGAGAGACGTGATTTACCTCTGTTAGTATCTGTGCCTGCGCTGTCATCTTGACCATAAGTTAACATGCTCCAACTGCATTATGGACTGGGTCCACACCTACACTGAGGTGACCAATGTTTCCAATAGATGGATCTGCACTGCCCTTCCAGCAGCAGCTGCTGTGATGACTTACCTTGGCACATACAATCACAGTCTGCAGATAACACGGCTGGAGAGTTGGGGTCCAATGGCTGACACCTGGAACACAACGCAGCAAGGTTCGAACAAAGGATGCCGCAAAACCCATGGTGCACCTGCCCCCCCTTGCTGGCCCACAGTATTTATGATGGGTGAGGCTGGCTAGTGGGGGAACATGTAGTACCCCTGGTCCAGGCACCACAGTGCATAGAGCAACATTGGGGTAATACCACTATGGGATGGGTACCCATCACAGCCTGTGAAAACATAACATGTATCACCACACGGAAGGTGTGGTAGAACAACCAGCCCCACTAAGGTCAGCTCCAACGGACTTTATGCTCCCTAGGGGTTTATGGGTCTGTGGGGACACAAGGTGGCCTTACCTATCAGCGGACTGGACTAGACATTGTATCTGGGGGTGTCCTTATGTACCTGCCACTGTTCTCCCCATATTGTCCAGACACCCACATAACCAGGAAGCACTGCACTTTTGGTTTTTGCAAGTTCGATGAGCCCCCTGGTGGTTCTACTCCTTGGCAATGACTATCTCTGGAGTGGGTGTCATAAGCACAAGTTACTGCTCTTGCAGAGCACACCACTCAGGCTCTGAATTACACTTGAGTGGCCCTCCTCCTGTTAACACCTTACTGGTCAGATCAGAAAGGTGATGTTGCAAAACCAAATGGCCTTAGACATAATAACTACTGCCCAAGGAGGCTCCTATTCCCTTTTAGGAACACAATGTTGTACCTTTATCACTGACAATTGGCAGAACATAATAGCAGTTCTGCAACAGTTCTCACAAGAGATTAATGGAGTCAAGAGCCTTACTGATGACCCCCTGCAGAGATGGTAGGCATCCTTAGGCTCTGGCCTACAATGGACCCTAATAGTCATAAGTGGAATATCTGGTGTCCTAGCAGTGAGCTGTTGCTCTCTGTATTGTTGTTATGGGTTATGGATTCAGGGCTCTGCCCTATGGGCACGTGTCCCTGCCCAGAGGATGCCCTCAGCCTAGGGGGTGGAATGCAAGGGAAATGGCTGCTCTTTAGTCAGGAGTAGACCGAAGCAGCCTTCTGGTGCAGCATGACTCAGCAGGTTTGGAGTACAGGTGCACAACCCCAGACATTATGTAACCATGCCACGTGAGGTGCATTAGGTGATCACCCACATGAGCTCATGCTTGGCTCGGAACCACTATTGTCTGTAAAAGGTATAACTATGCTGCTGATGCTGTACATACAGCTTGCTCACACCCAGAGAAAGCCTAAAGCCATGTCAAAACTGTCTACTATTCCTCAAGTGGTTTTCCAGCTACCTGCCATTCGCCCTGCCGACTCCCCTCAGACTTCAGTTAGAACCTGACACAGAGGTTGCAGTGAGCCAAGATCATGTCATTGTACTCCAGTCTGGGTGACAGAGTGGTGGTGTATTTACCAGTACTTGTCTATGGCTAATCAGTTAAATCAGCTAATTCACTCATGCAAATCAGCCTGAGGGTGTGAGCAACAACCTTCTACAAATAATTGATAGTCTGTCTCTTTTACATGGCTACAAACTATATCCCATGTAAGAGAGATGCCCTTTCCAAGTGCAAACCATAGTTCTCATTATGTAATCCTATAAAAGAAGTAAATGGGTCAGTGAGAATCTATCACTATCAATCTCCATATGCCTCCATGTTTGAATAATGAGAGCCTATTCTCTATATGCTCAGCTGTGTCCACTCCCTGAATCACAGAAAGTCTTGTTTAATCAATCGTGTGTAGGAGTTTCTTCTCCGATAGCAAATTGGATTTAGAAATAGGTGTATGGTTCCTCTCCATACTCAGACTGATGTACAGGAGATGTGGGGGAAATGCAGAGTAGAGAGCATGAAGAGATATGGAAACATAGATTTCAATCCCTGAGTATTAAAGTGAGCATTAAGTAGCAACCTCACTATCTACTCCTCAGCCCAGGTGAATCTCCATGCCTGAAAACTGAGCCCAGATCCCTCCAACCAGGTAACAGAGGATATGCACCTTCTTATCCAGTTCCTCCTACCCTCTTTTCCAGCCCCCCAATCCACACCATGAGATTCACAAAATGCAACACTCATTCTACACCTAGTTTCAATACTGAATATCAAACCTGATCTACCTAATCAAAAATTGTCTTACCCCATTCCCCAACCCATCCCTCTACCTTTGATCATTTCAGTTTCTGGCTCCTTCCAAAGGGTACTAGCCTATACACTCTGGTTTTACATTTCTTCCTCATAGCCACCCACTTCTACTGTTCCAGCTCTATTTTTCTATTCCTTTCTCACTACACTAAACTCACTTCCTTTTTCCCGTGCCCATCTTGTTGCTACAACAATCATTTATATTGGAAATAAATAGGTCAAGGTCCTTTAGGATTAGTTTTTTGCCTACCCTTCCCTCAAGCCTTATAACCTTCTATTCACTATCTTTCCGTTTGCCATACAGAATAACTTGTGAGTTGCTAAATTTGTCATGTTATTTTTCAGTCTTTTGACTCTTTAAAAAGGTACGCTTTCTTCCTATTATGACATTCTCTGCTGCTTCATACTTCTAAAAAAGAAAACCTCAAGTCTCAACTCTCCTGGGAATTCATATTTGAATATCCAGACTGGTGGTTCTCAAACTTGGTCTCACATTGCAACCACTTAGAAAGTTTTAAAAATAATATTGGGTCCTGAGTCCCATCCTCTGAGTTTCAGATTTAACTGGTGTTGGGTGGCACCTGGAGATAGAGATTTTAGCACCTCCCCAGTGATTATAACGTGCGACCAAGATTGAGAACCACCACTGCCCTAAGTGATATGAATGCCCATCTTCTGTAACCTGTATCACTTTACTTGTCATTATCGGTACTTTTTTCCTTGCACATCGAGTTGTCTTGTAGTAGGACAAGCTGCAGACAAAACCCCTCAGACAATGAGTTAAAGAAGGAAGAGGATTTATTTGGACGGGAGCATCGGCAGACTTGCATCTCAAGAACCGAGCTCCCTGAAGAAAGAGTTCTTGGTTCTTTTAAGGGCATACAACTCTAAGGCGTCCACGTGACAGGGTCATGATAGATTGAGCAAAGCAAGCATGGGGTATGTGACTAGATGGGGGTGGTGAGCAAGGCAAGTATTTCTCCATACCATTGTCTGTGATCTATAGATAGCACAAGTGGTTAGGGTAGGGGTTAATCTTTAACCTGCAGTCCTGGCCAGTGGCACCAATCAGTCTGTTATTTTTCAGTTTTACTTCCTCCTTTTCTTTGGAGACAAGGCACAGTAGGAGAAATGGTCACCCTCCCCAGTCTATGCACCATATTTTATTAGGTTTTATACCCCAGTGCCTGCATTAGAAAATAAAGGAATCTTCAACACATGGCTTTTGATGAAATGAAGGAACAAAATTATTTCCTGTTTATACATGAAAGTTGTTGCTGCTAAATGAGATAAAATACTGAAGTATCTTGAAAAAAGTCACATAAATTGAGAAGAAAGGAAATAGTACAGTTAGAGATAGGCACAGGATGCCAGGCTGATGACGTGATCAAGGAAAAACTTGAAATGATACCTGAGCTATACACAAAGAATCAGCAGATCTTTTACAAAAGTAACAAAATAAGGTAACTGACAGCCACACTTTCTCCCTTGTGTCCTAAAAATGTCAACATAAATGAATATCTAGAATGGCTCCAGTACCTGCTGTTTCACAATGCTGATGATTTGGTAACATGTCAGCACTTTTCAACTTTATCTTCCCCATTTGATCTCAAATCACAAACTTCTTTTTTTTTTAAGTAGTGGAATGTCCTTTATATTAATGAAGCACCTGGACTCCTCTCATTTTATTATCCACACTCCATTTTCTTACTCATTTGAAGGCAAACATGAGAAGATTAAAAAGGCAAAAAAAAAAAAAAAAAAAAAAAAACAAGCATAGTAAAATAAGCACAAGAATAAATCCTGATGAGCATTGCAAGACTGGATATAATACATAACATTATTTTATTGGGACACTGTCCAATTATGGTATGTTTAACCTTGGGTAAAGAGTAAGTATAAATTCAATGATCAGATTGTTAGGGAACTTACACCAGTTTTGCAAAAACAAACCAGGACAATCTGAATTTTAGGTTCATACTTAGGTGTTATTATAATAAAATTTAGTTTTCATTAACTGTATGATGGCAATTATAAGAAACCAAAGCATTTGAAGTACATATTATTTTCAAATTGAAGGAAAGGAAACATTTGTAAGAAAAGCTGGTCCTACCATCAAAGGTACAATCCCTAAAGCTGTCAGTAAGAATTCAGCAGAATTCTATGAGCTTTCAGAAGACCTGGAACTGAAACTGCTGATTTCTAAGATCCCTGTTTTATATGAGTAGATGTATATTAGAAAATTGGCCATGTTGAAAATAATGCTATTTATGGTAAGGCTTTAGGAAGTATGCTATCATTCTGAAGCTAAAAAAGAGGGAGGATTATTTTTCTCTATTTAGGTCAAAGTTGATTTGTTTTGCTCTTTTCTGTTTTGGTATAATCAGGTATTATTTTTGTTGTTGCTGTTTCTTTGGGCTTTTGAAAATAGCAGAAGAAGACAGGTATATGAATTTGTGTTACTATTGCTGACTCTCTAGCAGGCAATTTCCATTTAGGAAAAGGAAATTATCTTGCCAAAAATAAATCCTGAGGATGGAAGCTTATTCTGATGCTTGAAATCACAGACAACAAGTATTTACAGGAATCAATAAGGTAATTTAAAGAAGAAAAGCTGGCCACTAAGACAATAGGAAATGCTGGGAGCTGAAGACAATTGCCAATCTCATGTCTCATATAAAGGAATTCAGATTTATTATTAATATGATCATTATAATCTTGATGGCCACCATGTGGATCCTACTTTAAATATTTTATATAAGATTCTTCCATAAAATAAATAATTCTTATAATAAAATTGTTCAAAATACCTCACAGGATAAACTTTTGTTTAGTCCTAAGCAAACTACATCTATTGGCAAAATCAGTTCCACAGCTGAAATAACTGAGCACACAATTACACAAAATTTTTTTCTTGTTGCAACATGTTTTCTTAGATTTACCCATTATCTAATATACTTTTCAACTAGAAGGCAAGAATAAAGAAAATTTAGAAACAGAAATAAATATTTATCACATGCTAATATTTCTAGGCTGTATACTAAAATTATTTCATATATTAGCTCATTTAATTCTCACGATAAGATTATAAAGTACATTTATTAATCCCAAGACACACAGAACTGAAAGTAAAGATATAAAGTGACTTACTTAAAAACCACACTAATAAATAACGAATTTAGGACTGAAAGTGTTTTTCTTATCGTTTTTGTGTCTTATCTCGTCTCTTTCTACATCATTTTAAAAAGCTATCTTAATAAAGTGTTGTAATTTTCATGATGACTTTCACGTTGTTTGAAAAAGGTACATACAAATATTCTAAACTTTACTGACCAAAATAGTCTTCACTGACATTATTTTATTTGATAATTTCTGTGTAGAAACACTAACCAGTGAAATACTTTTATAATATATCAAAAAACTTCATTTTTCAACTGCACTGACAGAAAGCAAACCAACTTTAATTAAAAATGTGAAATAATTTTACTGATGGAAAATCATAATGATGCTCTCTTGTGAAAAATAAGAGCAACATTTGGCATCACAGATACTCTGTCATAAAAGTTTTGCATTAAAACGTTATTCTAGAAAAATTGGTATTTGTCAATCTCATCTAAATATCAAACATAGGAATAATTCTCAAATCAATTAAATGCTGCTGACTTAAAAAAATTATTGTAGCACATTGCCAACTCAGAATAAGATCCCAATGTCATTGCAATTATGCCTGAAAGCATCTGGACAATGTACATCTCAATGTGTTTAAAAGCCTATTAACATTTTTATTGCAGGATGGCATGACCTCAATCATTCAGTTAGGCTTTTGAGCAACCACTAAGAGATGTCTCTAGAACATGTGATATGGTTTGGCTTTGTGTCCCCACCCAAATCTTCTCTTGAATTATAATCCCATAATCCCTAAGTGTTGTGGGAGGGACCTGGTGGGACATAACTGATTAATGGGGGCAGGTTTCCCCCAGTGCCGTTCTCATGATAGTGAGTGAATTCTCACGGGATCTGAGGGTTTTATAAGGGGCTCTCCCCTTCAGTGGGTACTCATTCTCTCTCCTGCTACCCTGTGAAGAAGTGCCTTCCACCATGATTCTAAGTTTCCTGAGGCCTCTCCAGCCATGTAGAACTGTTAGTCAGCTAAAACTCTTTTCTTTATAAATTACCCAGACTCAGGTATTTCTTCATAGCAGTGTGAAAATGGACTAATACAACATAGGTTCTATTTCACACTTGAAAATAAGTATTTTTAAAAATCTGTTTCATTATTTTCTCTGTGAGAATGACTGAGTGTCCAAGAGGTATTCCTAAATGAGAATTTAAGGGCATGGAAAGAGAAAGTACACATATATATATATGTGTGTGTATATACACACACATATATACAACTGTTAAATGCAGAAGTGAAAATGATCTCCAAATAGCTTTAAATAGATAAAATATGCATATTAGGAGAGCAAGAGTAAAGAGTGAGCACTATATCACTTGTTTCCTGGATTTTAAATACCTAAAACATATAAGAGGAGTGTTTAAAATACTTCAAGCACATGCATAAACACATACACATTCTAAAAGCCTAGAATGGCACCTTCATCCTGTCCTTTGCCATAAGAAACTGACCTTTGCACCAATCTAGGTTCCTAGCCCAGAGATAGAAGGGAGAGATATCTCAGCAAAAGATCAAAGCAGCATGTATTTTCCCCCCATCTCGTTAATTGGATGTTACTTAAAATGAACCTCTCTTCCACTTCCTCTGTTCTCTAGGGTTAACAAGCTTTGTGACAATGACAGCAGCCAATCCCATTCTTCCTGCTGCCTGAAGTCCAGACAATAGCTAAATTCACCGCACCTTTCTCACTTGCTAGAAGTTACAGAGGCATTTATTATGCATTCATGAACAGACCAGTGCAATAAGAGCAGTTGCTATTGTGAGTAGCAATTCCTGCCTTTATGAAAGAACTATAGAACTGACTCACACAAAGAGACAGATTGGCATGTTCAGGATAAAGTTGTGGGAGCCAAGCCCCACGACTGCTCCCAATGAACCTCAGTCCTGGAATTCACACCCCTGTGTTTTTCCCTACCACAATGGGTAGAACTGAATTGTGATACCAATAGAATATTGCTGAAATCACAGAGTGTGATGTCCAAGGCCAGGTCACAAAAGCCTTCTTTCTCCTGCATTATTCACTTTAAGAGAAGCTGCTCCTCATGCATTTGGGGGAAACTCTAATAGCCCTATGGAGAGATCCTTGGAGCAAAGAACCTAAGCCTCTTGCCAATTTCCAGCACCAACTTTTCTGCTATATGATTCAGCCATCTTGAAAGAGAAACCTCTAGCTCCAGTCAAGCTGTTAAATGACTGCAGCTTGGCTGACATGTAACAGCAACCACATGAAGAAACTGAAGCCAGGACCAACCAGCTAAGCTGCTCCTGAATTCCTGCCTCATAGAAAGTGTGTGAGAACATAAAGATTTCCTGTCATTTTAAGCCACTAAATTTAGAGGTCATCATTTTTGTAGCAATAGGTAACTGCTTTCAAATTGTATTTTAAATCTATCCTATGCCTTACCCATTTCCCCATCAGTTCTTGCTCCACTATCTTGCCTATACTATTAATCGTCCCTAATCTATCCTACCCCTAAAGTTATTAATGAAAGTATAAATCTGTTCCTGTTACTCCTCTTTTAGAAATCTCTCATGATTGTCAGTAACTTTCAAGGTAAAATTCAAACATTTTTACATTATTGCAACCTGGGCACAATTTAGCTTTTCAGTTTCATCCTCCATGACTCCTTCAACATATTCTTTAAATTTGTTTATACCAAACGACTTCCCTTTTTCCAACCATGCCTTGCACTTCACGCCTTTTACATGCTCCCTCCATTCTTCACCTGAACCATCTTTGCCACATATCTCTCCTTAGAAAGATCATTTTTTAATATTAAGGGACAATTGTTACATCTTCTCTAGAATCTTCCCAGATACTTTCCCCAATATAATTAGTTGTTCACTCATTTGTCTTCCCTCAGTACTTTAAATATAACGGTGGTAGAGTAAAAGCTTAATGCATTACTTTGTGTTATAGGTGATTGGATGTGTTTTTACCTCCTCTATCAGACTGTGACCTTCCTTAGGAAAAAGAATCCTGTGTTAGTCATCTTTCATTCCCAGAGCTTTGACATGCTAAATGAGTCATAGTAGAAACTCAATCAATGTTTGTTAAGTAAATGAATAAACAAATAGGTGAAAGTTAGAATGTACTATCCTTCTCTTCTTTCTTTATTCATTTCCTCAACAATAAATTGAGGAAATTTAAAATTCATGAGGTCCTATTTAATTTGGCCACAAGGACCTATTTATTTTATTTTCAGATTGTCTCCTAAATCCATAATCTTCGCTCTCTCATATTTCCCATTCCTTTGCTGGAACCATTGGCTGTAAAGGAGTACAAAATTGTATATGATCGCAATGAAAAAATGATTTTCAATATTGTTTAACTCTGTATGGGAGTTAGGTCAGAGAGGCAAAGGCTCAATGCCTTAACACTGACACATAGGTGGGTCCATAGTTAGCTGCCAAAACTAAAAAAAGAATAAAATAACCATTAGAATGTCAGAATAATATTTTTGTGGCCCATAGAAGTTCTGGATTATTCAGTAACTCAATAAGCAATTGTAGTTTATGTTTAGTTATTCTAACATATTTAAGTTTCTTTATTTCCCTATCTAAGTTGACAATATGATTCCTTTAGAAACTATCAAAAACCACCTTTTTGATCATACTTCAAGCCAAATCAATTGACTTGCCACACTTTAAAAACTTAACATTTGACAGTTCATCATAATTCTTTGTGTGTTTTTGTAAATTTGTGTGTGTGTCTAAGACCTTTAAATACACTGTGTATTGACAAAAATAAAGTCATAGGCTGGGTGTGATGGCTCATAGGTATAATCCCAGCACTTCAGGAGGCTGAGGTAGGAGGATTGCTTGATGCCAGGAGTTCCAAACCTGCCTGGGCAACATAGCAAGACCTCATCTCTACAAAAATATATTTTAATTAGCTGGGCATGGTGGCACACACTTGTAGTTCTAGCTACTTGGAAGGCTTGGAGGACCCCTTGTACCCAGGAGTTGGAAGCTGCAGTGAGCTATGATCATGTCACTCCACTCCAGCCTGCGCAACACAGCAAAACTGTGTCTCTAAAACTAAGAAAGAAAATAAAGTCACCAATACTTAAATAAAAGCAAATCCTTGCATACTCTACATACTTCTTTTTTAGAAATTAGAAGATTTTAAATGATGCATAGGAAATATCTAATCTCATGGCTTTAAATAATGGAATTAAATTTCTCTCTCAAGTGAGAGATAATTTCCCCATAATTACACAGTTAGTGCACACACTGAAATCCAGCTGGCCCATCCACTACATACTCAAACTGTTGGACTCATTGAATAATGGACTGTTGCAATTGGTACTAAAGACACACAAACACAAAAAAAGAGCATTTATGTAAAGCAGATTTAAAATAGACTTTTCATCAAAATGCCACACTCATTCCTAAAGCTTCCCAAAAGAGTTAATTGTCTACCTTTAATTAATTAAGAAAATTAAAGAGAAATTGTTCGATTGACTTAACCTATCTAAGTAGTCAATAAACAAAAAATAAAATCCTGATCATGCAAAACAATATCCATTTATTCAACCAAAAATTTGCTTGATATTTTTAAACTTGTTTTAAATGGCATTTTCTGTTTATATAGTATTATATTATCATAGTTCCAATCTACATTTCTGAACTGTTGAAGAAAAATATAAGAACAGTCATATTTCCTATGTAATATTCTCCTACATTTTATATAGAATTCTAGGTGTAAAATTCTATGTATAATTTCTGCTTCCAACTATGACTGAACAACTGGCACTGGATTAACTATCCAGCTTGAAACAACTATAAAACCTTGCAAAATATATGAAGCATCAAAGTGAGATGTTTGACAACAGGTAGCAGAGAACTGTAACCTGTGACATTAGGGTAAGTCATGAGGTGAGTCCCACGATCACCTGTAGTTCAGTCTAGAGGCACCTTCCAAATCACTGCACAAAGATGTGGAGCCCCAGCAGAGCACAGCAGTTTCCTTTTTGTGCAAACTGACAAAGCACTTTGTAAAATCTATATGAAAATACAAAGAACTCAAAATAGCCAAAACTATCTTGAAAAATAAGAACAAAATTGGAGTATTCACATTACCTGATTTCAAAACTTATTCTAAAAGTTACAGTATCCAAGACACAGTAATGTTGCATAAGGATAGGCTAATAGGTCAATGAAATAGAATTAAGAGTCCAGAAATAGACAACAATTATATAGTCACTTTTTACAAAGACACCAAAAGGAAAGTCATTTCAACAAAAGGTATTGGAACAACTGAACATCCAAATGAGGGGAAAAAACAACTTCAAATATGTCTCTCGCAATACTCAAAAATAATTTGAAAAAGACTATAGGTTTAAACACAAAAGCTATTATTGAGTTTTAGAAATTATTTAAATATTTTGATAAAATCCTTTTTAAATCTAAGTACGGTATATATTTTCTCAAGAGTGTAAATGCCTACTTATTTTCATAATGATGTTTCTTTGATGAGCATACGTTTTCAACTTTTATGAAGTCTAACTTATCATCTTATCCTTTTATGGTTTGGGCTTTCTATGCCTTGTGTAAGAAATATTTGACCCCAGAATTGCAAAAATATTTTCCTATATTTTCATTACATTATAGAGGCTCAAGACAGATAGCTATGTGTAATGACTACTCTGGTATCTTCTTCAGAGGGTATTTTTGAAAATGAAGAGTTTATCAAAGGTTGCTGAGAATATTGACCTCCACGTCCAGACCAGACCACATACACAGGGGCACAAAAGATAGTTACAAATGTCAGTTTTCTGGTACTTTAAGTATTACGCTTTAAAGTTTAATCCAAAGGGGAAAATAAACTTTGTAGTATCTTGCTAAATTTCTTTATATACCATGAAATAGGCAATATAGAATATTCAAAATAAAAGTAAAAACAATCAAAAACAAAAAAATGTATTTGACTCACATGGCATTCTGTTGGCAAAGAAAATTGTGTTAAAGTTTATCAAATTTTCCCACCAATATCGTATTTTCAATCCAGTACCATGCTCAAGTTATGGTAGATCCTTATGTTCCTGATGTGTCCTTTATCTAATTATTTAAATTACATTAAAAATGCCCAAATCTATTCAGTCATACAAACTATATTTTCTATGAGTTTTAAGGAAAGTATAAACATATATAACTTTATCAAATTTCAATCAAATTTCAACTAAATCAAATTTCAATCAACTAAGATGTAATCAAAAGTATAATTTCAGTTAATCAAAATGACATGTACTTAAAACCCAAAAAGCCAGGCATGGTGGCTCAAGCCTGTAATCCCAGCACTTTGGGAGGCCAAGACAGGCAGATCACTTGAGGTCATGAGTTTGAGACCAGCCTGGCTGACATGGCAAAACACCGTCTCTACTAAAAATACAGAAATTAGCCAGGCATGGTGGCATAAGCCTGTAGTCCCAGCTACTCGGGAGGCTGAGGCAGGAGAATCGCTCGAACCCAGGAGGTGGAGGTTGCAGTGAGCCAGGGTTGCGCCACTGCACTTGAGCCTTGGCAACAGAGCAAGACGCTGTCACAAAACACACACACACACACACACACACACACACACACAAACAATAAAGTATGTATTTTATTTCCCCAAAGAAGAGTGTTTATTAACGACTAGTATCCATAAGAAAAGCCTTCTTTAAAATCATAAACACTAAACTGTTACATACACTATTAATTTACACATGCACACTATTACAAGTACTCATTATATGTATAGTATTACATATGTTTACTAGTAAAAGTATGGAAAATTCATTCTGGTGACTATAGAAATATGCAGGAGCTTATTCATTCATGTATATCCATCTGGTGGTATATAACCTTTGTATTCTTGATTGCTGACTCAGCAGAAAATTAGAGCGTTACTTAAGCCAAATTAGAATCACCATGTGTACCAATCCATAAACTTGGACTGGCCTTTGAAATATGATCCAGCTAGTAAGCATCCAGACTTCTATTAGATCTGGGGCACCAAAGATGAATAAGACACAACTTAAACCCTCTAAATGAAATGGCTCTCAAATATTCTGACTGAAACCAATTAAACTGGGACAATGACCCACAGCTAATTTATCTGACATTTGATTTAAAAACAAATTTTGGGAGCATTATGTACTAACATTCTTCAGCAAGAGAGCCGCAGATAATTCATTTTACACAGAATCCATTTGCGCTTTTAAGTCTAACTATTGCAATATTATGGATCAAAATTTTTGCTAATGCTCGTATGCATTGCTGCATTCTATAGGATTAATCACTCAAAATTGGTAAATCATTGATAAAATGACATTAAAATATCAATGATTTATAATTTAAACCCCAAAATAGTATTAATTTAAAAACTACAACTAAGTGATGATAAAATGGTAAAAGTATCCTTTCTGGAATTACTGAGAATCACAACTAACAATCATGTCTTGGGAAAAATACAATTCTAAGACAATGTAATATGTAATAATAACATCATAAAGTTTATGATACAAATGTCAGTAATCCTTATAAACCTTTTCATAAAATACCCTTTGCATTTATCCATTTAACAAATTTATTGAGATTCTTACATGTACTAGACACTATACACTATACTTGGTGCTGGGGGTATAATAGCAAAAATATAACAAATACAAATGATCATGCTATCGAGGTACATATGATAAGAAGAAAAATAATCAACCAATCAATCATGAAGAAGTAAGAAATGAAACATTATGAAATTATATATATATATGTAGAGAGAGAGGCTTTATGTATATGTATGCATACATATATATGTATGTAAACACACACACTAAGGGACTTTGGCTTAATCACAGGGTCAGATGAACCCTCCTGAGGAAATGGTCCTTGTGATAAGATGTAAAAGTTAATTGAAGAAGAAGATGGGGCCGGGCACAGTGTCTCAAGCCTGTAATCCCAGCACGTTGAGAGGCTGAGGAAGGCAAATCACTTGAGGCCAGGAGTCTAAGACCAGCCTGACCAATATGGCAAAACCCTCTCTACTAAAAGTACAAAAATTAGCTTGGCATGGTGGCACACGCCTGTAGTCCCAGCTACTTGGGAGGCTGAAGCACGAGAATTCCTTGAACCCAGGAGGCACAGGTTGCAGTGAGCCGAGATTGCACTACTGCATTCCAGTCTGGGCGACAAAGCAAGACTCTGTCAAAAAAAAAAAAAAAAAAAAAAAAAAAAAAGGAAAAGAAAAAAGGTTACATTCACTTAGAACATCAGAAAGAGCATGTGCAATATCTGGGGTAGAGCCACCTTGGGGAACACAATAAAGTCAAGGAAAGCCTGCATGGCTGCAGGAGGCAGTGAGAGGCAAAGCACAGTGTAGGATGAGAATGGAAAACTGGGTTAGAAAGACAATATGCAAGGTTTGTAGGCTTTTAAAGGATTAACATCTAACAAAATGAAGTGTTTCAATTTAGCATTTAGTTGACAGAATATCCTGGTGAGATTGTGAGTAAGCTAGAGGGGAAATTAGCGCCTACAAGAAATGCTTTGTGTCTCCCTTTTGGGGAGATGGTAAGTATATTTTTATGTTTAAGATATAGTTGCATTATGCTGCATGACATAGTTATTATTGTCTAAATGTGTATAGTTCAAATTTGGATGATGTGGACTCTGCTAGATAATGTGTGTTGATACCCAATGGAATAATATATAATCCCAAGGGCCATATAAATATAATACATATTGCATGTTTTAAAATATACATTGATGGTGTCATGATGTGATCAAAGATATTCAAAGTCATCTTTGCCTTTCTAAGTAAATACTTCCCTGTAACACAAGAATTAAGAGCCTAAAAACTGTATTTGCCAGACATTCTTGCAAGAAATTTTGTGGCTTAAATTCTGTCAACAAGATGCACTCTCATAAAATGTGGAAGTTTGAAAAGAAAGAGAAGTATTGTCCACCTCCAAAAGCAATGCATAAATGATGTCTTAAACTATGAACAAGACTTGAGAGCAGGTAGCTTATTTCGGAGTTCATTCAGAAGCAGAAGAGAGTGGAAAAGTGACACAAGGAAGGGAAGAAAGACAATAAAAGGACATTGACAAATGGATTACAGCTGTAGTCAACTGAGGCTCAATCCTGCTGGAAACCCTTGGAGGGATTATATAGAATATACTTCAGAATTGTTCCACTGAGGGTAAGGAGTTGCCATGTTCATCCACCAACTTCTGATTCTCAGTGGTTGAAGGTTGCTCCTGGGGCATTCACTTTCTGACACTCATGTTCTGACTTACATGCAGCATGTCTATACAGTCAGATAAAGCCCTCAGACAGACAGACATAGCTTCTGAATGCATAGGAGTTGATCCCACAAAGCTTCAAGGGGTATTTTAGAGGGACCAAGATCTATAATGAGTACAGAGCTCTTAGGACTCACTTCAGCCCTGCAGGAGGTTGAGATTATTGGCATTAACTTTGTGATTCCTGCATTTCTGGGTTTTCTAAATACCAGAGCACTTTCTTCTGATGTTTCCTGCCTCTGATTTCCAACCATGTTGTGTCTAATTTCCTGTATTAAATACCTTCTACCTAAAGTGGTTTCTGTTTTCCTGACCATACTAGCTGATATGGGCAGGATAGGAATAAAGATGTGGAGATACTCAAGAAATATTTAATACCTAAAAAAATCACCTCAATCAATAATTACATGAGGGAAAGGTGAAAGAGGAAAAATCTATAATGATTAAAGTAGAATAGAAGAAATACATTTGTTCATATTAGAGTGAGGGGCAAGGTGACGGAAACAACTATTTATCAGATATGTAAAGTCTGATGAAACTTCAAAACACTTAAATGGGAATTATGGCCGGGCGCGGTGGCTCAAGCGTGTAATCCCAGCACTTTGGGAGGCCGAGACGGGCAGATCACGAGGTCAGGAGATCGAGACCATCCTGGCTAACACGGTGAAACCCCGTCTCTACTAAAAAAAATACAAAAAACTAGCCGGGCTAGGTGGCGGGCACCTGTAGTCCCAGCTACTCGGGAGGCTGAGGCAGGAGAATGGCGTAAACCTGGGAGGCGGAGCTTGCAGTGAGCTGAGATCCGGCCACTGCACTCCAGCCTGGGCGGCAGAGCCAGACTCCGTCTCAAAAAAAAAAAAAAAAAAAAAAAAAAGGGAATTATATTTAGGAGGCAGTTTGATAGATGTATGAATCCGCATTTCAGAAGAGATGTTGGGTTGGTGTCATAGATTTAGAAATCTGAGTTCCAACAATATTTGAAACTAGGTAAGATTTCCTATGAAGACTATTTAAAACAAGAATAGATAGAAAAAATTGAAGGCACAAGTGAGGGAGTGCCTGGGGAGAAAGTTGATGAACTGTTAGTAAAACGTAAAAAAAAAAAAAAAAAAGAAAAGAAAAGAAAAGAAGCCAAGGAAAAAGAAAATTTCAAGACTGACCACAGTATCAAACAGAGCAGATCTGGGGGAAAAAAAAAACACACACACACAAAGCGAGAGAGAGATTCTAAAGTATCCTTTGAAATGGACAACGGTTAGATCATTGGTAATTGAAGCAAAAGCATTCTTAGCGGTATAATTGGAACAATGCTTGACAGAAATAGGTTGAAATTTTTAAATTTAGCTGTAACAGCAAGAGAACAGGGAAGTAACTAGAAAAAATACACATATGTGTAAATGTATGTATTATGAGTTCTATAACAAATTTTTACGTTATTCACTTACCTATCTGTATATTCAACTTCATAAAAACACTATAAATACAAATACTTATTAACTTTTTAAATATTTATTCAATATTGTTTCAGGATTTTTTGAAGACTTTATTTTACAAAAGAATCATTTTGTCTTCATTTATATCTGGGTACTCATTTTAAATGTATAAGTTTTCCTTACATTTAAGCAGTATTAAATAAAAGTTTGTTCTTTCTTACATACTCTAATTATTTTGCTTCTATGCTACTTCCATGTTGAAAGTGATAAAGCTTTTAATACACGAGAGCTGCCTCCTAGAAGCTCAGAAATGCTTGTGTTAATTGAGAATTTGTCAGTATGTTACCCCTGGATGCACGTGGATAAATCATACTGGTATTAGTAGGATTACAATAATGCAATGCAATAAGGCTTTACAGCTCTTTATTTTTAACACAATTTATGGCTTGTGGCACACAATACTACTTAAAATGTGAATTTAGAAAATCCTACACTAAGCACACTGGAAGCAGCATTTTTTTCCTGTTTTAGAATTTACATCTGCAGTACTCAAAAAATTCCATGGGACTGTCATCAATCAATAGTACTAGATTATATGCTAAACACCAGAGATACAAGGATAAGAGAGATATGCCTTAGGACTTTTTTTTCAAACCACAGCTTGACACAAATTAGAGATTTGTTAAATCAGTATTTTATATTGCACTGATGTTTCTAATGGGATGGAAAGGATGGAATGACATGGAATGGCATGGAAAATATTTGCTTTTACAAGCAAATATTACTTATTTTACATTACTTATTACAAATATAAATATTATTTCATGAAATTGAATTTCAGTTTTATATATTACTCACATAAGGATGTGTATGGTGATAGACATGCAAATAGAGCATTTCAAAGTAATAATATAAGTGCCATGATAAAAGGATATTCTAGTCATATATTAACTAGAGAAAAGGGATTTAACCCAGCCTGCAGAGACACAGGAATCTTTAAGAAGAAATAAATGCAGTATTTACCAGTTATACTCATCAACATCAGGTTATTCATTAAATAAAATCCTAAATGTATTGTGGAAGAACAATTTGAAGTGGTGCTATTGGAAATATTTTTATGCCTTATAAAATTCTGTAAAATACTGCTTAGATATTAAGACTTCACAAGCTAAAATGGCATGTCCATTAACCCCACTGAAAAATAGTTATAGCCAGTTACGGTGGCTTGTGCCTATAAATCTTAACACTTTGGGAGGCTGAGGTGGGAGGATGGCTTGAGACCAGGAGTTCAAGACCACCCTGGGCAACATAGTGAGATCCTATCTATCAAAAATAAAATAAAATTAGCAAGGCATGGTGGCTCAAGCCTGTAGTCTCTACTACTCAAGAGGCTAAGGCAGAGGATCGCCTTGAGCCCAGGAGTTTAAGGCTGCAATGAGCTATGATCACAGCCCAGATGACAGACCAAGACTTTTTCTCTAAAAAAGAAAAGAAAATTCAACAAAATACTAATATAATAATTTTTCCACAATTTTTGTTTTACAGTTCACTTTTCTTTTTTTTTTTTTTCTCTTTTTTTTCTTTTTTTGAGACAGAGTCTCTTTGTCCCCCAGGCTGGAGTACAGTGGCACAATCTCAGCATCTCAGCTCAATGCAACCTCCACCTCCCGGAGTCAAGCGATTCTTCTGCCTCAGCCTCCCAAGCAGCTGGGATTGCACCTGGCTAATTTGTACTTTTAGTAGAGACGGCGTTTCACCATGTTGGCCAGGCTGGTCTCAAACTCCTGGCCTTGGGTGATCGCCCATCTCAGCCTCCCAAAGTGTTGGGATTACAGGCATGAGCCACCACACCCAGACTAGAGTATACTTTTCAATTTATAGCTACAAATATGTCTTGAAAGAAATAATATGTGACTCCTATTTGGATTTTTTTCAAATTAACTTTTTTACTATTTAAAGTTGGTAGCTCCATATTAGGAAAAGGAAGCATATAAATACTGAATGCAGCATACGTATTTGAAACATTCACATTAGGCTTCAGAACATTTTCACCAATGTTCTGTGGAACAATGGACATATTCTATGTTTAATGGACATACTCACCTTGATTCTGTCTTTGATTTTTTTTACAATTCTGCAAGGCCTCTAAGTAATGGAATGTTACAGGTTTCAATAACCAGTTACATGGTGATGATTCCCAAGTCTATATTCAGCTCCAGGTCTGTATTTTCCAGCACTGAACAGCTCCTTTAGTATATTTCACAAATAACTCAAAATCAGCCATCTTCTAAATAAATTTATTATTTTATACCAAAAATAAGATTCCCTATGTACAGTAGAGTACATAACCAACTAAGCAGTTAGTAGCACCATCATCTAACTAGTCACTTGAGCAAGAAAGCTAGTAGTTATCTGAGATTCCCTCCTAAGACTAGAGGATTTTCCAAACTCAGTTTACCACTCCCTCTTCTTTATTCACCTTCCACTGCTTTAGTTCAACTCATCACTTACACAAATTTAGTATCCTCCCTACCTCCCATCTTTTTCTCTAACTCAACCTCTTCTCTGCTGTTAGAGTAATGTTTCTATAACAGAAATTAAACTACGTCATTCATCTACTTAAAATTCTGTAATCGTTCCTTATTTCTCATAAAATAAGATCCCTAGTATATAAGGCCCTTCTACTACCTACTATCTTGTTCTCAAAGACAGTAATTCTATCTTAACATCATTAAACTGCAGCCCAACTGTTTAACAAGCTTACTGTTAAGTAAGCCCAACTCTTTAACAAGCTTACTGTTGGTACCTGCTTTCTAGCCACAACTCCCACAACCCTTTCTGTCTCACATGATGCACATCATTTTCTAGCAGGACTAAATCATCTGCCAGTGCCAGAGGACATAAATCTATCTCAAGGTGTGAGATTTTCACAGGCTGGTCCTTTTCCTGCTATTATAGGTGTCTTTTTACAATCCATGCTCCAAGACAGTAAAATGTTTCTACATGGTTTCATGCTTTTTTTCCTATATTTTTTGGATTTTTTCCAAAATTTCCAACTTTTCAAGACAAAATTAACTGTCGCCTCTTCTGTATTCCTGTTGCCCTTTTTAGATTTATTATATTTATTAGAAGTATTTTATTAACATATAGTTTTCATTTGATTATTAAAACACTTACAATGTTGCTGTAACTACTCAGGTTTTTAACACCACCCCTAGATATTGAATCTTCAAAGTTCAGGGTTCTATTCATTTTTATATTTCCAGCATCCATCACAGTCTGGCTCCCAGGAAGTGAATTTAATAAAGGTCTGTTGAATAAATATATCAACATGAGACAAAAATAGTATCATTAAGTGATTGGTTGTTATTTTAAATGTTCTCCTCTGAAAAGACATTATGATTAGGGTGTGTGATCATTTGGCTACATCCAACTTAATCTTGGAGATGATCATTGTTGTCATATGTTTATATGCAATCAAAGCATTACGGTTATTAGGTTGCTTTTGTCTTTTCCGTATCGGAGAGACAAATTTCAACGTCGTCAGGATTTTTTTGTACACCACACCATGCACTTTGCAGCATGGAATATTCTTTTTCAATCCCTAAGAGCAAGGGGTAAGGAGGTGGATATAAGAACGGCTAATTTGGTATGAATGGATTTTGGGACAATTATGCCTCTCTCCATGGCTTGGTTAACAGGACCCTCAACATTTTGCTCATGATCCATTTATCAGACTGTAATTTCTAGTATTCACTTTCTTCCTTCATGAAAATCCAAACTGTTTATCTTTAGTTGCTTACCTTAAAAATAAAAGTTGCTCAGGCTGGGCATGGTGGCACACTCCTTTTTTGGAGGAGCATTTTGGGAGGCAAGGTGGGCAGACTGCTTGAGCCAAGGAGTTTGAGACCAGCCTGGGAAACATGGAGAAACCCCATCTCTACCAAAAAAAAAAAAAAAAAAAAAAAAATACAAAAGTTAGTCAGCCTGGTGGCATGCATCTGTGATCCCAGCTACTCAGAAGCCTGATGTGGAAGAAACACCTGAGCCTGGGAAGTCGAGGCTGCAGTGAATCGTGACCACTCCACTGCACCCCCAGCCTGGGTGATGGAGTAAGACCCTATCACTAAACAAATAAATAAACCAAAAATTTTTTAAGTTGCTAATCAAATAGGATTGGACCACCAACCCATGAGTGAGCCCAGCTAGCATTAAGTAGACCCAACCAGCCTACCCATACATTCGTAAGCAAAAAATCAGTACATGTTTTATGTCATTGCTATTTTGTGATTGCTTATTTCATAGCATTATTGTGGCAATGGATAGCTGAAACAGAATCCTAGTTCAGAAAGTCTCCAGTTAAAATATACCATTAACAGGTAGTTGTGAGAGTTTGCCAGTCCTTTAGTATCCATTTATAGCAATCTCTGGAGAGATGTAGATTTGCCTTATCTTCTCCCACTGATGGGAGACCGGGCACAGTAGGCAGTATAAAAAGAATTAGACCTGAATGTCTGGAAAGCAAAGTTTTAGCTGTGGTTGTACTACTAGGTCATAGGGGCCTTGGACAAGTTAAAATAAGATAATATTAAGATTACAGTTGTTCCCAAATCTGACTATAAAAGTACTGGAGAAGTTTTCCTGTGACATTATTTTTGACATAAATTCCCAGTAGTTCAGAAGTGGTACTAGAAAAAAACTTTTAAAAATTGGTTATCTGCAAGATTAGGGGTCTCAAATCCTCAGTTGTATTTGCAAGTTATTTTTATGGGTCATTCCAGATTATTTTTTATCACTCTTTTCTTTAGTGAGCTATTGGTATGAACAAACTTACTTAGAAAATAAGTGGTGCATTAACACCAAAAAATGAATAAAGCCCCTCTCTAATGATGAATTAACCACTCCAATGTGAAAACGTCTATGTATTTTCTAAGTAAAATGGTGTTTACAATCTACAGTCTGGTTGTGGTAAGCAGAATTCTAAGATTTCAGGTCCCTGGTATATACACACACTTCTCATTCAATCAAACACTAACCTAGGTACTAGTGTGAAAGCATTATATAGATGTAATTAAGCTCCCAAATCAGTTGACCTTAAAGTAGAAAGATTACAATCGCAGAGTCTGGCCTAATCACATGAGCCCTAAAAGGGAAACAGGTTCTTCCTGATAAAAGAGATTCAAAGCATCAGAGGACTCCATGTCAGGGAGATTATCTAATGCTGGCTTTGAATATACAGGAGGCCACAGGGCAAAGAATGCAGGTGGCCTCTAGGAGTGGAAAGCAGCCCCTAGATGACTGTCAGCAAGGAAATGTGGACCTCAGTACTACAACCACAAGAAATTAAATCTTGCCACAACCACATGAGCTCCAGACAAGAAGACAGCCAAGACAACATCTTGATTTTAGCTTTCTGGGACCTTCAGCTAAGCGGTAGTCAGACTTCTGACCTATAGAAGTATGGGAAAATGGCTGTTTCTTTAAGCAGTAAAGTTTGTGGCAATTTGTTGTACAACATTACAAACCTAACACACTAATATAAAGGTTTCTGTATTTGAATTTTGGAATTTAGGAAAGCTGAGTTCCTGGGCCCGTTACTGTAATTGATTAGATAGCCTAAAACAAGACAGTGGCTTTCCTTAATGTCTTCCCTTAGCCTGAAGAATCCCATAACAAAGCAGCTTAATATTACACAATGTAATATATTCAGAATTTAAATACCTCCTTAAAACAAATGTAGAAATAAAATATTCACTTTATTTGCTTTTCTTTTCTTACATTGTGAAGAATCCCTCCTATCTATCATAAAAATGACTTGATTTTAATTAGGAGTCTAACAAAAAAAGTAACTATGATATTCCAAAAAAAAAAACTCAGTCATCAGTTCTGACAAACACTCTATTAATAAATAATGTTATTAATATTTTATGTATTTAATTTTAATGCTTCTGAAATAATTATTGATATTACAATTTATTCTTTAAGTCTACTATTCTATAAGTAAATCTAGGTTAATCTTCTGGCAGAAACCATGGCTCTGAACTCAGTGGAAAAAAAGGAGAGAGAGAAATCTGTTCAGTTTACCTTGTAAAATACTCTGAGCAATCTCTTTAAAGCACACATACAAAAATTAGAATTTAGAATTTAGCAATTTAGAATTTCCATGATTTTCATTTAGAATTTCAGCAATTTTCATTCTTTTAATAATTGCTTCAGTGTTGATGTTATTAAAATAAAGTACCTGCATTTGCCACAATGAAGTATCAACACAAGTCATTTGTTTTACAAAAGGTATTGGCTGCCATCTCTTGGACTGTGTGAGCATTGTGCTTCAACAAGAATAAACAAATTAAACCCTCAGCCTTTGCAAAAATTTCTTCACAAAAGAAATCCAAAAAACATGTAAACAGTTGAGCAGCAAACAAATATTAATTGCATGTATTTGATTATTTCACTTAGAAATATGACTTACGTATGTGGTTAATTTTTCTCGGATGTGTTTTTGAAAGCTTTATTCAAACAGAAGGCAAATAAATGTATACATTATCCTAATTTAAGATTTTATGTTTTTATTTAAAATATTATTTGCACACTTTCACTTAATGATTTTTCCATCTTCTTCTATAGTTATGGCTACAACACTAGTCACTTCTCTCTTTAATATATGAGTTAAGATGCCAAATCTGATTCTTTTCTTCTGAACCTAATTGACAGTACAAATCCTTCAGAGATAAATAATTATGGTTTCTCACTAGAATCGAGTTTATTATTATCTTACACACCATGTGGTTGAAACTAACAGGACAAAGAGAAAGCTTAATTATTGATATAATTATTGATATAAAACTAAACTATACTCATTTTATGGAAGTTAGCGATAAAAACTCACATTTCAATCTTCTTTCCATTCATGATTCATTCTGTATGGCATCTGTACATACTTTCTTAAATTTTATAAACTAATGATTTTCTAAAAGAAGAAAGTACTTGAGGAAACTCAGTCTCTAAATTATACTTAATTTTACCTAGAAGATACCTAACGTGAAAGACTATAAAAGTTAAAACCAAAAAATATTAAAAACAAAGGCAGTTTTTCTGTCATATAAAAGGAAATTGTATCACAACCTACAAATAAGCAAATGTAAATTAATAACTGTGATTAAATGCAAACATCATACTCCCATCAGAGCTCACTGTGTATGTAAGAAGTAGAAACCTCCCTTGGCAATCAGTAGATTGCAATAACAGTGTGCAGTTTTGTAACAGAACATTTTGTTACTTTTTAAACCTTTGGGTTTCTATTTTTAGTATATTCTATTAAACAATTTGAGATGGTAAAAAGAAAACCATTTAATTGCTTCCGAGGTTATGAAAACTCCTTGGGTATCTGAAATGATCTAACTTTAAAATAATTATTATTATGTTGTTAAGTATTGAGTGCTCATGTAATTCACAATTATTTGCCTTCTCACCAGGCAGATCATCTAGGATGAAATTACAGAAAAATTAAGGAATGGTGTATCAGATATACAAGTAGTTTTGCATTCAAATTTGATTATTTAAGTAGTAAACTTCACATTGCTTAATTTCTTAATTATCCAGGAAAAAATTTTAAGTGAAATACCAAATATGTGGAAAGTAGAAAATATGTGAATACAAAGAGAATCCTAACTCTTGCCACGAAGAGAAGAACGGGGTTGATGTGCTGCTTTAGAGCGGTAAATTTGTTGTGACACCTGGTGGATATTGTTGAAAAGGCACGTGATACAGCAAAAGAAACTACTGACAGAGTAAACAGACAACCTACAGAATGGGAGAAAATATTTGCAACGTAAGCATCTTACAAATCTATAAGTAACTTATAAATAACTTAAAACAAATTTAGAAGAGAAAAATAACCCCTTAAAAAGTGGGCAAAGGACATGAAAAGACACTTCTCAAAAGAAGACATACACGCAGCCAACAAGCATATGAAGAAAAGCTCAACATCACTGGTCATTAGAGAAATACAAATCAAAACCACAATGAGATATCATCTCACACCAGTCAGATAGCTATTATTCAAAAGTCAAAAAATCACAGGTGCTGGCAAAGTTGTGGAGAAAAGGGAACACTTACACACTGTTGGAGAAAGTGTGAATTAATTCAAACATTGTGGAAAACAGTATGGCAATTCCTTAAAAGCTAAAAGGAGAACTATCATTCCACCTAGCAATCCCGTTACTGGGTATATGCCAGAGGAATATAAATCATTCTATCATAAAGACACATGCTCATTAATGTTCACTGCAGCACTATTCACAATAGCAAAGACGTGTAATCAACCTAAATGCCCATCAATAACAGATTGGATAAAGAAAATATGATACATATACACCTTGGAATACTATGTAGCCATAAAAAAAATGAGATAATGTCTTTTGGGAAAAATAGATGGAGCTGGAGGCTATTATCCTTGGCAAACTAACGCAGAAACAGAAAACCAAATACTGCATGTTCTCCATTATAAGTGGGAGCTAAATAATAAGGACTTATGAACACAAAAAAGGAAACAACAGACACTGGAGTCTACTTGACAGGACAGGGTGGGAGAAGGGGGAGAAGCAGAAAAGATAACTACTGGGTATTGGCTTAATACCTGAGTGATGAAGTAATATGCACAACAAACCCCTGTGACACGTTTACCTATATAACAAACCTTCACTTGTACCCCAAAACCCAAAATAAAAGTTAAAAAACAAAAAAGAGAAAAGGCATGTGATAGCCATGTGCAGTTAAACTCAGCAGCCAAGAGCCCCCTTTGGCTATTGAGCACTTGAGGTGCAGCCAGCCAAAAATGAAGATGTGGTGTTCAAAGACCTTGTATTTAAAAAAAATACATAATATCTAATAATGTTTTATACTGGTTACATGTTGAGATGATAATATTCTGGCTATATTTATTAAATAAAATATATTAAAATTGATTTCACCTGTTGCTTTTTTTTCCTATTTGGCTACTAAAAATTTTAAAGTTACATATATGGGTCACATTTGTGGTTTATATTTCTATTGGAGAGTGCTGTGATAGAATCTAAGGCTTAAATATTATTAAGGTAAAAAATTTCTCAGTATCTTTGTGAGAATAGGAAAAAAATGTATGTAATATATGATTAACATATGGTAGACAAAATTTTAACATGGCTTCCACTGGTCCACATCCTTTTATACCTCCCCACTGGGGTAGGCGGTTTCTGTGAATAGAATGGGATATCATTCCCTTCAATGAGGGTATATTGTATGGCAAAGGTAAAGGGATTTTTGCAGATGTAATTAAGGTTTCTAATTAGTTGACTTTGAGTTAATCAAAAGGGAGATTATGCTGGATGGGGCCTGGCCTAATCAGATGAATTCTCAAAAGACACTCAAAGCAGCAGCAGACACTCACCTATTGGCCTATAAGAAGCAAACTGCCATGTTGTAGGGAGAGCTACATGGCAAGGAATGTCAGACGGCCTCCAGGATTTGAGGAATCTGTCCTTCAGCTATAAGAAATCAAATTCTGCCAACAACCAGTGAGCTTGGAAGAGGAGGCAGGCCTCAGATGAGGCTGCAGCTCTGTCTGACAGGTTCACTGCAGCGTTGTAAGACCCAGAGCAGGTGCCCAGCTAAGCTGTGCCTGGATTCCTTACCCACAGAAACTGAGAGATAATAAGTGCATGACATTTTAAACTGCTAAGTTTGTGGTAATGTTTTGCAACAGTAGAAAACTTAGGATTTGAACTTTCTGTAACTTTATTTTTTGTGTTAGAATATCATTGGTTTTTCTTTCTTTTTTCATCTAAGACATATTCATCATAAGAAATCAAAATCAGCAATGAAAACCATAACTTTATTATAGTATATAGTTCACTATGGTATGCATTTTATCATAGCATATATGATGGAAACAGAAATAAAAACAAGGAAATCATATCAAATTTAATATAAACTTCTCAAATGAGCTGTGCTATGTAAATTATAATAGCTTCAACCTAGAGCTCTTTTGAATTTAAAGCAGTGATGCATCTTGTTATTTCTTCTTATTTAGTGCTATTTTGGCACTTAAAGTCAAGTGGCTTCTAATAGTGAAGAGATAAATGGGTACCAGTAAAAGAAAACCAGGACAAGTGAAGAGATAAAGCCAATCCCCGTGAGCTCATATACCTACTTTGGGACCTCTAAACAGATCTTCAAATGATCTAAAAATTAATCCAGTATCAGAGATTTCACTCTGCTCCCCTGAATTCCCAAAATTTATACACAGTCTTGACTCAATTTATCAAGTTGAAGATTAGTTCAAAGAGTAGTGATATACAAAATGTCATGCCCTGTAGCTTTACCAATGACTCTGGAGATGATGGCTGCAACTCTAGCTCCTTCAGTCAACTTCCTGTTCATCAGATTCACTATAATCTTCCTAGGCTCCTGAGCCTTTGCACTTACAGTTTGCTTTTCCTGGAATACATTTTTCATTGCTTGCACACCTGGAAAAGGCTACTTCTATTGTGAACTTTTCTCACTTCCTTCTGTTGTCTCCTTGTATAGCTTTGGCTTTTTCCCTCCAATTAAGTGTTTCTTCTATTCATTGACACTGACTAGGAGAACAAATGTGGCAACATGGCTTGGTATTCTTGTGATTACCTACACTGACTTCATCAGAGTCAGTGAGAGTGCCACAGGTTTGCAGTACCCAAAAAATTCTCAAATGTGTAGGCTTAAATATATGTATCCATACAGAAAGAAACAAAATCAAAAACTGCTCCTCTCTTTGCTGCTCCTGCTCCTCCTGCTGCTGCTCCTCCTCCTCCTCCTCCTCCTTCTTCTTTTGAGACAGAGTCTCACTCCTTCACCCAGGCTGGAGTACAGTGGTGTACTCACTGCAACCTCTCCTTCCCAAGTTCAAGTGATTCTCCTGTCTCAGTATCCTGAGTAGCTGGGATTACAGGCACATGCCACGACACCCGGCTAATTTTTGTATTTTTGGTAGAGACAGGTTTTCGCCATGTTGGCCAGGCTGGCCTCAAACTCCTCACCCCAGATGACCCACCCGCCTCGGCCTCCCAAAATGTTGGTAGTATTACAGGCATGAGCCACCTCACCCAGCTGTGTTTCTTCTCTTGACCAGAGATTGCAAAGATGCACACCTAGGCTTCCCTCATTTGCATGTTGTAATTATAGGGTGTTACACATCTCATTTTTGTTATACCTGCCTGTTTCTGCTGATATTAGATCAATTGATCTGTTTTCTCATATCCTTGCATTTTGGCTTCTTATTTTTGGAAGAGGCCTTTTTTCCCTTAAATTAGTTTTCACTATGTCAACAGATTTCCAAAATACTATAAAACCTACTTTTATATTAAATTAATATCTTGTTACCCTAAGGCACAGTTAGTTGTTCTTAGCACTATAGTTTCAGAACACTTCGCAAAGTTCTGTTATAGAATTTACCATGTTGTATAGTAACTACTTCATGTCTAGATCTACCATTAAATTAAGAATAGGGGCCACACCTTATTCAACATTGCATCCCTAACCTCTAGCAGGCAATAAAATAAAACAAAATAGAATATACTATCAACTTGAATTAAAACCTCAGGAAGCTTCATCAAAACATTTAAAACAAATCTGCTTATTTCCAGTAGTAAACTTCCTTCCCTCTGCAATAACCTGATTATTTCGTTGGTTGAACTAGATCTACAATGGGGTGGTATGACAAATGGGGAATTGGGGAAGTGGAGGAAGGCCTGGGTGTGAGGTTACAATGTTTCGTGTAGTCTTCCCCCTGCCCTCCACACCCCTATGCCTAATCAACTAACCACTGTCATTTTCTAAGGTTTCAGGGTCAGAACCTCTTAAACAAGTTATTTAAGAAGTTAAGAAGCTGCCAAAAACATGACTTTCTTGCAGGTGAATTTGATGTTTTAGATTATATTTGATGTTTTAGATTATAGAAATTGAAAGTGAGAGTAGGTAAAAAGAAGAATATAGTTCTTAAGGGAAAGAAAAAACTAAGACTACGCTCCTATTTTCCACAGTGAAGGTCATAAGTGTCCTTGAGGTATTTTGGTTAGCTTCACTTCTCATAACTGGTGATATTTATTTTGATAATTACAGTGTAGAAAGGTTTTTTTAAAGGGAACATTTTCTGACTCCTATATTTATCTGAGTTATTATCTTTCTATGAGCTTAGCTATTGTTTGAGCCCATCTCAGTCAAGTTTATTGGCAATTCCTGTCTATTTGCCAACAACTTAAGAAGCATTCATTTTAAACTAAAGTACACCCCAATCCTTAGATGAAATCCTGCCTCAGGTTCATAACGCCAAATCAATAGAATCATTCAAATCCAAGGTTAACTCTTATCTTGGAACCAAGCTCATTCCTATTGATTAAACTTTTATTTTTGTCTTATTATGAAGAACAAAAGGACCTTGGAAGTGGTCGCAGAAAGAAAGGTGCAATAAACAATCCATTTATGTCCTTTTGTAACATCAATTAATTCATATAATTTTGCTTTCAATTTTATTCCAAATATAATAGCATGTCTCCTTGTCTAAAAGAATTATTTTTTCCCGACTGATGGAAAGTTTTTCAAATACCAACTACTCAGTGTTGTTTAAAAAATGCTGGGGAAATAAGAGGAATGAGAATAAAACAGACAGGTAGCACATGAAACAGTTATAGCAGATTTGTATAAAATTAGAGAAAAAAAAGTTTGTGAATGCTTAAATAATTAATCTGTTTTTCTGTATGGAGAGTCCTTAAATGGCTAAAAGCAGATCAATCATTCAATCTGGCAATCCCACTCTTGGGCATCTACCCAAAGGAAAAGTCATTATATGAAAAACACACTTGCACACATATGTTTATAGCAGCACAATTCACAATTGCAAAGATATGGAACCAACCTAAATGCCTATCCACTAATGAGTGGATAAAGAAAACGTGGTATATATGCACGATGGAATACTACTCAGCCATTAAAAGGAACGAAATAATGTCTTTTGCAACAACTTAGATGGAGCTGTGGGCCAGTATTCTAAGTGAAGTAACACAGGACTGGAAACAAAAACCATATGCCCTCACTTATAAGTGGGATCTAAGCTATGAGTAAATAAAGGCATACAGAGTGACATAATGGACTTCAGAGACTCAAAAGTATGAGGGTGGGAAGGGGGCTAGGGATAAAAAGCCACACTTTAGGTATAAAGTGCACCACTCTGGTGATGGGTACACTAAAATCTCAGGATTCACCACCATATAGTTCATCCATGTAACAAAAAGCCACTTTGTACTCCAAAAGCTATTGAAAAAAAAAAACACGCTGTATACCTTAAGTAAATACAATTTTGTTTTTTAAAAAATCTGTTTTTAAAAGATTTTAGTTTACAAAACTTGGCACTAGCAAATGCTTGATGTTTTTATTCTTTCTATTTTTTCCTTGTGGACATTTTGATATCCTTTTTATTTTGTCTACGGTGATAAAAGCAAATATACAGGTAACCATAATAATAAAAGATTTATAAGAGCAAAACCAAAGTTTTTCAGAGAAGAAGAAATTCTGACTCAAGACTGCATTATCAACTCTTGCCTGAATTTCCAGCCTTCTGGTCTGCCCTACACATTTTCAGACTCATCAGCCCCTAAAAACACATGAAGCAATTCGAAACTAAAGAAACTAATTAATTAATTTTATTTCACTGGAGAACCCTCACGGATAAAATAGGTATGAATGGTATTTTCAACTATAAACAGGTATGCAAGAAATATCAAATTTCTTTTATTTTATTTAAATCAAATTAATTCCAACTCCAAGTGTCCATCACACAGGCCAGCAGGAAATTCAACCTAGGTCCTAAGAGGTCACAAGCATCCTTTCACCTTGCATTATCATGTTCTCCTTTGATATCTCATTTTCCAAGGTCACTTAGTCCCTACTATAATTTCAATAGTTGTACCCTCCAAAATTCATGTTGAAATTGAATCCGCAATGTGGCAGTGTTGACAGGTGAGTCCTTTAAGAGGTGAATGTGTCATGAGGGCTCTGCCTTCATAAATACATTAATATATTCATGAATCAATGGGTTAAAAGGTAAATGGATTAATAGGTTATCATGGGATTGGAACTTGTGGCCTTATAAGAAAAGGAAAAAAGACCTGAGCTACAATGTTAGCACATTCAGCATCCTCACCCTGTGTCACTTTGAGCCTCTGCAGAGAACCCCCACCAGTAAGAAAGCCCTCACTAGATGCAGCCCCTCAACCTTGGACTTTTCAGCCTCCACAACCATAAGAAATAAATTCCTTTTCTTTACAAATTATCCAGTTTCAAGTATTCTGTTATAAGCAACATAAAACAGACTAATACAGTCAGTCCCTAAAGGAAGACAGCTCCGCTCATCCCATGTCAAACGTCAGTGCAGGAATATTTGTCAAAGCAGGGAGTCCTGTTGCCCTGGGCCCAGGAGAAACACAAAGTTAAACCACTCAACTGTCTTGCCAGTTCCTGCGGGTACTGTCAGAGAATACAGCGTGGATCACCACTATTCTTGGTAGTTATAAAGCTCTAGTCTCAGTTTTGGGGAATTTATCTTCCCTCACTCATTTCCATCAAAGGAATTCAGCTTTCTCCTCTATCCTGAATATTTTTCAGAAGCTCTCTCCATTAAACAAAATCCAAGAAGACAAGCTATTAGCAAGTAACATCTCCTTTCTATCAAGTAATAAAAATTTGTCTTGAGAAAGAAGGAAGACAAAATTTTCTACCAGTAATGAAGGGGAGTATAAACATCAGAGGAACAAAATTCAATGTATCAAAAAATGATCATATTCAGTGGTATGTTAACCAACGAGTTCTGTGGGAAAGAGGAAGAAAAAATAACTCTAATTTGTAGGATTTGCCGTTTCCATGTTTTAAATGTTCCCATTGCAGTTGATTTTAAGCTAACCATGTGACATCACTGAGCACAGAGTTGGAAAGAGATGTGCAGTAGCACATAATTATGTAATATTTCTACTACATAGATACAATAGACATAACCTCAAGAGCATGGATAATGCTGGTATGTATTACCTTTGTTAACAATACAAAACATTTTCTTGTACATTTGAATAATTTAGTTTTTTAATAATGGCTTTTTCATGGCTGGGGCACACAATTTCTGAAAATTTATCAATCCACTTTTATGAACCAATACTAGCTACAAAAAATGTCAAAAGTCAAATGGCAAACTGCAGTACAACACTGATCTTAACCACACAATGAAAGACCACAAGCATGACTTTGATAAGAACACTTGCCATGCTCTGAATGTCTGTATTCCTCCAAAATACAGACATTTAAACCCCAAGTTGATGGTATTTAGAGGTTGGGCCTTTTGGGCAGTGATTAAGTCAGGTCTCTGCCATCATGAATGGGATTAATGCCCTTATAAAAGAGACTTCACAGAGTTTTCTTGCCCTTTCATCTCTTTTGCAATGTAAGGACAGAGCATTGTCTCTTCTGCCATGTGAGGACACAACAACAAGGCACCATCTTGAAAGCAAAGAGCAAATTCTTACCAGAGGCTGGTGCCTTGACCTTGGACTTCCCAGCCTCCAGAACTGTGAGAAATAAATTTCTGTTATAGTCTATTATGTATAAATTACCTGTCTGTGGTGTTTTGTTACAGTAGCGGCAATAGACTAAGACTACCTATGTAATGAAAATTGGCTCTGCCTCTGCAAACAAGGGAAGTAGACCTAAAGTTTTTTTTTTCACCTCTTCAGGACAGACAGACAAACCTGGCCTGCTCAAATGAGAACAGTCACCCAGGCTATGAGATCAACTCATTGCTTACCATTTATAACAGCTGCACTTAAACTTGTTCTCATGACCATTTTTTTCTGAACTCTTAAAAATATTGGGAAACCAAAGAGCTTCTGTTTATGAGAGTTAATCTCTCAATCCTTGCCATATTAGAAATTAATTCTGAAAAGTTTCATTAATATTTATTCATTTTAAAATAACAATAGTAAACCTATTAAATAGGTTGACATGTTTAGTACATTTCTATTTACATAATAGCTTATCTTATGAAAAATAACCATATTTTCCAGAAAAATAAAGTAATAAGAAAGGTAGCATTGTTTCACATTTTTTCAAACCTCTTTAATGTCTCTCTTAATAGAAAACAGCTGGAAAATGGATTAAGATAGTCTAATAGTCCATGAGGATCTGAATATTGTCCACAACCACTCAAGTGAATTTAGAAGTGGATCTTCCCCTATTCAAGCCTTCAGATAAGATCACAGCCCTCGCAACCCCTTGATTGCAGCCAGAAGTCACAGTAAGCCAAGACCAGATTTCTTTTTTCTTTTTTTTTTCTTTTGAGATTTAGTCTTTCTCTGTCGCCCAAGCTGGAGTGCAGTGGCGCAATCATGGCTCACTGCAAGCTCCACCTCCCAGATTCACACCATTCTCCTGCCTCAGACTCACGAGTAGCTGGGACTACAGGCATGCGCCACCACGTCCGGCTAATGTGTGTGTGTGTGTGTGTGTGTGTGTGTGTGTGTGTGTGTGTTTAGTAGAGGCGGGGTTTCACCATGTTAGCCAGGATTGTCTCGATTTCCTGACCTCGTGATCCGCCCACCTTGGCCTCCCAAAGTGCTGGGATTACAAGCGTGAGCCACCGCACCCAGCCAAAGACCAGATTTCTAACAGACAAAAAGTGTGAGATGATAGATGTTTGTTGTTTTAAACCAATGAGTTTCAGGGGAATTCATTACATTGCCATTAAGAACTAATACAAAAGGAATAGTTGCTCAATACTCATTTATTTATTCAATGAATGTATGGATTGAATGTGTGTGTACCAGTTACTATAAGAGGAGAGGAGAAGCAGATGTGACTCTGACATGGGCCCTCTACCCTTGAGGAACCAGTCTGATGAGGGAGATAAATAGGAAAATAGATGGCATACAATACCTATAATGCAAATATAGGGACAAATTATGTGAGACTATAAAAAGGAAAATAACTAACTCTATTTGAGAAGGCTTCACTAACCACCATCTGGAATAGCTCATAAAGGCTGAGCACGTTTAAGACTCTGGCAAGTGGCACTGATTCAATAGGAGCTGCTACTTCAGGAATCAAACCAAGGAGTCTACATATAATCATTTCTGAACCACCTACATGCAGTTATTAGATAAAGCCATGAGAGGAAATAAGATTTCTTCAGAAAAAAAGCATATGGATAAAACCCAAAACTTAAGACTCAGGCAGGTAAAATATGAGAAGACAATACTTGATTGATTTGATAATAAATATGATGTCATGCAGTGTTTGCCAGAGACGACTTTGAGGGAAAAAAAAAAGGGGGGGGCAATTGAAAAATCTTGCTGAAGGAGATCATTTTAAGAATTGTTTAAAGTATGTATAGAAAATGCTTGGCCATACAAATAAGAAAGAAAATTACTCCCCACTCCCTTTGGTAAAAATGGTGAATCACAGTTCCTACATAGTAAAAATGATGTTTTTAATATTAAGAAATTTAATATCTGAAATCAGCAAAATTGACTGTTACGTCTTGTTAATATCACAAGTTAATATCGTATGCAAAAACTGGAGTTTTTTTTTAAATAAACTTTATGGACAGAAAATATATAATTTTCTAAGTTAAAACTACAAAACAAAAATTTTTGCAGTTATAAGTTAATCACTTTTTTAAAAAAACAATTTCCCTAAGGTATATCAAGCAGAGTATCAAGAAGAAAGTTGATAAATACTGGTCAAACTGAAAACCAAACACTAGTAAAGTCTGTGCTACCTAATGATTTAAAAACCTGGACTTTGAAGTAGGAAGAGGGTCCTGGCTCTTCTACTTAAAAAGTGACTCTAGACAATTAATGTAAGCCTCAGTTTTCTAACAAAAACAGAGATTATCATAACTACACCGTCAAAACCAGGTTTTTGGAACTCATATTAGGTAAGACGTGTGAATACACCTTGAAACATTTAACTCATTATATGGTTCTTGTAGTTATCTAGGAAAAGATATCACAAATAGCCATTAAAACTATTTTTCATATTACAGCAATTTAAAAACTTACTTCTATTTAACCGACAAAAAGTGTATCTTGATTTTTAGCCTTGACATATGGCAGTAAAACACGAATTACAAATTGGATTTGCACATAAATGTCAGAAAAACTTCCCTGATTTTTCATTGGAAATGTATTCCATTTGGAGGATCTGTTACATTTCCATAGGAAGTTAATAACTTGATCAAAGTCCTGAAATAATGTTTGCTGCATTTATTTAGTCTCCTTTTACACAATGGCTTTTCCAAATCTGTGTGTGCTACTTTTGCCCTACAATGTGAAAAGGAGACCATTAACTGCAGGATACCATTTGCTATGTAGATTTTCGGGTCTTGTTTGCACTTGATATTTGAATTAATATATCCCAATTCTCCCTCCAATTTACTTGTATGTTTATTGTAGTTGGTTAAAAGAAAAAAAAACTGCAGGTAAGTCAGGTAATAAACTGTGAGTTAGCAGGCCATTTATCTTCTGTAATAAATAGGCGTCAGAAAATCGCACAGAAAATCGGGCTATATTATTCAATAAGGCATTCAGTCTTGAATCAACATGTTACTTCTTCCACACCATTCTGCAGGCCTCAATGAAGTAACAAAAATGTTTTTCCTCTAATAAAAGTAGTATATTCCTTTTTTAAAAAGTCCTTTTCTCACAAGAACACATAGAAAAGGATATATTTAAATACATCAAAAACACCAATTAGGATGATTTTCTCTAGCAGTACTCAATAGGAGATGAAAGGAAAGGAGAGAAAAGGTACTGTGGAAAGATAGATCAAAAGGAGGGAAAGATGATTTTACATTGGCTCAGAATGCATCCCAGTAAGTTCATAAGTTACTACAATCTCTGCCCCCTTACTTTTAGTCAATGACCACTTCAAAAAATAAAAAATAAAAACAGTCAACTCTTGACAGAAACTCACCTCTTCTTACATCTACCTACAAATACCTATATTTTTGTCAATTCATACTCTATTTCCTCTTATCTCACAGACACTGGTACTTTCTCCACTTTCCAAAGGAGAACACCTCTCCCCAAGGTCTCTATCTTTTCTTTTGCCTCCCTGATTGTGCTTTGTCAATAATTCAGTTACAATTTCTGCATCTAGGATGCCTTCAACTTCTCAATCTATAAACACATTCAAGCTTCCCCACCATCTTAAATGTATCTTTTCCTACTTTTTGTCATTCCCACAATCTACTTTGTTTAACTGCCAATATCCTTAAGTCATTTGTATTTACTGTTCCCACATTCTATTTGATTTTTCTACTTATTATAATACGGCTTCCATCACCACCAACTCCAATCAAGTTGATCTCATTTAAGCCACCAGTGTCCTTCTAACCACACCCAAAGGGCTTCTTCAATTGTATCAAGATCATTTTCCTGTAGCATTCGACACCATTTCTCTTCTGAAAACTCTTTCTTCTTGGTTTTCTCAACACAACTCTTTCCTTATCTCCCTTCTACTCCTTGTCTTTTCTTCTTCAGTGTCTTCATGTTAATTATCTATTACTGTGTAACAAATTATCCTAAGACTTAGTGGCTTGACACAAAAAGAATCAAATACCTAGGAATACAGCTAACCAGAGAGGTAAAAGGTCTGTACAATAAAAATTATAAAACACTGCTCAAAGAAATCAGATGTGATACAAATATATGGGAAAACATTCCACACTCATGGATAGGAAGAATCACTATCATCAAAATGGCCATACTGCACAAGCCAATATATAGATTCAATGCTATTCCTATTAAACTACCAATGACATTCATCATGGAACTAGAAAAAAACTATTTTAAAATTCATATGGAATCAAAAAAGGACCAAAATAGCCAAGGCAATCCTAAGCAAAAAGAACAAAGCTGGAAGCATCGTGTTATCCAATTTCAAACTATACTACAAGGCTACAGTAACCAAAACAGCATGGTACTTGTACAAAAACAGACACACAGACCAATGGAATAGAATGGAGAGCCCAGAAAAAAGGGTGCCTGCCTACAACCATCTGATCTTCAACAAAGCTGGTAAAAACAAGCAATGGGGAAAGGATTTCCTCTTTAATAAATGGTGCTGGGATAGCTGGCTAGCTATATGCAGAAGATCAAAACTGGACCACTTCCTTACACCATATATAAAAATTAACTCATGATGGATTAAAGACTTAAATGCAAAACCCAAAACTATAAAAACCCTAGGAGACAACAGCATTAGTCTGTTCTCATGCTGCTAATAAAGGCAGTTTATAAAGGAAGTTTATAAAGGAAAGAAGTTTAACTGACCCTCAGTTCCACATGGCTGGGGAGGACTCACAATTATGGTAGAAGGTGAATGGGGAGCAAAGTCACATTTTACATGGCAGCAGGCAAGACACCTTGTGCAGGGGAACTCCCCTTTGTAAAACCATCACGTGAGACTTACTCACTACCATGAGAACAGTATGGGCGAAACCATCCCCATGATTCAATTATCTTCATTTGGCCCCGCCCTTGACATGTGGCTATTATTTTAATTCAAGGTGAGATTTGGGTGGGGACACAGCTGAACCATATCAACAACCTAGGCAATACTGCTCTGGACATAGGACCTGCAAAGATTTCATGACAAAGACATCAAAAGCAATTGCAACAAAAGCAAAAATTGACAAATGGGATCCAACTAAACTTAAGAGCTTCTTCACAGCAAAATAAACTATACACAGAGTAAACAGAGAACCTACAGAATGGGTGAAAATATTTATAAACTATGCATTTGACATAAGTCTAATATTCAGCATCTATAAGGAACTTAAACAAATTTACAAGCAAAAACAACTACATTAAAAAATGGACAAAGGACATGAGCAGACACTTTTGAAAATAAGACATCCATGTGGCAAACAAGCATATGAACAAAGCTCAACATCACTGATCATTAGAGAAGTGCAAATCAAACCCACAATGAGGTACCATCTCACACCAGTCAGAAGGGCTTTTATTAAAAAGTCAGAAAAAAATGCTGGTGAGGTTGCAGAGAAAAGGAAATGTGTATACACTGTTGGTGGGAGTGTAAATTAGTTCCATTGTGGAAAGCAGTGTGATGATTCCTCAAAGAGCTAAAAGCAGAACTATCATTCAACCCAGCAATCCCATTACTGGGTATATACCCAAAGGAATATAAATTGTTCTACCACAAAGACACATGCATGTGAATGTTCACTGAAGCACTGTTCACAACAGCAAAGACGAGGAATCAACCTAAAAGCCCATCAGCAGCAGACAGTATAAAGACCTTGTGGTATATACACACCATAGAATACTATGGAGACATAAAAAAAGAACAAGATCGTGTCCTTTACAGGAACATGGATGGAGCTGGAGGCCATTATGTTTAGCAAACTAATGTAGGAACAGTAAACCAGATACCACATGTTTTCACTTGTAAGTGGGAGCTAAATAATGAGAACCAATAGAAATAGAGGGGAACAACAGACACTGGGCCTACTTGAGATTGGAGGGTAGGAGGAGGGAGAGAATCCAGAAAAGTAACTATCAGATACTATGCTTAGTACCTGGATGACAAAAATCTATACATCAAACCCTCATGACACGAGTTTACCTGTATAACAAACCTGCCCATGTACCCCTGAACCTAAATAAAAGTTAAAATAATTTAACAGGGCTAGGTGCCATGGTTCATGCCTGCAATCTCAGCACTTTGGGAAGCCGAGGTGGGTGGATTACCTGAGGTCAAAAGTTCAAGAACAGCTTGGCCAACATGGCGAAACCCTGTCTCTACTAAAAATATATAAATTAGCTGGGCTTGGTGGCTCAAGCCTTTAATCCCAGCTACTCAGGAGGCTGAGGCAGGAGAACCGCTTGAACATGGGAGGTGGAGGTTGCAGTGAATGGAGATTGTGCCACTGCACTCCAGCCTGGGCAACAAGCACAAAACTCCATCTCAAAAAATAATAGTAATAATAACAATTAAATAGACAATAACTTAGTAGCTTGAAACAGCAAACATTAATTACCTCAAAGTTTCTGTTGGTCAGGAATTTAGAAATGTCTTGGGGGAAAGGGAAAACACCCTTCTGGCTTAGAGTCTCTCATGAGGTTACAGTCAGATAATGTCTGGGGCTACAATAATCTAAAGCCTTGAGTGGGGCTAGAGGATTCATTTCCACAATGGTTCACCCACATGGCTGTTGGTAAAGGTCTTAGTCTGTCGCTAGCTTTTTATAGATGTCTCAGTTCCTCACTGGCTATTAGAAAGAAGCCTTGGCTCCTCACCACATGGATCTCTTCACAGGCTGCTTGAGTATACTCACAACATGACAAATAGATTTCACCAGATTGAACAGTGAGGGAGAGGGAGACAGAGAGAGTGAGTGAGAGACAGAGAAAGCTACAGTACTTTTTATGCCATAGAAATTATACACTGTTACTTCTGCTTTAATGGTATTTATTGGGAGTAAGCCATTAAATCCAGCCCAACACTAAAAAGGAGGAGAATTAAGCTCCACCTATTAAGAGTATCAATTAATTTATGAACATATTTTATACTACCACAAACTTCTACATTTTATTTCCTGAATGTTGCTGCTACTTAAGGGTCTTAACCTCTGTCCTCTTATCATCTTATTCACCCTCCCTGGGTGTTCTCAACTATTCCCATTGTTTCAATTGTCATCTATATTATAGATGAATCTAAAATCAGTTTCTAGCCTCGATCCCTTTCCCAAACCCATATTTGTATTTTCAACTGCTTATCCTACATCTTCACGTAGAAAGCCAGTACAACCTGTCCAAAACTAAACTTCTGTTTTTCTTCCCCTTTGCTCCAATTTGGCTCTTTATATCTTCAACCCAATTACCCACGTTAGAAAACATGAATCATCTTCAATTCCTACTTCTCCTTCTTACCTCTCATATCCCTTGATATGGATTTATCCCTACTGTTTATGACTTCTAAATAACTCTCAATTTATTTTCTTCTCATTATCATTACCATCTTCGTACAGGCTGTCATCATTCCTCTCCAACTCTACTGCAGTAGCCTAATAATTGATTTTCCTGTCTCGGCTCTCCCCATTCTAATTTACTTTTTGTCAGATTTTTATTGGCTAAAATATAGATCTGAGATCATATATCTCTATAAAAACCTTGAATGGCCCACCAGTAACCAGTTTAAAGAGTCCAAGCTCTTTAAAATGATATATAAGGCCCTTTAAAATCTGATCCTAATATGTTTTAGCTTCATCTTGTCAAATGTCTCAACAAATTTTCACTTGATAAATCATTGTCATTCCCTGAAAATGCCATGTACTTTCACACATTCACATATTTGCACATGCTATTTCCTCTGCCTACAATACCCACTACTCTCTGCTCTACTAGGGAAACTCCTATTTCCAGAGTTCAAACAGCACCTCTTTCACGAAGCTCTCTCTGACTTCCCTTGGTGGGAAGTCATTTCATCCACTATGGTTCCACATTATCTTGCACATACTGATGGCATATCTTTGTTAACCTATACGTCGTGAATGATTTTAGGACTGATTCAGTTTCAAACATTTTGTCTTTTTGTCTTTGTATGAACATGAATAAATGTTTCAGACTATTTTCCATTATTTAATTCAGAAAATATAATTGCTAGTGACAACTGCTGGCCCCCTCCAGGACTTACAGAATAATCTGTTGCCGGAGAAGACCTGTCTCACAGAATTTTTGAAATCTTTTCTCATTTTGTGTTGTTAATCTGCATCATTGAAGAAGGCAAAGTGCTATTTCGAGTCCACAGCACAAGTAAATATATTAGGAACGTTTTCCTTTCCATATTGCGCACTTCGTATTCCCCACTATTACAAACGCACATTCCATGATAAGCAGCTGAGGTACCATCAGGTGAACTCAAAGAAAAGGTGCCTACAAATGTATGCATACACCTAGTTAAAGACATTTATCCTTATAAGTGCCATCTATTAATTTTGTTCCTTTATTGTATAATCTTAGACTTAGGGACAAACAGCACATCACCATTATTATTGGAAAAATCCCCAGAAGTATCAGAGTGATCATTACCTCTTGGCACAGAAGCTTTTGTTAAATGCATATTCAAAATATAAGATAAATACCAAAACTATATACACTCTTATAGCACAAATGGGGCAAGAACTCTCAGTCAGCTCTAGTTCTCAGCCATCTTCTTTTTTTTTTTTTTCTTTTCCGAGACGGAGTCTCGCTCCTTGTCCAGGCTGGAGTGCAGTGGCGCAATCTCTGCTCACTGCAACCTCCCGCTCCTAGCTAGCTCAAGCTATTCTCGTGCCTCAGTCTTCCAAGTAGCTGGGATTACAGGCATGTGTCACCAGGCCTGGCTAATTTTTGTGGTTTTAGTAGAGACGGGGTATCGCCATGTTGCCCAAACTAGTCTCGAACTCCTGGGCTCAAGTGATTCACATTCGGCCCCCCAAAGTGCTGAGATTACAGGCGCGAGCCGCTGCGCCCCGGCAGCCATCACTCATTTTTAAAAGCACATTTATTGAGCTCTAAGAGACAGGTTGCATTAGGCACCTGATAAGAGCCAAGGTTCCTGCTCCCATGAAGCTTATATTCTGGGACAAGAGACACCCAAGTAAGAAATGAAGACATAAAAACACAAAGTAATTACAAATTAAGATAAATCTACAATTAAAGGAGTGAAACACGTGATGACATAGATATTAACTAGGGTCAGAGGGTAGAAGTTGTTTAGATGTAGTGGTCAGGGATAACTGTTTAGAAGAATTGCCACTTGAGCTGATATCTGTAGGATGAAAATGAGCCAGCCACATGGAGACCTGTAGGAAGAATATACCCAAAAAGGGAACAATGGCAACAATACCTTAAATACAATGTCATAATTACAAAAAAGACCCCTCAAAAATGCGTTATCAGCAGATGACAGTATCCATATACATAAGAAAAGAAATATAGGTCAATAGAATTTGAAATATACACCTGTTTGAGATAGCCATGTCTTAAATTGGATGTCCAGTATGATTCATCCTAATTTGGAATAAGTAAGTAGCCATATTTTTTAAGCCACCTCAAGGCAAAATTACCAGGCCCTGTTGATACTCTACTACCCGAAAGTTTCTTCTCCCTAGGGTCCCTGCCACAGTTGCCTCTTTTCACTTTCCTCCCTAAACTTATTTTTCTGTATTTACCTTTTAAACATTGTTCCTCACGTTTTTATTCTTTTTTGACTCTCTACAATCTTTCTCAAAGTAATCCATTCCCATTGGCCCCCATGTTCTAAACTCTTCTGAGTTTACAAGTCAAATATATACCATTGGATTTTGCCACATAAATGACCCACGAGGACCATAAATTCAGCAGAGCCAAAACTAGATATGTTATTTCTTGCCCTGGCCACACATTCCAATCATGGCCTATGTAACCTCCCTGGCACCCACATTGATCACTTGCCCATGCTTGCCACCTGGATCCTCTTCTACTTTCTGACTTCTTCCCCTCAGCTCCCACATTCAGTCACCCAACCTCTTGATTTTATATTCTCCATATTTACTGGAGTAAGTTCATTTAGAAATTAATGTATCAATGCTGGATTATTTGTTTCTTTACACTATGACCTGAATTATATAGTAGTATCCACTAATTATGTGTTTACATGTCCCAAGTACTCTAATAAGTGACTTACATGCATTGTATCATTTCATCCTTCCAATAGCTCTATTAGCTAGGAACAGTATTATTCCTCATATATAAGAAGAGTAAAGCTTACAGGTGTCCAACAATTTGCTTAAAGTCACTTATATAAGTGGAAGGGAAGAAATTTAACCCACATATTTTGACTCTAAAACATGACCTTTTATACAGTGTGCCATAAAAAAAGAAATAGAAAATTAGCTTTCATAAGAAAAAATAAGAAACTAATTTGATAGTTCTTTTAGGAACAACTTTCCCACTTCAAAGGTTTTAAGGTTCAAGGATAAATGACACTAAATCCAGCTATAAGGTAAGATGGTATTCAATCCATTAAAACAGTAGTTCTGAAATGTTTTCAGGTAGCAAATAACTGGAACTTGCAGTGTTATATGGGAAAATTTAAAATATATTAATAAACTTAATTTCACCAAAAAGACTGTAACATAAGACCATATTTTACATAAATGTCCCCACATTATTTTGAATATACAAGTTTTTCAGTCACATGAAATATATGATCCATTACTGTTTCCTTTTTTTTTAAGCTGCTAGCTGAAAAACGCTAGCAATCTACTAATTTTTTAAGAATGATTATGAGGGAAAAAAGCTTAAAATTGAAAAACATGCATATTTTTCTGTTAACTAGAAATACATCATCATTCAATTTAGTTGATCATCTTAGTCCAACCTACTGAACTCTTTCATATGAGCATAATTTGAGAACCACTGAAACAAATATTTATTAAGCACCTATATTTAAGAAAATATGCAATATGTTATGGGAAAACAGAATAAAATATCATGTCTCAGTTTACAAACTTACTGAGAAGAAAAAAATTCCTTACAGGGTTTTGATTTTGTCTTCTAAGACTATATAAATGTATGAAAAATGTTTATGCTTATTACAGGAAAATTAACTATTATAGCTATAGAATAATCAATGCAAATTAAAACCTATATATATGTATATGGGAGGTCTTCAAAGAAGTTACAAAATAGGGTGACACTATCAAATTCATATATTAGAAAATTTACTTTTGGAGTAATGCGTTGTGAAGAAATTATAATTGCTAGTGACAACTGCTGGCCCCCTCCAGGACTTCCAGAATAATCTGTTGCTGGAAAAGACCTGTCTCACAGAATTTTGTATGTATTACCATACATACTGGTATGTAACACTGGTAATACCATACATTGAAGAAATTAGATCAAGAGAAACAAGACGCACTTGCAATAGTCCAAGGAAAAATGGGGCCCTGAAATAGGATAGTGAAGTAGGAAGGAAATAATTTGAAAGAGGATCCTTAAGATGTAGAATCACTATGACTTGACTTGACTGGATTCGGAGGTTGAAAAAAGAATCAAAGATGATTCACCAAAGTTTCTAGTTATGATACCTAGATGGAAGGTAGATAGGTTTCTTTTTTTTGGGGGGGGGGGGGGTCCATGCATTTGTGCTTGTCTCATACATAAGACTCATACTTTTCATAGTCTCATACATAAGACTCATACTTTTCATAGTCTCATACATAAGACTATGAAAAGTTCTAAGGCATATAAAATTAGCGAGGGAATATGAAGGTGGGGAATAGGAAAAGCTGGCCTAAAATGAGGAGTAAGAACTGAAATAACAGAAGATAAAAAGCAGATGTTATAGGCTGAGGAAGAGGTGGAATCCCTTATACTGCATTTAGAAAGACATAAAAAGCCATTAGAAAACTATTACTAGGGAAATGACATGGTTGATTTAAATCATTGTTAATAATTTCAGTGTCAATGAGGCAAAAAATATTTGGAAATCATACATCTTGGTTTCTTGACAAATGCCATAATAACTATTATCATAATGGCACCAAGAAATATTTCAAATAGAAACAAGAATTCACCCACTTAAGTCACCCACTTAAGAAAATTTTGTGTCAGTGTAGGCTGGAGTGAAAGTTTACAGTATTGAAATTCAAACTGACAAGGTAAAAGACATTTTATATGCTTTACTGAAACATTGGCAAATCTTTTGTAATATCTTAATTCAGAGGGAAAAAAAGTATTAAAGGAGACTGACTACCTGTCAGAATTTTGAAGCATTCACTATTTAAATCAAAATATTTCCTAATATGTACTGCTTCAACCCATAAAACAGATCAACAATTTATATGGCAAAATTAGTCCTGTCCTTATGACAAAAATGTACTTAGATAAACTAGTAGTCTTGTCTCTGCCCACCACCCATAGCATAGTTTGGTCTGTTATCAATCAGAGTCTGTCTTAGTTTACTGGGGCTGCAATAACAAAGTACCACAGACCGGGTGGCTTAAAAAACAGAAATTTATTTTCTCATAGTTTTGGGGGCTAGTACTGTGAGATCAAGGTGTCAGCAGATTTGGTTTCTTCTGAGGCTTCTCTCTTGGCTTGCAGACATACCTTCTAGCTATGTCTTCAAATGTGTTCATGGAAATATTCCTCACAGAATCTATAGGAAGCTTGGAAAATCAGGGTTGGAAAACAAAAGAAGCAAGAAATAATAGCAAAGAATGAAGTAAGGACATGTATGGATCTTGCCACACTGGCCTGCCGCCACTGGGACTGGTAATACCGTACATGCATTCTAATGCCCTGAAAAATTCCTACACTTTGAGTCTTTCTCATTTTCTTGAGATTAAAAGCCCTAGGCATAGGGCTTCCTTCCTATACAGAAGGACATTAGAATGCTGGATAGCAAACAATAATTTCTATTCAGTACAAAATCTACTGCCTTAATCTATTACATCTGATACATTCCAATAGATGTAAAGTTATCCAAATGGCTATATCCAAGGCAGTAAATTAACAGCCTGTCTACCAAATCAAAGCAGTCAGGTTTGGCAGTTTTTCTTTTAGGTCTTTTTTTTTTTTTTTTTTTTTTTTTTGTAGAAGGAAGGGCTTTATTCAGCTGGGAGCATCGGCAAGCTACCGTCTCAAAATCCGAGCTCCCCGAGTGTCTTTTAGGTCTTTTATGGTGGGTATTTACCTCAGGTTTAACACTGTTCCCACAGCTTCCTAATGTATTTCACTCATCCTGATGCTCAAGTTTATAGCCCTGCTTTCTTGGGTATTTGAATTGTAACCCTTGGACTATGCCTTCTAAGCACTGTTTTGTGAAAGTTTCGTTTGAATTGTAAGGTCAATAAAAATAGCAGTAGAAAACATAAAATTCCCAGCACTGCTCCCATTTGCTATTTGAGACCAGGAAAAACCATTTACCTTATTTCAAAAACTAGTGAATTCAATGAGTTGGACTTTATTTCTAAAATGTATGAAGAAATAATGTATGAGGGAGAGTGCTATGAGAACATGTACTATATTCAGAAATATATATTTTCCATTTGAGGCGAGAAAGGATCTTTGTTCTCTACCAGGGCCACACTTCGGAGGAAAAAAACGAAAGCAAAGGTCACAAGGAGGCAGAGGAAGCTATGAACCACCAAACTGGAGCCATTATCATAACATTATGAGATTCTTGATTCTTTGTAACTTCCCCGTATTTGTTACTTATAATTCATTCGCCTCATAATAATCAGTACAATTACTCAAAATCAAAGGCCCAAAGGGTATCTTTGGGCACTAAAAGTAGGAAGTTAAGACAACTACAATCCATATGCAAACAAAGTCTCAAAGGAGATGATCTCCAAATAATCAAATGGATTATAATACTAAGTAAAGAGGGAGCTGGCTGCATCCCTTCATCCTCTGACAAGAACCATGACAATTACAAAAAATAAAGATGAAAATATGTAAAAGAGGGGGGAACCCATTAACCTGCAATAGGCACCCAAATGAAAAAAATTGTGTCTACACACACCTATCATTCTCGACACAATTCTTTTTAGTAGCTATCCCATTTCTTCTACACACACACGCACACACACCATACTTGGGGTTCCTTGACATTATCTTATGTAGAAAATTACTAAGTAAATAATCAATTTGACTAAGTAGGGGGGCTTATCATTTTCTCCCTATTCGAATTAATGAAAAAGACAAAGAACTTTTGTCTATAAAGATGATTCTTGGTTCCACAATGCTTCTTAACAGAAATAAACAATAATCATTTTTTAAAATAACAGCTAAGCATTGTACATTTAAAAAAATAGTATTTTGGTTTGTACAAGTATCAATGGGTCCCATCCATCATTCAAGTACCTTTTCAAACAGGATCTAAGTTTGTAATGTTAGGTAATAGGCATATAGGCTGAAGCCAGACTGCCAAGATTACAATTTCTGGCTCTGTCCTTAGTATAACTTTGGGTATCTTTCTTCCTTTCTCTGCTTCATCTATAAAACGAAAACAGTAACAATTCCCACCTAAGTGTCAAATAGTATGTGTAATGTGCCAAGCAATTTCTGGAGCTACCAAGTGGTTACTTTCACATTATAAAGGGATTTTTAGGAATCACCTAGGCACTCCCCTAAAGTCTCACAATAACTTAATACAGTACTTCTAAGGAGTTCAAGTGCCTCCTTATCTGGGACGCCATCTCAGATGCTCTTCAAATGAAAGTTAACTTTTTCCATTTTTTTCATAATCCTTCACAGGAATCTGAAGTACACTGCACTCACGGGCCATTCTGCTCCGCCTCTCCAAGGAACAAGAAGGTAACTGAGTAACGTGGTCACGGAGCAACCCCGAGTCCCTGCGGCTGCTCAGTAGTCACTCAGGATGGGGATGGTACAGGGGACCATTAACTGGGCCGGCAGGACAAGTTTCCAGGTGAGGCGACGACGGACAAGAGTCGCCCCCATGGTAAGCGAAAGTTGACTGAGAGGAAGCACAAACGCATGGACTCAACCAGCTCGCCCAGATTCATTCTCAGTCCTGTTTCCATCTGGAAAGGGCCTATCGGATGCGCGACATCACGTGTGACGCGTAGTCATTTTCCCACGTCTCGTCCCTGCCCCCTCCTTGTCGGACTCGGTGGATGCGCACGCGCAGCTTCGCTTCCGGGAGCCGCTCCTCGCTACCCACTATGCTCTGCGACATCGACCTGTCGCAAAGGCCGCGTTTGCGGGGCGAATGAGCGACTCGCTTTCCGTGCGGTGCTGCGAGTGAGGCCCCCGTCCTCCTCCTCCTGCCTCAGGGCCAGAACCCCTGACAGTATTCAGCTGCGCTTAAGTCTGGCCGGTGTCATCTGTCTCCGCAATGCCCCCGAAGAAACAGGCTCAGGCCGGGGGCAGCAAAAAGGCGGAGCAAAAAAAGAAGGAGAAGATTATCGAAGTGAGTACGCACCCCTCCCCCACTCACGCCGCGAGCCCTCTGGAAAGCCACTTCCCCGCTCCGGGCTTCCCTGGGAGCCGGCTCTCTTCCTCGGGCCACGTGTTCCTCCCTTAAGGTTTGTGTGGCCCACTGTCCCTTCTCCAGCCCCTGATGACGCTAGCTGTCTCTCATTACTATAGTGACGTTGCTGGCGCCCCCGCACCTGGGCTTTGCCTCTCCGCCCACACGCCCGTGTTCACCCACCCATGCACCCGGGTGCTAAATGACCCCTCGGGACTGCCACAGGGTTTTATCCTTCGCTAGTCCTCTCAGAATTGAGGTGGTTTTCCTGGGTTATGTGTGAAGAAATTCGCTGAACGGTCTTGGGCCAGCGTCTTTCTGGAAGACCGACTCATGACGAGTCTTTGTGTTCCTTATTTCTTTACCCGTCACCCAGGGGCGGTACTGTGCTTTCGAACCAACAAATTACTACTTGGTGGCTTTTTCGATCCACCTCTGAACTGTTTGAAGTCCCATAAAGAGTGGAAGGACTTTCCATCACAACCCAGGGTCTTGAACGCAGCGCTTGATACTTGTATTCTGAATTGGATTAAATAGAATAACACCTTAAAAGAGATTAAGTTTCAGTGTCACTAATTGTGTGACACTGTTTGAGATACATGTATGTATGTGTATATATACGTATATATGTATACATAAATGTGTGTGTGTGTATGTATATATTCGTTTAACACATTGAGCCTGTAGCCCTTTAGTGGCCAAGGAACCCTATTGACGTTCTTACATGTTCTGCACTTGTTTTCCAACAACTGAATTGTGAGTTCTTAAAAGATGAACCATGTTTGACATTACATAAACATACCATACAGACCCCAACGAGGTATTTCTTCCCTCGATTTCTGCTAGTAACCCTCCTCATAATTAAATAGGACCTCTTGTACGTTGAATATAATTAGAAAAAGCCATGACCATTTTACCGCATAAGGTGTAAAGTCCGCTCATTGAATTTAAGAAAATGCTTAAGAATTTTGGTATCCTTGGCCAAGTTCCAACTTTGAAGCAGAACTGGTGTTCTTATTGCTAATTTGTGCAGTTTAAAACTGTCATGAAGTACTATAGCCAGACCCTTACAAACAAAACATTACCTTCATATCTGTGTTTTCTATTCCCTTGTTTGAACAACCTGGATTCGTGGCACTTAGGTAAATTTCAGAGGTTTCTGATCGGATGGCATTCACTTTTATGAAAACCAAGTACCTTTTAGGGATGTTGTTTTCCTTGAGATTGGACCATGGTACAAAAGTAAGACTTCCATTGAAATTAAATGTTCCGCAACAATTTAAACAATTTAAATTATACTTTATGCATTGTAGGGCTTTATATCTAATTGTTTTATTTTTAATTAGTAGAACTAGTATTTTTATTTTAAGGAATTACGTGTGAAAGTTGTTTATAGTATCCCTCAACTTTTAAAATGATGCTTTTGTTATGATTCTAGTCATCTTGTGACAGTTATTTTTTAGGTAAAGAGAAAGCAATTTTAGTTTCAATAATGAAGATATCGCCAAAGAGAAATGCAAAATAAGACAACTGCACTTTTTAACTAAAAATACACTAACAAAGTGTTGAAATTAAGCCTGATCCTGTGTTTTCCACATTTAATATAATGTTTTTTAATTTATTTTTTGTTGAGGTATAACTTATGTAAAATAAAATGTACAGGTTCTAGATGTGTAGTTCTATGTGTTTGAGGAATTTATTCATCCAGGTAACTGCCACCCTAATTAAGACTTGAAACATTTCCATCACCCCACTAAATTTGTTTTGTGCCTCTATTTAATTCTTTCCACTCGTGCAGCCACTAAATTTTTTGACAGGATAGATTAGTTTTTACCACTCTAGGAATTCATATAAATTACACAGTAGGTAGCCTTTGTGTCCTTCTTTTTGCTTTCACACCACGCAGCGTTTCTGAGCTCTATCCATGTTGTGTATACTTCTAGTATGTTCCTTATTGCTGGAAAGTATTCTTTTGTATGAGAATCATTACAATATGTCACCTTTTGTGTTTAGTGTCTCTCTCTACTTGGAAGAGCCAAAAGATATTATAATTGACGCTTGAAGAACAAACTTAGGATTCCAAATTGGGTTAGAGGCAGTGTTGGTTAAAATCTTGGCAGCCAGAATGAATTATTTTGTGGCTAATGGAGTCATCTGTAGGGACCTCAACCTTGGGGCATACGCTGAGTTGGCATGAGAGTGTCCAATCATCTGTATACATTAGAGCTACAGGATAGGCATCATTAGGAGATCCAGGTGCTGTGCCTGTGTTTCTCTGGGAAGGACTGGTCTTGACTACACCCTCAGGTAATTGCAATTGTTGAGCTTCTTGCTTTTGCTGAATATGCTTGCATTTTGCTTTCTTGTGTTTTGTACTATCATTCTTTAACCTAACCTGCAGTACCGTTGGACATATGTCTTTGAGGCCATTTCTTTCTGAAGACTGAGATTTGGGTATGGGTTCTTAGTGAACAAGATGTTCAGATCTTCTGCTTGTTTCTCAGTGATCATAGTTTGTTTCCTTTGAAATGTCTCTGCTTGCCTTTAAGAAGGTCCTCCTAGCCTGACATCTTGTAATCTAGATGTTCTTTTATGTTCCGGTCCAGGGACCTGATGAGCTTTTTCAAAAAATATTGCAATAAAGTTTGTCAGACTCATGTGCAACATTGATATTTGCTACTACTGGAGAAGTACAACAATATTTTGAATTGTAGTGTTAAGTTAGAGCATTTGTGAAATTAGATTTATAGAGACTATTCTGTTAATCCAGCCTGGTTAGGAAATGATGTAGTCTGCTTCATTATACAGGCAACTTTTTTTTTAAACTTCCCTAAAAGCCTAGTACGTCTCAGTGACTTTTCCAAGAAGGTAATTGATCTCTGTGGCTGTTATAATTTTGGAGGGGGAAATACTACTTTTTTATAGTCTATTTTGACATATAAAGACTGATACTTATTTCAGAATCTGGTTAACTTTGGGAGGTTTTATAGCTGTATGACCTGAAATTCTAAATTGCTCAAAATTAAGTTAACTAAAACATGTATTTTTAAACAGCATTTTTCAATAGACTTGCAAATAATGGTTGCCCTACCTACCTCTTTCCTCTTCTGTACCTGTTCTGCTGCCACCTCTGTGGACCCTCACTGTGGAAAAATCAGCATGCAGGTTTTGGGAACACTAAGGAAGTAAAAAAACAGATAGCACTAGCTTTGGAGTCAGAGACCTGGGTTTGAGTCCCATGTTTCAAATTACTAGCTCTATATTTTTAGACAAGTTACAAAATCTAACTGGACTGCAATTCTCATCTGCAAAATGCAGCTAGTTCCCGTGAGTTAAATGAGATAATGTATGTAAAGTGCCTGCCATATGGTGTATATATTCAGTAAATGGCAGCTATTATTATTGCCTATTTTGATAGTGTATTCTAAATAAAAACTGGGGGAAATAATCAGACCGATCTGCACTGTTTATACAGTGCTTAGTTCCTGCCCATTTTTAAATACTGCCTCCATTTTTTTATTTGCCACTTCAAATGCCCCAAAACTTTATGAATTCATTTGTATTATTAATACTTTCTGAAATGAATATGTCAAACAGGATTATGGTTCTGTTAGAAATTAGCACATTAGTCCGAAATGGCATATGCCATTTGCTTTCTTACAACTAAAATTTAGTGACAAATGGAGTCAGCATTGAGCAATAGAAAGTTTGAATATGGAAAGAGGGAAATAATCTTGGGCTTAGGGCAAGCAAATAAAAGATACCCAGCTAAGAACTTGTATCAGCAAGGAAATAGTAATAGGGTCCTATAGAGACAGGATCCAAGTATTGTGAAGGATGGAGCAAGAGAAATTGGTTGCCAGTGTAGAACAGCTGCCAACAGCCAAAATCAAATGTTGATTACTTGAAGGTGGATTAACCTGTTGCGTAATATATATTGCATGGATGGACAACAAAAATACATTAGTGCATGTGGGAAAAACTAATGAGGTAAAACAGTGACAGCCTCTGCCTACCCGAATGTCCCAAGAGGTGAACTCCCATTATCTTGGAACACTATTCAGCATAGACCTGCCCTTCCACTGCTTCCCTTTTCCAAACATCTTACTTAGGGAGTGGACGCTGGCCCGTAAAAGGAATGGGATTACCTACGGATGGGATGGGAGGTTTTTTTGTTTTTTTTTTTTTTTTTTTTTTTTTAATTATACTTTAAGTTCTAGGGTACATGTGGATAAGAGAAGCCTGGAATTCACTGAGTGTTAAGGCTCTTGGAGCCTCAGGAAGTTGTCCTTTTCTTACTACCCACTTTCTAGACTCCTCTGTATTCATTTCCCAAGTTGTCTTCTGAAACACACATAAACACAAAGTTCCTTTACTATCACATTAACTTTTGAGACCTTATTAATCCAATGAGGACCATTATTCCCCTAGTTTTATTTTAACTGTGGTTTGGGTTGACTGTAACCTTCTTTTTTTCTACCTTATAATTCAGATTAATCTTTAGATAAGGCTCTGTCCTAAACTCAGGAGGAAGCCTTTTGAACTTCTCCAAATTGCAAATCACTCTGTTTTCAAGAGGTGCTATTGGTATCTCACATCTGCAGTGTGATATTTAGAAAGCTTATTGAGCACCAGCCAGCTCAATAACTTAACAAGGTGTCTCTGGGAAGTAGTTTATTCAAAACTGTAGAAAGAACAAGGAATTTGCTTGGAGTCAAATATACCTAGGTTCAAATATCATCTGTGACTTAATAGTTAACATTTACTGGGCCAGACAAGGGTCTCAGTGTTTTGGGGAGAAGGAGAGAAGAGAAACAAGCCAACTACAAGTGATAAATATACTGGCTCCTTTAATTCTCTCAGTGGGATACATATTGTTACCCTTTTTACAGTTTTTAAAACATGCATAGAGATTAAATAACTTGCTCAAGTTTACTAACCTGGCAAGTAACTATGCCAGGGATTCTTACACAGGAAGTCTGCCTTTAGAGTCCTTGCTGTCCACCACTGTCTCTCTGAGGTAAATCTTTTAACTTGCACAACAACCCTAAGTGAGACTCACGTTACAAATAAGAAACTGTGGCAAAGAGGGTAATTTACCCAGCTCTGTTTGGGATTAAAATTTGGGCAGTCTGTCTCCAAAGTTTATACTTCTAAATCTTTGCACTATACAGCCAGCCCCTTATTAATGACTTAACTTCAAATGAATTTATCATTTCTGAGTTTCTGTGTATCATAGAATTGTTGAGAGGGTTCAATAAAGTATATATTCAAGGGTTATGTTTATGTTTAGTGAATGCTAGATGAATAAGTAGTCCACTTTCTCTGTGGAAAAATGTTAGTTTCTGAGCTCTAACTTAGAGGTGAACACAACTCACTTACTATCTCTTTAAACTGGTCATTTTTGTGCCAGAGCAGTATAATGAAACCTGAATTCTTTTTTTCTTCTGGGATCTGGAATTTATACACCTTTACCAGTAACTGCCATTGTGAGTACTTTCTTTTCTTACTGGCCAGGTCCCCTTAGGGGACTTTTTTTCTTTCCTAAGTCTATCTGGCAGTATCTACTTTGCTATTTGGCCTTATTTATTCATTGTTTCTTCTCCGTAATTACAGATGGAGCATGGGTTGAACCCGTTTATTTTCTCTAGCAGAGCACCTGTAGATGCTCTTTAATCCTGATCGTATTTTTTTCTAGAGCCTCCTCTGCCTCCCGTGAGAGCTCACTTTTTGTAAAGGAAAAGTACGGCATTTTATACTTAGTTGCTGCACTGTGTTCATCTGTATATATCACATTATCTTGACCATCTTTCTTCAAATTGAATTGAGTGTTAAACTTTCTTTATAGAAACAAGGGAAGCCATCCATACAAGTCTCAGTGCAGAGACATCCAACTTGTTTGTGTGCTTCCTACCTTTTTTCATACACATAGGCTGTAAAAAATTCATGTAGAATTTTGTATAATACCATGTTGGGATGTTAAATCATGAAACAAGCATTTAAGTAGAGGAAAGCAAAGTTTTGGTATATGGAGATAGATGTCATTAATAAAGAGATATTTCCCAATGAGAGATAACCATTTAGAAGCAAAACCCTCTGTACTTTTTTGTTTTAAGACTTGAAAGGTCTTTTACTGATTTTGAGGTTGCTGTAAACATTATGTCATGTTGGATGTTTTTAAATACTAATTGTTTCAATACTATTGTTTTCTATTTCTAGCTTGTCCACATGGTGATATTTTGTTTCTATAATACTTTCTACTCATTATTACTTTTTCCTTTCCCTTAGAAATAATAGCAAAATAAAGGCTATAAAATGGCCACTTAATTTGTTTCATACTAAATGCACTCAGAAGGTCTCAGATTACTTTGAGAAGACCTTTTTGCCTCTTCCTCTCTTAAACCACCCATAAACAAGAGAATGAGAAAGAAGTACAAATTCTATTTTGAAATTAGAAGACATCTCTAATCTTGAACCTTAACATATGAAGATTGGCAGTGGATGGATGAGTTGGTAACTGACTTAGAGCAGAGCGGTTATGTCTGAGTGCCTGTCTAGGAGTGTGCCAGTAAAAATCAAGTGCATTTCCTCTGCAAAACTATGAAAAAAACCTCAAAAATGGGAAGCACTAGGTAATACAGAAGGCAAGAGACTGAAAACTAGAAGTTAAAAGTGTTAGGAGTAATTAATAATCCTTACCTACTACAACTCAGCCAAGTGACTACCTCTGCAAGAAACAGGAGGTGTCTTCTTGGAGGTAGGGGGTGGCCGGGAACAGGCCTCTCTGCTTTCAGAACACTAAGCGCAGAGGATGTGGGATGTGAGCCTGAAAATGGAAGCTAGTAAATCTGTATGGTAAACTGAGACCCCTTCTACCTACTCTCTTCTCCTGTTTACAGTTAACTTACTACCCTCCCAGCTAGAGGATCTTTCTCCAGAGATTCAGAAAAGACCCAGAAAAAAAATATTTCAGATATTAGCATTTGGTTATTTCTTGTCACGCATTCACCTTAAGGAGAAGCTCACTAGTCAATCCTGCTTTATGGGTTTCTTAGGGCTGCTGTAACATGACTATAAACCGGGTCACTTAAAACAACAGAAATTTATTCTCTCAGAGATCTGGAGGCTAAAAGTCAGAAATTAGTATCAGCAGGGCCATGCTCCCTCCTCTGAAGACTCTAGGGAATAATTCTTCCTTGCCTTTTCCTAGTTTCTGGTGGCATCTGGCAATCCTTGGCCTTCTTTGGGTTATATAGCAGTGTTACTCCAGTCTGTCTGCCTCTGTCTTCACATTTCCTTCTCTGTGTGTCTGTGTGGTCCTTATTAAGGCACCAGTTACTGGATCTAGGTCCTACCTTAATCTAGTACTGATATCATCTTAACTCATCACATCTGTGAAGACCTACATCCAAATAAAATCAAATTTAAGGTCAAGTGGACTTGAATTTTGGGGGGCATTCCAAAATTCAGCCCACTACAGACCTACTGCCCCCTTCCACACACACACTTACTCATACTTGTGCAATGGCTTCTAAATGTTTTTGTACTGCATACTTATTTTTTTATATAATTTTCTCCCCCCAACCCCATACTGCATACTAACTAAATATGAGTAGATAGCCAGGGATCACCATTAGTGCTTAGCACATAATGAGCATTCCATAAGTGATAACTGCTGTTATATTGAATGTTACCAAGTTACTGTATTAATATTCCAGATTTAAAGAAAATGTTGCTTTTAGTTTAATACTTTCAGTATTTCCATTTTAGCAATAACTAGGAATGTATACATTTCAGTAGTTTGATTCAATTTATTAATTTATTTTTGAGAGGATAACATATATTAACTAAAAAACCAGTCCAGAACTGAGTGTATCTTCCTCTTATGTAGTAGTCCCAAACGTGTTCAGTATTGTGTAGCCTCTCAAGATACTCTGAGTAAAAATGGATTCTGCTGCAAAGGAAGATTTGGAGGTGCTGCATATTATATTCCCTCTGATAAGGGCTGTAAGATACCTTGTGCTTCAGAATTAAGAATCCTTTTAATCAAGCGTTTTCCTAAATGTATTTAACTATAGGTCTTCTTATCCCGGTAACTTTGCACATCCCATAGAACTGATAATCCAAAACAGGCTTTAGAAAAAGCTTCATAGAATAACAGGTTTAATGATGATAATGGTGAGTACGTATTGAATTGTAAAGAATCTGGGTGATGATTAAAGGTCATATATTGCCTTGACTTGATGTTGCGTGTTTTTCATGTTTTTATATTAGTTAAGAATAATTATCAATAAATAAAAGAATAATTTTTAGGTATCATTAGAGGAAATATATGGTAACATAAATTGCTAAGATATTTCTGTGCTTTTTCTCATGTAGGACAAAACTTTTGGTTTGAAGAATAAGAAAGGAGCAAAGCAACAGAAGTTTATCAAGGCTGTCACACATCAAGTTAAATTTGGTCAACAAAATCCACGTCAGGTAAGTAATTTAAATTTCCATATCTTTTTATGAATGTAATATTAATACAGCCTCTGTTTCAGATAAAATGTCTAGTATTATTATATAATTGTATTTCAAAACAGAATCCTACTCGAAACGTTTTTGCATCTTGGCCTTCCTTACCAGCAGTACCTCTTGGATGTTGTCTAAGCCATTGTGATATAGCTCTCATTTATTCTAATAATGACTGCATGCTATTCTACAGTACAGGTGTGTTATATTCATCCATTTCACTATTCATAAGTGATCACTTTGTTTCCAGCTTTCTGACGCTAAGACTACCTCTAGAAGAAATACAGGAGTTCTTACATGTGTTTGTGCTTTTATTTCTGTGGCATAAATTGTCTGGTAACAGACTCCAGATCAAGGGAAATGGATTTCTAATTTTAATATTATAAATTTGCCAGATCACTTTCCATAGAGGCTGTAGTACTTCACATTTTCATTTGTAGTACATGAGCAATAGATACTAACGTTCTTTTTAATGTATTCCAATCTGATAAGTATAAAGTGATATCTTATTGTTAGATTGTTTCTCTCGCTACTAGAGAGTGTCTTTTGTATACATATTAGCTGTTTGAGTTTGCACTTCTTTGACTTGCCTATTGAAATTATTTGCTTTATTGGTTGTCTTTTTCTTGTCAATTTATGAGATACCTTTTGTCTACATTGCAGATATTTGATGATATTTCAATTATGTTTTGCCATGCACCAATTTTTAACTTACATGTGTATATAGAGTTTAATATTGCCAGTTACATTGCTAGCTTTTTAAAAATATGGTTAAAAGGTCTCCCCTGTCACTGGATTCTGTGTTTTTCCTAGATCATTTCTAATTATTTTATTTTTATAGTCTATATTTCATCATATAAATTTATTTTATATATCTTAAAGTTCTCACTCTGTTGTCCAGGCAGGAATACAATGGTGTGATCTTGGCTCACTGTGGCCTCCGCCTCCTGGGTTCAAGCCATCCGCCCACCTCATCCTCCTAAGTAGCTGGGACTACAGGCGCATGACACCACACCTAGCTAATTTTTGTGTTTTTTGTAGAGGAAGGATTTCACCATGTCACCCAGGCTGGCCTCACAATCTGCCTGCCTTGGCCTCCCGAAGTGCTGGGATTACAGACATGAACCACCACGCCCAGACTAAGTTTGTTTTCTTTTAGATGAATAGCTGCTTACACCAGCATTATTTATCCCACTGAAATACCACTATTGACCTAGTCATAGTCATACGTTGTTTAGTGATGTGAATACAATCTGAGAAATGTGTCGTTAGGTGATTTAGTCATTGTGCAAATAATATAGCGTGTACTTACACAAACCTAGATATTACAGCCTACTACACACCTAGGCTGTATGATATAGCCTGTTGCTCCAAGGCTTCTAACTTATAAAACATGTTACCGTACTGAATACTGTAGGCAGTTGTAACACATTAGTAATGATTCATGTATCTGAACATAGAAAGATAGAGTAAAAATATGGTATTAATAACCTTACGGGATTACTGTCATGTGTGGTCCATCATTGACCTAAACGTCATAATGCTGTGCTTGACTGTACATTAAAGTCTCAAGGCAAGTCTTTTCCCCAAAATGGTATACCTTTTCTATTTTTCCTGGTTGTTCTTAGGCATTTGTTCTTTCCTATGAATTTTAAAATGAGTTGATCCATTGGCAACTCGTTTGAAAAAAATATAGCCCCTTTTTCTTCAGGTTCTTTAGACTTCTCACTTGTAAAGATTTCATAGACATGGATCTGTATTTTTTAAAGTACATTTTTTCCACCATTTCTATATCCTTTTCATTAACTTCTGGAAACACATTTTTGTAATGTAGGAGAGAAGAAAGAATTTCTCATGTGTTTACAGATTTTTTAAAAATATGCTAATATGTATTTGTGAGATAAATAAATTTCTCTTGCTCATGCTGTCTACAAATCAGTGACCCAACACTTTCCTTTCACATCCGTTTTCCCAGCTTGATTCTAGAATCTAAAACTATTGTTCTTCCAAACTGCTAACTTAATAGCCTGGTTTAAAAAAAATTAATGTCTAGACCATGGCTGGGTGCAATGGCTCCCGCCTGTAATCCCAGCACTTTGGGAGACCACGGCAGGCAGATCAGCTGAGACCTTGCAGTCAGATAGACTTGGGTGTGAATCTTCCTATCTTTTTTGTTACATGATCCTTAAATAGCAACCCTGGTCTTTGTATGTATTGTGGAAGTGCAGTTATTCCTTGTTGGATTCTTCTGGTGGTTAAATAAGAAAATAATGTAAATTTTCTGGTGAATATAGATATCAATATGTAAGAAGAACTCACTTTCTTCACTTAGCCCCTTTTTCAATCCTGTTTCCTCTTCCCCAACTTTTTCTTCTAGTGGGAAGTGTTTTGAGTGGTAATACTAGGATTCATAAACCTGGGAAAGTTATTAAATTTGTGTGCTGGTAGTTAGCTTTGATAGTATATTTAATATTATAGTTTTGATACTTGCGTGGATAACTGGACTTTTATCTGTGAACGCGGGGTACCTACCCATCATATATAACATCGGAAATGAGCAGTAGTGCTGCTCTTAGAGCTGGACAGGAGGTATCCTGGTCTAGGCCCTGTGATATATGTGTCTTCTCCAGACCGCTGTCTCCCCTCAGGTAAGGAGTCACTGAAGCCAAGGGGATGTACCTACCCAGATTTTGCAACACCTCTTCCTACAACAATCTGACCCTGGTTTATCTGCCTGCAAAGGCCTCTCCCCCATGCCCATCTCTGTCTAGGTACATTGTGCTACCAATATGTCTGAGGTAGCCAAAACAACAGCGTATGCTAAGGGTTTGAACAGAGCCTGCATCCATATCCTTTCCTTCCTTCCTGCACCTTTACCTCTCCCTACACCCAAAGTGGAATGAAACGGAGTGGGAAGAGGAGGAAAAAGAGCCCGGGACTGACTCTTGTGTTACTGCTGTGCTTCAGCGTGGAACTCCATGGAGTCTGAGCATTTTAAATTTGAACCTGTCCTTCCAGGTCATAAAGGATATTTGTGAAGTAGGATTATAGACCACATTTTATTCATCATGAACGTGATTTCTAGTTTTAAACATTTAGATAAATGGCTTGTAGGCCTCCATTGTATTCTTGCTCTGGCCCCACAAATGTTTGAGATGGGCCTGATGAGCAAAGAATACTTCTATTAAAAATAAAGCGACTTAAATTTTTTCTTTCAAAACATTTTTTCTGTTTAAACACATCCACCATATAGGGTCACATTCAGCATTTGGGATGCCTTTGACCTAATTATAGCGTTTGGCCATTCCTTTCTTAAAATTTCCTCTTTCTTGAACATATTTTGTCCTGGTTTTCTATCTGCTGCTTTGATGTTTCTAGGTCTTTTTGGGGGGCTTTTTAGGTTCTTATGTCCCATATCATGTTGATTTTCTTCAAGGAAGTGTCCTTTGCTCTTGCCACATTTTTATGCTGTCCTTGAGTAATATACCCAAAGTTTTAATTGTTATCTGTAAGCCGCTATTTCTAAAGTCTTTATCTCAAAGCAGACCCTCTGATTTCAGTGGAATCAATATGCATGTCTATCTGCCTTCAAAAGATCTCCACTCAGATGCTCTGTAAGCATCTTGCATTCTGTATGTCTGAAACTAAGCTCATCTTCACCTCTTACCCTGAAACCTGTTCCTCCTGTATTCCCTGTCTTGTTTAACAGCACTAACCATATACATGATAATCCTAGATTCCTCCCCCTTTATACTTCATGTTCAGTCACAGTCCTATCAGCTCTGTCTCCTTTTCTCCATCCTCACCAGTAATGCTCATTTTAAGCTCTTGTGTTTTCTTGTGTGCAGCAGTTGCAACAGGCCTTTATTCTTGGATTCCCAATCTATCCTCCACAAAACTTGCTCTCTTGATATTTTATAAAATGTGACCTGATCTTGTTACTGGCTTACTTTAAACAATTGAGTGGAACTCTATTCAATCTACTGATACAATCTAAGCATCTCATTGATGTTTTTCATACTTTGCCCCTCTAGTCCCTGTAACTTTGCATTGGCTGGCTCTTTCTGTATTTCTTTCCTTGCCCATCAAGAATAATTCATTTATAAGGTTATTGGCTCAATTTAATTTTTTCAGGTATATGGGCATTCTTTGTTCCCAGAGCACCATATATTATGTTACAGTTGTTGACATGTCTGTCATCCTGCTAGATTCTGAGCTTCTTTAAATAAGCATCTTTGTCTTTTCATTGTATTCTCTGTCATCTAACATAGGACCTGACATATAAATGTTTGGATGAATCCTCTAATCATATTAGGTATGTAAATCGTGTGCCTGGAACTATATTATATGTCATGTTTTGTTTTGAGTTGTTTTGTTTAATATCCTACATTGACCTAACCCAGTGTTTTTCCATGAGGGCACTATATAGGTTTTTGGGGTAGTATAATTCATTATCATGTGGGACTGTACATTTCAGGAGGTTTGTTTCTCTGATTTTCAAAATGAACCTGTACATTTCTGGGGAGTGGGTTGTTTTCACAGAAGAATATTGCAGGTGAAAAGTATTTGCTAAAAATGCTGGGCATGTAGTAAATGCTTAATAAATGCTTGTTGCTGTAAGCTTTTGCTTTTAACTAGGCATGGTACCATCATTACAATTTTGTTTAATAGTTTAACCACAACATTGAGTAGACACTGTAAGGCCATTATAATACTGATGTTAAAAGGTAAAGACTGTAAATATGCAAGTGTCTTGTTATGTTAATGCTAACTGTGCAGTAAAAACAATTTTGTAAATAATCAAATTTACATTTTAAACCTGGCAATATTATAGGTAGCACAGAGTGAAGCTGAAAAGAAATTGAAGAAGGATGACAAGAAGAAAGAATTGCAGGAGCTAAATGAGCTGTTCAAGCCTGTAGTTGCTGCTCAAAAAATAAGTAAAGGTAAACTTTAAATTTCAGAAGTGTGTTTTTTATCAAATGTAGTTTATGCTAAAAACTGTTTATTTTGATGTTATTTTCTTTAGATAATAAGACAGTTGTGTCTGCAATGAAAATATTAGTCCCTTCATCAAAATTACCTATGTCAGTGGGTTGCTTATGGTTCCTCTGTATATGTTCACATCTGTGTCATTGTATAGCTGAACTGCAGCCATGCGCCCCACACTTAAGGCAAAATTAGTAATTTAACAGACTGCTAATTGATTTATAACATTCAGTCTTTGGTAGTAGCCAAGGCAAAGCCATAGTTGAATAAATTGTATGTCCCAAGTTTTTGGCACTGTTCTGCCATGTATGTAAGTATGTTCATTCCTTTTTTGCCTCTTTTTTTTTTTTTTTTTTTTTTTTTTTTTTTGAAGTGGAGTCTTGCTCTGTCATCAGGCTGGAGTGCGGTGGCACCATCTCGGTTCACTGCAACCTCCAACTCTCTGGTTCAAGCTATTCTCCTGCCTCAGCCTCCTGAGTAGCTGGGATTACAGGCACACACTAACATGCCCAGCTAGTTTTTGTATTTTTAGTAGAGACGGGGTTTCATCATGTTGGCCAGGATGGTCTCGATTTCCTGACCTCATGATCTATCTGCCTCGGCCTCCCAAAGTGCTGGAATTACAGGTGCAAGCCACCATGCCTGGCCTCCTGTTTTGCCTCTTGCCCTATTGACATCAACTAGACAAAGCCTGTGGAATATTCTATGTTCTTGTTTGGTTTCCCACTCTCTGCCACCTTTTATAGTCAGAATAAAAGAAACAAAAGTAGACATAAAATGCTACAAAAAGAACTTTAAAGAAATGTCTTGCTAATCACCCATAAGTGCCGTTTTCCTTTCACATCAGTGAATGGAAAATAAGTTAACCAAAATTAATCATATTTCAGGTAGAATCTATATTTTACAGTCTGGCAGGTTATAATACAAATACCATATGCCATTTGACATAGGTGCAGATCCCAAGTCTGTGGTATGTGCATTCTTCAAGCAAGGACAGTGTACTAAAGGAGATAAGTGTAAGTTCTCTCATGACTTGACTCTGGAGAGAAAATGTGAAAAGCGAAGTGTTTACATTGATGCAAGAGATGAAGAACTTGAAAAAGGTAATTTTTTTTAAAACATTATCTTAAAAATAAATGTTTAATACTTTTGGTTTGTTACTAAGTTATTTATTAAGTTGAAGAACATTTCAATTTTAATAGACTGTGTTTATAAAGAGTAATTAATTGGGTTTATTACGTTTTATAAAATCTGAAAATTACCATAATATACCCTTTAAGTAAATGAAGATACTTTAAAAAACAGTGATTTATTTTGGATTTGTCTGTCACCCTTTCCTTCAGTACTACCTTCTCAATTTGTCCAAAGTACTTAGGAAGCTTTGGTGAATAATATTTTTTTTTTTTTTTGAGACAGAGTCTTGGCTCTGTCACCCAGACTGGAGTGCAGTGGCATGATCTCAGCTCACTGCAGCCTCCATCTCCCAGGTTCAAGCAATTCTTCTGCCTCAGCCTTCCGAGTAGCTGGGTCTACAGGTCCACGCCTCCACACCCAACTAATGTTTATATTTTTAGTAGAGATGGGGTTTCACCATGTTGGCCAGGATGGTCTTGATCTCCTGACCTCATGATCCACCCACCCTGGCCTCTCAAAGTGCTGGGATTATAGGTGTGAGCCACTGTTCTGGCCTTGGTAAATAATCTTAAAACTATTTATTTCTGCCTTTGGTGTTTTAAGAAAACCATGAGGCCAGGAGCAGCAGCTCATGCCTATAATTCCAGCACTTTGGGAGGCCAAGGCAGCAAGAATCACTTGAGCCCAAGAGTTCAAGACCAGCATAGGCAACATAATGAGACCCCATCTCTACAAAAAAATAGAAAAATTAGCCAGGCATTGTGGTGCATACTTGTAGTCCCAGCTACTTGGGAGGCTGAGGCAGGAGGAATTGATCGAGCTCAGTCAATCAAGGCTGATTGAGGGAGGTCAAGGGCTTCAGTAGGCTGTCATCATGCCATCACACTCCTTCCTGAGCAACAGTGAGAACCTGTCTCAACAAAAAGAAAAGAAAAAGAAAAATGTGTTAAGCCATGAGTCTTATAACACATCATTCATGTCTAAGGAGATACGTGTTGTGGGAGTAGTAGATAAAATTACAGTATTTAATCTTCATTTCTTTATTTAGATACTATGGATAATTGGGATGAGAAAAAGCTGGAAGAAGTAGTGAACAAGAAGCACGGTGAGGCGGAAAAGAAAAAACCAAAAACTCAAATAGTATGTCCTTTTCTTGAATTGAGTTGCTGTGATATTTATCATTAGGGAGAATTATGTGGCAAGGTATTTGCTGCTATTTTCTATTAGATTATTCTGTAAGTTACTGGAAATTTTGATTTCATCAAGATAAGGTACATGAAGCTTTATTTTTGGAGTTTACAAGTTAGATTTTATAGATTCATGTTCAGAAATAGCTGAACAAGAATAAAACTATGTTACTGAAGTCCTTTAAATGCCTTTTTTATTTTTATTATTATTATTTTTTTTGAGACAGAGTCTCACTCTGCCGCCCAGGCTGGAGTGTAGTGGTGTTGTCTCGGCTCACTGCAAGCTCCGCCTCCCAGGTTCACGCCATTCTCCTGCCTTAGCCTCCCAAGTAGCTGGGACTACAGGCGCCTGCCACCACGGCTGGCTAATTTTTTCTATTTTTTAGTAGAGGCGGGGTTTCACAGTGTTAGCCAGGATGGTCTCGATCTCCTGACCTCGCGATCCACCCGCCTCGGCCTCCCAGAATGCTGGGATTACAGGTGTGAGCCACCGCGCCCAGCCTTAAATGCCATTTTCTGAGGTGAACTTTCTCAAATATGGATAAACAAAATTACATATCCAGACAAAAATCCCTATTTTTTTTTTGCATAGAGTGGAAAGAGGCCTGTTAAACTAACCCACTTAATAATTTATTTAGTTTCAATAGGGATAAATTTTTAAATTTTAAGGTTTAAAATATTACTACATATGAATTCCAGAATGAATTTTTGGTAGGTAGTGGCTCTAATTCCAGGAAATGTACCATTAAAAATTGGTTCTTTATATCTCAAACTTTGCATTTATGTCTATATTTATAGTGTAGTTACAGTGAAAAGTCTTGCTGTGCTAGAAAAATTCTAAATACTACATTAATACACATATGTTTGTTGTAGGGGGCGGATACTGTTTGTTAATTTTCTCTTACTTGCAAAGCTTATTACTTGAGGCTTAAATACAATTGTATCTTCCATCCATGTTGTGAAGGGTCACTCTCTTTTGTGTTCCTTTCGTACCTTGCTCCTGTATACTGCTTATGATTCGTTTTTATTTAGGAAAGATCAAACCAAAGAAATTCATTTATTCTATTTATTTATTTTTTATTTTATTTTTGAGACAGAGTTTTGCTCTTGTTGTCCAAGCTGGAGTGCAATGGCACGATCTTAGCTCACTGAAACCTCTGCTTCCCGGGTTCAAGAGATTCTCCTGCATCAGCCTCCCCAGTAGCTGGCATTACAGGCGTGTGCCACTATGCCCAGCTATTTTTTGTATTTTTAGTAGGAGTTTCACCATGTTAGCCAGGCTGGTCTTGAACTCCTGACCTCAATAGGTGATCTGCCTGCCTCAGCCTGCCAAAGTGCTGGGATTATAGGTGTGAGCCGCCATGCCCAGCCTGATTTTATTTTTTTATAGCCAATTGTATATTCTGATTTGGAGGTGTATATTTATAAAGGGTAACTGAAGTCACTTTTGTATGATTTGGAATTTAGAACAAATGAAAATTTTGTATAGCTTCCCCTTTAAGGGAATTTGTCATTGTTTTAGGTATTTTAAGATAAACATATGTTGCATTTCCTCAGAGAATAGAAGCTAGACAGAGCACCCTTATGTACAGAAATGAATAGAATGTACTTGTGTAATAGAACATACTTGTGTGTATACTTGTTCCATATACTTAGGCATTTACCTTGGAAATGGCCTACACTGAGCCACCGCTTGTGAATAATATTGTCTCTATAGGTGTGCAAGCATTTCCTTGAAGCTATTGAAAACAACAAGTATGGCTGGTTTTGGGTATGCCCTGGAGGGGGTGATATTTGCATGTATCGTCATGCACTTCCTCCTGGATTTGTGTTGAAAAAAGATAAAAAGAAAGAAGAGAAAGAAGATGAAATTTCATTAGAAGATCTAATTGAGAGAGAGGTAACTAATATCCTTTTCCTACCATAAAAACTGAAAGCAGTATTTATTGTGAAATTCTAATACTTACCACTTGGGGGCAATAGCCTTTTATGAAAGGAAAAAATATATATATTGTGATCTATTTCCAAAGTTGCCCTACTTTAATTATTCTTGTATATGTAAAATGTTAACCTAGCGATAAACATGAGCCAATCATGACATTAATTTTAGGATTGTGAAACAATTTTTTAAGTACTAGCTACTGGCTTATCAAATTGTTTCTATAAGGTTGAGTTACTAAAAATGCTTAGTTCTCAGATGGATTGAATTTTTGTAGTTTTAGATTTTTTGCCCTGTTACCTTTTGTTTTTCACTAGTATTTTAGTTATTAGCATATGTATGGAAGAAGACCACACTCTAGTTTTTAAATTACATGTTTTATCAGCTCTGGACTCAAAACACTCACTCTGTTTATAGAAGGGAATAAGTCTGAAGAGGATATTCAGCACTTGTCTTTGGCTTAGTACAAAACACAGTTTTTATTCTATGAAAATTTTGAGGTTATTAGAAACATTAGATTTAGGGTTGCATATTAAAAACTATATCCATTTTGCCTTATTATTCAGTGTCTCACTCAGTATATAACGTACTATAATAGAAAATATAGACTTCAGAGTCAGGTATATTTGAGATGGTTTGTGTACTGGTTCTGACACTTGTTAGCTATTCATCTTTGGTAAATTCCCCGTTACCCTTTGTTCACTTATTTGTGGGGATCCGTGCATTAGCATGTATAAAGCATTTAATACCAGGGAGGTGTTCAGCAAATTATTTGTTCTATATATTTATTATTTGATTATTGGCCCTGAGGAGCAGGTGTTTTTTGTTTGTTTAGTTTTATATCAGCTTATTCAAATGTAATATATTCAGGATAGTCATGGGCAAGGAATTAATCACATTAAGAGAAAACTGCTACTAAGCACTATTTGAGGTGAATTCTGTGGAAAAAAAAAATTAACTCTTTATTGTTGCAGCGTTCTGCCCTAGGTCCAAATGTTACCAAAATCACTCTAGAATCTTTTCTTGCCTGGAAGAAAAGGAAAAGACAAGAAAAGATTGATAAACTTGAACAAGATATGGAAAGAAGGAAAGCTGACTTCAAAGCAGGGAAAGCACTAGTGGTATGTCTCAGACTCACCCAAACTGGTTCTTTATTCTTCCATTTTTAATTTTCTGTGTCGTGCAAGATTTTGTCCCTGTTTCATCAATGACAAGGAATGTTTAGGTTTTTGACCTGGGTTGATATCTTTGTGTGTCTGAATAGATCAGTGGTCGTGAAGTGTTTGAATTTCGTCCTGAACTGGTCAATGATGATGATGAGGAAGCAGATGATACCCGCTACACCCAGGGAACAGGTGGTGATGAGGTAAGAGGAAGCTTTGTGCCTCATCTCCTTACGTTAATTGAAAGAAACAATAAATAATACCGCAACATGGTTAAGAGCCACCAACATCAGAGCCACAGTGCCTGGGTTCAAATCCTTACTCCAGCCATGGGAAATTACTCTAGGCCTCCACCCTCATCTGTAATGCGGACATAATGAATCTACATCATAGGGAGTTTGTGAGAATTAAATGAGTTCATGAATTAGTAGTTCTTTATTCAGCTTAGAATAGTGCCTAGTAGGTGGTTGAGTGCTGTATGTATTACCTATAAAAAGTATGTTTTGTCCTCCCTCTAAAAGAAAAAGAGTAATTTTTGTTTAATATTTTATGCTTAAAGTTATGGGACAAGTGCACTAATTTAAAACTACATTGTAGGGAGCATGAGACAATAGCACAGTCATTTGGTTGTTGACAGATTTAGTAATAACAGATAAGTTACTGTTCATTTTTTGTATACTTACAAAATTCTGGCCTCTGGGTTGAAAGAAAAAAATCATACTCTATGTATAAAAATGTGATGGCAGAGGAAGAAGTTTCATATACCACCTTGATATTCTTTTTAAAAGAAACTCAGAAAAAATAATTTTGACAATAGATCTTTTGTTTTTGTTTTTTATAGAGACTAGGTCTGGCTTTGTTGCCCAGGCTGGTCTCAAACTCCTAAGCCCAGGTGATCCTCCAGCTCGACCTCCCAAAGTGTTGGGATTACAGTGAGCGTCCACACCTGGCCAGTAATTGGTCTTTTGTTTTCACTTGGATTAGTGATAATTTTGGCTAATTAAGATAAATATCAGGAGTAAAAGAAAACTGTTCTTATTTGTAACAACTTTCTTTTCTATATGTTGTTAAAGGTTGATGATTCAGTGAGTGTAAATGACATAGATTTAAGCCTGTACATCCCAAGAGATGTAGATGAAACAGGTATTACTGTAGCCAGTCTTGAAAGATTCAGCACATATACTTCAGATAAAGATGGTAAGTATGCTAACTTTTGCCTAATTTTAAGAACTAGGAAATTATCTATAGGGGGGTTATACCAGACTTGGCAAACTTAGATGTGTGCAGGTACCAGACTAGTAACATAAATGTGTGGTTTGACCATATATAAAAAGAGTAATAAATAGTGAAAGGCCAGACATGAGCAGCTGGGTATATATTAAAATCATTAATGGAAACTAGAAGGAGACATAAATGAGCTTGGAGTTAAAGTCAATGAGTTCACTTTGAGACCTCACGAGTTTGAGATTTTTTGTTTATCAAAAGTGTACTGTCTGGGATATTGTATAGACATGAACACCTTGCAAAACATCAGTGTTTTGGGGTAGGTAAAAGAAGAAATGCTAAGGAAAGACATTGAGAAGGTCAGAGAAAAATTAAGAAACAAGTTTCCAAAGAAGCAAGTAAGATGAAAAAGAATATAAATAAGTTATAGTTGTAATTGGTTATAGGAATAAGGTGCCAGTTTCATTGAGACTGCAGTGATAACATTGAGAAGAAAAATGAATGCAGTCCTCGCTCTCTTAATGTTTAGAGGGAAGACATGGTCATGGAAGGGCTTTTTAGGATATGGAAAACGTAAATGTATCTGTAGGTCAGAGGGAGAGGATCTGGTAAGGAGGAAAAGTTGCTGATAAAAGATTAGTTATAGAAGCAAGACATGAAAGTATAAATAATGAGTTAGGTATGAGAATGGAGGGAAGGCTATCTAGGATTGTTGGTATAATTTATGTCTAATTGTGCCTTGAGTTAGGTACTTAAAGAAAGGGGTAAAAGTTTGGGAGAAAACGGCAGAAGAAATGCCCATTAAGGCAAAAGCTGAGACAGAAAAGGCTGAACCTTACTTTTACAATAAAAGCACACAAACTATAACTTGAAGAAACAGCTTGCCCTCCCAAGATCTGAGAGTGTTAGCAAACCACTGTCTTGCCCGTGTTCAGATTGGCTTGCTCTTTGTAGAAGTAGGGGCTTTGGTGACAGTAGGCACAACTGCAAATAATTCAGAGATTATAAAATTCCCAAGACTTTGTCTTCAGAGATGTTTGAAATAGCTAAAATCTAAATTAGGCTGTTAAAAAATGTCTGTGTAAATGTTGATGGCATTGAACAAGAAAAGGCAGCATTTTTTTTTCTCTGTTATTTATAATCTATAAGGAAAAGTAGCTGTGTATAGCACTGGTTTTTCTTAACAATTTGATTACACAATGAAGATTTTCTGCTGTCACAATCGCAGCATTACAACAGCGTGATTTAAATACTATTTGCAAAACCAAAAGCCAAGTAACTGCTTATATTACAAACATTTTTTTGGTTTCCATAACCATTTATTCAAATAAAATATATTATGGAAATTGACTATTTAAAATCTAATTGCTAGGTTATGTCGGGAACACAGAGGTGTAGAAGATTGATCCTGTCCTTAAATGTATAAACCATTAAGCAGTCAAATGTCTACAGTGAAAACAGTATTTTATACTAGGTATAGATAATTGGCACAAATAAGCTCAGAAAAGAATGATCAGTTCTTGCTGGAGTAATTCTAGGGAAATGGCTTTCATGGAGAAAAGGAAAAGAGGAAGTGTATCAGTCTGTGTTGTCTGTTACTAATGTAGAATGTTGTTTTCTGCTTCTATGCCTTACTGATTCCAGTTTTTATTTTTAGAAAACAAATTAAGTGAAGCTTCTGGAGGTAGGGCTGAAAATGGTGAAAGAAGTGACTTGGAAGAGGACAACGAAAGGGAGGGACCAGAAAATGGAGCCATTGATGCTGTTCCTGTTGATGAAAATCTTTTCACTGGAGAGGATTTGGATGAACTAGAAGAAGAATTAAATACACTTGATTTAGAAGAATGACATCAAACAAGTCGCTGAAAAAATTTAGTCAGCTCAGCATGAGTTGAAATTGACTACATTAATTTCTTTCCACCTAGAATCAACAGGATGTTTATTTCCTATGCTGATTCTGGAGGAGTTAACCTCCTGCGAAAAAGGAATATTGTCCCTACGTCTTCTCTTCTGACTTTGGCTACATCTCATAGTAAGTTCAGAGTAGTTCATGATAAATTGAAAATATAATGGTCATTGCAGAAAATGATTGATTGTTGTAACTGTCCACCCAAGTAAGAAATGTATCTGCTTTTCCATCTTTGGTTTTCATTTGGGCATGTGCTATTACCAGAAACAACAAACTTACATTTAAAATACCCTTCATTTGACACAGTTTTTAATGAGTGATTTAATTTCCTTTGTATTTGTATGTTTAGAAGACTGCCTAAAACATCAGCACTGTACTTCATAAAGAAAACTGCATATGCAGATTCAGTATTGTATATCTTTGGACAATTAGATGGACATTTAAAATGGAACTTCTTATATCTGACAGGATCAGCTACAATGCCCTGTGTTAAATTGTTTAAAAGTTTTCCCTTTTCTTTTTTGCCAATAAAGTTGTAAATAAAGACCATCATACATTAAAATCCAAATATGGGCCTTTTTTTAAGTTTTTCTATGAAAAATTTAACATTTCTAGCTAATAGTATCACATAAGGCATTGTTTCTTAATATTTACTGCAGAAGCATCTAGAGTACTTGACAGTACTACAATGAGTTTAATAACACAAATACTAAGCTTCCAAAAGACTATAGGTGATGTTATATGAAAGAGTAACTTCGGAATTGATACAACATCAACCTAATTAAATATTACCTGCAGTTGAATCAAGTACTGCTTAAGAATCATTGTTGAGATCCATGGTGTTAAAATAGTACATACTAATGTAAGTATAAACAAATTCACCAGAAAACTTTGGGCTGAGGGTCTTTGGCACTAAGATCCCCTGAAAAATTAGGGTGATAATACATTTAAAATAGACACAATTTGCTCATGACATATTTAATACTAGCTGCACCTTTTGTATTGTTATGTTGTGTATTTTCAAATAACATGCTGCTTTTGTTATTTGCGAATATAAATGGATTCTAAGACAACTAAGATAACAGCACCAAAATGTCAGGTGAGCTGGGCCCTAATCTCATTTCTGCCTTAGATAAATTATATGATTTTTAAATCTCTGAATCTTCATTTCTTTATTTGCATATTAAAGTTAAGACTCAATGATCTGGCCAGGCATAGTGGCTCATACCTATAATCCCAGCACTTTGGGAGACTAAGGCAGGCAGATCACTTGAGGTCAGGAGTTCAAGACCAGCCTGGCCAACATGGCAAAACCCCATCTCTACTAAAAATACAAAAATTATCCGGCATGGTGGTGCCTGCCTGTAATCCCAGCTACTCAAGAGGCTGAGGCAAGGGAATTGCCTGAACCCGGGAGGCAGAGGTTGCAGTGAGCCAAGATCACACCACTGCACTCCAGCCTGGGCAACAGAGCAAGACTCCATCTCACACAAACCAAAAAAAAAGACTCAGCGATCCCTAACATACTTCTAAGTTGTGAAGCCTAAGAAATTCATGATTGCAAATCTTGTCAAATGATAAATTCAAAGTTGATAAAGAAATTGACTTCCTAGATGTTTAGTACTAGTACTATATAACTGACAGTTTTTAAATACAGAACATCAGGAGCCAAGTTTATTTCCCGACTACAATGAAAGTGTACTTAAATACTTCATATATATTTTTTATATATTTTTTAAAAAGCTTGAGTTTTAAAGTTTATGTTCATGAAAGATTTGTTCCATTGTTTTGTAAAAGTTTAAATGGTACTTACTGCAGTATTTAATAATGAAACATTTTCAGAATAGTCTAAAGAGCTTAAACCTTTTTTCTATTTTGAAGTCATCTAAAACATTTTCTAAGAATTTATCTTATAAATAAAAGTTAAAATCCATTTACTTTAGACCAAGCTTTTCCAACCTGAAGCCATGTGCCACATACCGCCCAGAATGGCTTTGAATGTGGCGCAACACAAATTCGTAAACTTAATTAAAACGAGTTTTTTTTTAATCTCAGCTATCGCTAGTGTTAGTTTATTTTATGTGTGGCCCAAGAAAGTTCTTCCAATGTGGCCCAGGGAGGTCAAAAGATTGGACACCCTTGCTTTCGACCTTAAGTTTGGGGGCTTTTTTTTTTAACCTATATATAAAGTAGGGCCATATAAACAAAAGAATGCTGAAAGATTTTAGGTGTGTTTCAAACATTACTATCTTACAGCAAATAATGTGATCTCAAAAGTCAAGGTGTTTTTTAGTAAGCATATCGATATAAAGCAAAATGGTTCAATGTGGAGGTAATTTTTTATACCTACAAGTCTTTAGTTACTGGGTGGCCTTCCTCTATCTTGCCTTGAAATTTCTTCCATTATTAAGACAATACATGCACAGAGAATGTCAAAAGTATTTTAATCTGAGAGAATCAGAGTGCAAAATTTAATCTGCTTCTAAAATTATAGTACATTTCAGAGGTTTATAGAAATAATTTTTGTATTTTCAATGTAGTTACTCAATATTGGTACAGTTAATTTGAAATTGGCTCTACTTTTCAAACCCATTTGTATATAAATAACCATTACAGCCTATAGTGATCCCATGTTTGCCAGAGTCTTTCTAATTCAAAATACAGTCATGTGTCACATAACAAAAGTTTCAGTTGCCTCTGCACTACATGTGCAAAGGGTTCCCATAAGATTATAGTACCTGTATTTTTATGTTAACCTTTTCTATATTTAGATACACAAATACTTACAATTGTGTTATAATTGCCTGCAGTATTCAGTACAGTAATATGCTGTACAGGTTTGCAGCCTAGGAAAATAGGTTATTTCATATAGCCTATTGGCAGGTGTGGTAGATGGTAGACTATACCCTCTAGGTTTGTATAACTATGATGTTCACACAACTGATATCACCTAACTATGCATTTCTCAGAACATATCCCTTAGTTAAGCGGTGCATGACTGAAGTTACATTGTGAATTTTACCTTATCTTTGCACAGATGGTTTATCAGATGCTGTAAGCCCATCATACATGGACCGATATAAATGGTATAATTGTACAGTACATTTTTAATGTGTATTATTCAGCGCTGACCATTAAATGATTCAGAATGTGATAGCAGTGAGATTACAGGATCAGATCATTAAGAAAACATTCCATCTATCAGGTTTTAACACATAAAGTGGACAAAGGGAACTTACGGCAGACATTCATACAGATAATTAGTAGTAGTATTATATGAGTTATCTTGTTCTGGGTAGTTAACTTTGTATAAAGAACTTTCAGAATCACAGACGAGATTTCTCCCTATGTTAAGTATAAGACTGTGATACTGATACATATATATCCACATACACTATTATGTTAATGCTTCTAGGTACTTAGCACACCATTCATATCATATGAACTCAGATATATGTTGTAATAAATTCATTTCAAGGAATACCAGATGAGAGGATAAACTACCAAAATCTTGTGTTTGGGGTTTTTGTCTCTTTTTTTAAGCATATGTCTTACTGATGATAGGTAGGTTCTCTGAGAACAAAGATAACACTTTAGTTTTCAATTGTAGAAATTACTGGAAGCTGAACTCTAACTAGAATTTGACAACATCTGCAAAATTTTATAATATCTCTAGAAACAAACCCAAATGAAATAATAGTACAGAATGTATTTTCACATTTTCTCCTTTTAATGTTGTATTTTTTTATTGTTACTCTTTGTTAATATCGAAAGAAGAGAAAAGGAGATTAGTTTTCATCAATTTCATTAATATTGTGTGCTTTGCCACATGTACAGCACTTGTATTGGGCACTATAGATAGCATGAACTGTATGACAGTTTAAGACATGGTCTCAGCCTGATTTGAGTATACATTTTAGAATGAGAAAATCACAACTATACAAGGCAGAACTAGTAAGTTCCTGACCATTAACAAAGATGCCTTTTCAATTAGACTTTCCAGTATTTTATATTCAGTTTCATTGAGTTTTTTTTTTTTTTTTTAATGAAGATTTTCTTTGTGAAGATAGTGTGATGGACATTTTTCAGACAAAGGTGGTTATTTTACACTCATTCCCCAGAGACATACATTTCTGTTACAGCTGATCTGGTTTTCAAACGTAAAATTAACTTGTCCTTATGGGACTTAAGTATCAAGACTTAGTTTCCTTATTCCTATGTAGTTAGCCTTATATTGTAAACCAAAAGACAATGAAATACTACTTTTTTTGCCAGTTAATCTCCAGGGTGTTTTCAAAGGACCATATATCAGCTTCATTCCAAATGTGTTTCATTCCACCTGTGACTCCTTTAAACTATATTTTTATCTAAGTTTTAGGAAACTATATTTCAGTGACAAAGGTCATCAATATGACTTAAGAATTTTTTATGTTACCATATTTGATGATTATGTATTTTGAATTACCTTTTTACAGCATGTATGGAAATATATCAGAGAATGTATAATTAAAAGAATTTAAAATCTCTCAAGTTAGAAGTATAGTATATAATATAGTAATTATGTGGATCACTTCATGATTGTGCATTATTGTATATATTGGACATATTTCACTTAAAAGAAATTTTATGCGTGAGAAGTGGAATCCAGTGTGTTAGGAATCTTCATCTGTGAATTTTTACACTGTGCTGAATAGGTACTGAAAGTAAAAATTTTAGTAACTAATCTGCCAGGTGCAATCACATGTGCCTGTAGTTCCAGGTATTCTGGATTCAAAGGCAGAAGAATCACTTGGTCCCAGGAGTTTGAGCCTGCAGTGCACTGTGATTGCTTCTGTGACCAGCCACTGCACTCCAACCTTAGTGAGACCTTATCTCTTTAAAAAAAGCAGGGAAGGGGATGATTAAATCTTCTTTGATAATTAATTTTGAGAATATTTGATTGAAAAACTAGATAATTTGTGGAGATACGCTGTCTGTCAGTTCTATACAGACTAACTACATTGGTGATTCACTCCATGGATCATTTTCTTCAGATACGTTGGGAATTATTATCTATTCCTACACTTAGGGCACTAATGACTCACCACAGAAGGAAAAGAAAAAATTTAATTTACTTATAAAAAACTTTTTTGATTGAATAGATAATTGTGTATATTTGTGGTTAATTATTTTACACTCTGGACCTATTTCTACCCCTGTAGGGAAGAAACTTAATCACTGATATCTTCAGCCTGTCAGATACCACTGATATATCTTCAGTCTAGTTTTAAGAAAACCTAGGACTAAGAAGAATTATATAATCAAGTTCAAGCTAATCATGGCCATTTTTTAATTACCTGACCTTTTTTAATACTTTTTCCCAGAGCAACCTTCTAAATGGAAGGGCAAAGCCTCAACTATCTACAATGCAGCTTTTAAGGACTCTTAGATGCATGAAATGCCTTATGTACAGGAGATTCCATCTATGCCTTGACACCCACACCACTCCCACCCCTGTTCCTCTTCCAAGAAGGTTTTTGGCAGCAAATAATTCTCTTTATTTAATTATTATATTTAAATATTTTTATATATTCACATTAGGGATAACAACTAAGAAAATTATTTAATTGGCAGGTTGATTAGGTACTTGTTGACTGATGACATGTGTAACAGTCCAAATGGTATGATAGGTGAAGCCAGTGCAGTAGCACATGCCTGTCATCCCAGCACTTTGGGATTGCTTGAGCCCAAGACTTCGAGGTTGCAGTGAGCCATGATTGCATCACTGCACTCCAGTGCACTCCAGCCTGGGTGACAGTGTGAGACTCCATCTCAAGAAAAAAAAAATTGTATAAAGGGTGAAGGTTTACCCTTTATTAAAAAAATGAAAGCAGAATCAATATTAGAAGAGACAGAAGTATTAACACAGATGAGTTGTCTATAAGAAGGTGAGAAAAAGTGAGCTACCACCTCATAATGTTTAAAAGGCTGCAGGGGTATTCACAGGAACATAGTTGTATAGCATGCTAATGATTATATACCTCTGTGTACATATACAGCATGCTACTGCACAAAAATAATACTATCTAAAAATACAGGAATGCAAGGAACAAGTGAATATCATTTAAAGAATCAGTTCTCTTGATAATCCCTTTGCACAAAATCAAAGGTTTCTCCTGGGAAGTACATAAATGCACTTTTCATTCTTTACATGTGAGTGTCATGTGCATGGAAAAGAAAGGGAGAATCTCAAAGACTTCTATAGCTAGAGATGACAAAATATTCTTGATATTGAATAATCATGTTGAATGCCTTTTAAATCTCTCGAATGCATTAATGTAAAATATAACACTTTTAAAAGGTAGCACAGTTCCCTTCCACACAGAGGTAGCTGACCTCCCTCTTTCAAAATTGCAGAATATGACTCACCAGAGAGGCATGTGGCAATTAATTTCAATCAACTATTGCTAATAAGGGATAAACTACAATAAAATCCTCAAAATTAAGAGCCAAATATTCCTTGTTCAGATGTTGTTCCCCCTCCACCAGTTTGATTATGTAATCTGTACAATTATACGAAGAAATACAAGATTAAATAAGGTGAACTTCTGTTGAAGAGAGAATACCAGATACTACACTTCTTTTGCTGATTTTTTAGAAATACTGAGTTTGAATTTTCAAAGGAATGAATTTTAGCATAAGATAGCCATACCAAAAAAGTGCTTTGTCATTTCAACAAGCACCTCAAATTTGTCATGTTAAACTACAAGTGCTATGAAAGTACAGTATAGAATATAATTTTTATTATGTTTAGAAAAGTATACTTATTAAAAAGTCATTTTTAATCTTTTTACTGCATACTTAAATGTTCCAAAAATGATTTTCAGAGCATTACTGGACATTTTAATTAAAAAGAACTAGTTAGTATGAGGAGATAGAGACAATGATAAATATCTACTACTACTCCCTGCCCCCAGCAAAAAAAGTGCCATTCAGGGAGTAGGAAACAGCAAAAGTGGAATTTAAGTTTTCCTGAATGGATTTAACCTGTTAGCATTTAAAAATAGTATTTTTGTGGTCAATCATCTTAAGCTTGTCTTTATTTTATCTATATGTACATAGTTTTTATTAGAAATAACACGCATTAAAATTTAACAAACTTTGTATGCTGCCTAGAACTGTACTAGTTTATTGGAAGTCAAATACAAATATAATTGTGTTAAGGTTTCAATAAGATTCTTAAATGTATAATGTAACGTATTACTGCTCATTCTTCTTAAACAGAATTGCCTGCTGCTAACAGTTTTGAAAAGATTGTCCATCTTTTTCATCTCTTCCCTTTGATAGCTGAAGATCAGAAGACCAAATGCAAAATTCACTGTCAGAACTTGTCCAGAGGCAAACAGTAAAAGCATAGGAAAAATATTAAAGTGAGCCAATAGGATTTCAGAGGCCTACACAACAAACAAGGGCGGCTAACAGGTTTATACTTGCACTGACATTTTTATATCTGACTTAATTGCATAAGTAAATGAGAATCAACATACTTGACTGTAGAAATGAGAATGAGCCCTCTATGAGAAACAGAACAATATTTTGGATTTGTTTGGCAACGGTTTTTACGTGGAAATTTTGGCCAGTTTTAAGTGAAATATATTTTTCTTTTTCAAAATGGGAGCTTATATGGTGACTTATTAACATCTAAAAATGTAAAACAAACCAAATTTCAAAGAGGTAAATTGAGAGATATGTTTGATTAATTCCTCTGGTAAAACAAAACAGCTTTTGATAGATCTTTACTAAACTTTTTAAACAGCTTTAAGGTATATTTGACACAATAAACTATACATATTCAAAGTGTACAATTTGGTGTTTGACAAATGTATTTACCTGTGAAATCGTAACAAGATATAATCTACATATTCATCCTTCCCAAAAGATTTCTTAGGTTCCTTTGTAATCCTTTCCTCCCCAAACACCAACCACCCACCAACTCCAGACAAGCACTGGTGACCATAGATTAGTTTATAGTTTTTTAATGATTTTATGTAAATGGAATCATATAATATATACTTTTCATTTTACTTTTACTCAGCATAATTATTTGGAGATTTATCTATGTTATTGTAGATATCAGTACATTCCTGTAAATTGCTTAGTAATAGTATTTTGTATGGATCTGGCACTATCCATTCACTTGTTGATGGACTTGTGTTGTTTCCAATTTGGAGTTATTACAAATAAAGTTAATATGAATATTCACATAGAAATCTTTGTATGAACATACGGTTTCATTTCTTTTGGGTAAATTGTAGGAGTGGAATGTCTGATTCATATGTTTTTTACAAAGTGGTTGTGCTATTTTATATTCCCAACAGCAGTTTGTAAGAGTTACAGGCTGGGTGCAGTGGCTCATGCCTGTAATCTCAGCACTTTGGGAGGCTGAGGTGAGTGGATCACATGAAGCCAGGAGTTCTAGACCCGCCTGGCCAACATGACAAAACCCCATTTCTACCAAAAATACAAAAAATTAGCCAAGTGTGGTGGCACAACTGTAATCCCAGCTACTCCGGGTGGGGCTGAGACATGACAATCACTTTAATTAGGAGGTGGAGTTTGCAGTGAGACAAGATTGCACCACTGCACTCCAGCCTCAGCAACAGAGTGAGACCCTGTGTCAAAAAAAGTTCCAATTGTTCCACATCCTCAGGAACACTTGATCTGGTCAGTTTTAATTTAGATCTGTAATCCATTGGGGTTAAATTTTGTATGTAATCACAGTTTGGATCAAAGTTCACTTTTTTCCTTGTGTTAATCCAATTGTTCTATAACCATTTGTTGAAAGGACTATCCTACATTATCTTTGCACCTTTGTCAAAGTCAATAGTGCTTTGTTTTTTTTTTTTTAATTCTGTTTTGATTCATTTTTCTATTTGTCCATCTTTACACTAACGTAAGTCTTGAAATCTGATGGAATGAGTCCTTAACTTTCTTAATCCTTTTCAGAGTGACTTTGGCTCTTCTAGATTCTTTGCATTTTAGTGTACACTTTAGAATCAGCTATTGATTTCTACCAAAAGAAACTACAAGAATTTTTATTGAGTTTGCGTTAAGTCTGTAGATCAGATTTATGGAGTTGACATCTGATATAGTTTGGCTGTGTTGCCACCCAAAATCTCGTCTTGTAATCTCCATAATCCCCACGTGTCAAGGGAGAGAACAGATGGAGGTAATTGAATAATGGGGCAGTTTCCTCCATGCTGTTCTTGTGATAGTGAGTGAGTTCTCATGCGCTCTGATGGTTTTATGAGGGGCTCTTCCCTCATCGCTGGGCACTTCTTCCTGCCACCCTGTGAAGAAGGTAACTTGTTTCCCCTTTGCCATCTGCCAGAATTGTAAGTTTCCTAAGGCTCCCAAGCCATGCTGAACTGTGAGTCAATTAAATCTCTTTCCTTTATAAATTACCCAGTCTGAGGCAGTTCTTTATAGCAGTATGAAAACGGACTAATACAATGTCTCAATGTTAATATTGAGCCTTGTGACCCATATGTATATTCATGTATTTAGGTCTTTTAAAATCACTCCAGCAATAAATGGTTTTTTAAGTTTCAGTTCACAATTGTTTGTTGTTAGTATATGGAAATACAGTTGACTTTCGCATTTTAATTTTATCATGCTACCTTGCTAAACTCACTTATTCTAGTAACTTTTTTGTTGATTTCACAAGATTGTCTTCTACATAGACAATCATGACCTCTGTAAATAAAGATGGTTTTCTTTCTTTCCAATCTGAATACATTTTATTTCTTTTTCTTATGTTATTGCATGAGTCAGCGAACTTATAGACAGTTTTATTCTTTATGCACTGTGTATACCTGCTTTCATGCTACAATGGCAGAGTTGAGTAGTTGCACAGAGACTGACAGAAAAAGTTGGTCAAACTCTGCCTTACTGTGCTGGTGATGAGAGCAAACATTCTTGCCTTGTTTGTGATCTTAAGTGGAAAGCATTCAGTCTTGCATGATTAAGTAATGACAGCTGTATATCATAAATGCACTGAGGAAGTTTTTTTTTCTGTTCCTAGTTTACTGAGACTCAGTGGGGGGTTGCTTTGTATTTTGTTTTAATCAAGAATGGATTTTGGATTTTGTCAAATCTTTTTCTGACTCTATTGAGGTGATCAAATGGTTTTTTTAAAAAACTTACTAATATGGTGAAAACAGCCTGAATTCCTAGGATAAACCCCACTTGAGCCTGATACATTTTCTTTTTATATATTGTTGGATTTGATTTGAAGAAATTTAGCGTACTTGTTTCTATGTTCATAATTGATGAATTAATCTGTACTTTTTGTATCAGGATAATGCTGTTGAAACCAGCTCTGTAGTCCCATAGACAGTTATTTTTGGTTAAACATAGAAGTTAACCCTTCTGCTGTTAAAGCTTGCAACTTATATAGGTTGGTGCAAAAGTAATTGTCAACTTTTGATCAACCCAAAGAACCAGCTTTTGGTTTCACTGATTTTTCTGTATAAATTTGCTGTTTTGCTGATTTCCCCTCTAATCTTTATTTCTTCTCCTTACTTGGGGTTTAATTTGCTTTTTGTTCCTTAACCTAGAAGTTGAGGTTATTGATTTGATCCTTTTTCTAAAATAGGCATTGAGAACTACAGAACCCCCAACTAATTCCTCACAGCTAGATCCTCATGTTTACCCAGGTAGCTTCTGTTTTTAGTCAACACTACTTTTGACAGAAATAGCTTTGCTAATATTGAGAAAGTTAAGGTTTAAGACAACCTGAAAAGAATAGTCTGATTTTTTTCTAACAAGATTCTTTTTTAATGGCCCAGATGAATGATATTTTAAGCATTTGAGTAGAAATTCTTTATATATGAATGGCTGCTGTAATACAAATGTCAAGAACTGTAGGAGAAATTAATAAAAAGGTCTGTTGAATTGCATAGTGTTTTTGTTGTAATACATGTTTCCTTTGACTTCACTGTTAAAAAGATGTATGTGTATTTAAAGTGATTCCATTAAACAAGAAAGATTCCCCCAAATATATTGCTCTTATGTTGAAGCCACAGTAACTACTAACAAATCATTTAAAACCCTATAGAACTTTACAGGGGCTGAAATATTCAATGGATGACCTTCTCAGAAAAGATACAGATATATCATTATGTCTCATTTTTATTTTCATGTGTTCAGATTAAAACTATTGCTTTAAATTGGATATTAGAACTCAAGAAATGCTGAGACATATTTGACCACTTTTGTTTCCTTGGTTCATTTGCGTGTCCACACACTGAAGACTACCGTAAAAACAGGAAAAACATTTTGAAATGACAACTTGTTCAAAATCTAAACTTTAAAAACTAAGCTCTAGAAATTCAGGGAATATGATAAGATGACATTCTGTTTTGCCTCAAGCCCTGAACAGATCATTGGTATAATCATTTAGCTAATGTCAAACAAGTGTCTGGCAAGATTTTCGCTAGAGTCAGCTGTCAACTCTCGACAGCTTATCACTGAACTAACAAGCTTCTCATGGTGACCATATTAAAAATTATCAGTTTTACATTTGAAAGACCCAGTGTCAACCTGGAAAAAATTGCTTGCATTGATGAGTAATAAATTCTGCATTTTGCACATTCTCACAACTGCATGAATTCATTTCACAATGTTGGCAAAGAATCTGAATTCTTAACTCTAGTATACATACATATTTCTCTTCCAAGCAGGTATTAAAAACACATTGTCTGCTTCTCAGAGAGTTATAGTTGAGTTGCTGCACTATGTCTTTTTGACAGTAGTTTTAAGGTTTGGAATATATTGGAGTTGCTTGAAAAGATTCATTATCCTGCTCTATTAATGTAACCCCAGTGGGCTGAACCATTTGCATTCAGATACATGGGGAAATATGTAGTCTACTTTAAAACTTTTTCCACTGAAAAAAAAGAATTTTGTTAAATGAGGGGAAAAAAAATAGGTAAATAATTGCAAAGTCAGTGTTTTCTGTTGAACTGTAGTAAATTATGGATGTTATTGATACTTACGGAAGCATCAAAGTTATTTTAAAAAGAGAGACAAGCACAGTAAGCATGCCAGTACTCCTACTGCTTAATTTCAGCTTCCCAGATAGTTAAGTGAAGTTTTGTTTTGGATGTGCTTCCATACGACTTTGTTTTCTGGGCAGAAGAATATGAATTTGCTTTATACAATTTTAATTTTTTTTTTTTTTTAGATGGAGTCTTGCTCTGTCACCCAGGCTGGAGTGCAGTGGCGCAGTCTTGGCTCACTGCAACCTCTGCCTCCTGGGTTCAAGCAATTCTCGTTCCTTAGCCTCCCGAGTAGCTGGGACTACAGGCACGCAGCACCGTGCCTGGCTAATTTTTGTATTTTTAGTAAAGATGGGGTTTCGCCACGTTGGCCAGGCTAGTCTCAAACTCCTGGCCTCAAGCGACCCACCTACCTCAGCTTCCCCAAAGTGCTGGCGTGAGCCACCGAGTCTGGCCTGAAATTTTTAAATGCACTTTTTTTCTCATTCACAGCAGCCGTTAAATTCAAAATGCTGTTTTACATAGAGAAATTCCATATAGTAATTTTAAGGTGTACTTTGCCTTTCCTGGAGAGTTACATCTCTATATAAATGAAACTGTAAGTCATAGGCTTTCACATGTGAACACTAAGTGACTTGGCAGTGTACTATGTGGTTGTGAATACACTGATAAAACCAAGATAAATTCTGTTTTTCAGTCTTTATGTCATCACTGACGAGGGAGAACCCTCAGCTTGACAGTCTAAGGCACGTTATGTGGGAAACAATAGCATTATTACAGATGTGCTGATGTACAGGAAAGTGACAGAAAATGGAGACACTTGAGTGGCCCACATCACTTACTGCTGTATTTACCTTCTTGTATCAATCCATCTAGTCTTGAACTCAGATTACACGTATAACATGACCCTCAGGAGTTCACATTCACAGGAAAAATGGTGATGAAAATGCCATGAAATGATAAGCAGGAAGCACATTGTGAAGTTGCCCTTTCGTATCCTGGCCAGCTCCTGTCAAACACAGCATTCCATGTGGGCCATTGGTAATTTTCACTGGCTCAAGATGATTAAGTAATTATAGAACTGTCTTTAACCTCATTTGGTATTTACACTTTGAGGGTTTTTCTAAAGAAGTGTTCCTTTTCCTCCGGACCTCTTTGCCATCTTTGATTATTCTCTATCCTTTGGCAGTCTCACTTACTTTCATGATTTAAATAATCACTTCCATATGAACAACTGTATCTTCAGCCTCACATGTCCAGTAAGCTACTGCACAGCTCAACATGAATATCCGCCAGTTCTTCAGATTCCAAACTAAAGTCGTTATTTTCTTCCCGAAATCTTTTCCTCCTTTTTCCCCTTTCTTTTTTCCCTATTATTGAGATTTTATTATCCAACCAAGTGGACTAAAAAATATCTATTGGTTGTTTTGCCAGACCAAGATTTCTCCCACATCTGTCCTCTTTTCTATTCATATGGCCACTATCCTATATTACTCAGGCTGTCATCTCCTTTTCATAATTAGTCACATGTAATATATCTTAAAAACTGAAACCTTTTTTGAGTGTGGAAGGGACACTATGGAGAGTGAAGAAAACTCTTTTAGTACTTATATTAACTGGTATACATTGGAACTGTCCTTTGCAAACTTGGGCATATGGTCACTGTACTTGTAATTAATTTAACCTGTTTCCTTTCCTTCCTGTAACTGATCCATCCAAGGCATTGCCAGATTTATCTTCTTAAGCATAGTTTTAATCATGAGGTCTCCCACTCCATAATTCTTTAATGGCTCTAAATTGCCTATCAAATACATCTAAATATTTAGGCCTGATCTTCAAACTCTTCTTTGGTGGCCCCATTTTCCCTCTCCTACCTTCTTATTTCTTTAGTCAAGTAACTCACAATGTAATGCTTAACTTTTTTGATCCTGAGTTACCTCATTAGTGAGGAAGGGATTAAAATGTCTCTTCCTCAGTTGTGAAGCTGTAATTATATCTAGAGAAAGTAGGTTGGTATATAAGTACTTAGCAGCAAGTACTTAGTACATAGGCACTGAGGTATTAGTAGCTATTGTCACATACACTGTGGAGTTGTTTATTTGTTTGTTTTGCTTTGTTTTGTTTTCTGAGACAGACTCATTCCGTCACCTGGAGTGCAGTGGCACAATTACACCTCAGTGCAACCTCCTAGTCCCGGATTCAAGCGATTCTCGTGCCTCAGTCTCCCGAGTAGCTGGGATTACAGGCACTTGCCACCACACCCAGCTAATTTTTGTATTTTTAGTAGAGATGTGCTTTCGCTATGTTGGTCAGGCTGGTCTCAAACTCCTGGCCTCAAGTCATCCGCCCTCCTTGGCCTCCCAAAATGCTGAGATTACAGACATGAACCACTGCGCCAAGCCCATACACTGTAGTTTTCTATGCCTTTTCTATGGGTTCCTACTTCATGAAATATCCCTTTTGACAGTGTTCACATTCCTAAATCCTTCCTATCCTTGAATGTTTTGAAGATCTGTTCCCATGAAGACTTTGATTCCCCGAAACTGGGGATTCAGAATTCACATGGCAATTAAGAATCTGTTTCTCTACCTTGTTTATGTGTGTATCTTGGCTCTTATAATAAGAATGTTGTTTTCTTGAGAGTAGGAACTCTGTCATTCTTTGATGGTGCCCTCTTCCTTAGTGCTGTACATTTAGGCAAAGAATATTTGTTAACTTTTTTTAGTTTTTTAATTAATATTTTTAATATTTGTTAAATTTTTTCATTAAAGGGACCATTCCTTTGGAAATATTAAGACTCTGAGACTTATGGTACTGCCTTTGCCAAATATAGTATATCCATACAGTAAAATACTACACAGCTGTTTACAAGAATGAGAAAAGATTTTTCCATGTACTGACAAAGATGACCATGATGTTCTGTTTAGTGCTTTTTTTTTTTTTTTTTTTGGCTGGTGACGGAGTCTCGCTCTGTCTCCCAGGGTTGAGTGCAGTGGCACCATCTCCGCTCACTGCAACCTCCACCTCTGGGTTCAAACAATTCTGCTGCCTCAGCCTCCCGAGTAGCTGGGACTACAGGCGCACGCCGCCACACCCAGCTAATTTTTTGTATTTTAGTAAAGATAGGGTTTCACCGTGTTACCCAGGCTGTTCTCAAACTCCTGAACTCAGGCAATCCGCCTGCCTCGGCCTCCCAAAGTGCTAGGATTACAGGCGTGAGCCACTGCACCCGCCCTTTTTTTAAAGATAAGTATGGCTGGGTGTGGTGGCTCACACCCGTAATCCCAGCATTTTGGGAGGCCAAGGCAAGAGGATCACTTGAGGCCAGAAGTTTGAGACCAGTCTGGGTAATGTACTGAGAACTTGTCTCTGAAAAAAAAAGAAAACAAAAAAGCCAGACGTGGTGGTTCATGCCTGTGGTACCAGCTACTTGGGAGACTGAGGCAGGAGGATCACTTGAGTCCAGGAATTTAAGGTTACAATGTGTTGAATGCACCTCTGCATGCCAGCCTTGGCAACAGAGCAAGATCCCTGTCCCACCTCCCCCCAAAATAAATAAATAAATAAATAAATAAATAAATAAATAAATAAGCCTATATGAGAATCATATGCATGTGTGACTGGGTGCAGTGGCTCACACCTGTTATCCCAGCACTTCGGAGGCTGAAGCAGGAGGTTCACTAGAGCTCAGGAGTTCAAGACCTGCCTGGGCAACGTAGAGCTCATCTCTACAAAAAAATAAACAAAATAAGCCAGGGCTTATTTTGGTCCCAGCTATTCAGGAAGCTGAGGTTGGAGGATCGCTTGAGCCTGGGAGGTCCAAGCTACATTGAGCCAAGATTGCACCACTGCACTCAAGCTAGGTGAGTGTATAGTGTGTATGTGTGTATGTAATGAAAAAAGATCTAGAAGTTATAGGCCTGTTAACAGTAGTCATCTTTGGTGTTTGTAGGGCGGAAGAGGCGTAACTACAGAGAATTTGATTTTCATGTTTTTGCTGTTGTTTTTAAATGGTAAAAGACACCTAACAAATTTACCACCTTAACCATTCCTAAACGTACTGTTCAGTAGTGTTAAGTATTTTCACGTTGTTGTGCAACAGATCTCTAGAACTTTTTCATCGTGCAAAATTGAAACTCAAAACTCATAAAACCCTAATTTTTCTCCTCCCCCCAATCCCTTGGCAACTATCTTTCTACTTTTCATTGCTATGATTTTGACTACATTAGATACTTCACATAAGTGGAATAATACAGTATTTGTCCTTTTGTGACTGGCTTGTTTTGCCAGTATAATGTCCTTGAGGTTCATCCACGTTGTTGTATGTGACAGTATTTCCCTCTTTTTAAAGGCTGCATGGTATTTCATTGCTTGTATATACCATGTTTTCTCTATTCACTCATCTCTCCTACATTTGGATTGCTTCAAACTCTTGGCTATTGCTGCAGTGAACATGAGTGTGCAAATTTCTCTTTAAGAGCCCGCTTTGAATTCTTTTTGATATATACCCAGAAGCGGAGTTGCTGGATCACATTCTATTTTTAATTTTTTGAGGATTATATTTTTAATGTTTTATTGTTTTTTATAATGGCTGTACCGCTTTACACTCCCTACAACAGTGCACATGTCCTCCAGTTTCTCCACATCCTCCCCAGCACTTATTTTCTGTTATTTTGATAGTGACCATCCTAAGGGGTGTGAGGTTATATCTCAGTGTGGTTTTGATTTGCATTTCTCTCAATTAGTGATGTCAAGCATATTTTCATATGCTTGTTGGTCATTTACAATAGAGAATTACCTATTCAAGCCTTTTGCCCATGTTTTAATTGAGTTATTTGGTTTTTGTTGTTGAGTTGTAAACATTCCTTTTATTTTGTGTATATCAGTACATTATCCAATATATGATTTACAATATTTTCTCCCAGTCTGTACCTTGCCTTTTTACTCTCAGTTATTTCCTTTGATGCACATTTTTTTTTACATTTGATATAGTCACATTTGTCTGTTTTTGGTTTTGTTACATATGCTTTGGATGTCATATCCAAGAAATCTTTTCCAAGTCCGGTGTCCTGAAGCTTCTCACCTATGTTTTCTTCTAGGAGTTGTATAGTTGTAGGTCTTATCTAGGTCTTTAATTTCTTTTGAATTAATTTTTGCATGTAGCATAAGGTAAGAGTCCAACTTCATTCTTTGCATATGGTTATCCAGTCCTCCCAACACCGTTTGTTGAAGAGACTGTCCTTTCCCCATTAGGTAGTCTTGGCACCCTTGTCAAAAATCATTTGACCATATACACAAGGGTTGTTTCTGGCTGTTAAGTTCCATTGATCTATATATCTATTTATGCCAGTACCACATCATCTTGATTACTGTTGCTTTGAAGTAGGTTTTAAAATCAGGAAGAGGGATCCTCCAAATTTGTTCTTTTTCAATATTATTTTGGCTATTCAGGGTCCCTTGAGATTCCATATGAATTTTAAGATTTTTTTTCTGTTTCTGCAAAAATATTCCCTTGGGATTTTTTTGTTTTTTAGTGGCAGGATTTCACTATGTTCCCCAGGCTGGCCTCGAACTGGGGGGTAAAGTGATCCTCCCACTTCAGCCTTCCAAGAATCTAGGACTAAGGCATGTGCTACAACACCCAGCTTGCCATTGGGATTATGATAAACATTGCATTGAATCTGTAAATGGCTTTGGATAGTATGGACATTTTAACAAAATTAAAATTTTTCAATCCATGAGCATGGATGTCTCTCCATTTTATCTTTTTTGCTTTCTTTTAGCTATATTATATAACTTTGAGTATTCAAGTCTTTCACCTCCTTGGTTAAGTTTATTCCTAAATAGTCTATACTTTTTGATGATACAGCAAATGGGACTTGTTTTTAAATTTGCTCTTTGGACTGGTTATTTTTAGAGTATAGAATTGCAGCTGGCAGGCCGGGCATGGTCGCTCATGCCTGTAATCCCAGCACTTTGGGAGGCCGAGGAAGGCGGATCACCTGAGGTCAGGACTTCAAGACCAACCTGACCAACAGGGATAAACCCCATCTCTACTAAAAACACAAAATTAGCTGGGCATGGAGGCGCATGCCTGTAATCCCAGCTACTTGGGAGGCTGAGGCAGGAGAATCACTTGAACCCAGGAGGCAGAGATTGCGGTGAGCCGAGATCGCGCCATTGCACTCTAGCCTGGGCAACAAGAGTGAAACTTCATCTCAAAAAAAGAAAGAAATGAAATGAAGCTGGCTTTTACATGTTGATTATATATCCTGCAAATTTCCTGAATTTATTAACAGGTATTTTTGGTGGTATCTTAATGGTTTTCTAAATACAAGAGAATGTCATCTGTGAATAGAAATAATTTTACTTCTTCCTTTCCAATATGGATGCCTTTTATTTCTTTTTCTTGTCTAACTGCTGTGACTAGAATTTTCAGTACTGTGTTTCACCTATTCCTAGTTTGTTGAGTATTTTTATCATTAAAGGGTATTGAATTTGATCAAAATTTTTCTCTTTGAACCCAGGAGTTTGAGGTTACAGTGAGCTGACTGCGTCACTGCACCCCAGCCTGAATGAGAGAGTGATACCCTATCTCACAAGAAAATTTTTTTAAGACTTCTGCATCAATCAAGATGACTGTGTGGTTTTTGTCCCTCATTCTGTTAATGTGTGGTGTATTATATGGATTGATTTTCATATGTTGAATTAACTTTCTGTTTTACACGTACCTATTTGGTTTATACCATTTTTATAAGGAGTGTGTATTCTAAAATACAAAATTATGTTTGTGTAATATTTGCATATATACATGACAAGATGAATATGTTTACTGCCTAAAAATGTATTAAAAGCTTAAAATAAAATGTTTTGTTATATAAAATTTGAAAAATATAGAGAGTATAAAAAAAGTTACCAAACCCCACAACTCATAAACACAGTTAATATTTTTCCTCCATTGTGATTGGGAATTTTTTTATTCTACATTATAGCATTACTTTCCTGTCTTTAAAACTATAATGAAATCATTTTAATAAGTTGAATGGCAGAAACATTCATGAGACTGTGCCTAAATTTCTAAAATATTTATATAGCATGAATATAAGAAATATATGTTTGCATTTTATTGTAAATATAATTATACAAATGAGATATTATAATTACTGGATATTTAAAGTACTTTGAAGGGTTTTTTTACATTTGGATTTTGTTAATTATTAAGTTTAGATTTGATTTTCCTTTACTTGGAGCTCAAACCCAATGGAATTGAGGAGAAATAACAGTCACATAAGGAGCAGTAGTAGTGATGATGTGAAGGAAAAGGAAGAGGAGAGGAGGAGAGCAATTTATGTCTACTGAGCACTTACTGTGTCCCAGGCATCATGCTAAATTCTTTACATGATAATCTCATGTATTCCTCACAATAACCCTATGATCTGAGTACTGTTATACCTATTTTACATAAAATGTAAATGAGGCCCAGAAAAGTTAAGAAGATTACCCAAGGTACAGAGCTAGTAAGCGTCAGAAGCAGAATTCAAATCCTGATTTGTCTTAAGAGCTTTGCTAAGGGCATTATTTTATGAGTAGCTCTTTATTCCTAACCTAAACTGTGAATACTGTGGGGCTATTATAATTACCAATATAAAAATCAACATTACTGTGATTTAGTTAGAAGAATATCTGAGTCTATTCAGCAACTCATTTCTGGGCAGTGGATCTGCAATATTAATTAATTGAACCAAGGCATAACAGATCCATTCAAAATGAATACCGATCTCTCTGTGTCAAAAAGGATTGTGCAATGACAGCAGTGAACTTCTAAAGCAGGCCGCTTAGCCATTAAATGAATCCATTTGTTACATTCCTGTATGTACTCATTCCTTCTTTCTCAGTGTGACATCCTTATAGCAATTCTTATAACTAGAACTTTTTAATTAGAATGATCAAAGTGCCCCATCAATAATGTACTGCCATTATACATAATGTTAATGATGTGAAGCTAACGTGCTTGCTTCACATGGAGAACTTGTTGCTACAGAGAGTAATTTACTTGAAATAATTTTAGGAGCAGAGATCAGTATGGAAACTGACCATTTGGGTGCTGTGTCTACTTAGCAATTACTCCAGTTTGTTTTTGTTTTTTTTCCCCAAACATGGAGGCAAAAAGTAGTCAAATCCCTACAGTTTTGTTCCTTTGTTAAGCATCTCAGCTTATTTCCTTAATTTATTAACAAACTCTTGTGCAGCTACTATATGCCAATCACTGTGCTGGGTACTGGGGATAACAGGAGAAAAAAAAAATCTTGTCTCCAGGAAGCCCTAGCCTAATGAGGAAAACGGAAAACTAAATGGTTTTAATACTGTGTGATAGAGATATGCATGTGTGCTATGAGAGCATGTGAGAGGAGCATCTAACCAAAGCAGGAGCAAGATGGAATAATGCTTTCACTAAAACTTGAAGCGCAAGTTAAAATTGCCCAAATGAGTAAGTGAAGGTTGGTGTTTGAGCAGCATTAGCAGAGGTACAGGATGTGAGTGAGCCCAGCTCATGTAAAGGCCCTGAAACTAGTTCAGTATAGTTGGAACATGAAGCTAAGGAGGAGTGGTAAGAGATTTCTGATTTAGTAGTTGAAAACATTGTAGACCTAAGGAAACAATAAGTAAGAGTTTCAGAACTCCAAAAGCAAGCTTTCACAGTCAAATAATTATTGCTAAAATTAAAGGAATGTTTTTGTCTTCGCATTCCTCTGAAGTGATCAAATTATTAGATGCTGCTAAGGCTTTTAATGATAAATAAATGTCATACAGTTTTCCTTTAGATAAAGCTGAAGAGTAAGATAAGAGGTTCTGAGGTGGCTTGCGCAGAGGAATGAAGACTATAGTAAAGCTCATTCCTGAGATATTTCAAGAAATAGCTCACACAACAAAGCTAGTCCGCTCCTGCTTCTTAAAATCCAGTAGTGGCTAAGAAGCCCCTGCCACTACTGAGTCCTCAATGTTGCCAGAAATGGTGATCTTTAGCAAAAAATTTCATCAAACTCAAGTAGTAACAGTTAATTTTATTGACTATTATGCCATCAAAAAGGGCCAGATTTTTAACCCCAAAATGATGTTCTCCTTGCTTATATATCCCACCTTCCCTAGCTTCCTCTGAATCTGAACGAATTACTCTTCAATAACTTTCAAATATTATTAATAATGTCTTGTTTTAATATGCTTATAATTTGATAGGCATTAGCCAAACATAGAACAAAAGTTAGATTTAACTGCATTGACCAAATTCTCTCATATTTATTGACTTAGATAACCAAGAGAAAAGAATTAAACAATACTAATGTACATGATAAATGAAAATTTTAAAACAGAGTAAGCTATACATGTCCAGTATTAACACAGAAAATGGTGTGTGTGTATGTATGTATGTATGTGTGTGTGTGTGAGAGAAAGAGAGAGAGAGAGGCTCTCCTGCTGTCGCCAAGGCTGGAGTGGCATGATTACAGCTCACTGCAGCCTCAACCCTCAACCTCCTGGGCTCGGGTGATCCTCCCACCTTAGCCTCCCAAGTAGCTGGGACTTACAGGCTTGCACCACCACACCTGGCTAATTTTTGTATTTTTTTGTAGAAACACCATTTCACCATGTTGTCCAGGTTGGTCTCGAACTCCTGGGTTCAAGTGATCTGCCACCTTGGCCTCCCAAAGTGCTGGGATTACAGGTGTGAGCCACCAAACCCAGCCTAGAAAAATTATTATTTAATTATTTCATCTATTCAACATGAAAAGGAAAAACCACGATTCCAGTGTTCACCTCAATTCCAAATTAGTTTCTATCAACTGTCTAGGTCTTTCAACCATTACCTTAGGCTTTTCTTTCTAAAGAATAGCAAAATAATATTGGAGCTTAATATTTCCCACTAAAGTGGAAGATGTTCCTATAAATATGTTTTGGAGTTACATGTTTGAAAATGTATCTCAACATATTGTATGTAAGAAAAGAGAAACATTTTTTCTCTCTCTTTATACTCTTCCATGGATGCTGCCCAACTTATGCACAGACCACAAACTGATGAAAGTTGTATGTCCCATAACTGTTAAAGAATGCAGTTATGTAGTAGTCATAATTCCTTGCTTATTAGGGTCCCTGAAAATTGCCTCACATCCAGAACAAGCATAGATGCCCCACCCAAACTCCAGAAACCATACAAGCAAGGCAAGGCTGCCAGAACTGATAAGGGTTTCTTGAACGTGGACACTCAAAAGCCCAAAGTGAATGAGAGAGTATGAAAGTGCAGGCAGAAAGGCCCTTTTGGCCTCAGAAGTAAAAATTCGTAGCCAGTGTGTCATCTTCCTTCTCCTGCAAGAGTATTGTAGTCTTGTTTTCCAAGTGTTTTTCCCATCTATGTACAGACACTGCTGTATGTGTGTATTGAAAGGTATGGTTGGTTTGGAATTGAATAACCCTTTTCTTGAAAACTTCTAACTGTATGACATAACACCATGAACAACTTCCTTATTATATGAAAGGGTAGCACAGTAACACACTAGTGGCCCCAAATAGAGAGTGACTACTATTGCAAATTCTTGAGAGAGCAGAAACAAAAGGCAAAAGATTTATGTAGATTACAACATGTTCTTGACACAGCACAAAAGTTGAATGGAGGTGAGGACAGTTTCAGCAACAAATTAATTAAACATTGAATCTAAAAGGAAAACATGACTATCAAAGTAACAATGTCAGCAATAAACCTTACAGATCAGCTGTCCCAATGAAAAACCAGAATGTTGACTTTTTAAACACATATGTATCCAGAAGAATTATTGGGAAATTATTGTGTCCATTTCTAAGTATCTCTAAGTACTGGGAATATGTATTTTGATACAGATTCAAAAAATAATTAATGTGTAAGACAAACGATTTTAGAAGGTATTTAAAGGATGATATTTAGGTTGGTTAGGCAAAGGACTGAAAAAGAATACCCTGCCCTTATTTCAATTCTTCTTGCTCTGTGAAGGAGTGGAGCTGGCCAACTTAAATTATTTCTTTGTGCCCAGGATATAACTCATCCCAAGTAGCTTTTGAATTTCCTGGGAGCTCACAAAAGAAGGGGGGTCTCTGAAGGATTTCTAGGGCTATGAAATCGTTTGAGTACACCATGCTCTCTTTGTACACAGTATCCAGCTGAGTTCAAAGTACAAATAGGCACTTAGTAAACAATGTTGACTTGAATGAATTAACTAGATATTTTTCCTTGTAGCTTAAGGTTAATCTCTCCTGAGACAGTATCACATTGTTTTTCTTGAAATATTTCTAATATGATACAGTTTAAGCCACAATCTGTATCATAATACAGTGAATAATCATAGTTTCTTAGACATACACTATTTCAAAATTCTCTGCTCTCTGAAAAGTAAGTTCAGGGAGACCCTTAAACCTCCCCTTACCCTAGATACTAAATTTCACTGCTTCTGGCAAGAACAGATGGGTTAATGCATTCTATTTATAGTTGATTCATATCCTTCTCCATCATAGAATGGATTCCAGGGAAGAGGCAGGATATTGTAACTGTGTGCAGTAACATTTCATAGTTCTTTAATACATTGGAAGTACTGATGGAAAATTTCTTCCCTTCCTCATATTTTTGTGAAAGCCTAAGTTGCAAGATTTTAAGCTGGATGGTAAGAACACAGCTACATATTATCACGCTTGACATTTGCACACTGAAAAGAACTCTTTTTTCGACTTGGTTTCTGGCTTCACTCACTGACTCAATAACCAAGACTTATTTATTGTAGAAAGATTTAAAGACCAAACCCAGCATGGTAAAATGGCAAGAGAATGGGTTTCAGAGTAACACAACCCTAGTCACAAATCCTGACTCTTTCCCCTTCATAGCTGGATGACCGTAACCTTCTGACCATCCTCACCTGTAAAATGAAGCGAAAAAGACTCGCCCTGGGGATGCTGAGTTTTGAAGAAGAAAATGCATATGAAGCACTTAGCACAAAGCCTGAATGTTCATAACTTTCTCCTCCCTTTTCTTTATCTCCTTCCCCTCTCTTCTTTCATTTCTTTTGATGTTGTACAACATAATCGTGTTTCCAGAAGAAAAGATTAAGCCATGAATTTCTTTATCCTCTATTTATGCAAATTACATGTTTCTTTCTAATATGAATCATTATGCAATTCTACCATATTAAAATAGCAACTTATGATTAAAATATACTACTAATAATGGTATTTTTAATGTATATCACCTCCCAAGTTTGAAGAACTTGCTAAATATTATAATAAACTCTAAAGGTCATGATTGCCTCCTGTAACTGAATCTATCAATAGGCAAGCCTTGATCTACGCTCAGAGGATCTCATCAAGAAACTGATTTTGTCGTTTTTGCTTAGTGCACAGGCTGTGTTGTCCCTTCATGGCCCTTATAATGCAGGAGAGAGAGGAAATTTCTTTGAGAGAGACACTGGAGAAAGCAAGAGAGGATGAGCAGATACGTGGGCAGATTATCTTGTGGGAAGAGCATACCAGAAAGAAGGAAATCAAATGCAAAGGTAATGGAGCAAGGAGTATACTTGATATATTACACACTAATATAATATTTTTGCCATTAAAAGTGATGCCAAAAAGAGCAATTACTTTTGCACCAACCTAATATAACACACTAGTGGCAAATACGCTAGCAAGAAGGCTAGTATGGCAGGAGCAGAGTGATCACACAGGGTGGTAGGACATGAGATCAGAGAAAGATCAAAAGGCCAGTTAACATAGGGTTTTATAGGGCATTGCATGGATATTGGCTATGGCCCTGCGTAAGATTGAAGGATTTTGGAAAAGAAGTCACATGATTTCACATTTTATAAGAATTACTCTGGGTGCCATGTTAAACTGGACCACAGAGAAACAAGAGAAAGCAGGGAGACTTGTTAGTACATTTGCAATAAAATGGATGGAAAATAGTTACACCTTGGATAAGAATGTAGTAATAAAGTTATTGGAAAGAATTTGAATTCTGAGTATATTTTGCAAGTAGAACCACTAGGATTTTCTCATAGACTAGCTGCAGTATATGATAGGAAGCAATAGTAAGGTATGTGAGAAAAGTCTGCAGGAGGGGGAGTATGAGGGAGAACAATTGGAAGCTTGGTTTTGTACTTGTGACATTTGTGGTGCCTATTAGACAGCTTACAAGTTTATAGCTGATTATATAAAGTACTTACTCTGTCCCAGACAGTTTTAAGTGCCTAATCAACATTAATTCATTTAATCTTCACTACAGCCAGTAAATGAGGTATTTTGAATTGATGTGTCCTCAGTTCTTAGTAGGATTTAAAAACCACGAGACTGAATGAGATCACCAAGAAAGTAAGTGTAGATGGAGAAAAGAAGACCAAGGACTGAGCTAGAAGCACTCTAATGCTTAGCATTTGGGGACATCAGGGGACACCAACAAAGGAAATTGAGAAAGAGTATACCATAATGGAGGAGGTGAATGAGTGTCCCAGGAATCAAGTGAAATAAGTTAATCAGGAAAGATGAAGCATCATGGTGTCAAAGCTACTGATATTTCAAGTAAGATGAGGACTTACTTGAGTATTGCCCACATCTCAGTGGAATAGTGAGGGCAAAAGCCTGGTGGGAACAGACTCAAGAGTGAATGGGAAGAGAAGAAATACAGACAACTAGTGAGCATAGGCAACTCATAAATTTTTCTGTAAGATGCAGCAGAAAAATCATATGGTGACTGGAAGTGATATGAGGTCCAGGAAGGCTCTTTGTTTTGTTTTGTTTGTTTCTGGTTTTGTTTTAATTTTAACGACTTTGTTTTTCAGATCTGTTCTAGATTCACAGCAAAATTAAGTGGAAGGTACAGAGATTTCTCATATACCTCCCTGCTAAGCCCACATGTATGCAGCCTTCTCCACTATCAAAACCCTGCACCAGAGTGGCACATACGTTACAATCCATGAACCTACATCGATACATTATCACCCCAAAGTCCATAGATTACATTAGGGTCCACACTTGGTGTGTATTCTATGGGTTTGAACAAATGTATAATTACAGGGGGTTTTGAAGGGGTTGTCTGTTTTTGAAACAGGATATTTTTCTTTTATCCACCCTGCAGTGCAGTGGCACAGTCGTGGCTCGCTGCTGCTTTGAACTCTTGAGCTCAAGAGATCCTCCCACCTCAGCCTCCCGAGTAACTGGGACTACAGGCACACGCCACCATGCCCAGATAACTTTTTTTTTTCCATTTTTTGTAAAGATGGGGTCGTCTCACCGTGTTGCTGAAGGTGGTCTTAAACTCCTGGCCTCAAGGGATCCTTCCACCTTGACCTCACAAAGTACAGACATGAGCCACCACGCCCGGCCAAGTGTATAATGACATGTATCCACCATTATAGTATCACACAGAGTAGTTTTACTTCCCTAAAAATTCTCTGTGCTTCTCCTATTTATTCGTCTCTCCCACCTAACTCCTGGCAACCCCTGATCCTTTTATTGTTTTCAGAGTTTTGCCTTTCCCAGAATGTCATATACTTGGAATCATAAAGTATGTAACCTTTTTAGATTGGCTTCTTTCACTTAGTAATACGCATATAAGTTTCCTTCATGTCATTTTATAAACTGATAACTCATTTCTTTTTGGCATTGAATAATACTCCATTGTCTGGATGCACCACAGGTTATTCATCTATTCATCTACTGAGGGACATTGTGGTTCTAATGTCAAAATTCAAAGTTTTGGAACTTATGAATGAAGCTACTATAAACATCCATGTGCAAGTTTCTGTGTGTACGTAAGATTTTTTGTTTTTTTGTTTGTTTTTTTTTGTTTTGTTATGTTTTGTTTGGTTTTTTGAGATGGCGTCTCACACTGTCACCCAGGCTGGAGTGCAGTGGCACGATCTCGGCTGACTGCAAGCTCCGCCTCCCGGGTTCACGCCATTCTCCTGCCTCAGCCTCCCGCATAAGTTTTTAACTCATTTGGGTAAATACAAAGGAACACAATTGCTGGATCTACGATATGTTTAATTTTATAAGAAATTGCCAAGCTGGCAATTTGTCTTCAAAGTGGATGTACCATTTTGCATTCTCACTAGCAGTGAATGAGAGTTCCTGTTGCTCCACATTCTTGCCAGTATTAGGTGGTGTTAGTGTTTTGAATTTTGGCCACTCTAATAGGTGTATAGTGATAGCCCATTATAATTTGCAGTTTTCTAATAACATATGATGTGGAGCATCTTTTCGTATGCTTGTATGCCATTTATGTATCTTCTTCAGTGAGTTGTCTGCTCAAGTCTTTGGCCCATATTAAAATTGTGTTGTTTCTGTTGAGTTTTCAGGATTGTTTGTATATTTTGGGTCAGGTGTATAGCTCTCGAGTTTAATCCCAGCACTTTGGGAGGCTGAGGTGGGTGGATCACCTGAGATCAGGAGTTCGAGACCAGCCTGGCCAACATGGTGAAACTCCATCTCTACTAAAAATACAAAAATTAGCCAGGCGTGGTGGTGGAGGCCTGTAATCCCAGCTACTCAGGAGGCTGAGGCAGCAGAATCACTTGAACTTGGAAGACGGAGGCTACAGTGAGCCCAGATCACACCACTGCACTCCAGGAGCCTGGACGACAGAGTGACAGTTTTTTATTTTGTTATTTTTTTTCAAAAAAAAAAAAAAAGAATTGTTTATATATTTTGCTTAATAATCCTTTATCAAATATATCTGCAAACATTTTATCCCAGTCTATGGTTTGTCTTCTCATTCTCTTGACAGTGTATTTCATAAAGCAGAAGATTTTAGTGCAGTCCAGCTTACTATTCTTTTTTCATGGATTGTACCTTTAGTGTTGCATCTAAAAAGTTATTACCATACCCAAGGTAATCTAGGTTTTCTCTTACGTTATCGTCTAAGACTTTTATAGTTTCACATTTTACGTTTGGTGTATGATCTACTTTGATGTAACTTTTGTGAAGGGTATAAGGTCAACACACACACACACGTATGTATATATATTTGCATGTGGCTCTCCAGATATTCATTTATTAAATACATTTATTGAACCATTTATTGCACCATTTATTGAAAAGACTATATTTGCACTATTGTACTGCCTTTGCTCCTTTGTCAAAAACTAGTTGGCAATGTAAAAGTATGTATGTGGGTCTATTTCTGGACTTTCTCTTCTGTCTCAATGATCTATTTGTCTATTCTTTCACCAGTACCACACTGCCTAGATTACTCTAGGTTTGTAGTAAATATTGAAGTCATTTATAATCAGTGCTCTTTGTTCTTCTCCTTCAATATTGTGTTGGCCATGCTGGGTCTTTTGCCTCTTCATGTAACTCTATGGTCATTTATCAATATCCAGAAAATCTTCTGCTGGGATTTTGATTGGCATTGCATTTAACTTATAGATTAAGTTGAGAAGAATTGACATCTTGACATATTGAATCTTCCTGTCTGTGAACATGGAACGTCTGTTTATTTAGTTCTTTGATTTCATCAAAGTTTTATAGTTTTCCTCGTACAGATCTTGTGCATATTTTGTTAGATGTACTCCTATGTGTTTCATTTTTGGGGTGCCAATATAAATGGTATTGTGTTTTTATTTTATCTATTTTATCTTTATTTTTATTTTTATTTTGTTGTTGTTATTGTTGTTGCCATGCTGGAGTGCAGTGGTGCGATCTCAACTTACTGCCACCTCTGCCTCCTGGGTTCAAGCAATTCTCCTGTCCTCAGCCTCCCTAGTAGCTGGGTTTACAGGTGCCTGCCACCTCACCTGGCTAATTTTTTTATTTTAGTAGAGACAGGCTTTCATCATGTTGGCCAGAGTGGTCTCGAACTCCTGACCTCAGGCACTCCACCCACCTTGGCCTCCCAAAGTGCTGGGATTATAGGCATGAGCCACTATGCCCGGCTGATATTGTGTTTTTCATTTCAAATTCCACGTAATAATTACTGTTATGTAGGAAAGTAATTGACTTTTACATAATAACCTCGTATCCTGCAACATTGCTATAATTACCTATTAGTTCCAAGAGTAGGGAGGAGGCTTGTCGATTCTTTTGAATTTTCTCCCTAGACATTCATGTCATCTGCAAAGACAGTTTTATTTCTTCCTTTTAATCATAATACTTTTGTTTCCTCTTCCTGTCTTACTGTTTTAGTAGAACCTTCCAGTATAGTACTGAAAAGGAATGGTGAGAGGGGACATCTTTACGTTGTTTCTGATCTTAGTGGGAAAGCTTCAAGTTTCTCACTATTAAGTATGATGTTAACTGTAAGTGTTTTGTAGATATTCTTATCAATTTGAGGAAGCTCTTCTCTATTGCTTTTTTGCTAAAAGTTTTTGTTTGTTCATTTGTTTGTTTTGTTTTGTTTTGTTTCGAGATGGAGTCTCATTCTATTGTCCAGGCTGGAGTGCAGTGGCCTGATCTCGGCTCACTGCAACCTCTGCCTCCCGGGTTCAAGCAATTCTCCTGCCTCAGCCTCCTGAATAGCTGGGATTACAGGCATGTGCCACCACGCCTGGCTAATTTTTGTATGTTTAGTACAGATGGAGTTTCACCATGTTGGTCAGGTTGGTCTCAAACTCCTGACCTCGTGATCCACCCGCCTCGGCCTCCCAAAGTGCTGGGATTACAGGCGTGAGCCACCGCGCCCAGCCTTAAAAGTTTTTATTATCAGTGAGTGTTGAATTTTGTCTAATGCTTTTTCAGCATCTACTGATATAATCACATGACTTTTCTTCCTTAGTATGTTGATGTAATGGATTATATTAATTGATTTTCAAATGTTCAACCAGCCTTGTATTTCTAGGATAAATTCTTTTTGGTTATGGTCTATAATTTCCTTTAATACGTTGTTGAATTTGATTTGCTACATAATTAAGCACATTATTACTATTACTATTTTAAATAAACTGTATTTTTTAGATCAATTAAGAATGAGAAAAATAAAAGTTTTAATTTTAACTATACTTATTCTTTCTTAATGTTCATTTTTTTTTTTTTTTTTTTTTTTTTTTTGACATGGGAGTCTCACTGTCACCCAGGCTAGAGTGCAATGGTTTGAACTCAGCTCACTCCAACCTCTGCCTGCCGGGTTCAAACGATTTTCCCGCCTCAGCCTCCTAAGTAGTTGGGGTTACAGGCATCTGCCATCATGCCGGGCTAAATTTTGTATTTTTGTAGAGATAGGGTTTCTCCATGCTGGCCAGGCTGGTCTTGAACTCCTGACCTCAGGTGATCCACCTGCCTTGACCTCCCAAAGTGCTGGAATTACAGGCGTGAGCCACCGCACCCAGCTTTCTTGATGGTCTTTTCTTTATTTACATCTCAGCTTCTGACATATCATTTTCCTTTTTTTCTAAATAACTTCTTTTAACATTTCTTGCATGGCAGAGCTTCTAGCGACAAATTCCCTCAACTCTGTCTGAGAAAGTATTTCTCCTTCATTTTTGAAGAATAATTTTGCAGAGTATTCAGTTCTAGGTCAGTGGGGTTTTTTTCTCTCAACACTTTAAATATTTACTCCACTCTGCTTGCATGGTTTTTGGGCAGTCAGATGTAGCTCTTATCTTTGCTTCTCTATAAGTAAGATATTTTTTTCCTCTGGCTTCTTTCAAGACTTCTTTTTAAACTTTTGATTTTCTGCAGTTTGAATATGATATGTCTAGTTGTAGTTTTTTGGTTTTTGCTTCTTTGGTGAATGATGAACTGTAATTCTGCTTCTTTAGATCTCAATAAAAGTGGAGGAAACTCCTTTTAACTTTAGGGAACCCCCTTCATCCAAAAGAACACTGTGGAATTTGTTTCAAACCCAAATGAGAAAGAGGCAGACTTTAAACACATAATCTCTCACACTTCAATGATGAAAAGGGAAACATGCCAAGAAAATGACAAACACTTAATGCAAATCAGAAAATTCTGCAACTGTGTTGAAAGTAGTCTCAATTTTTTCTGCTGTAATTGGTTTAGTGTTGCAGGATTGGCTATAATCCCTGCTCAAAATCAGCCTTAGAGCTGTTTTCGTACTACCAGTTTCAGAAGTCTAGAGTTACATGGCGGCTTGCTGCATATCTTAAGTGTTCCATGTTCACTGGCCACAAAATTACTTCCATATTCTTATTCGCAATCTTTTGTCAGAGAAAGTGCAGTTTCAGTGTGTGCTGCTTTTACAGAGTTCCATAAGAGTTTCTCTATTTTCTTATTAATTCATTGACTCTCATATTTGTCAAGAAGATCTTCATTTCCTAAAGTATCATAAGGCTCTCTTTTAGAGAAGGGAGAAAATAATCTTTTTATGAGGCAACAAGGCATTTTTTGGTCATACAAATGAGCAAGTGAAGTCTAGTGCTTAAAAGCATGGCTCTGCAGCCAGACTGTTCAGAATCAGCTCCCACCTTTCTTCACTACCACTAGCTGTGCATCCTTGGAATTTTCCCTTGGTTTCTCCTCTGTAAAATTGGCATAACAGGTTTGGGTGTCAGGATTAAATAAACATACACATTATAAAATTTGTAGGACCATACTTGACAGAATATACACTCATTAAATATTATACATCACAACTAAGTAAATAACACATGAATGGATTGTAGTATTTTGTAATTTTCTTCCTAAGTGTACCTTGCCTTGGGATTCAGCGTGACTAAAACACATTTGCATACCTATATCCTTTTTTACCTTTTTTTCCCTTTATTTCTTGTGTGGGTTTTTTTATTTTTTATTTTTATTTTATTTTATTTATTTATTTATTTATTTATTTATTTATTTATTTATTTAGTTTGCCTTTTCGCAAATAATCCTGGGCTTGTCCCTACAAAAACTAAATGCCCTGGGTCTGTCCCTATAAAAACTCTCTGTTATCTTAAGGATAGCTCAGTGTTTGAGGGGTGAAAAAGACAAAGCAGAGATGTCTCGGGTAAGATCATGAGTTCATATTCTCTGCCATATGCTGGTTGGTTTGTGTTGAGTTAGGGTTGAGCTAGTATGTATAAAGTGCTTAAAACAATGCCTGACTGAAGTGTTTGTTTTCCATTAGGAGAGAGGGAGAGACAGGAAGAAAGTAGCACAGAATATGAGAGAGAACTCTCTCCAGTCATCCAAGTCATTACCAAATCCTCCTAACTAGCTTGGGGATGCATTTCCAAGTTTCCTGAACACACAATGCTGTCTCCTGATACAGGAGCCCTGTGAATGCTTGTTGCTCTGCCTGGAATGCTCTTACCATCGCCAACTCACCCACTCTTTCACCTTTTATTTTATTTTATTTTATCTTATTTTTGAGATAGAGTTTTGCTCTGTCGCCCAGACTGGAGTTCAGTGGTGCGATCTCGACTCACTGTAACCTCTGCCTCCCGGGCTCAAGCAATTCTCCTACCTCAACCTCCCAAGTAGCTGGGATTACAGGTATGCACCACCACATCCGTCTAATTTTTGTAGTTTTGGTAGAGACCCGGTTTCACCACGTTGGGCAGGCTGGTCTTGAACTCCTAACCTCAAGTGTTCCACCCGCCTTGGCCTCCCAAAGAGCTGATATTACAGGTGTGAGCCACCGCGCCTGGCCTACTCTTTCCTTTTTTTTTTTTTTTTTGAGATGGAATCCCTCTCTGTCGCAGGCTGGCGTGCAGTGGCGCGATCTCGGCTCACTGCAAGCTCCGCCTCCCGGGTTCACGCCATTCTCCTGCCTCAGCCTCCCGAGTAGCTGGGACTACAGGCGCCCGCCACCACGCCCGGCTAGTTTTTTGTATTTTTAGGAGAGACGGGGTTTCACCATGTTAGCCAGGATGGTCTCGATCTCCTGACCTCGTGATCCGCCTGCCTCAGCCTCCCAAAGTGCTGGGATTACAGGCGTGAGCCACAGTGACCGGTCTACTCTTTCACTGTTTAACCCCTGCTCCTCCTTCAAATCTTAGCACAGACGTTGGTCCTTCCTGACAGAAGGTTTTCTTTGACTCCTAAGTCCTTTGTTAAAAGGACACTTCATAGTACTTAACTTTGTCTGAGATTGTGTTTATGGTTATTTGGTTAGTCTGTCTACTTGTGGTTAGTCTCACACATGCTAATCAATCTGTAAATATTTATTAAATAATAACTCAATATTTCTCTCATACTCACAATTTGAACATTTTCTTCTTCTCCCTAACTTCTTCACTGTGAATGTCTGAACAGTGACTTAAAGAAGTAGCCACAGGAGAAAAGAGTTGGGGGCTATTTCATCATGTGGCTACATCATCTCATGGTTACATCATTTCATGGCTATATAACTAGAGCAAAAGAGAAAAAGGCATATATCTTTTTTTTTTTTTTTTTGAGACAGAGTCTCGCTCTGTCGCCCAGGCTGGAGTGCAGTGGCACCATCTCGGCTCACTGCAAGCTCCGCCTCCCGGGTTCACGCCATTGTCCTGCCTCAGCCTCCCGAGTTGCTGGAACTACAGGCGCCCGCCACCATGCCTGGCTAATTTTTTGTATTTTTAGTAGAGACAGGGTTTTACCGTGTTAGCCAGGATGGTCTTGATCTTCTGACCTCGTGATCCCCCCGCCTCCGCCTCCCAAAGTGCTGGGATTACAGGCATAAGCCACCGTGCCCGGCCTTTTTTTTTTTTTTTTTTTTAATTTGAGACAGAATTTTGCTCTTGTTGCCCAGGCTGGAGTTCAGTGGCGCAATCTCGGCTCACTGCAACCTCCGCCTCTCCGGTGCAAGCGATTCTCCTGCCTCAGCCTCCCAAGTAGCTGGGATTACAGGCATGCACCACCACCCCTGGCTAATTTTGTATTTTTAGTAAAGACAGGGTTTCACTATGTTGGACAGGCTAGTCTTGAACTCCTGACCTCAGGTAATCCATCTGCCTTGGCCTCCTACAGTGCTGGGATTACAGGCGTGAGTTACCATGCCTGGCCATAAATCTCCTTTTTAAAAGTGTGGGATACAAGAGTGGGAAGTGTTCTTACAGACTCTCTAGTCCAAATTCTTTGGTATTGACAACACAAGAAAATTCATCATTTAGTGTTTGGCTTTGAGGACTTTATCCAGACACCTTCTAAGCAACAACTCCATATACAAATAAAAAATGTGTTTTAAACTATAAGAGCTTAAATGTGACTCATCAACATCTGCTATCATTAAATATTTTTCCCTCAGAAACTAAAACCACTTACAAAGTTAGAATAATACTTGTAACTTAACACATGGCAAAGGACAAGTCTTTTATGCCATTTTCTTTGTAATTCTCTCATTTTAAATCTTAAATGACTTTCCTCTATCACAGGACTTTTGTGAAGAATGTTTGAAAGGATCTGTTGACTCATAGCTGCAGAACTGCTTAAGTTTGCTTTAATAAGGGAATAATCAAATGCACATCTAATTTAAGTGGAAAACTACTATATTTTGACATTGTAACCTCAATATTAGAGGATTAAAAGAATTCCAGGCTGAGGGGAGAAAACTCAAAATTTATTTTGGTCATCTTTCTTTTTAGTCTCCCTTCTTTCTTCCTAAAGCAGAGAAATTTTGCCTCCTCACTGCCCAGAGCCTTCCATAATAGTTCTTCAAATAGCAGGGCCCTATACTGTTTTTCATACTTTGCTTACTTTATCTGTACATCTCATTCCTGCTCTGTTCTTTCTCTACTCAGTTAAAAAAAAAAAAAAAAGGAAAAACATTTCATTAAAGAACGTAATCATTGTTAATGTGTTAATAGGCTTCAACAACATAATAATACCCTTCACCAAGTTAAAATCTTACATTCCAGAAAGTCCCTCAGGAATGACTAATCTGGGGGATTCCAGTCATGGCATCAGACTCATGGGTTGGAGTATGTTTTAGCAGTTGAGGCTTTCTCTCTTTATTCTTTAAGTGACTGTATAAAGAGCTTCCTGTAATTGACTTTGGGCAAAGTAGACTCTGGAATCAAACGACCAGTTACTGCCAGTTAAACAGCCTAAGAATCCAAGAGGACAAAAAGTTTTGTGCAAATTAAAAGTTGTTTCCTACTTGCAAATTAAAAATTGTTTCCCTTGTTGGAGACATCTTCAACAGAGCTAAAGCAAAGGATAGATGAAAATAGCAATCAAAGGATTAGTATTCAGACTATATGAAGAATTTCTACAAATTAAGAAAACATAAGCAATCCAATAGAAAAACAAGCAAAAGTGATGAAGAGGAAATTCATTAAAAATTAAATGCAACTGATCCACAAACATTTGAAAAGATACTCAGCCCCATTTGTAACCAGAAAAACGCACATTGAAAAAAGCAATGAGACATGTTTTTTTGTGTACCAGATTAGCAAATATTTAAAAGCTTGATATTATCAAAATATGGGTAGGAAGTAAGGGAATCCTTAGATTTTTTTAATATACTGCTAGTGAGAGTGTAAAGTGATAATGCCATTTGTAAGTATCTACAATGTTTAAAATGTGTGCTCTTTGAAAGCAATTCTATGTCTTCCTATTCATCCTAGAAAAATACTTCACATATGTATAATAAAGCATTTATAAGGGTGCTAACTGCAGCATCATTTGTATAACAAAATATGGAATAATACTTCTCTGCTGCCTTATTCTCCAAACTGAAATCAATAGGTGCTAGCACTCTCACATTCTAGAGGGATCTACTAATGATCCCCAAAACTTATTCCCCAAGGATATCTAAAACTGCAGGCATAATATGAAGAGCATGACAGAACGTAGCCCAAGAGGACCAGCAAACAAGCAGAGAAATAGATTTGAGTCTTTCAGGATAGCATTAAGTCAATGGCACTAAACTTTGGAGCCATTCTACTCCATTCTACCTAAAACGGATTTCCTTTTTTAAGGTCGTCAATGTCTGTTGCAGGCATTTTTATTAGGTTTCTAGCCTTCTTTACCCAGTCATCCACTAACCTCTAACCTGATACCTTCTTCATAGACTTTTATCCCCCACTCACAGTCTTTCTCTGCACCTTAACCCGTGTCACTCTCCCATGGATAAACACTGACATATGAATCATGAAGATACTGAAAGTAACACTAAATAATAAAAACTATACTTCGAGCCCTTATTAGGTGTCACATGTGAGACGCTTTACATATATTATCCCATTTAATCTTCACATCAGTTCTAAAAGCCTGGAAATAATATGACCTTCATTGTATGGATGAGAATCAGACATGGAAAAGTTTAGGAACTTGCACAGAGTCACCCAACTAGAAAGTGGTAGAGCTGGGATTCTGACTGCAAAGCTGATGTCTGTAAACACTGGGTCATATTCCTACACAGTCTTTCCTCACTGCTTTCTGGACTTCCTGAGGCAGACCTACACCTGTAGCAAGACCTACCCAGATTTACTTGATGTGGTTTCACTTCCAAGATTTTGATCTTTGGAAATTCACAGTCTGACTTCAACCTCAAATCCTCCATTTCTTCATCATCACTGAACTTGTTTTTAATCCTACTGGTGTTTGCTTGTGTCTTGAACTCTCTCTTTTCTTCAGTTTATCCTCCCTTCTCTGAGTTTATTTTTAATGTAAATAATATGCTAATTCCTGACAGTAATACACTCTTCACCACCTCACAGCATCCCTTGCCATTTTTCTTTTCTCTCATTCCTGTCTTAGCATTTTCAAGTTCAATATAAAGAAAATATGCTTTCTCTACTGTCACTTTCTGGACATTTAACACTCTTAGGGAAAATGAATATGCTGGGTCTGCTGCAATTTAATATGTCTAATTTTAGCTAAGCTCTCATTACTGCCCAGAAATTATTATATTCAGGTATAGTCAACTCTCAGCCTTCCATGTGGCCCTCTTGTCCTTCAGCTCCCACCCAATTTCTGGTCATTTCTCAAAATATACCAATCACTTTCTCATTTCCCAGTAAGATTCAAGATATCAGATGTAGACTTTGTGCAGCTTCATTCTATCCATCTCAGTATCTCTTGGTAATTTTAGTCTGTTCACCCCTTTCCTTTGCTCATGCCTCTAATGATGATGGAAGTCCTCCCTTCATGAGGTTCAACCTGGGCTCTATTCCCATTCTTCTTCACTTCCTTTAAGATCTTATGCACCAAGGGCCTCTCTTGATGGTGTTTTAATTTGCTCTCTGTTTGAGTTTCTAAAAATATTCTCTCTCCTTATAAAGATCCTTCCTTTGACTTGCTGCCTTCTCAAGTTACTGCCCTGTGTTGTTTCTTCTCTTCTTTGGAAAACATCTTTAAAAAGTAGGCTACCATCATAGCTTCCATTTTTTCCTACCACCCACTCATTCCTCAGATCCTTGGAATTGTAACTCCACCCTTGGTTCTCTTTCTAAAACTATTCTCTCAAAGGTCACCAATTACCCCATAATTGGCAAAGCCTACATTTTTTCTTAGGCCTTTGTGTACCACTCAGCATTGTTGAACATTCCCCTGTTTCTTGTGATTTCTTCCTTCCTTGGTACTGTGACTGGTATCATTCTGGATCTACTTCTGGATCACCAGTCTTTCCTTATGTGTCCTTTCCTGTCTTCTCTTCCTTCTTCCATCTGCAAAGCACAGACACCTAGTAAGGCTCATCAGTGCACCTTTCTCCCTATACTCGCTCAGGATTCTTAAGTATCTATATGCATACCATTCTAAATATACCTAAGGTTGTGTGCAGGAGCTCAGGTCTGTAATCCCAGCACTTTGGAAGGCCCAGATGTGTGATTCACTTAAGCCCAGCAGTTTAAGACCAGCCTGAGAATACACAGTGAGACCCTGCAACTACAAAAAATAAATTACATTCATTTAAACTAAATTTGAAATATATATAAATACTTAAAACCCAGATACCCCTAAGTTCCTGAAATGCATAGAAAACTACCCTCTATATATCTTCAGTTTATATTTTAAAATAGCTATATCTAGCTATCTAATATCCAGTTTTCTAAGTGAGATAGGTACTGGCAAGATTCTTTAAATAACCCATAATGAACAGAGGTGACAGTGAATTATCTATCTAATATAATTGTAGTGGTAGTAGTAGTAGTAGTAGTAGTAGTAGTAGTAGTAGTAGTAGTACTAGTAGTAATTATAGCAATGATAGCTAACATGTATTGAATATTGGAATATACGCCAGCCATCAGGCTAAATGCTTTATATTTAAGAATTTATTAAATCTTCACAACAACGTTATGTGGGAGTTACTATAGTACTAGCCTTTTAAAAGGTTCTATACACAGATTTCTCACAAATCATTACAACAACCATTACAGTAGCTATTCTTATTATCCTCATTTTGAAGATGAGCAAACCAATGTTTAGAGAGATTAAATATCACACAGCTAAGTGATGGACACAGTATTTGAACCTGTGTCAGTAAGGATGATGACGATGGTCATAGTTACCATTTCTTAGCACCTACCACATTCCAGGACTGTGCAAGGTAAGTACATGTGCTATCTAACCTTCAGAAATCTATGAGGTTTTCCTTTTGACATAGTAGGAAACTCAGGCTAAGAAAGGTTAAATAAATGTTCTAGGTTATAGAGCAAATAAATTGCAGAATTTGTGTGGTGGATATTAAAAATGGCAAAAAGAAATTATTTGCAATTCTTGCCACAAAGAGTTACAGTCTGTTTCTCCACCACTAGAAGGATAGAATGGAGCCAGAAGTGTCTAGAGTTATTCATTTGAATGTCCCATTGGCATTTCAAACTCAATATCCAAGTCTGAACTAACTGTCTTATCACTTGTGTTGGTTAAGTTTATATGTCAACCTTACTGGCCGTAGGATGCGCAGAGGTGGCATTACTTCTGGATGTGTCTGTGAAACAGTTTCCAGATTAAATTACCATTTGAATCAGTAGACTCAGTAAAGTAGATTGCCCTTCCCAATAGGGCTGTGCGTCATCCAATACACTGAGCATCTGAATAGAACAAAATGTGGAGGAAGGAGGTATTTTCCCTTTTGCTTCCTGCCTGTCTGCTTGAGCTGGACAACTCATCTCATGTTCTCTGATCCTTGGACTGGGATTTACACCATCAACTCTCCTGGTTCTCAGACTTCCAGACTTGGAATGAATTATACCACCAGTTTTCCTGGGTCTTCAGTTTGTGGACCTTCTCAGCCTCCATAATTATGTATGTATACATGTGTGAGAAAGAAGTAGGAGACAAATGTCTGTAAACAGATAGACATATATCCTACTGGTTGTGTTGTTTTTCTGGAGAACACTGACGAATATATTCCCCTAAAGTAAATCTATTTAATGTGCTTTATTCTGATATATCGTGGTTTAGAATTAGGGAACTGAATCTCTACACCAATTACTCTCATCCCCCAACCTTTTAATTAAATCTATGTTATATACCATTCCCTGGTTAAAATCCATTAAATGCAACCCTAACGTTAGTTCTCTGTTCAAAATCTTTCTGTGACTTTCCATTACCTCCCTCCCCTAACATACATACTCATGCTTTTCTGCCTTCGAGGCATTGCACTTTGCTTCTCCCACCCCATATTAAATATCTGTTTTAGTCTGTTCTGTGCTGCTATAACAATACCACAAACTGAGTCATGTATAATGAATACAACTTTATTGGATCATTGTTCCTGAGGCTGGGAAGTCCTAGATTCAAGGGCTGGCATCTTGAGAGGACTTTCTTGCTGTATCATCCAATGGCAGAAAGGCAAAGAGAGGGCCAGAAAGACCAAGAGGGGGTTGAACTTATTTTTATAATAAGCCCACACTTCCAGGATAATGACGTTAATTCATTCCTGAGGGCAGATCCCTCATGACCTAATTGCTTTCAAAGGTCCCACCTCTCAATACTGCTGCACTGGGGTTTAAGTTTCCAACACATAAACTTTGGGGGACACATTCAAACCATAGCATCATCTCTTCCATGAGAGTTTTTCTTTTTTCAAATTGATACCTAATAGATGTACATACTTTCAAGGTATATATGATATTTAGATACATTCATATAATTTGTAATAATTGAACAAGGGTAATTGGGATATCCATTACCTTAAACCTCTATCTTCTCTTTATGCTGGGAAAATTCAAATTATTATCTGCTAGCTATTTTGAAATATACAATAGATTATTATTGACTATCGCCACTCTACTTATTTATCAAACACTAGGTCTTATTTTTTCTATCTACCTGTACTTTTTTCTTGAAACAGGGTCTCACTCTGTCACCCAGGCAATGGCAAAATCATGGCTCACTGCAGCCTCAACCTCCTGGGCTCAAGGGATCCTCCTGCCTCAGCCTCCCAAAGCAACTGGGACTATACTCATGCACCACCATGACTTGCTAATTTTTTTCTAACTCTTTGTAGAGATGGGGTCTCACTATGTTGACCAAGCTGGTCCTGAACTCCTGGCCTCAAGTGATCCTCCCTGTTTGGCCACCCAAAGTGCTGAGATTACAGGAGTGAGCCACCACACCCAACCACTACTGTAATTTTGTACCCATTAATCAACCTCTCTTTATCCCCTCAGTTTTTTCTTGATGCCTCTGCATGGCAGTCATGTCTCCTCTCTTTGAATTTTTCATAACATTTTGTTTTGCTTTTCTTGTTTTAATTACTCACCTTGTGTTATAGGTATTTATGAAAAGTCATCATACATTTTACTAGATAGCAACTTCTATAAGCAAGACATGATGTCTTAGTCATTAGTGTATTATCTGTAGTAACCTCTCAGAACCTTACACACAATAGGTTTTGAAAATTTGGAAACTCAATAAATAAAATATTATTTTTCTTCTAGGTCAAACCCAACTGAGGAAAACATATTGAAGTCAGATTTATAGAGAAATATCAGCTTTATTATTGATAAAAAAAATCTCAATTGGAAAATGTGATTAAGTGACTTGATATTGTAACTCTAAAATAGTAGGCTTATCATCTACCCTGTCAAGGAAGAGCTAGACAGGCCAAAGTCTTCCCCAAGGGCCGGGCCTGACTGCCTAGTGGAGACCCAGACCAAAATGTACCTGGTCAGCACAATGACAGATCCACTGACCACACAGCCCAGTTCCTTTTCCCAAACCCATCAATCAAATAAGTCGCCCCTCTTCCAGAAGAGAAGTGAGTGACAGGGAAGAGAGATCTGAGGTATTGATCCAGCTGAATTCTCTCCATATAGAAACATGAGGATTGGCCTTGATGAAGATGGTGAAAGCTGAAAGAAGAGTCTATCTTCAGCTAACAGCTGACCAGATTTATGGAACAAGGAATAGATAAAAAGTGATTTAATCTAGAAATATACATTAATGTAATAATGATGAGAGTGATGGTGCAACATAATTTTACAGTGAGTTAGGGCATCTTTCTAAGCCTTTTCATTGTATTAACTCAATTATCACCCCTATAATGACAGAGCATGTACTATATTATTATATCTTCACTTTACAGCAAAATAAACTTCGATAAAGAGTTAAAATTTATCCAAGTTCACACAGCTAGTAAGTGTGAATTCAAAAACAGTCTTCCCCTGGAGACACTGTAAGCTGAAAAATATTAATGATTCTTTTCAAATGTCTGTGCTGTGTAAACCTCCCCAGCCCACACACCACTTACCTGCCCCCAGCAATTTCAATAACTCAAGGTTTCTCTTTGTCATAAATAGGTTATTATTGCTTTGAAAGTTTTCAAATGAAGAATGTCTGTTATTGTGTGGTCAACCCTCAGACAGTTGCATCATTAATGAAAACCCCAGATTGCTTTCCAGAATCTAGATAGCCTTCTGAAAGTAACAAATAGTATCCTCCGGTTCTATTTTCATTGACTGTTTTCCATCATAAAATGTGTATTTATTTTATGTGATAAAATTATCTTGTCTACAGATGGCCTCTCTCATTCACCAACCCATGTAGTATTGGTTTTATTTTCTAAAAAGTTCAATTTACTACTAAGACACTTTGCTTAGCTAAGAAAACATGGTAGAGACTGTGTGGAATGAAGGTATTAACACAGGAATTTAGAAAATCCCTTGATGATTACATTCAGGCCTGGAAGACTGAAATGATTGTCTCTTAGGACACACTGAATCAGCACTAATCAAAAGCGATGTGTTATGAAAAGAAATAGGTACATGAGATAGTCAGTTATCGAGGGTGGTTGCTAAGTACGTTAGCTGCCACCAGTACAAAGCTCCAGAAATCCACCCTCACGCATGTCTAACACCAGATAATAAATGCCCCCAGCACTGGTGCACGTCGAGGATATGTGATTACATGCACTTTAGAAATCCCAGAGTACCCTGACTAGGGTAGGGTAGAGTAGGGGAAGCAGGATAAGGTGGGGAGAGAAACACACACAGACATTTTTATAGTGCCACAGTCATTCAGTTGCATTTTGATAGCTACTTTAATGAAAAGTTTAAATTATCTTTGGAATTTGGATAAAATCTGGGGAGAATCCAGTATGCCTTGCTACACTTTAAGAGCCTCTCCTCAGCCACAGCCAGGGCCTTGGACACCGCATAAGAAGTCAGGAATTTCACTTAGCTGCTCAGGGAATGTCTCTTTGTCTGTCCCCAACCCTTCATCCCTGGTTCCATTCACTTTATTTTGGCAAATGCAGTGTCATTATTATTCACGAGTATTTACTGAACAAGTGACCTACATAAAATAATTATAGTTTCTACCTTCATTAAAGCTGCAGTATTAAAAAAAGGGATAATACATTTTTCTTTATAGCACTTATATAGTACTTAGTGCACAGTAATTGTTATATAGATATTAATAACAATAATAATAATAATGTTTCCTATTTTACTTGCCCAGAATTAACCTCTTTGCTTATTTCTCTTAAACTCATGCCTTGACTGAACTCTGGTTTTTGCCCCTTGGCACTTTCTTGTATCCCCCATGTTTTTCAGATAGCTGGCCAATTTTTATCATTCTGTCTTTCTGTGTTCTCTCTCCCTGTCTCACACACACACACACACACACACACACACACACACACACACACCTGTCTTTAGGATCAGAGGTCAGGTTCAGTGCCTCAGATTTAAATAGATACTTCTCAATATTTAAATTGGTGAGTTCACAAGATGAATAAAAGACTTAAATGTAACCCCTAACACTGTAGAAACCCTAGAAGACAACCTAGGCAATACCATTTTGGACGTAGGTCCTGGCACAGATTTCATGACAAAGACACCCAAAGCAATTAAAACAAGAGCAAAACTTGACAAATGGAATCTAATTAAACTTAAAAGCTTCTGCGCAGCAAAAGAAACTACCAATAGAGTAAGCAGACAATCTACAGAATGGGAGAAAATGTGTGCAAACTATGCATCCGACAGTCTAATATCAAGCATCTATAAGAAACTTAAAATTTACAAGCAAAAAATAAACAACCCCATTAAAAAGTGGGCAAAGGCCATAAATAGACATTTCTCAAAAGAAGACATACATGCAACCAACAAGCATATGAAAAAGAAAAAAGCTCAACCTCACTGATCACTAGAGAAATGCAAATCAAAACCACAATGAGGTACCATCTCACAACAGTGGAAAGGCTTTTATTTAAAAGTTAAAAAATAACAGATCCTGGCAAAGTTTTGGAGAAAAGGGAACACTTATACACTGCCAGTGGGAGTATAAATTAGTTCAATCATTGTGGAAGACTGTGGCGATTCCTCAAATACCTAAAGACAGAAATGCCCTTTGACCCAGCAATCCCATTACTAGGTATACACACAAAGGTACACAAAGATACATGCATGTGAATGTTCATTGCAACACTATGCACAATAGCCAAGACATAGAACCAACCTAAATGCCCACCAATGAGAGATTGGATAAGGAAAATGTGGTACATATACACCATGGAATCCTATGCAGCCACAAAAAAGAATGAGATCATGTCTTTTGCAGGAACATAGATGGAACTGGAGGCCATTATCCTCAGCAAAATAATGGAGGAACAGAAACCTAAATACTGCATGTTGTCACTTACAAGTGGGAACTAAATGATTAGAACACATGGCCACAAGGAGGGAAACAGCAGACACTGTTGGGGGTTGCTCCTTGAAAGAAGGAGAGTATCAGAAAAAAGAATAACTATCGGGTTCTGGGCTTAGTACCTGGGTGACAAAATAATCTGTACAGCAAACCCCATAACACAAGTTTACCTATAACAAACCTACATGTACACCCCTGAACTTAAAATAAAAGTTTAAAAAATAAATTTAGTGGAATTTTGTTTTTGTGACACAGATTAATTTCATAAAGATTAGGTAATGATCTATCACCACAGAATGTTTTAGGTTTGTAAAATTATGCTATTGATTAGAACTATTCATTTTTGCATAATTTTTAAAGGTAGATAAATCATCACTAGCATAATTGATAGAATTTTTTCCCTTACATATGATTTTATTCCTATGTTCAAAGATTTTATTTACAAGCTAATATAAAACATTTAAACTTAAAAAATAAAAACTGGAAGTAAAAAACATTTTCCTGTTCTGGAAACATTGTCTGTGTTCAAAAGTATAATACCATAGGCCTATCTGTTAAAAACACACTGGTAAACAGTCAAACTTAATTACTTGAAATTTTGTTTCCATGTAAAATGTAAGTGTTGAATGAGCAATTGCTCTGTTGAGGGATTATATACATGTTTCCAGTCAGCAGGATGTTGTTCAAACTATATTTCTAAAGAATATGAGTTATGATGATTTCACACTTGCCAAAAAGAATTATAATTCCTGTTTGAAAGCTACTGGAAGCTCAAATGTTTCTGACTGTGTCAGATCTGACTGGAAACAGAGCCCCTAAGTGAATGAATCATTGAACAAAATCACTTATTCATACTGACATTTCATGAGGAACCCAGCTAGACCCTTGTCTTACAGCAGATTGCAGTATAATGAGCAGCTAGGACAAATGCCTATGTAAAGATGAACGCTAAAAATCAGCCTGAGTTATATACCAAATAAATAGCACAGCCCAGTACTGCTGAGATATCTAAACTGGAATGTGGAACAATTACTAGCACCCTTTTACCCATAAAGTAATTTCACACCTAATGGCAAAGCAAGGATATGTTTTCTCAAGATTCCCACTATGTAATGTAGCAGCATTTCAGTGATGCCTGCAACACATGGCAAGATAAAATAATGAGAAGTGCAGTAAACTTATCCGATATCTGTACAACTTATGCTTGGGAATTAACTCCCTATACACTCTCAGTCTATGCAGATAATTTCCTAAGCAGCTAATTCCACTTCTAGCTCTGAAGCATGTTATGTGATACAGATGTGGCCAGAGTATCATTTTATATGGTGCTCATTACTAACTCACAAGCAGGTCAATCATAGTAATGAGACTGTCACACTGTGTTAGAGACATCAAGGTAGCAGACTCCTTTCCTGCTGGACTTGAACCAGAAAGGTTATGAAGATGAGGCTTTTGCAGCTCTCTCATCACCACAAGGTGTCTTAGAATGAAGCCTTAGCATATCTCACACAGATCGTAATATGGAGATTAAACTTGAGTCAAGAGATAGAAGCCAAGCCCTTCCTGCTTCTGCATTTTTCAATTGTGTAAGCCAAGAAATTTCTTTCTTAAGGTTGTTTGTATTTGAGGGGTTTTTGTTTTTGTGATTTGTTTTTGTCTCACATAACTTGTAAGTGTGATAAATTTTATCTTAGGCAAACAGAGGCCAACTCAGGAGCTCAGCATTAAGGAATTTCCCTTTCTCTCCAATCATTGAGTCAATGCTCTCTCTTCTCAAGAACGCATGAGTCAGGTGCCTGCAGCGTCACTGGCAAAAAAGATCAGTGTGCCTGCCTTAATGGAACTTACACTGTTAAAGTATATATTATACAAAGAAGTGTTAATTTACAATTGAGATAAGTGTTTCAAAAGAGAGACGGATGGTCCTATCTACAAGGACCTGAGACAGGAGAAATAGCCCAGTGAGGGAGGCCAGGGCAGCTTTCCTTTAAGGGTAGACCTGAAGGAGTGTAGACATTTCCTAGATGAGGAGGGGTCCTGTGAGAGAAGAGGATACAGCAAAGTTGAGATTCTAGAGGACAGTGTGGCTGTGACACAGGCATCGAGGTTTGTAGGATCGTGTAGGACCTCAAAAACTATGTTTAGGATTTCAACATTTTAAGAATGAAATGGAATTAATTTAATTTCTGTTTTAAAGAAATAGGTCTCATTTATGTCCCTGTTTCTGATCTTACTGTAACACCTCCAAGCAAAGCATATGTTTCTTTCAACAAAGATTATCCAGTTCTTTATTCTATAATATATTGGATATAATATATATATCATATAATATTCTATAATATGATATATTCTACATCTGATAATATATTGATATAATATATATTATATTATGTGTGTGTGTGTGTGTGTATCTCCTGCAAAATAATTTAACAGAAAGAAAGAAAGAAAAGGGTGGGGGAGAGGGAGGGAGACAGAAAGAGAGGAAGGAAGGAGGGAGGGAGGCAGTGGGAGAGAGGGAGGGAGGGAGAAAGGGAGGGAAGAAGGAATGGAGGAAGGGAGGGAGGGAGGGAGGGAGGGAGGATGGAAGGAAGGAAGGAAGGAAGGAAGGAAGGAAGGAAGGAAGGAAGGAAGGAAGGAAGGAGAAAAGAAAGAAGGGAGGAAGGAGAAAAGACATATGTTTCGAGAAGAGTTGTTTACATCTTCAGTCCCCACATTTGTCTCCATCCAGACACTCCCCTACATTATTTCCTTTCTCATTCTCAACTTCTCAACTCCTTCATGTCCTCTACCTTGAACACCCACACTCCCCCACAACCAACCCACACATACTGCCTAAGTCTTCCCTTCCTTACCCTTTGTTGTGCTCTGAGTCATTCCTCAACTCTGGGTCCCAATGGAAACATATATATCTTTGTCTTACTCCTCAGGCCTTATTTGATTTTATAATCATTATAGTTATGATCACACTGTATAGATGTGACAAAAACTGCCAGCTGCCTAGCTAATGTCCACTGGTTCCTTCTTTCTAAGTATTATAATCCTGATTTTATTTGATTTATTAATGTGAATCCTCTCAAACCCTTCTGCCACCTTCTCAACTAAGATTGTGGAACATTCTATTTCTTTTTTGTTATTTCTACAATGTTCACAGCATCTTCATCAGGAGTAGATTCCATCTCAAGAAACCATTTTCTTTCCTCATTCATAAGAAGCAACTCCTCATCCATTCAAGTTTTATCATGAGATTGCAGTATTTCAGTCATATCTTTATGCCTCACTTCAAATTTCTTCTATTTTTACCACATCTGCAGTTACTTCCTCTACTGAAGTCTTGAACCCCTCAAAGTCATACATGAAGGCTGGAATCAACTTCTTCCAAAATGCTGTTAATGTTGATATCTTGCTCTCCTCCCATGAATCATGAAGGTTGTTAATGGCATCTAGAATGGTGACTCCTTTCCAAAAGGTTTTCAATTTACTTTACCCAGATTCATTAGAGGAATCACTACTTACGGCAGCTATAGCCTTACAAAATGTATTTCTTAAATAATAAGACTTGAAAGGTAAAAATTACTCCTTGATCCATGGATTACAGAATGTATGTTGTATCAGCAGGCATAAAAATAACATTCATCTTCTTGTACATCTCCATCAGAGCCCTTGGGTGACTGCCTTGTCAATGAGCAGTAATCTTTTGAAAGATACCTTCCTTTCTGAGCAGTATGTGTTAACAGTAGGCTTTAAATGTTCGGTAAACCATGCTGTAAACAGATGTGCTGTCATCCAGGCTTTGTCCTTCCATTTATAGAGCACAGGCAGAGTAGATTTAACATAATTTTTAAGGGCCCTGGGATTTTTGAAATGGTAAATGAGCATTAGCTTCAACTTGAAGTCACTACACAATCACACCTACAAGACAGTCAGTCAGTTCTTTGAATCCAGTAATTAATTTCTTCTTTTTAGATAATAGCTATAATAATAATAAGTCCTAGATATCATCTTCTTCCAATATAAGACTGTTTCTTCTGCATGGAAAATCTGTTGTTTAGTGTGGCCACCTTCCTCAATGATCTTAGCCAGATCTTCTGGAGAACTTGCCGCAGCTTCTACATCAGCACTTGCTGTTTCACCTTGCACTTTATGTTATGGAGATGGCTTCTTTCCTTAAACCTCATGAACCAGCCTGTGCTAGCTTCAAATTTTCTTCTGCAGTTTCCTCACTTCTCTCAGCCTTCATATAATTGAAGAGAGTTAGTACCTTCTTCTGTATTAGACTTGGCTTAAGGAAATATTATGGCTGTTTGGTCTTCCATCCAGACGACAAAAACTTACTCAATATCAGCAATAAGGCTGTTTCACTTTATCATTTATGTGTTCACTGGAGTGGCACTTCTTATTTTTTCCGATAACATTTCCTTTGCATTTACAACTTGGCTAACTTTTCAGCAAAAGTCCTAGTTTTCGACCTATCTCAGCTTTTGATATGCCTCCCTCACTAAGCTTAATCATGTCTACCTTTTGATTTAAAGTGAAAGACATGGGAATCTACCTGTCACTTGAACACTTAAAGGCCACTGTAGGGTTATTAATTGGCCTGATTTCAATATTGTTGTGTCTGAGGAAATAGGGAGGCCCTAGCGGAGGGAGAGAGGTGGGGGAATGGCCAGTTGGTGGAGTAGTCAGAACACACACAGTGTTATATGGTCAGGGCTCTTAGTCCCTCTAAACATTTATGATAGTACCATCAAAGATCACTTATATGGGCAGGGTTCTTAGTGCCTCTAAACAATTACGATAGTAGCATCAAAGATCACTGATCACAGATCATCATAACTGATATAATAACAATGGAAATGTTTGAAATATTGCAAGAATATTGTGAAATGAACACCTGCTGTTGGAAAAGTAGCACTGATAGACTTGCTTGATGCAGGGTTGCCACAAACCTTCAATTTGTAAAAAATGCAATATACGTGAAGTACAATAAATGAAGCCCAGTAAGATGAGATATGCCTACACGATATCAGATATTCTCCCTAAGAATTTGTGTGGTATGTTTTATTTACTTGGATAAATTTTGCTTGGGTGTCAGGTACCTGAAGTTTCTGGACTTCCAGGTATCTAACTCTAGGCTTCATCCTTTGCAGGGAGCTTTCACTGTTGCCATATTTTGGAAGTCCACATCCCACTTTTCCTACTTGTTCAAAACTACTTCTCAGGGGCTATCCCCATTTCACACTCTACTTTGCCTTGTTTCCAGATGAAATTCCTGAAGTATTTGAGCAGCGTGTCCTATTAGGCCATCATTTATATTCCATACTTTGAAAGCTTCTTCCCCTACTCATTAAGTATGACTCAACTTTGATTCTGGGCTTTGGATAACTGGCCTTCAGTAGACAAGTTTATAATATCCAAATTCAGCTTCTGATATCTGTTCCTTTATTCTGGAAACTAAAAACTGGCCCTAATTAACAATGAATCTTGCTAGCTTTTTACTAACTCTCCTCCATCTCTTAGTGATTAGTTTTGCTTATTCTCAATTTGTCACCTTTACAAGGTGAGGCATATGGGTAGATCCTAACCCTCCAGGTCTCTCCAGTTTGCTAAGAGCCAACCATGACAAGCAGAATTGCTGTTACATCTAGTAGAGAGATCATTGCCAAGTTAATTTGGTGAGTGGGAGCAGACTCAACAAATTGTTGATCTAATAAAATATGAACAGCTGTGTCAGAGATTAGTTCCAAGAGAACCCTAACAATACCAGTGATAGCATCCACACAATGAAGGCTGACATTTATTATGCAGCTAATTATGTACTTGACATGTCCCTAAGCATTTAAATCTGTATCTTATTTAACCTTACCACCAAAACTATGTGTGGTACATGCCATCATATTCTGTATTTCATATATGCAGAGATAAGAAAATGGTTCTGGGGACGTGGTGGCCTAAACTAATAAAGAATCCTTCCTACCATTACTTAGAACTGTTAAACAAAATAAAATAAATTATACTGTGAATACCAAGGTGAGCTTGCAAAAAATAATGGAAAACTTCCAGGTATTAAGAAGAAATAGGCATTAACATTTAGGGATTTGGACTTTAAAACTCAAAAGAAACAAGAGACAAGTTAAAGATTTGAAAGTGAGACCTCTCTATAAACCAAGTCTCACAAAGGCCCTCACTATCAGTGAAAGGAGAACTAGAAAAAGGCTGCGTATGGGTCCCCAGAAGGGAATAAGGAAACGTCTCTGCCTGGACAATTGGGTTGTGGAGCAGTGATGATCAGGGATGCCTGGTAGAAACAAATGAAAGAGCATTCTGAAGAGCACTTCTATAAATAAGGCAACAGGAAGTTCTTATAAGAGAAGCAAAACCCTGATGAATTCTAAGACACACAAGGAAATGATGTGTCTTAAGCCAGAGCCAGCAGATACTGTAACTGGGGGAAATTAGTACATCCAAGAACGTAGAAAACAGAATAATATGAAATAAGTTATGAAATAAATATTTTGAAAATAAGTAAACAGATGAAAGAAGGAAGAGAAACATATGGAACATAATCACAATGAAAAAAGAGCAGGTGGATTTTAAAAAGGACCAGATAGAATAACTGAAAAGGAAAACTATAGTCACTGAAAGGTTGAGTAACTTGCTTGAAGTCATTCAACCAGAAGGTCACAGAACTAGAGCTCAAAACTCAGCTTCATCAGTCACATGCTGTATATTCTGAATATCAAGACACACAATCTTCCTATTGATCAAAATCTAGGCTGGGGGTAGTGGCTCACGCCTGTAATCCCAGCACTTTGGGAGGCTGAGGTGGGAGACTGCTTGAGCCCAGGATTTCAAGACCAGTCTAGGCAACATGGTTCTCATCTCTACAAAACTTTTAAAAAACTAACCAGGCTTGGTGGCACATATCTGTGGTCCCAGCTACTCCAGAGGCTGAGGTGGGAGGAATGCTTGAGCCAGGAGGTTGAAGCTGCAGTGAGCTGTATTTGTACCACTGCATTCCAGCCTGGGCAACAGAGTGAGACTCGGTCTCAAAAAATAAAAATAAATAAATAAATAATAAAATAAAACCTGAACTAATGAATTCCATAGGAAAACGTCACCCTTTTGATGTGGTGAAGTCTCTTTGGAGTGAGCATATTACTAAAAATCACATGTTGAGGTAAAATAAAACAAAATCCTTACTTTTCTATGGGAAATTAACAAGTTATAACCAAAAAAGTGTTGAAATTGGTAAAGTCAGCAGAAAGATTTTTTGCAAATTATTAATTGAACAGATCCATCAGTGGCTGTGACAATGAATGGCACAGGTCTTGCTTTTCTATTGAACTTCTGATCTATTTGTCATTTGTTGTGTATGGTTATTTGCATGACTGGAGTAGGAGTCTGGGTTGGAGATGGATCATTGAGACATGCAGGTGATGTTTAAGAAGAGAACTGAAGGTATTTACTACTTTAAAAAATGGGGATCCTGGGCTGGGCGTGATGGCTCGCACCTGTAATCCTAGCACTTTGGGAGGCCAAGGCAGGCAGATCACCTGAGGTCAGGAGCTCGAGACCAGCCTGACCAACATGGTGAAACCTCGTCTCTACTAAAAATACAAAATTAGCTGGGCGTGGTGGCGCATGCCTGTAATCCCAGCTACTCGGGAGGCTGAGGCAGGAGAATCACTTGAACCCGGGAGGTGGAGGTTGCAGTGAGCTGAGATCACGCCACTGCACTCCAGCCTGGGCAACAAGAGCGAAACTCGATCTCAAAAATAAATAAATAAATAAATAAATAGATAAATAAATAAATAAATAAATAAAATGGGGATCCTGCTCCAGTTAGCTCTTTTCTTTTCCTCCCTAAGTATTCTACTAATTTTGACAAACAAGTGATTTACACATGATTACTGCAAACTGAACAACGATGGAGAATGAGAAAGCATTTGGTCAGGTTTATTGCTGTATAGTATTGTCAATAACCACATCACAGAAACACCATTACTTTGGGCCAAATTCATGTCATGGAGCTAGATTTTTAATTTCAATTTTTTTTGAGGTTTGCTGTATTAGACATTTAATAAGTTTATCATTTTCAAATAATCTAGTTTCCAGTGCAAGGACCTACAAAGGCTGCTATTAATGACAAATTTGTTGTTTTGCCCTTCTCACAGATGAGCATCATTTCACAGGTACTTATCTCTTCGTCCACAGAATCTCCATGTATTTAATGCCTCATGTTGTTCTTTCCACACTTTTCTTTATGTCCCCTTATGGGTCTTCCATAATGTATTCAAAATGTTACTGAACACAGAAGAATAAAATATGGGAATTACGTGATTGATGCCAGGCAGTAAGATGTGATCACATAAGTGTGCTGTATCTCTAAGTGTTTCCTGACTACAGGGCCGATTGTGTCTCCTCTCCTCCAAATATGATACAGCATTCAAAGAGGTCATTATTAAAACTGAATTATCTCAGTGCTGTGTATGGAAACTTAGATTTTGAAAAAAGATAGCTGAATTGTGATATGTGCAGACTAAAGAGCCCTAGGGCCTTGAATAAACATCAGTTGTAGCCAGGCAATAGTTACCACAGCCCTTGGGCGAGATCCAGTACTGTGCTGGCTTCAGGTATGACCCAGCACACACATAGCAGTGATGGCCACAGGAATGATTGTGTTACCCCTCCCCCGGCTCCAGGAAGTTCAGCCCAGAGAGACTGTTTTTTTAGGGGAAAGTAAGGGAAGAGAACAAGGGTCTCTGCCTGGTAATTAAAAGATTTCTCATGGATTTTACCCAAGATCACTAAGGCAGTATTTTTGCAAGCTTACAAGAGTCACGGTGTTACTAGCTTTGGAGTGTGCCCTAATGCACATATGGCTGCAGTGACTAAAGACTTACATTACAAATTCAATTCCCTGTGAATACTTCAAAATCCTTCACAAGAAAGACAGGAGCAAATAAGCTCAGCCTGCGAAGATTAGAATAAATACCTAACTCTTCAATGCTCACACACTGAAGAACATCCACCAGCATCGAGACCATACAGGAAAACATGACCTCACCAAACAAACTAAACAAGGCAGCAGTGACAAATCCCAGAGAAACAGAAATATGTGACCTTTCACACAGAGAATTCAAAATAGGTGTTTTGAGGAAGCTCAGTGAAACTCAAGATAACACAGAGAAGGAATTCAGAGTTCTAGCAGATAAATTTAACCAAGAGATTGGAATAACTTTAAAAAATGAAGCAGAAATTCTGAAGCTGAAAAATTCAGTTGACAAGAATGCATCAACTGTTGAGGTCAGTCTTTCAACGGTGGAATTGATCAAGTGAAAGAGAGAATTAGTGAGCTTGAAGACAGGCTATTTGAAAATACAATTAGAGTCCTGGCTAACACAGTGAAACCCCTCTCTACTAAAAATACAAAAAAAAATTAGCTGGGCGTGGTGGTGGGCGCCTGTAGTCCCAGCTACTTGGGAGGCTGACGCAGGAGAATGGCATGAACCTGGGAGGTGGAGCTTGCAGTGAGCCGAGATTGTGCCACTGCACTCCAGCCTGGGTGACAAAGTGAGACTCTGTCTCAAAAAAAAAAAAAAAAAAAAAAGAAAATACGGTCAGAGGAGACAATAGAATAAAGAATAAAAAAGAATGAAGCAAGCAGGCCTAGAGGATCAAGAAAATAGCCTCTAAAGGGCAAATCTAAAAGATATTAGCCTTAAAGAGGAGGTAGAGAGAAATTGGAGTAGAAAGTTTATTAAAATAAATAAGAGGGAACATTCTGAACCTAGAGAAAGATATCAATATTCAAGTACCTGAAGGTTGTAGAACATGAAGCAGATTTAACTCACATAGGACTATCTCAAGAAAATTAATAATTATACTCAAAGGTCAAGGATAAAGAAAGGATTTTAGGCAGAGTGAGGTGGCTCATGCCAGTAATCCAGCATTTTGGGAGGCCAAAGGGGGTGGATCACCTGAGGTCAGGAGTTTGAGACCAGCCTGGTCAACATGGTGAAACCCCATCTCTACTAAAAATACAAAAAATTAGCTGGGTATGGTGGCAGGTGCCTGTAATCCCAGCCACTTGAGAGACTGAGGCAGGAAAATCACTTGAACCAGGGAGGCAGAGGTTGCAGTGAACCAAGATCACACCACTGCACTCCAGCCTGAGCAACAAGAGTGAAACCTCATCTCAAAAACAAAAAAAACAAAAAAAACAAAAAAAACAACAAAAAAAAAAACCAACCAACCAAACAAACAAACAAAAAAACAAGGATTTTAAAAGCAGCAAGAGAAAAGAATCAAATAACATACCGAAAACCTCCAATACTTGTGGCAGCACACTTCTCAGTGAAAACTTTACAGGCCAGGAGAGAGTGGCATGATATATTAAAAGTGCTGAAGGAGGCCGGGCGCAGTGGCTCAAGCCTGTAATCCCAGCACTTTGGGAGGCCGAGACGGGTGGATCACGAGGTCAGGAGATCGAGACCATCCTGATCTACACGGTGAAACACCGTCTCTACTAAAAAATAGAAAAAACTAGCCGGGCGAGGTGGCGGGCGCCTGTAGTCCCAGCTCCTCGGGAGGCTGAGGCAGGAGAATGGCGTAAACCCGGGAGGCGGAGCTTGCAGTGAGCCGAGATCGCGCCACTGCACTCCAGCCTGGGCGACAGAGCTAGACTCCGTCTCAAAAAAAAAAAAAAAAAGTGCTGAAGGAAAAAAAAAAAAAAAAACTTTTATTCTAGATTATTATATCCAGCAAAAATATGCTTCAGACATAAAGGAGAAATAAAGACTTTCACAAACAAACAAAAGCTGAGGGATTTTCTCAACACCAGACCTATCCCACAAGAAAAGCTAAAGAGAGTTCTTCAGTCTGAAAGAAAAAGATATTAGCAACCAGTAAGAAATCATCTGAAGATACAACACTCACTGGTAACAGTAAGCCTACAGACAAATACAGAATATATAACAGTGTAATTGTGATGTGTAAACTGCGCATATCTTGAGTAGGAAGACTCAAATATCAACCTATAAAATATAATAACTATAAAAACAGTTAAATACACAGATAACATAATGAGATGTAAAGAGAAACAACAAAAAGTTTAAAAATGGGAGAACAAAGGTAAAATGTTTTCTCTTTGCTTGTTGTTTTGTTTGTTTATGTAATCAAGGTTAAGTTGTCAACAGTTAAAATAATGGGTTATAAGACATTTGCAAGCCTCATGATAACCTCAAATCAAAAAACATACAACAAATACTAAACAAGAAATTAAAACATACCAACAGAGAAACTCACCTTCAACAAAAGGAAGATAGGAAAGAACAAAAGACGGAAGAAGAGAAGACCACAAAACAACCAGAATAACAAATAACAAAATGGCAAAAGTAAGGTCTTACTTATCAATAACACATTTAATATACATGGACTACACTCTCCAGTCACAAGATATAGAGTGGCTGTATGGATGAAAAAACAAAACTCAATGATCTGTTGACAAAAGAAACACACTCCACCTATAAACACATAATAGATTGAAAATAAAGGGATGGAAACAGATATTCCATGCAAATGGAAACCAAAAAAGAGCAGGAGTCACTGAATTTATATAAGACAAAATAGATTTCATGACAAAGACCATAAAAAGAGACAAGGTATTATAATAATGATAAAGGGGTTGATTCAGTGAGAGGATATAACATTTGTAAATATATATGCACCCAACACTGGAGCACCCAGATATATAAAGCAAATATTATTAGAGCTTAAGAGAGAGAGATGACGCCCATACAATAATAGCTGAAGGCCTCAACACCTCACTTTAACATTGGACAGATCATCCAGACAGAAAATCAACAAAGAATCATTGGACTTAATCCGCACTGTATACCAAATGGACCTAATAGATATTTACAGAACATTTCATCCAACGGCTGAAGAATACACATTTTTCTCCTGAACATATGGATTATCTTCAAGGATAGACCATACTTTAAGTCACAAAACAAGTCTTAAAAAATTTTAAAAAGTGAAATTACATCAAATATTTTATATCACAATGAAATAAAACTAGAAGTCCACAACAATATTTGGTAAACTATACAAACACATGGAAATTAAACAATATGCTTCCAAATGATCAGTGGGTCAGTGAAGAAATTAAGAAGGAAATTTAAAAATTTCTTGAAGGCTGTGCAACATACTGAGGCCTCATCTCTACTAAAATAAAATAAATTAGGTGGGCATGCTGGTTTGTTCCTGCAGTCCCAGCTACTCAGGAGGCTGGGGAGGGAGGATTACTTGAGCTCAGGAGAGTGAGACACAGTGAACCATAATCTTGCCACTTACTGCATTCCAGCATGGGCAAGATCCTGTCTCAATTTTTTTTTTTCCTTGAAAAAATGATAATGGTAACAGAGCATACCAAAACCTATGGGATACAGTGAAAGCAGTACTAAGAGGAAAGTTTATAGCTATGAGCACCCACATCAAAAAAGTAGAAAAATGTCAGATAAACAACCTTATTATACATCTTTAAGAATGAAAAATGCCATCCTGGCTAACACGGTGAAACCCCGTCTCTACTAAAAAATACAAAAAACTAGCCGGGCGAGGTGGCGGGCGCCTGTAGTCCCAGCTACTCGGGAGGCTGAGGCAGGAGAATGGCGTGAACCCGGGAGGCGGAGCTTGCAGTGAGCTGAGATCCGGCCACTGCACTCCAGCCCGGGCGACAGAGCGAGACTCCGTCTCAAAAAAAAAAAAAAAAAAAAAAAAAAAAAAAAAAAAAAAAAAAAAGAATGAAAAATGCAAGAGCAAACCAAACCCTAAAAGTAGTAGAAAAATAATAATAAAGATCAGAGCAGAAATAAATGAAATTGAAATGAAGAAAACAATAGAAAATACCAATGAAGTGAACAGTTGGTTTTTTGAAAAGATAAGCAAAGTTGACAAACCTTTAGCCAGACTAAGAAAAAGAGAGAGAAGACCCAAATACATAAATTCAGAGAAGAAAAAGAAGATATTACAACTAATACTGCAGAAATTCAAAGAATCATTAGAAACTACTATGAACAACTATATGCCAATGAAATGGAAAACCTAAAAGAAATGGATAAATTTCTAGACACACACAACCTACCAATATTGAACCATGAAGAAATCTAAAACCTGAACAAAACGATAACAAGTAATGAGATTGAAGCTGTAATAAAAGTTTCCTAGCAAAGAAAAGTCCAGGATTCAGTGGCTTCACTGCTGAATTTTATCAAACATTTAAAGAAGAACTAATACCGATACTACTCAAACTATCCTGAAATATAGAGGAGGAGGGAATATTTCCAAATTCATTTATGAGGTCAATGTTACCATGATATCAAAACCAAACACACAACCAAAAAAGGAAACCTGCAAGCTAATATCTTTATGAACATTAATGCAAAAATCCTCAGAAAATACTAGCAAACTGAATTCAACAACACATTAAAAAAGATGGTTCATCATGACCAAATGGGATTTATTCCAGGGATCCAAGGATGGTTCAACATATACAAATCAATCAATGTGATACATCATATCAACAGAAAGAAGGGCAAAAATCACATGATCATTTCAATTGATGCTGAAAAAGCATTTGATAAAATTCAACTTCTCTTCATGATAAAAACCCTCAAAAAACTGGTTATAGAAGAAGATACTTCAACACAAAAAAAGCTGTATATGACAGACCCACAACTAATATTATACTAATTGGGGAAAAAATTAAAAGCTTTTCCTCTAAAATCTGGTACAAGAAAAGAGTGCTTACTGTCATCATTGTTATTCAAAACTGGAAGTCCTAACTAGAACAATCAGACAAGAGAAAGATATAAAGGGCATCCAAATTGGAAAGCAAGAAGTCAAATTATCGTTGTTTGTAGATGATATGATCTTAACATTTGGAAAAACCTAAAGACTCCACCGAAAACTATTAGAATTGATAAACAAATTTAGGAAAGTTGCAGGGCACAAAATCAACATACCAAAATCAGTAGCATCTCTATATACCAACAGAAAACATTCTGAAGAACAAATCAAGAAAATAATCTCATTTACAATAGCTACAAATAAAATAGAATACCTAAGAATAAACTTAACCAAAGAAGTTAAAGATTTCTACAATAAAAACTATAAAACATTGACATAAGAAATTGAAGAGGACCCATAAAAATTGGAAAGATATTCCATATTCATGAATTGGAAGAATCAATGTTATGAAAATGTCCATACTACCTAAAGCAATCTACAGATTTAGTGCAATCCCTATCAAAATACCAATGATAGTCTTCATAAAAATAGAAAAAATCATTCTAAAATTTATATGGAACCACAAAAGACCCAGAATAGCCAAAGCCATCCTGAGGAAAAAAAAAAAAACTGGAGGAATCACATTACCTGGCTTCAAATTATGTTACATAGCAACCCAAACAGCATAAGACTGACGTAGTAGCAGACATACAGACCAATAGAACAGGACAGAGAAAAAAAAAGAACCCAGAAATAAGTCCATTCATCTACACTGATCTCATTTTCAACAAAGGTACCAAGAACATACATTGGGGAGAGGACAGTCTCTTCAGTAAATGGTGCTGGAAAAACTGTATATCCTTATATAGAAGAATTAAACTAGACCCCTATTTCTCACCATATAAAAATCAAATCCAAATGGATTAACGATTTAAATCTTTTTTTTTTTTTTTTTTTTTTTTTTTTTTTGAGAGGGAATCTCACTCTGTCACCCAGGGTGGAGTGCAGTGGCCCGATCTCGACTCACTGAAACTTCCACCTCTGGGTTCAAGTGATTCTCCTGTCTCAGCCTCCTGAGTAGCTGAATCACAGGCACCCGCCACCATGCTTGGCTAATTTTTGTTGTATTTTTAGTAGAGATGGTGTTTCACCATATTGGCCAGGCTGGTTTCAAACACCTGACCACAAATGATCCACTTGCCTTGGCCTCCCAAAGTGCTGGGATTACAGGTATGAGCCACCGCGCCTGGCCTAAAGACTTAAATCTAAGACCTCAAACTATAAAACCACTAAAAGAAAACATTGGGGAAAGTCTCCAGGACATAGGTCTGGGCAAAGATTTTTTGAGTAATACTCCCAAAATATAGGCAACTAAAGCACAATTGGGCAAGTGGGATCACATCAAGTTGAAAAGCTTCTGCACAGCAAAGGACAGAATAAAGTGAAGAGAAAACACACACAATGGGAAAAAATATTTGCAAACTTCTCATCGTTCCAGGAATTAATAACCAGAATATATAAGGAGCTCAAACAACTCTGTAGGGAAAAAATCTAATAACTCCGTTAAAAATAGACAAAACATCTAAATAGACATTTCTCAAAAGAAGACATACAAATGGCAAACAGGTATGTAAAAAGGTGCTCAATATCTTTAATCATCAGAGAAATGAAAAGCAAAACTACAATGAGATATCATTTCACCACAGTTAAAATGGCTTTTATCCAAAAGACAGGCAATAATGAAGGCCGATGAGGATGTGGAGAAAAAGAAACCTTGTACACTGTTGGTAAGGGTGAAAATTAACACAGCCACTATGGAGACAGTTTGGAGGTTCCTCAGAAAACTAAAAATAAAATACCATATGATCCAGCAATTTCACTACTACCTATATACACAGAAGAAAGCAAATATATTGAAGAGATATCTGCACTCCCATGTTTATTGAAGCACTATTCACAATAGCCAAGATTTGGAAGCAACCTAAGTTATCCATCAATAGATAAGCAGATAAAGAAAATGAGGCACATACACAATGGAGTACTATTCAGCCATAATAAAGAATAAGATCCTGTCATTTGCAACAACATGAATAGAACTGGAGGACATTATGTTAAGTGAACTAATCCAGGCACAGAAAGACAAATTTTGCATGTTTCCATTGATTTGTGGGAGCTAAAAATTAAAACAATTGAACTCATGGAGATAGATTAATGGTTACCAGAGGCTGAGAAGGATAGTGTGTATGGTGGGGGTAGTGGGGATGGTTAATGGGTACAAAAATATTGTTAGAATTAATAAGGTCTAGTATTTGATAGCACAAAAGGGTCACTAAAGTCCACAATAATTTATTGTACATTTTTAAATAACTAAAGGAGAGTATAATTGGAATGATTATAATACAAGGAAATGATAGATGATTGAGGGGATAAATACCCTATTTGTCCTGATGTTACATATTGTATGCCTATATCAAAATATCTCACATATCACATAAGTATATACATCTACTATGTACTAATGAAAATTGAAAATTAAAAAATATTTAAATAAATGTGAGAAAAAAATTACATGAATGTCTTCTTTTGAGAAGTGTCTGTTCATGTCGCTTACCCACTTTTTAATGGGTTTTTTTTTTCTTGAAAATTTGATTAAGTTACTTGTAGACTCTGGATATTAGAACTTTGTCAGATGGACAGATTCCAAAAATTTTCTCCCACTCTGTAGGTTGCCTGTTCATTCTGATGATAGTTTCTTTTGCTGTGTAGAAGCTCTTTAGTTTAATTAGATTCTATTTGTCAATTTTTGCTTTTGTTGCAATTGCTTTGGGTGATTTCATCATGAAATCTTAGCCCATTCCTATGTCCTGAATGGCATTGCCTAGATTTTCTTCTAGGGTTTTTAGAAACAAAGCTTGACATCACTGATGATTAGAGAAATGCAAATCAAAACCAAGTGAGATACTATCCCATGCCATCAGAATGGTAATTATTAAAAAGTCAGGAAATAACAGATACTGGCAAGGTTGTGGAGAAAAGGGAACACTTATACACTGCTGGTGGGAGTGTAAATTAGTTCAACCATAGTGGAAGATGGTGTGGTGATTCCTCAGAGATCTAGAACCAGAAATACTATTTGACTCAGCAGTCCCATTACGGGGTATATAACCAAAGGAATAGAAATCATTCCTTTACAAAGATACATGCATGTGTATGCTCATTGCAGCACTATTCACAATTGCAATGACATGAAATCAACCCAAATGCCCATCAATGATAGACTGGAAAAAGAAAATATGGTACATATACACCACGGAATACTATGCAGCCATAAAAAGGAACAAGATCATGTCCTTTGCAGGAACATGGATGGAGCTGGAAGTCATTATCCTCAGCAAACTAACTCAGGAACAGAAAACCAAACACCACATGTTCTTGCTTATATGTGGGAAATAAGCAATGATAACATACGGACCCAAGGAAGGGAACAACAAACACTGGGGCCTCTTGGGGGGTGGGGTGGGGGGGAGGGAGAGCATTAGGAAAAATAGCTAATGGATGCTGGGCTTAATACCTAGGTGATGGATTGATAGGTGCAGCAAGCCACCATGGCACATGTTTACATATGTAACAATCCTGCACGTCCTGCACAGGTACCCCCAAACTTAAAAATTAAAATTAAAAAAAAGAAAATAACCACGAAAAATAACCACGAAAAAGTTCCCAGTTTTAAGAAACTAGGATTTTAAATGATCTTATACAGCAAATGAAATCTGTGGTCTCGTGTTTTCTGCTTTTGTGTTTTCACGGTCTAATTTAGTTTTTATTTTTGTGAAGCCCAGATCCAGGAAAATTTAAGAACGCTAACTAAAAGTGGGCCATCTATTTATCCAGGCTGTGCTCAGCAACAGCACTGAGCTGATCATTTACTCAAGCAGCTCTGGAAAAGGGTCTCTGCAGATATAGTCACTCAACAAGAGAAAGCAGTTTGGTCATCCTTTCAGGCCATAATTATATTCTAGTTCAGTGAGCAGTGGTAATTAATTGTACTTTGTGCTCAATGTTAAAGCAAACAAACAAACACAATGGGGAAGTGCAGTGTTGGGTAAATGCCACAGGCATCCTTGGAATTTAAGCTAGTTTCTTTGAATGGTGTAAAGGAAGTTAATGTCTCACCTTCTCCCAGAATAAAAGCAAGTTTTAATAGGCAGCAGACCTGTAACAGCACTTTCACCCCGCCCCCAAGGGAGACTTTAAATTTGATAGCTTTTGATAACAAAACAGAAGCTTTACAAAATAAAGCATTAGCATTGTTTATATTCTCTCAAAACCTATAGAAAGCTTGGAAATAGGTACAGATTTTTTTTTTGTTTTTTTTTAACTCTAAGTGAGAAGATTGTCAAAAGAGATTTAACCCACACAGTTCCATACTGATGTGGCTAGGAAAAAATGTACAAACCATTGAGGATACATTGAGTGTGGAATCATAGACCAAACGGCTAGAATAAACTATTTAATTTGTTTTTTTGTTTTTTGTTGTTGTTGTTGTTTTTTGAGACAGGGTCTGACTTTGTCACCCAGGCTGGAGTGCAGTGGCACAGTTAAACAGCACAGTTAAACAGCTCACTACAGCCACGACCTTCTGGGCTCAAGCAATCCTCTCACTTCAGCCTCCGGAGTAACTGGGACTACAGGTGTGTACCACCATGGCTGGCTAATTTTTGTATTTTCTGTAGAGAAGGGTTTTCGTTATGTTTCCCCAGGCTAGTCTTGAACTCCTGGGCTTAAGCAAACAGCCCGTCTTAGCCTTCCAGAGAGCTGGGATTACAGGCATGAGTCACTGAGCCTGGCCAGAAACTAATTTATCTTTATTTCTTGATGGAGAAACTGAATTCAAGGAATGTATGAGAACCTGCCTAGGGTTAGTCAGTGGCAGAGTTAGGATCCGACCTTTCCCTGTGAAATTGTGTCAACAGCTCTTTCTACAACATAATAATGCCTCACAGGAGTGAATGAGGAGTAATTGTTTTATACTCTAGAAGCCCTAGAACAGAATTCAATGGCAGCTAATATAAAGGTCTAATTGTATATAAAAATTTACAATGTTGAATAAACATTAGTTTAGTTATTGTTCTGTCACCATATTGTACACTGTTCCCAGTTTTAAGAAACTGCATATAATGGGCACGCGCCTGTAGTCCCAGCTGCTACTCCGGAGGCTGAGATGGGAGAATCGCTTGAGCCTGGAAGGTTGAGGCTGCAGTGAGCAGTGATTGTGTCACTGCACTCCAGCCTGGGCAACAAAGCAAGACTCTGTCTCAAAATAAAATAAAATGAAATGAAATGAATTGAAATGAAATGAAATGAAATGAAATGAAATGAAATGAAATGAAATAAATTAAAATGGAAACTGTGTATGAGCCTCCCATGATGGCAGGAAAGGTAAACTACCATTATTTAGAACAAAAACATTTTTAGGCAGCTGGCTTTGTGTGAAGGTTAACTTTTCCTTCTCATTTTGGGAGGCTCATGTTGCATAAGAGATGCATTCCACTTTGCCCTAGCTCATCTCCAAGCCAAAAATTTTCCAAAAGGGCACACTAAGGAAAGGACCCATAGTTAAATGTTTGCAAAACAATTTGCCACCCACCCTCTTCTGAGTCACCTCTTCAAGCTGGCAACCTTTCAACCTGCTGAGGTTGCCACCCAGTATCAGGGGCATTTGTGGAGTCCTTAAGGTTTTTTCCCAAGGCATGGTAGCAGCTGCTGGAGTTGGTGAGTGGGACAGGTCAAGTAAAAGACCTGGTCACAGATTCTAGATTGTTTGGACACTAAAGTAGAAGACTGGCCAACCGCAGTGGCTCATGCCTGTAATCCCAGCACTCTGGGAGGCCAAAGCAAGTGGATCACTTGAGGCCAGGAGTTGGAGATCAGCCTGGCCAACATGGTAAAACCCCATCTCCACAAAAATACAAAAATTATCCAGGCATGGTGGTGTGCGTGCACACACACACACCCCCCAAACAATGTAGAAACTTAAAAAAAAAAAAAAAAAAAGTACAGGACTGAGCGGAGAAGAGATAGAGGGAGCAGGCTAGGCACACATGAGGAAAGAGAATATATGATGAATGAAGTGGACAAAGAAAAACCAAGATAAATAAAAAATAAAAGAAAGAGAAAGAGTCCATGGGACAGCACTCCAGCATAAAGTACAAGGTACCCTAAAGGCATTTCTCAGTCTAAACAAGACTACAAAAAGAAGATTGTGATTTAGGGAAGATGGTAAAAAATGGATGACACCAAAGTGACAACAATTAGAGGAAAAATGAGGAAGGTGTTTGGTTAAGAAACTAGGCTTCTATAGACATTTCTTTTTATATTTTGTGTAAGTATGTGTTATGTATATGTTATGTTCATATCAGTAGCTTTGAAAGCATACTTTTATGTTATCGACATGTCTGTATGTGAAAAACAACAAGAGTTAAAGATTTGATTTTCTTCCGTAAGTCACATTCCTTGACTCTAGTCAAGCCTCCCAGAGTAACAGACAATAAAAACTAGTCTTTTCCAAGCCAGTCTAACTTTGAGGTGGTGGCTGTTAGGTTTCTATTAGAAACATTAAGAAAAATAAATTATTTTAGAATCATGGAAAAAGTACTTTCCAACAATCTTGGTGTCACAGATATAAAATTTCTGAATTTGGAAAATATTTAGTGAGAGATATTTATTATAACAGTTGAAATAATAAAAATCTATTGCTTTCTTGCCATTGAGCTTAAGCAAAGAAAAAAAATCTATTGCTTTTCTCAATTGCTTGGAAAGCATAACTGAAAGTGGACACACTGAAAAGACTGCAGTGGGGATCCTTCGATTTCAGCCTCTGGAGATTACAGTTACTTACCCCATAAATATATATATCTACTATGTATCCATGAAAGTTAAAAATAAAAAAAAAAAAAAACAAAAATTACAGTTACTATGTAACAACTAGAGTTTTTTTTTTTTCCTTTCCTTTTTTTTTTTTTTTTAAGTGATTGCCTCCCACTAAGGATATAAAAATAAATATTAACCAGTGTTGCAGTGAACTGGTTGGCCAAAGATAGCAGGTCTTAACATTGGTTGTGCATAGGAAACAACTGAGGTGCTTAAAAAAAAAAAATACTGACACCTGGCTCCCACTCCCAGATATATGGATTTTAATAGGTGAGATGCAGCCTGGGCATCAGGAGTTTTAAAAGCTTCCCAGATTTTTCTAATATACAGCAAAATTTGAGAAACACTAAAAACCTTGCTACTGACCAGTATGGTCCATGAACCAGCAACATTGCTATTACCTGAGAGCTTTTTACAGATGCAGAATGTCAGGCCTCACCTTAGAATCTGGATGTTTCCAAGGTTCTCATGTGGTTTGGTTTATATGTACATGAATGTCTGAGAAGAACTGCTCTAAGGAATTCTTGTCACTGATCATTTTTTCTTTCTCAGATGTTAGACAGTAATTTCATAGTTAATAAAAGATGAAAGAAAAAGAACTCAACTTTCATTTTCTAAAACTCAGGAGAAAAAGACTTTCATCTGTGACATTCTGTAGCATGATAAAAGGTGATTGCTGTGAGTTGAGATCCATATATGTAGCGTTGCCAGATAAAATACAGGATAGTCAATTAAATGTGAATTTCGGATAAGTGATTTTCTTTTTATTTTTAGTGAAAGTATGTTCCAAATACTGCACAGGGCATATGTATACTAAAAAACTATTCATTGTTGGTTTGAAATACAAATTTAACTGGACATCCTGTATTTTCATCTGCTAAATTTGGCAACCCTACATATATTCCCAGGAACCTCTCTTTGCTCTCTAGGCTCTCTTAGTTAAAAAAAAAAAAAAAAAAAAAAAAAAGGAAATGATACCATAAATGGCCAAGTGACTGCCCCCTAAGCTGTCTAGACTGATTGCCTGTAATGTTGTTTCTCATCCAGCCCAGACACAGGACTCTGACTTAGGGAAGCCAGGCTGGTGACTCATCTAAGTGGGAAATTTACTTGCTGACTCAGGAGGACATAGTTCTTGGCAAACTTTTGCCTTAGTATCAACCAAAAGGGGAAAAAATATATAAGCAAATGTTAAATACAGGAGAATGAATTCAAACACTTTAACTGGAGGCAGCAGGCAAATTAATCGCATATTTTCTTTCAGTTGATTAAATGAGATTTTAGTGGTTTCCTCTTTTACCAGAGCTTATCCTAAAAAGTGATTTTTGAAAACAGCAAAAGGTTTTATTTAAATGTGAAAATGGTAGAGAGAATAAAGATGGACTGAAGTCAGTTAGGTACACAGCATAAAATTCATTGCTCACTTTAGGAGAAAGACTGAGATAGCTGACTTGCCCATGGTTGCACTCAGGGTTTGGTATTTTTCTTAAGAATTAACTGCTAGTTAAGTCCTCTCAGAGGCCACTTTCCAAGAATACATTTTAAATCAGTTTTCTCAATATTCCATGTAACTTGTGTATACACGAGCAAATTCTTGGAGCAGAGATGTAGGTGTGGCTTGGGTGGAAGGCCTCCCTTTGCAAGCCTGGTAGAAGAGGAAACTAAATTTACTTAACCAGTTCTGATTTTTTTTCATATTTGAAAAGGTTTTGATGGGAAAAAAACCTGAATAAAATAATTGTGGATATGTGCAATTCTGTTGTATTAATAATTTTTTTCTTAAATAAGTCCACAGTTGTTTTTCAGTAGGTCCAAATGGAAGTTAGATACCAACTCTTTTTTTTTTTTTTTCTTTTGAGCTTCTGAATCTTTTCAACTGAGGTTGGACCCTTATATTTAATGACAGCTATGATATTAACAATCCTGGTTTTAGGACTAGAAAGCAAAACAACCTGTTTCTAGCAAATACAGATAGAAATTATCATTTCAAAGCAAAGCCCATAAAAAGCATACCATAGAAGTTTCATAAACACAACAATCCCTGCAGGCATGATGGAGAAGGGACTAAGTATTAAAAACTATGGTGTACAGGAAAAATAAATACAGTCACAAAATGCTTTGTGACTGAATCTATCAAGAGATGAAATCTATTTTTTCTCTGCTTTGAACTTGGTCTGGCCATCTCACTTGCTCTGACCCAACAAAATGTGGCAGAAATGATGTTGTACAAGCAAGCCTAGGCCTCAGGAAAGCTTGCAGCTTCCACCTTTGCTGTCTTGGAGCATTGCCCTGAGGAGCTTCAGCTGACTGGAGGATGAGAGGTCACAAGAAGAACTGAGATGCTCTGCTGCTAACAGCCAGCAGCATTGCCAAATACATGTATGAGGCCATTTTGGACCTTCCAGTCTAGCCATGCCTTTACCAGAATGATGCTGCTTGAGTGAGCCCAGGAGATGCCACAAGAGAAACTACTAGTGAACCTACACAGAATCATGAGAAATAAGAAATCATTGCCTAAAGCTACCGGGGTTGTCAGGGGGAGGAGTTGCTATGTAGCAATAGGTAACTAAAAAGATGGAATGCTCAAATTTCACTAAGTTTAGTTTCACTAAAACTCCCCAAAAGAAGTTTAAAAAAAAAAAAAAAAAATCTCAGGTCTCGTCATCTCCACCCCAGAAATCCTGATTTAGCTAGGCCTAGCATCCCACTTTTAGTACAAAGACCCCAGATGGCAGTGGTCCTCAGACCGCCTTTTGAGATACACCCCCTAGCAAGATTTTCTTCAGCACAGACGAGGCTTGAGGTAGGTGGCCACATAGCTGTGTATTGCTCCTGCAAATGATGCCACTGGAGCAAGTGCACATTTGTATCATCGTCATCATACGCAGTATCCCAGGTACCAACAGAGCATTTTTGTTTATATATATCTAATTATGAAATGGAAATTGAAAAGATTATTTCTATTCTTCCTCACGTATCTAATATGGATTATTGGAGAGGCGGTTGAATGGGGGAGCCAAATAGCACAGTCCCCTGCGGAAATGGGCTTGGTGGAGACTTTGTCTGATATGGGTTAAAGTCTTGATATGGGCTACACAGCAAAAATGCAGCTGAGTTGAGGCAGAAGTGGGATAAAAAGTGTGCAGATGTTTTTGAGCATTATGAAAGGAAGGGAGAGGAGAACAGGGAAGGTAGATGCTCAGGGAGGTTTATTTGAGTGGAGAACCATATAAATTGTAGGTGAATATGCTGAAACCACTATAGAAAGATGAAAATGAATCTGCCTGAGGGAAATGACTGCGTCTTTTATTTATTCGTATGCTCTCATCATAGCTACAGCATAATAGGTGTATCATAAAACAAAGGTGGCGTGAAGTGTTGAAAGCTGTAGTTTTCAGGTGTACTCGATGGTGGTCCTCTGGCAGCATCTGGGTCCTGCTTTTTCTTAGTCTTATATATGTGAATTCAGTTGGTGTGCCATTTGAAGGGTTCCGCTGCTAAGAAACATTTGAAAACCAATGAGTTAAAGCATGAAGGAAATGCTATTTAATTGAAGAGAAAGATTGATTATTAGACAAGTGATATTGACATTTCTGAGATGGCTGCTTTTCAGTGGCAGGTGAAAGATTCAAACTTAATCTTCCTGGGGTTCTCTTTTACTCTCAGGAGGTGAGGAGAACCCAAGAAAACTCTCAATAGTAGCCACTTCCCAAGGACATTTAGGGAGATCAAACTGCATTTCTTTTGCTACAGTGAAAGTGAAAGAACTTGTGGTGAAAACACACATTTCTAGTATAGTAACAGAACTTCTACTCAGAATTTTTTTAAAAAGCTATTTGTGAAACTTTAGGTGCTGAAATAAAGAGTAAGATGAAATCATAGATACGTACAGATAGTTGGCATAGTAGATCCTTTCTGACTCTTCTGAGCCTGAACTCACCAAAGAAATATTTTGAACTGATACTCACTAAATAAGGATTGTTTTCCTTTTCTCTTGGGAAAAATGTGAAATCAACTGTTATTTGTAGGTAAATCACACAAATATATGTATATTTTTGTCTAGAATAGAAATTATATATATTGTAGTAAGGGAAAATATATAACATTTCATAATCACCGTGAGAATCCTTTTTGTTTATAAATTATGCCTACATGTAATTTAATGTATCCGTATTCCTCAGGATTGACTAGGTGGTATTATAGTATCAAATTAACACGGAGACCTTGGCATCTTAATGCAATAAAAGCTGCATTTCACTCTACTGCATGTGAGACACATTTAGTAAAAATATGTAATGGAAACATCAAGCATTTAATTTCATTCCATACACCCAGGCAGCATGAGTATAAAATAATACAAATGATGCTTTCTAGCAAATGAAATTTCTCTAAAAATAATGGTAAGTTTTGGTGTCAAGGCTAAAATAAATTGTCTCCAAACACAGTACCAACCAAGGTGTAGCAAGGTTAACAGTTTTCAAATCATCCCAACCACAGAAGTAGGGTTAACTGAGGAAATGGCTTGTTAGCTGACATAGTTCCCACAATATCTAAAGATAAATGTATAATTTATAATACAAAAAGTTTTAAGCCAACATTGCATTTTAACCACAAAAATATTATGCCAATGATTACATAATTTTCATACTTGGTTTAAAACTAACAAAAACAGATTTAATTAACAGTAAGAAGGGCTAGGGTAATATTTTTCAAGTTTCATAACCAGGATAACTGATTAATATTGAAACAAAAAATTCGGGGCACATGTGGGAATTATTTTCCTCTTACATAAGTACCAAGAGTTATATGTGGAAAACTCCTTGAGGACAAGACATGTTCCTTACGAGTCTGCAGTAGCCAAATGTTGTATTTGTATGCCTGGTTACATCTCTATCTTTGTGGAACTGCCCTTCCTCCATCTTAAGTAATAACAACATTCATCGACCACAGTGCTGTGCCACATTCTTCCCACAGGAGTTATCACCTGACCTGTAGCCAACCATAATATCTCATTCTCTGAATACAGTGATTGGTTCAGGGGTGAGCAGTTATTATAAACACAGTCAATATAAATCATTGCCTTGAGTTGAGATACTTACTTGAGAAGAGGGAAGCTTTATCATCTATGGATTGCTAAACTAGGATGTATAACTATTTTCCCTGGTCAACTGTACAGCCTGATGCAGTTGGAGAGGGTAAGGCCAACATAAAGAAGAAAGCAGAGCTGGAAAAAGTGTTGTGTTTGAAGTCAGAACCAACGCTGCACTTCTGGGTTATGTGAATCAATCTAGTCTCTTTTTCACTTTAGCTAATATGAATTGGGATATTGTCACTTGTAATTGAAAGAGTCCTGACAAATACTTCATTTCATTCCTTTTTTTTTTTTTTTTTAAAGAGAGAGGGTCTCACTCTGTTGCCCAGGCTGGAGTGCAGTGACATGATCATAGCTCACTACATCTTCAAATTCTTGGGCTCCTGCTTAAGTCTCCCGAGTAGCTAGGACTACAGGCATGGGGCACCACTCCTGACTAACATTTTTTTATTTTTTGTAGAGACTGAGTCTCGTTGTGTTGCCCAGGCTGGTCTTCAGCTCCTGGCCTCTAGCAGTCCACCTGCCTCAGCCTCTTTATTCTTGAAAGTGCTGTAGGATATACCACAATATGCCATAGCATTTTGTATGTAGCACTGAGTCAGTAAAGGTTTTATACTTCAATAAGCATTGGTAAATCTATCTTCTGGCATCCTCAAAAGGTATTGTTGGTGATCACGGCATAATTTTGTCAAAATAATTATCATTGTCTACTTGCTTCTCTAACTCAATTCCAAGAGGAAAAAATTTTCTCTCTCTTTTTTTTGGTTAAAAGTTCTGCTTCCTATATGTAACACTGGATTTTCAAAGTATTGGCTGAATTCTTAACTAATGTACCCATGTGAAATACTGTTTAAAAATACATATATACATCAAGCTATGTTCACTTTTTTACCTATGCATTTTTCATTTTTATATGATTTATTTTTCAAATGTTTGTTATGCCATTTTTGGTAGTCAAGAAAGATTTCCTATTGGATATAATATGTAAGTAATTATAAGATTCTCAGACATGTTTATAAAATCTTATTTAACTCATATTGTTTATGGTGATAATATAATAGAAAGATAAATGCCTTTCAAGAGACCTGTATTCTAGTCCCAGTAACACCTTTTATTGATTTTATGACAATGGCCAAGTCCTCTCTGAGGCATCTTTTTCTTGTAACAATATATACTTATATAGCATATATAGTCATATGAAAAAGAAAATTGTATTTCAAACTCAGGAACGAGATCCTTTTTAGAGTAAGAACATTTTAAACTTAGTTTTTCATTCAAAATTTTGAGACTTGCAATGTATATCCCAAACATGGTCTGAAAAAAACAGGGCAAAACAAAGAGAAGTCTTAGTTGCTCAGTATGCAATCTGAGAAAGATTTAGACATGACCTTGGCCCAGAAGGAAGACACAGGGGCCTAGGAATGAGGACAAGGGAAAAAAAAAGAAAGTCTGGTTGCAAGGAGTGCACACAATGCAATGGCAGGCCAGGAGGCTGAGAAGGAGACACAGTCAACGCGATGTTCCCATGGTAGGAATGGCTGAGGGCTGTAAATATGTCTACTATTCAACTGTAAGTGGTTAGCTGGTCTCCACTGCATTACTCTCAAATACTACCCTCTACCATCACTGTCAGACTTTCTACAGAATTCTGCTACATGCAACCACCATGCATTCAGATTCCTTTGTGGAATAAATGTAAAAGGGGTGATATTCCATTTTTCAGTTTGGATGAAGTATGTGCAAGGTTGAGTAAATAAACCAGATGCAGAAGGTGAGGTACCAGTGAGATTGGGAACTTAATGTTGGCTTAAGCCCCTTTGAGAATTCTTGGAACACTGGCAAGAATCCTGGCAACAGTGTGAATTATGTACAGCCCACACGCAATCTCACATGTGCAAGTAACATCACATTATTTACATTACAATCAATCTGATCTGACTCAGTGCCCTTATTATTCCTGCACGACCCCATATATTTTTGTGGGTTTGCTCCTTCCAAGCAGAGAAATATCTGCTGAATCTGGAAGTCCCTGCATTTAGGGTTTGGTGTCCATAGCCTGGTACCTTGCTATCACATTTGACAATGAGACATGTGTCCCAAAGGAGAAGAGATATTGAAGGCAGTGAAAGGGAAAAGCAAGGTCAAAGTGTTGATGCCAGAGCAGCTTTTTTTTCCCCCACTGCACTTGACACACTAATTCTATGATGATTAAATTAATGAATAAAGGAATTCCTAATATTAAAGACAGAAAAATTTGGTTCAGAGTGGAGTAGTAATGGAGAAAAAGTTTTCCCATTTATTTTTGCAGCTATGGCAATATAAAGTTAGAAGAGACTTTAGAATCTATCAAATCTGATTCTTTAACCTCTGCATCAATACCATCTATAACTATGCTACCCAGTTTGGGAGCCATTAGATACATGTGGCAATGAAAATATTTTTTAAGTTGAAATTTAATTTTTCCATCATACTAGTCAATTTTAAGAGCTCAAGAACCACATATGGGTAATGCAAGTATTCAGAGAATATAGATATGGAATATTTTCATCATATAACTACAAAGTTATAGTAGACAACACATATTTATTACATCCTTATCAAATGATCATCCAGCCTTAGTTTTCATACGTCTTAACAAATGTTCTTTCCTATTGCATTTCAGGCCAGTCATATTGTTAGGTTGTCCTTGAAGTTTCTTCCATATATTTATCCTAGATATTTTAGACGTATGAACAAGAGTTATTCTGTATCGAGAGTACTTCACTAAAGTACGGTTTAGAAATTTTGTTAATAATAAAGGTAGTCTAAACTGAAATAGTTAGAACAACTAGACAGAATAAGAAAGTTTCTTAAGGACTCTCTTATAACTAAAGAATAGAATTAATTCATGTAGCCATCTCCATACCAGTAATTTAGTCAAAACTCAGAAGAAAAGAAATCCAATTGTAGAACCCTTTATGCTTCACAAAATGCTGAAATGCATAAAACCTTTAATTTTTTGTGTTTCTATGTGCTAAATCTAATGCTATTATGCAATTAAGAGTTCTGTATCTAACATCTTAGTGAACATCATCGTTTTCTATTAAATCCAAATATATCCATAAAGACTGAAAGGTGAAAATCTTTAACTAGTTTTCGAGTTTTAGAGGAAGTAAGGGTGGAGATTTTAGAAAACCTCCCAGAAGGAACAAAATTAGTGATGGCACCAGACCATCTGAAAATTAGGGTATTGCTCACAATGACTTAATTCATACTTGTTTTATTAATGTCAACAATTAGAGGAGCTTCCATGGGGCATATAAACTTTTAAAGACCCTAAACAGTGAACTGACGCATCTTTCTGTACATAATAATAACCCTGTATCATCAAAAAAACTACCTGACAATGTTTCTCTTTTAGCTACTCTTCTCTTTTAGAGTGGTCAGTATATTTAGAATAATTTTTGTCCAAATAGGTTAAGAATAAAAATTTTTGGCACTCAAAATTTAAATCTCTGTTTGAGGAATTAAGGTGAGTATATCAGTTAAGATTAGGTTAGTCAAGGTATAACTGAAAATCCAAGTCATAACAGCTTAACAAAGATAAAGGTATATTTTTCCATTGCATAATACAGGTTTACAGTTCAAAACCAGTATGATGGGTCCATGGTTACCAGAAACACAAACTTTCTGTTCCATAATTCTTAGGTCATGACCTATATTACCAAGTATGGCTTCATGTCCACAATGTGGCTGCTGCAGCTCCGACTATCACATCCATGTCTTAGGCAGCAGCTACACAGAAATTGAAGCACAAGAAAGGTTTCTCATGATAGTTAAGATAGCCCCCCTAAAAGAAATTTCCTATAAGCTCCACCTGACAACTTCTACTGGCATATCTTGTTCATCTGTAGGAAGCTGGAAATGGTTTCTTTTTTTCTAGCTAGACCACTGTTGCCACCACACAGTAGAGGGTTTTTATTACCAAACAAGAAGCAAACAATGAATATTGGATAGCTAGCTAGCAGTCTCTGTCTGAATAAGTGAATTATCCTTTCTTTGTGCTAAACTTACATTGTTGCACAGGCCATACTGTATATACTTACTTACATTGAAAACAGAATTGTGTAGCAATAGAGAGCATAGGATGTAATTAGAATGATCCTATGTTCCAGTTTGCCCTGGAGAGTTCCAGTGTATAGCTGTTGTATCAATATAGTTATTATTAGTGTTTCTATTAGTCTCAAAAGCACCTCAGTTCAACAATAAATTGCATGGTCACCTTAGCTATTATAAACTGGCTAGATCATCTCTAATACTTCCTAGTTCTGTGACCTTAGCAAATTACTTTTATAAACTCATTGTATTAGTTATCTATTGCTGAATAACAAATTTTACACCCCAATTATATTGGCTCAAAACAACAAACATTATCTCAGTTGCCATGGGTCAGTAATTAAAGAGCTACTTAGATGGATGGTCCTGGCTCAGGGTCTCACTTGAGATTTAGAGGCTGGCAGGAGTTGCTATCATCTAAGGGCCTAACTGGGAAGCAGGATCCAGTCTGAAAATTATTTGTTCACATTGCGGTTGGGAGGAGGCCTCAGGTCCTCACCACGTGGGTTTCTCCATAAGGCAGCTTGCGTGTCCTCACAACATGGCAGCTGGCTTCCCCTCCAAGAGAGAACAAAAGGAAGCTTCAGTGCCTTTTATGCCCTAGTCAACAAAATCCCACAGTCACTTCCTCTTTATTCTCTTCACTAAAAGCAGTTCACTAAGTCCAGCTCACACTCCAGGGGGGACTATAGGCACATGGCAATATGTCTGGGTAATTTTTTTATTTTTTGGAGAGATGGGGATTTGTCGTATTGACCAGGCTGGTCTCAAACTCCTTGGCTCAAGCGATCTGCACACCTTGGCCTCCCAAAGGGCTGGATTACAGGTGTGAGCTAACGCATCTGGTCATGACTTCTATTTTGGTGCTTTGAATCTCAGTTTTATATATCTTCTATTATAGATTATACCAACTCTGAAAGGTAAGTATGAAAAAGGAGGCTTATGGAAATAGGACCACAAGGAAGGTGCTCAATAAATGTATAACTCCAGGAGGAAATATGACTTGATATTTACAATGTAAGTTTGACTGTAGTAGAAACAGTAAGTTTTAATATATATTTATGACATATATATGTATATGTATACATATATGTATAGAGAGATAGCAAGAGAGAGACAGAGTATTGCTCTATTGCCCAGACTAGAGTGCAGTGGTGTGATCGCAGTTCACTACAACCTCAAGCTTTTGGGCTCAAGCGATCCTCCTGCCTCAGCCTCCCAAGTTTGCAGAAATCTGGTCTCGTCATGTTGCCCTGGTTGGTCTCAAACGTTTGGCCTCATGCCATCCTCTTGTCATGGCTTCCTAGAGTGTTGTGATTACAGGCATGATCTTCCTTGCTTGGCCAATGTATGTTTTCTTAATCTACTCATTAACTTTCTCTTCATACTTGAGATTATATAGTAATGTCATTGAGTTCTTGCTATGCTGCCCAGGCTGGTCTCAATCTCCTGGGCTCAGGTGATCCTCCCACTTCAACCTTGCAAAGAACTGGAAATATGTTAGTTATTATTAAGTCTCCGGACAACGGAATTAATTCCTAAGGTCCTGTAAGCTCCGAGAATACAAAGACAATAAGGTATGGTTCCCAATGAGTCTTCCTAGGAGACATGGGTTCTTGATATGCTGCCTAGGTTGGTCCCAATCTCCTGGGCTCAGGTGATTCTCCCACTTCAGCCTTGCAAAACAGCGGGAATATGTTAGTTATTAAGTTCCTGGACAATGGAATTAATTCCTAAGTTCTGTAAGCTCCAAGGATACAAAGACAATCTGGTGTGGTTCCTAAGAGAAGTCTTTCTAGGGGACAGGATGATGCCTAATACAAGCAATGAAAGAAGAGTAGGAAGCAGCCACTTTGAGGACATTGTGTATGTTTGTATATAACAGAAGGATGGGAGCCTGTGGAAAATGGTTGCAGGGAGAACTAATGTTGCCCAGGAAGATGGAGCCCTTTGAGCAAAGATGGCACTCTGGAGAAATGTTAAGTAATTTAATATGGCTAAAGGCTCCTTTGTGAGGTGGGAGGTGGTAAGAAGTGAGAGTTGAGAGCATGACAATGCATAAGATCACCTTGAGGAGAAATGCAGTGACTCAAGAACTGAGACTTGGGGAATCCTAGCATTGAAGGGGTAGTTTAGGAAACATGGCCCAGAAAGGTGACATGTTTACTGCCTGCCTTCTCTTCTTTCCCATTCACCTGAAGAGCAGAAGTGCTGGCCAGAATCTTTTCTGATAGAGATCAGATAGGAAAGGGCAGCATTGGGAGTGGAGGTGGTTATGGGGGTGAAAAGAGAACAAGTCAATCTCCCTAATAAACAGCCAAGAGAGGAGAGACAGGAGTGAGTTAGACAAAAATAGCAACAAAAATTCTAGGGCAGGGTTTAGTGGGTTAAAGCCTCCAGAGAAATGGAGAGTAGATGAAGCAGATTTCTGAAGTTCCCATGGGTTATGATCTGAATCTCCTTTGAGGTTCTTTGAGAGAGATAAAATTTGAAATTCCTCTTAAATTATGGGCTAAGTTCCTTTGTTTACAGAGACAGAGCTGCGTGAAGCCCTGGTTTGATTACGGTTATTGAAGGACCTGTTGGATAGGCACTGGGGAACTAAGAGAGTGTAATAATAGTCACAAAAATTTACAGCAGGAGAATTGCTTGAACCCAGGAGGCCGAGGTTGCAGTGAGCTGAGATGGCACTACTGCACTCCAGTCTGATGACAGAGTGAGACTCCGTCTCCAAAAACAAACAAACAAACAAAATTTACTATTGCTACCATGCTAAACTATTAGTCGTAAAAGTATTAATGGCAACAATAACTGTTCAATTCTAAGAGATAGACATAGTATTATTTCCCTTTCCCTTTCACAGATAAGAAAACAGGGACAGACTGGTTGGATTGATTTGCCCAGGGTCACACAACTGGTAGTTGGCAAAGCCAGGAATGGAACCCAGGTGCTTTATTTTACAGAAACCACTGGAATCAATATTTTTACTAAAGTATAGGGTAGTAGAGGATAAAGTTCAAAGTACAAATTATTTTTACTCTCTAATATTTTATTTTCTAAGAAAAGGATTATATTCAATGAATACTTAATGTATACACAGAAGTTCTCCTTTTAAGTTGGAAAACTGTTATAATGTAGTTTAAAGAGTAGTGTCATGGGGTGGGGGAGGTGCATCACCATTCTTTCATAGACTAAAACATTCTTTTCTCTCTCCCATGCACATAGCACCAGGTGGAATGTGGATTTTGAATCAGCATTAGCTGAATTGACATGTTCTATAATACAATTTGCAAGGCACTGTGTGAGCGGCTGCTCACGTATGGTAACACAAAGACATGCCTGCGTTTATAACCCCAAGTTTCTAAAGCCACTGGGTTAGTCTGCTTCATAGTTTCCTAATTGAAATGTATGTTTCCTTTTTTGTTGTTGTTAGACAAAGTCTCGCTCTGTCACCCAGGCTGGAGTGCAGTGGCCCACATTACCACAATATCTCAGCTCACTGCAGCCTCCACCTCCTGGGTTCAAGCAATTCTCCTGCCTCAGTCTCCTGAGTAGCTGAGATTACAGGCGCACACCAGCACACCTGGCTTTTTTTTTTTTTTTTTTTGAGACAGAGTCTCATTCTGTCATCCAGGCTAAAGTGCAGTGGTGCGATCTTGGCTCACTGCAACCTCCACTCCCCAGGTTCAAGTGACTCTCCTGCCTCAGCCTCCTGAGTAGCTGCGATTACAGGTGCCTGCCACTGTACCCAGCTAATTTTTGTATTTTTAGTAGAGATAGGGTTTCACCATCTTGGCCAGGCTGGTCTTGAACCCCTGACCTCGTGATCCACCCACTTCGGCCTCCCAAAGTGCTGGGATTACAAGTGTGAGTGAGCCACCGCACCTGGCTAATTTTTGTATTTTTAGTAGAGATGGGGTTTCACTGTGTTGGCCAGGCTGGTCTTGAACTCCTGACCTCAGGTGATCCACCTCCCTCGGCCTCCCAAAATGCTGGGATTACAGGCATGAGCTATAGTCCATGGCCTGTTTGCTTTTTTAAAAAAGACAAATTCCTTGATTTGCAAGACTGCTCATTCAAAATAAACTCATAAAGAATGGCTCAAGAATAAGTGCTTTCAGTAATTTGTAGACCTATTTGGGGGTGTGTTGTTCACTCAAGTTTTGGTGGGTGTACATGTGTTGTCATTTCGTTGACTTCTTCCTTTCCCTGGTCCTCTCACATTTCTTCACTCCACCTTGGTCTGTTGGACCCCTGTCCTGGAATCAGAAGTTGAGGAGTGGGAGACTAATTGGATCTAGCCAGTGTTGAAACTCTTCTGTCTTCCTCACCTGGATGGATTTCCAGGTAGACTGGTTCTCATGTTTTTAAGACATAAAAGACCCTTTGGGTTTATGCACACATATCCATAGCCTCTTTGGTGTATTAGGAAAGAAGGCGAGAAATAAGCTCGCCTTACACATATTTGCATTTATGTGTAAGGATTTGTGTCAGATTTCCTCTCTCAATCAGCAATTTAGGCAGATGCTAGAGTATGCCTTGTAAAACATCCCAAAGGTTTTGCTGTATATCTTTTAGTCAAATTAAAAAATGGAAATATTTAATACAATTTTTTTTTTGAGATGGAATCTCACTCTGTGGCCTAGGCTGGAGTGCAGTGGCACCATCTCAGCTCACTGCAACCTCCGCCTCCTGGGTTCAAGCAATTCTCCTGCCTCAGTCTCCTGAGTAGCTGGGACTGCAGGCACATGCTGCCACCCTCAGCTAATTTTTTGTATTTTAGTAGAGATGGGGTTTCACCGTGTTGCCCAGGCTGGTCTCGAACTCCTGAGCTCAGGCAATTCGCCTGCCTCAGCCTCCCAAAGTGCTAGGACTACAGGCATGAGCCACCACACCTGGCTTTTTTTTTTTTTTTTTTTTTTTTTAACACAGGGTCTTGTTCTGTCACTCAGGCTGGAGTGCAGTGGCAGGCTCATGACTCACTGTAACCTGGAACTCCTGGGCCTAAGCGATCTATCTACCTGCCTTACCCCTGGCATAGCTAGGACTACAGGCATGCACCACACTCCCAGCTAATTTTTAAATTTTTGTGGAAATGAGGTCTCCCTATGTTCCCCTGGAACTCCTGGTCTCAAACAATCCTTCTGCCTCAGTTTCCCAAAGTGCTGAGATTACCAGCATGAGCACCTGGACCTGGTCCAATAAATATTATAAATTCAAATTAGGCATTTCACTTCCATTTATATACATATCCTTTTGCAGGATTACTTGATAGTTAATGTATATTGTGATTGAGTTTTAATAGTTACTTTGGGAAAACAGAAATTACTGTTCCAGTACTTACTTGTAAGTAGTTAAAGTCTACACAATGCACTTAAACTTTATCTTGTTCAACAGATTCTGTAGCACATGAAACACTTGAAATATGTAAGAGTCACTTCTCTGGGCACTTTGCTGATTTCGTCTGCTATTTATTCACTGATTCGACATTTTATTGATCCATTACTATCTGCTTGGCAAGGTGCTAGAAAATAGGAATACTAAGAAAAAGGTTAAGGCTCCTATCCTCAAGGCTCTCTCTCAGTACAGTTTGGTCAAGGCTTGATGGAACACAGCAGTGGCAAACAAGCACGAGGGGCCTTATTTCACCGGTGTGCAGTCCTTTTCCAGCTCTGAAATTATGTCTATCCAAACATCCTAAATCAACAAATCAGTTTTTCTAAATCATACAACGGCAGCTAACAAACTGGGAATAAGGCTTCGATTATTCTGACTTGATTTAAAACGATCACTGCCAATTCTTTGCCCTGACAATCCTTTCTTTGACTACTAAGTTAAGCTTTACACACCTCACTTGCAAGAGGCTATGCTGGCTTTCTGGAAATCTGTAATTAAGCTCGGTGTTTGTGGGATGGAGTGTAATTAACGACCATTAATTACAGAGTTTCGTTCGTGAGAGCCTGCCAGACTAAGTAGCAGAAACACGAGAAGCTGATAAAAAGCTTTCCTCATTTTTAAACAAAAGTCGCACGGGACAAGGGAACGTGGGCTGCCCTTGCTTCTCCCGTGGACGCGGGTGGATTGGGACGCTGGACCGTGCCTCCCCGCCCCCGCCCCTACGCCTCCTCCAGTGCTCAGCCTGAGGCCTTCGTCCAGGAGCGCTGCCACTGACCCAGGCTCAGGAGCTGTGGACCCCGACACAGACTCCCGGGTCTCGGGACAGGCGGCGACTGCACTCACGGAAGTGCGCTGAGCTCTCCCCTGTGGAAGGGCGCCTCTCCTCCCCCACTTCCTCCTCCAGCTCCGCGGCACAGCCTCCCGGGCCGGCTCCTCCTCCTCCCAGGTCTCCTCCCAGTGCCGCCGCGGCTCTCAGGCCCGAGGTGCGGCGCTCACCCCGGCAGTCCCCAGCCTCAGAAGCGGCGGAGCCGGAGGGAAGCCAGGGGCCGTCTGCGCTGCTGTCCCCGCCCCGCGCGCTCTGCGCCCCTCGTCCCTGGTGGTCGCTCCGAAGCTCAGCCCTCCTGCCTGCCCCGGAGCTGTCCCGGGCTAGCCGAGAGCGGCCGGCAAGTTTGGGCGCGCGCAGGCGGCGGGCCGCTGGCACTGGGCGCCTCGGTGGGGCGGGGGGAGGTGGCCACCGCTCCCGGCTCGGCGTCCCGCGCGCACTTCGACGATGGCTTCTCCGCCGCGGCGACGGCTGCGCCTCGGTCCCCGCGGCCTCCCGCTTCTTCTCTCGGGACTCCTGCTACCTCTGTGCCGCGCCTTCAACCTGGACGTGGACAGTCCTGCCGAGTACTCTGGCCCCGAGGGAAGTTACTTCGGCTTCGCGGTGGATTTCTTCGTGCCCAGCGCGTCTTCGTAAGTGGCTGCACTTGGAACCGGAGCCGGCCCCCTCCCCCACCGCGCGCACCCACCCAGCCCGTTTCTCCACTGGGATTGATTTCCGAGAGATCCCGGCGTCTGTCTGTCTCACCCATCCTACCCCTCAGAGTGGTTTATGTCCTGGGTGGAGGAAATATTTGGGGAAATGAACTCCCCTTGGTACCCATCATCCAGTTACATCCCGCTCCTCACCTCTTAAAATTGGTTAGGGGCAGCGGGAGAGTTTTGAAGCAGACCTGTGCTTAAAAATCGGGATAAGTGGGAAATCAACAAAGGCTGGTCTTGCCGGACTCCCCACCTGTGCCAACGTCGAGGATTTGGTCAATATCATCCCCGAACTTCTTTTTATCTTGTACCAGTTAGGCTTCTTGGTAGCCTTTTTCTGCTTTACAGGCTTAACGCCCGTCCTTTTCAGTCTCCCTAAACAAGCCCTCCCCCACTCTTTCCGCCTCTGTCTGATTCTGTTTCTCCTCACTCCTTTTGCAGACATTCTGATAACTTAAAATGACCATACTGTCCTATTGAATTCATTGTGTCTTATCTCTGGGACTGTCAGACATTTGCACATTTGAGGTTGAACAGATGAATTGAATGTGTCATCTGTTCTTTTTATAGTGATTCACTATTTAGGTCATTGTTCAGAAGGAACAAGGGTGTTTGCTGAGTTTTCACTCACTGCAGGTCATTTGAATATTGCAGTATTTCATAATTCAGTTATGTTTTCAAGTTGCCAGCGTTCCGCGTTGCAAGGGCCGTCAGGATTTGTAACAGTTATTGTCATTATTGTGTTAGAAATCGTCTCCGACTTTACTGAATGCTGACATCATTCTCACCACCCCACCCCCATGGTAGCGTTAGGAGTACTGTTTTAATGAGTGTTGACTGTTTTTTTTTTTTTTTTTAATGATGTTTAAATCTTGTTTTCAACAGAGAAACTGTTCTTAGGGTGCCTTCTAAACGCTTAGACATTGTAACAACATATTTTTGTTAGCATATTTTCTGTATAAGATGTCCCTTCGGGGTGAAGTGGAGGATAATTTTGACAGTTAGTACGTGGATAGGACCATCTTCCACTCATACATGCCTAATTTGAGGGTGGTCTTAACGTTTTTCTATGACTGGTTTAGAATATTCAGCAGAATTTAGTCTTAGTGTTTTTCTGAATGTTACTGAGTATCATTCATTTGGGTAACAACATTCGCAGCAATACAGATTGGATGCAGTTAGTGGAAACTTTGTTAGTGGAGACATTATTTTATGTAGCAAGCTTAGTTTTATTTGTTGTTTGCAGTTACAGTGCTTTCTGTGAGACCTGGTGCACAGATTTTCCAACATGATAAAAATAATCATTATTTAGGAACATTTACCAATTTCACATTCCATTTAGTCATTTTAGTCAGCGTTATCTTTTTATTTATGATTTTTAACCACAGGGGTGAATACCAAACATTATCTTTAAACATTTTTGTTTTCAGATACTTTCAAGTGTATGCCTTTATGAGACGGAACATTTTAGTTGCTCCCAAGGGTTCAATTTTAGATTTAATTTGTACAGAAATTCTAATGATTTTGAAAATATATGTCTTCAGTCAAAAATTCGCATTTAAATACTTAATACAAAAATTAACCAGACGTGGTGGTGCACACCTGGAATCCCAGCTCTGTGGGAGGCTGAGATGAGAGGATTGCTTGGAAAGTGGAGGTTGCAGTGAATGGAGATTGTGCCACTACACTCCGGCCTGGGCGGCAGAGAGAGACTGTCTGAGAAACAAAAACAAAATAAAAAACAAAAACAAAACAACAACGAAAAACTTTAAAGTTAATGGCAGTGTTTTACAAATGTTACTGTTAATTCTTCAGCAATGCTCTAAGTTTAGTGTAAGATAAATGAGAGGCTGATAAACTTCAAGTGTTGTTTTTTTTTTCGTTTGGAAAATGCAGTAATGTTGGACTATTCATGATATTTGCTACTGCTGATGACAAGCCAGGGTGACTAATCTTTGGCCGCTCATTTATAATCAATGACTATGTTGTGACCTCACAGGTTTACATAACTTCACTCATAGACCTTTAATGATAAGGAGAAATTGAACTTGGGTTTGGTTTCATATAATATTTTGAAATATTCATCCGCAACTTTGTTACTGATAGACCAGAGAGGCTCTAGGTATAGGTAACTTAAAAAATGGAAACCAACCTTGAGTTTTTTTTTTTTTTTCTTTCTTTTTAAACGAAATGTGTATGAACAGAGGTTTTTACTCCCTGAGCTTTTCAGATTTAACAAAAATTTATGTAAAATTATGCTGAATTTTCTAAAAGGGCATTTTAAATTTAACAAGCATTGGAATCCAAGGTACATGGGATGCCATTTCCAATATTACCAGTTGCATTTATTGTTATTTGGTATTACCATCAACTTTTAAAAGAAGAAAAGCCACATAATGAAAAAGTATTTGTCAATTCAAGAGCGCCTTTCTTCTGAGGGGAGAAGGATTCATGAGGAGCAGTGGTTATGACGTCCACTCCTGTTGCTTTTTCCAGTTTTGGTGTCCACATACCTTGGGGAAGCTGTAGAATTATTTTCTGCCTAATTTTTCTCTTGATAGAAAATTATTATTGGATTATCTGCATAGTTTTGTTGTGAAAATTAATGAGTATTTATTAAAGGGAAGGACAAATAAAGTACTAAGCAAAATGTTAAGGCGGCCCCTCAAAAAGTCACTCCAGAAATGAGTCATGTTTGAAATAAAAATTCCCAAAAATAGTGATTTTCAAAATTATGAAAAATAAAGCATGCGCATTCTGTTTTTTTTTTTTTTCCCTGTAAGCATTTATGCTGTATTGTAAAACTAAAATTTAAAGACTATATGCAGGCCAATAATTAAAGTCATACTTTTCTTGTGGTGACTAATTGGAAAAATTAAAAATTACATCCTAGGTTTAATTATAATGATGACATCTTATTTTGGTAAACATATTTTATAATTTGCTAAGCACTTATATCTCATTTCATTCTGTAGCCCACACCACCAGCGGGGAAGTAAGGGGAAGCAGATATACTCATTCTTACAGATCAGGAGGAAACGGAGGCAGAAGAGTTTTCAGTCTAGTTATTTGAGTAGGTTGGTGTGAGTAGAGGGTAAGAAAGGGAGGGATCCGAAGACAGGGTGTAAAATTCAAATCCCACTTTTTAAAATTCAGATATTGAATTTTTAAAGAAAATAACTGAACAATTTTAAAATTCTTTAAATATATGTCATACAGTTCTCATTTTATGTATTTCTTTATTTTAAAATAATGCTATGATGAATAACACTGGATTCTTGCCTTTTCCCCCATTAAACACTAATGGAGCCTTATCTTACAGTTGACAATGTGTAGATGTGTGTGTCTTTTTTTTTTTTTTTTTTTTTTGAGACGGAGTCTTGCTCTGTCGCCCAGGCTGGAGTGCGGTGGCCGGATCTCAGCTCACTGCAAGCTCCGCCTCCCAGGTTCCCGCCATTCTCCTGCCTCAGCCTCCTGAGTAGCTGGGACTACAGGCGCCTGCCGCCACGCCCGGCTAGTTTTTTGTACTTTTTAGTAGAGACGGGGTTTCACCGTGTTAGCCAGGATGGTCTCGATTTCCAGACCTCATGATCCGCCCGTCTCGGCCTCCCAAAGTGCTGGGATTACAGGCTTGAGCCACCGCGCCCGGCCAGATGTGTGTCTTACAAGCAGAAGGTCCTTCAATGGTTCTCAGTCCTGACTTCATGTTTTCAATATCTGAAAGCCTTTTAAGTAAAACTCCTGCCCTGGCTGTATCTTAAATCTAAAAGTAGATCTCTGACTTGATATTCCAGTGGCCTGGCCTGTAAATCATTTCTCATTGACTAGCCTGTCGTAACTCAATTTAACTAAAAAGGAACTCTTCACCAAGAGATGTCAGTTGCACCTCTGTTTCTATTAATGGTGGCATCATTTTCTCTGTAACCTTGGAAATAATTTCATATTCCTCCCTCTCATGTTCTATTTCTGTGTCTCTCCTACTTCACCACCTTAATATCAGTCAGTGATTAGTCAGCAGGCAGAAGCTCCTAGAAATTCTTCCTTCTACTCCTTATTTCAGTATAGTTATGACAAGTGTAGTCCATGGCACTCAGGTCCTCCCCAATCCCTCTGCCCATCATTTGGCTCTTAAACCTGCAGAACATCTTATCTGTTTCTATTTGTTTTATCTTTCTGTAACATCCTTTTTCATCCTGGTATTCTGTTGCAAAAATTTTCATAATAAAGCTTCCGTTGCCAGCAAGAAAGTCCAAACTGCTTAACGTGGATTAAGGTCACTTGCAATCTGTCCCAACCTGTGTGTATTTTTAAAACTTCATGTACCATTTCTACTCTTACCATTTTAACTGTTTTCACAACACTTTACAAAATGATGCCAGCTCATTTTTTATAAACCTCAGAGTAGCTCTGACTAGATTGGTTGATTTTTCTCATCATAAATAATATAAATGTATATTAGGGGACACAAAATTAGACTATAATTTTATTCTTTAGAAAGCAATTCCTATACTGATTACTTCTGATTAAGGACATAACAGTGTTTTATAGAGCATTATGAAAGACAAGGGAAAATATATGGAAATTGTAGTTACTGCTTCTGTTTTACATCATGTGGTTGTTAACTGGCATTTTTGTTTTTCTTTTGATTCAAAAAAGCATTTTTTAAAAAATGAAAAGTAAATCTGAAACTGGAATTGTAGCTTTGAAATAACATACAGTACTATTTCATACACATTTATTTCTATATACATGTATGATAGTTTTTCAGAAGTTCCTTTTGGTGAAGACTCATTGATCAACTCAGAGTCAGCTAAATATATTAAACATGCTTTATCTTAGGTCAGTGCTGAAAGCAGACAAACAAGTTAGTTTATTTGGAGGGTTTGAAAAATGGACTTGTCATTGTTTGGCAGGTTACCCCTCCTTGGTTGTCAAGGTCACATTCCCTGAATCAACTGCCCTTCAAGTACACTTTGGATGGGGAGTGCATCCAAAGGCCGTCCTCCTGATTGGTTCCTCTGAGCCTCTTGTCTGTCTCCCGCTCACTTCCTCCTGTGATACCACTCCCTCCCTATCTCTCTCTCTTTTCTCTTTTTCTGTCTTTTGTCCTTCCTTTCTTTTTCTTTTCCTCTATCTCTTTTCCTCCTTTCCATCCATCTTTCTGTCCCCTCTCCCAAACTCAATCCTTTATATTTTAGCACTTCTTGGCGTGGATGTAAACCTTAATTTTGAAGTCCCAGAGAGTTATTTAATGGCAATGTTTCCAGTCATTAAAAAAAATGTAGAGGATGAGGATTCTGATGATGTTCTTGGACACACTTTTTGGAGGGAAATGGAGTCTATCAGGAGAGAGTTGCAGGCACAGGAAATTAAGTCACTCAGCTTCAGATTTACACTGCTCATCAGTGAAAACTCTTGTCAACCTTGCCTCACCCTGTGTATTCTCCCCACCTCTCCACTATTGATAAGAAATGTTTAAGCCAATTTTTCTACCTTTCTTTCTCTTTTTCTCCTTCCTTTGAGTTAATCACTGGAATGGCCCTTTGAAAAAACTGAGGAAAGAAAAGCCCTTTTAAAGACAGAATTTAAGTTTTACATTTTCTACTCTTTTAGGGAATAACTTATTAATGGCATCAATTGTTTTCAGGACCAAGGTGATAATTAAATACCATCCTCTTGTATTTTCCTGGTATTTCAGATTTTCTAAGTTTGCATTTATTATCACCCTCAGAAAATTTCTTTTTAAAGTAATTATAGTGGGCATTGTTGTCTCCATTCAGTAGAAAAGGGAACAGAGATTCAAAGTTACTCCTTCAGTTGATTTGCAGTGTCTGTAAATTTTAATTCCAAACTGTTTCCGTTAGATAGTGTTGCTTAGATCACAAACTTTTTTTTTTTTTCCTGGTCTGTCAGTTTTCTTACCCTAATTAAGCTGTTGTACACATTCATTAGTCATTCTTAGATGAAATTCAAGTAACAATTATTTTTATAGAGTATTTTATTAACTTTGTTTTTTGTAGTGTGTGTTCCTTTTCTTTTTTTGAGATGGAGTCTCGCTCTGTTGCCAGGCTGGAGTGCAGTGGCACGATCTTGGCTTGCTGCAACCTCTGCCTCCCGGATTTAAGCAATTTCCGGCTAATTTTTCTATTTTTGGTAGAGATGGAGTTTCACCATGTTGGCCAGGCTGGTTTTGAACTCCTGACCTCAAGTGATCCGCCTGACGGGGCCTCCCAAAGTACTAGGATTACAGGTGTGAGCTGCCGCGCTTGGCCTGTGTTGCTTTTTATTCCTTAGTTTTTTATATAGCATCTTTTATCACCTTGTATCCAGTTTTCTATGCAAATATTTGTTTTTCACTATGCAACTTCCTCGTAAGACTTTAACATATGTCTAAGATAATTTTGCTTTCTCCATCTCTTCATTGTTCTCTTTAAAACACTTAAATATCTTAATGATAAGTTTCATATTGAGATGGCATTTTGTATGAAAAACTTCATTCCTCTGCTTTTTTCCCTCACAAATTTGGCATGTAAATATTGACACATTCCTTTTATATTATTCTGCCATTTCTGTGGCATTTCACCAATGTGCAAGTCTGCACATGAAGGTATGCTTAGGAAAACTTAATGAACATCCATATTTGTACACCTGAGTACCATCATTTCATGCCTAAAATGTGCAAATAGCCTGATGAAAAGCAACAGGCTTGTTCCTGGTCTTATCCAAGGAACTCAAGCTGTGTGCTGCCAATAGAGTGCTGTTTTCATTCAGAGAACTCTCCTACTGGGCTCTTTTTCTCTGTCTTTGTTGAAGGCCTTCTCCTAATAACTTTCCAGCTCTGTCTTACAGTGCCAACTAAAGAAAGTATCTGAAACCCAAAATTAAGTAGAGATGTTACATAAGGAAATTGTTTTAAGGGTAATTTAAATAATTGGATGTTTAATAGAGGATGCTTTCTGCATTTTTGAGAAGTTCAGACCTAGTGGAAATGACTTATTTATATATGGCTACTTTAAGATTGAGACATAGCTATTGAATTGACTTTGCTACACCACTGTCTATTTAAACTTTTCTTGAGTTCTTATGTGGCAGGCTCAAAAGATGAATTAGAGTACCCTGCATTCAAAGAAGCAATTTATCATAAGATAGGCAGAATAGTTTTGACCAAAAAATTATAAAAGATATTGTAAGACAGGGATCCCCAGCCCTCAGGCCATGGATGAGTACTGGCCCACAGCCTCTTAGGGACCATGCTGCACAGCAGGAAGCGAGCAGCAGGAAAGTGAGCATTACCACCTGAGCTCTGCCTCCTGTCAGATCAGCGGTGGCATTAGATTCTCATAGGAGAAACACTATTGTGTGAACCCTGTTGTGAAGTGTGCATGCAAGGGATCTAGGTTACATGCTTCTTATGAGAATCTAATGCCTGATGATCTGAGTTGGACAGTTTTATCCTGAAAGCATCCCCCTCTATGTCTGGGGAAGAAAAGGTTGGGAACCACTATTTGAAGACAATCTAGAAGTGATTTTTGCTTGTAGGTTTCCAGGCAAAGCCTGAGAACCAATTTTCCTATCCTGACCTAGAACCTGGTATTATCCACAACACTTAAGAACGTGTACATACCTGTGCTTACATTACTCTCCTTAGGACTACTGTTGCAATGACCCAAGCAAGCACTATTCAACCCTGAAAAGCAAACTTACCTGAACTGTTCTTTTGCTCTAGTATGCACTCAGAATGAAAAGGGGTAGTTGTGTGATTTGGGGGTCAAATTTTAGACCTGTTAAAAAATTGTGTATGTAATAAATTTACATATTATAGTTTACACACACACACACACACACACACACACACACACACACACACACACACACACAAAGTTTCACTGTGTTGACCAGCTCTGCTCTAGATAAAGAACCAATGGGGTTTTGATGACGAGCTGCTCTCTTAGTTATGGGAGGTGGGGACTCTCTTACTTGTAGCCTTTTTTTTTTTTTTTTTTTTTGAGACAGTTTTCCTCTGTTGCCCAGGCTGCTGGACTGCAGTGGTGCCATCTTGGCTCACTGCAACCTCCACCTCCTGGGTTCAAGCAATTCCTGCCTCAGCCTCCTTAGTAGCTGGGATTACAGGCTCATGCCACCACGCCTGGCTAATTTTTTTAAATTTTTAGTAGAGATGGGGTTTTGCCATGTTGGTCTCGAACTCCTGACCTCAAGTGATCCGCCTGCCTCAGCCGCCCAAAGTGTTGGGATTACAGGCGTGAGCCACTGTGCCCAACCTCTTTTTTTCTTATAAAAGATTTTTGCTGAATGAAAACTAAGTTCATTTTCTACCCAGAATCATTTTGCTGTGATAGGAGAGAGCCAACATTCGTCTTTTACTGATGCCAAATATGACTGCATGAAGCTCTATTAAACAGGGCGTGGTTTGGTTGGGAGTTACATCTTTATTTTGAATTTGTGGATTTTTAAGATAAGTGTCAGAAAATGGGATTATTCGTAACCCTGCAATTCGTACAGCCAGCTTTTGTCTAGTGTAGATGAGATTTGTCAGCTACTACCCAGAATAAGAAATTGATTTTAAGAGTTCAAATGAATGCGTTCCATATTTAAGATGTGCATTCGTTTCACAAAAAGGTGAAAAGCAATTGTAAATGTTTCCTTTGCCAGGATAATTTAAGTGACTTAGTATTTAATGAAATAAAATTGTTATGGTGATAGCATTTTAGGACTGTTTTTGTCTACCTGTATCCTGTTTTACCTGACAGAATTCCCCCATCTGTGTTCTGATATAGCATACTGTCTCTCAGACAGGGCTTCAGACTACAATTGGATAACTCACAGATATCTCAAACAAACATATTGATAATAGAATTCATGGTTTTTCTGTAAATACTTATTTTATTTTATTTCTTGAGACAGGGACTCGCTGTTTCACCCAGGCTGTTTGCTTACTTTCTAGCACTTGTAATCACAGCTCACTGCAGCCTCAATGTCGGGGACTCAAGCCATCCTCCTGTCTCAGGACCCCAGCTCCACCCCCAAAGTTGGGACCACAGGCACATGCCACCACACCCAGTGAATTATTTTATTCTTTGCAGAGATGAGGGTCTTACTGTGTTGCCTAGGTTAGTCTTGAACTCCTGTAAGTACTTAATCTGCCTTCTGCTTCTCTGCTCTCTAGGCTTTTCTCCCATCAATGCACTCAAGAAAGAAACCTAGGTGGCATTCTTAAATGTCTTTTCTCTCATATTCAGGCCTCCAGCTATTGCTGTTCTACTCCAGATGTTTTTTTTCATCTGTCATCTATCTCTACACCCACCCTCCTACTGCAGATCATGCTCACCTGCTCCCTGAGTTGTGGTCAGCCCTTTGCTTTCCTTGTTCCATTTTTTTCTCCCTCTCCCTTAATGCTTTCCCCATAAGGCATAAAATTTAGTTTTCTTTAGTAGATGATTTCATTCTTCTCCTTAAAAAACTTGGTGTCTTCAAATGAACCTTGGGATAAAACAAAGTTTAACCATGGCCAAAAGGCCCTGTTTGACTTAGCTATTGCCAGGTTCCATGACCTTATCTTGTGCCACTCCTGGCTTGCCCTCTCCTTCAGCTATACCTTTCTTCATAGCGCCTGAAAGTTCTTTCTTGCCCGGGTCTTTCTACTTCTGCGTTGCGTATTCCCTCCATCTTTTCATTCTACTTCCCTCATCCCCACTCCCCACGCCCCTCCATCCTCAATACACAAATGCTCCTAGGCACCCTCCTTCTGATCCTGTGCATCTTAATGTTGTGGTGAGTTCCTTAGAAATAACTTCTCAGTCTACTTTATCTAAAAGAGGACTTTCTTCCCCATTCTTTAAAGACGATTTCCTTAGAGAGACTTCCCTTTACCTAGAGGAAATCTTTCCCCTCTCATCCTTGGAGATAACTGCTCTGTCTAAAGAAGATCCCCCCTCCCTATTGCCAAAAATCTCTCTCAGCTAATTTTTTGCTTACGTGGTAGGACTTGTAATAGTAATTTGTTTGTTGGCAGTTTCTTGCCTTTGCCTCTAAGAGAATTTAAGCTAAATTCCTCCATTAAGAGCAGGAACCAGCTGCGCACAGTGGCTCACGCCTGTAATCCCAGCACTTTGGGAGGCCAAGGCAGGCGGAGGTCAGGAGTTCAAGACCAGCCTGACCACAATATGGTGAAACACCGTCTCTACTAAAAATATAAAAATTAGGCAGGCGTGGTGGTGGGTGCCTGTAATCCCAGCTACTCAGGAGACTGAGGCAGGAGAATCACTTGGACCAGGGAGGCAGAGGATACAGTGAGCCAAGATCATGCCATTGCATTCTAGCGTGGGTCACAAGAGCAAGACTGTCTCAAACAAACAAACAAACAAAAAAATTAAAAGAAAAAAAACAAAACCAGGAACCAAGGTTGTTTTATTCATCTGGTATCTCTAGTGCTAGGGACCTTGCTTTATGTAGAAGAAACACTCAGTGCCTGTCTTTTAGGAAGGAATAGAAAATAACAAAAGAAAAGATCTCTTTAGAATTAAAAATTTCACTCCTAATTATTGTGTCTTTGGTTTATTTTACCTTAATGAAAAAGAAATTGAATAGTGGTCCTAATCTTTGACCAAAAATTGATTTGATTAATCTTACGATAAGAAATTTTTTTTATTAGTTAGCTATTAAAAATATTAAGCCTAGGCCATGAAGTGAGACCCCACCCCTACAAAAAATTTTTTAAAAAATTAGCTGAGCATGGTGGCATATGCCTGTCGTTCTACCTACTCAGGAGGCTGAGGCAGGAGGATTGCTTGAACCAGGAGTTGGAGGTTGGAGTTGAGCTGAGTTATGATTGTGCCATTGCACTCCAGCCTAGGTGACAGAGCAAGACCTTGTCTCTTAAAAAAGAAAAAGTAGAATAAAATAAAAATATACAGCAATATTTTTAATGCAAGATAATTTTTTCTAAATGGAAAAATATTTATAATTATACTTTGGAATAATTTATTTAGAATGTATTTATGTTTTTTGCTCAACATTCAGGATATAGAAAATGCATAGCAATTCTCACACGCGTGCGCGCGCGCACACACACACACACACAAGCACACACCAGAACACCAAAACAAAACTTTCCTGCCTGTAGGGAGCATGCATTTTTAACAGCTTTACTGAGATATTTGACATACAATAAACTGTACATATTTAAAGTGTATGATTGACCTGCATAAATTCCTAAATGAATGTAACCCTGAACTTGCCTTATAAAGTTATCAGGAAAATAAACGATATCAAATTATGTATGCATGCAAGAGAGTACCAAATGAATAATGGAGATTATGCTCTCAGTGAATAGCAAATGGTTTTAAAAAATATTTGTTGATAAGAGAATGGTTGCTCCTCATAAATCAGAAGATATTGCTTACGCTTTATTTCATTTAAACTTTTGTCTACCTCTTTTGTATTTTAGCCGGATGTTTCTTCTCGTGGGAGCTCCCAAAGCAAACACGACCCAGCCTGGGATTGTGGAAGGAGGGCAAGTCCTCAAATGTGACTGGTCTTCTACCCGCCGGTGCCAGCCAATTGAATTTGATGCAACAGGTAAATATTGATGCACAATTTTCTTTTCATTGATTTCATTTGATTTTTTTTTTTTAGCAATTGGTTTAAATGTAGCCATTTAATACAATAATATATATATGCACCTCAGATCCACAGGGAAAATTATGGAAAGACAAATGATTTATTACATGATTTTTTCCTACAATTTTTTTGGTAGATGAAAGTATTAAAATTACGTTGTATTTCCTTTGGTTCAGATGTCTTCTGCCATAAACTGATAGTATCAACCCACAGAAATTTGGGATGAATCTATTAAGATTTTTTTTTACTTTTTCTGAGAATCGGGAGCTCATAGGCACAGAAAGACTTTTTTGCTGCTTCTCTGTCAACCAAAGTGAAGCATGATTCACTGATTATTGTAGAAGACCAAATCTCAGATCATGAATATATCCAAGTCTTGGGCTGTGCTATAAAAATCAGTTGAGGAGGCCAGGCGTGGTGGCTCATGCCTGTAATCCCAGCACTTTGGGAGGCTGAGGCGGGGGGATCACAAGGTCAGGAGTTCCAGACCAGCCTCAGCAACATGTTGAAACCTTGTCTCTACTAAAAATACAAAAATTAGCTGGGTGTGGTGCACGTCTGCAATCCCAGCTACTCAGGAGGCTGAGGTAAGACAATCTCTTGAACCTGGGAGGTGGAAGTTGCAGTGAGCTGAGATCACGCCACTGCACTCTAGCCTGGATGACAGAGGGAGACTCCATCTCAAGAAAAAAAAAAAAAAGCAGTTGAGGAATCTTTTGCATTCAAGTAGACTTAGGTGATGTAAACAACACTTACCAAGACTTTGTTGGGAAAATTATATATTATGGTTCTGATAACAGGAGAATTTTATCTTAGGGACAAATTTCAGTGTCAGGATTGTGGTAGCAAGGAGAAAAATAGCATGCAAAAGATGAGAAATAAGTTTTACATTTTTACCAGTGAAATAAAATATGCAGAATTCTGTACATATTTATATTGGTATATTTATTTATATTTGTGAAATCTTAGATAATCGTTAAGGAAATAGTGTGACATTCTTCTAGTATAATAGTCTTACAAAATTTTTTATTGATTCGGATTTACTGGCTTTGACAGAGTGCTTTAAGATAAACCTACACAAAAGTAATCCTTTTTTCCATATTGTTATTTCCTGCCAGTACTAAAATATATTGATGCTGGGAAATATGTCAGTGAAACAGGAATCATGATGTGGACTGTTCCATTTGACATTGTGATCAGTGCCAAAATGATTGTTAGTCATTAAGCCAGCTGTTAATGGGAACCAGATCACATGCACATGTTTTTAGGGTTTTTTTTTTTCCATTTGAAATTATCTACATTAAACCCTGTTGTATTTTTCCATATATGGCTAATACTTGGAAAACTCCAAGAGTTTGTAAAAAGGCTCAATTTTACCACAAATGGAGAAATACCTGTGACTCAGAATATGATGGTTTTAGGGCATTTATTGTCTAACAAAATGTGAGAACTAATAAAACGAAACTACAGTTTAGATTTTGATAGGTCAAACTGTTCAGATGTTTCTGTACTTAACACCATAGGTTTTTGTGTATTGCAGGATAATTTATTGCTTCAGATAATTTTTTGTTTATTGAAAATAATATATGCACATGGTAAAACAAATTTTAAACAGTCTTAAAGCGTGTACAATGAAACATACAACTCACTCACATCAGTCTTCTCAGAGACAATCACTTTTTTGTTTTTTGTTTTTGAGACAGGGTCTCGCTCTGTCACTTGGGCTGGAGTGCAGTGGTGTGATCATGGCTCATTGCAGCCTCCGCCTCCCAGGCTCGAGTGATCTTCCCACCTCAGCCCCACAAGGAGTTGGGACTACAGAGGTGTGCCACCAGCCCGGCTAGTTTTTATGTATTTTTTTTTTAAAGAGATGGGGTTTTGCCATATTGCCCAGGCTAGTCTCAAAACATCTGGGCTCAAGCAGTCTGCCCCCCTCAGCCTCCCGAAGTGCTGAGACCTCAGGTGTGGCCTACTGTGCTCAGCCTGAGGCAATCACTCTTAACAATTTCATTTATCCTTCTAGAATTTTCTTATTTCTATATATGTATGCATCTTTGAAGGAAAGGCAGCTCAAAAATCTAATGCCTCCCCACACTGTTCTAACAGTAGAAATCTCTTGTAGATCTTTCCTTATCGATATATGAATTTACCTCATATTTTGTAAATCACTGATACTATTCTATTGTATATGTGTACCTTATTTGCTTAAAGTATATGTTCTACTAGTGGATACTTTGATTATTTCCAGTCTTTTATTATGAACACTGCTGTAGTGAAAATGTTATACACATGTATTTGTACAAATATGTGAATATATCTGTATGATAAAGGAGATCTTTGGATATGTATATTTAAAGTTTTGTTAGGTATTATAAACTTTCCCTCACAGAAGTTTACACCCCTCCAGTTATGTTTTGAAACCCATGGCAACCTCATTTATTACCGTATTTTTAAATCTTTGTCAGTTTTGTAGGAGGAAATAGTATCTGTTATGGTAATTTGCATTTCTTTAATTAATAGTAAGACTGAGTGTCTTCATATTTGTTGGTAAGCCTTCAGTATCCCTTTTCTTGTGAGCTACTTTTAGTATATTTGTACGTATTTTCTATTCATTTGTGATTTCAATAAATGAATCTCAGTTTATAGCACTCTATCCTTTCAGTGTTTACTGTTTGACATTGCATCTTTCAGTAGGTCGAAATGTAACTGTTTCTTATCAGTCCACTGCTAATATCCTGGTCCAAGCCACCATTGTCTCCCATCTGGACTGTTGTCCTAGATTTTTTAATTAAGGCACTGTCAGCAACGAGATGGCACATTTAAATTGGGGTAATTTGACTATTTACAGAGGACTGTGCAGGTACCTGGGGATTGATTGTATATCAGCACTAGTTAAAATGTGGCCTCTAGGCCTGAAGGCAGTGGTTCCCAGAATCTGAAAACAGAATACTAGGTGTAGAGAGCCACGTGACAGGACCTGTGGCTTTTTTCAGAGGGCAGGAGCCAGCCCCAAATGACCAGGGGATTAAAACAATGAGCTCACTCTGCTTCCTCCCTTTGATTCTCTGTGCTGTTCTGTGCCTCATAAACAGTAGACACTTTCCCACCTCACCCTTACCTGGGCTGTGTTTCCTGCCGGGACATTCTTTCCCTAAACGTTCACTGAGTATCTGCTTCAACATCATTTTGAGAATGGCTCAAATATGATCTTCTCAGTGATGCCCTGACCATCTTACTTAAAATTGCATCTCCCCCTTCTCACCTTGTACTTCCATCCTCTTCTCTATGTTTTCCAGTAGTGCTTACATTGTTATATGTTATTTATTTGTTTTTAGTGAATGTCTCTTTCCTTCAATTAGAATGTAAGTTCCATGAGGACAGTTTTTTATCTTTGTTCATTGCTGAAACTCCAGGGCCTAGAACATTGTCTGGTGCCCGGCACAAGTTAGTGCCCAATAAATTGAAGAGATGAATGTACGATAAGAAGTTTTTGTATTTGGAAATACATAAAGTCCTTTAGTTGTCATAGATGTACATATATATATAAAATATATTTATATGTATAATACATATATTCTTATGTATATGTGTATCTTTTGTCCCTGTTTATGATATTTCTGTAATCCTTTTGTATAACTTCTGAGACCTCCCCAGTGGAAAAGAAATTAAGACCTTAATTTTTTTACGTTAGTATTTTTATTCAAATGGTGTTTATTTGAATGTAAGAGGACAACATAGATTTAAATAACCCAGTCAAGAAAATGTATATCTAAAACAGCCACATTAAACTATATTGTATTGAGTTTCAAGGAAGAAATGCTTATAGCTTACAGCATCTTGCTAAACTTTCTTTATGTCTCTCTCCCAAGGAACTCTTCATCCCATCCTAGACCAAACATATAAGCATCTCTACAATACAAATGTCTTTTCTCTTTTTTATTATCTCAAGGGAGACAGAGGCTGAGCAGATATGTGGGGTTTCTGAAGGCAACCTCCCTGGGGCTCAAACTCTGGTTCTGCCAGTTACCAGCTGTTGATGTTATACAGGTTACTATTAGGTTACCCTCTTCCCCCTAGTGCAGTATTCTCATCACCCTGCTCCATAGGTGTGGATTACACTGAATGAGTTAATTTACATATAGGTGAAGACTTTTAAAGTGCTTAGGACAGGGATTGGCATACTGAAATGGCTCAGTAAATATGAGCTGTTTCAAGTCACTATTCCTCCCTTTTACCTTCTTAGAGACCCTCCCTATTCCTTCATTTTCTTCTGTATCCCTGCTGCATTCTCCCTTTTCCTTTCTTCCCCAATTTTGAAGTATGTTTAAAGTTTTTTTACCTGAAAAACTAATCAAAAACTGTTTTCCCTTGAAGATGTATCTTTTCTTAGTCATATCTTTCTCTTTTCTTTCCTTTACATCCATGATGTTTGAATACATATTGTGTCTTCATCACGTGCCATGCTTCAACCCAATAGAATCACTGTTGGGTTGTGGCACCGACCCAACCCAGCAGTGATTCTATCTGCGATTGTTAGCAGCAGCCTATTTGCTGGCTTCAGTGGATGGTTATGGTCCCTCATCTCTTCGGGCTGCTCTTTTACAATCACCCCACTGGCCATTCCCTCCTTAAAGTTTCTGCTCTTTGTCTGCTTGACGTGATCACGTCCTTTTATCCCTCCTAAACTTCTTGATACTATTGTGGGCTTTCCTCTTTGGCTCTTTTTCATCTCTCCATTATTTGTTATACCTCATGGTGTCATGAAAAGGAATAGGCCTTGTAGTTAAACAGACATGGGCTCAACTCTAGCCTCTGTCATTTTTTTCTAACATTACCTTGGGAAAATTACCTGCCATTCTCCTTTGTATAATGCATTGCAGGGGTGATCATGAAAAGTATAAATTGGTTAGTTTATTTACTTTCTTGTGTTTCTGAGCCCAGAACAGATTTTAATGCTTAAAAGTGCCCTGTCCTCATGTTTTTAATATTTGGGAAATAATTTACTTTATGAAATAGTCTCAAGAAAATTAGCTGTAATTATATGATGTGGGAGACATTACAACACTTTGTCATTATTCACATTTTTTTAAACTTCTGGGAAGAACTTTGGTATGCCCATGTGACTTTTTCTGGCCCATAAAGCATGAGCAGAATTGTGTCATTTCTGGGTGGCAGGGTTTAAGAGCTGGGGCATTATTCTGCCCCTTCCCAGATGGCGTAGTGAGTAGTGATAGTTTAAATGGTAGAACTTCTGTCAACTTGAGGCCTGTAGTAAGGAAGACATAAAGCTTAGACTCTTACTCATATGTGTGTGTACAAAAAAAAACTATTGTTATTTTTAACTACTTGAAATTTGGGGGATGCTTGTTACCATAGCATCATGGAAACTAAACTGAATAACACATATAGGGATATTAAAATGGAATATTATCAATAATCAGCTGCTGGAAAATGGTTATTAAAACCACTTTCTATTCTGCATGCCAGTTTGGTCTTCCTTTAAGTTTCTAGTCTGACTTACTGAGTATCTGAGTGACTAAATGACTAGGTATCATTGCTTATGCTAAAAATGGCCCCAGATGTTAAGTTGCATTTGGATTGGGAGAAAGTATAAATAGACTAAGTACCTGATAGGGGTATCATAGCTTTGGGGTTCCTTGAGTATAGTGACTTAAAACTGGCATGTGTTTTGTGGCCACTCTGGAAGCTATAGCTATAGAGTTGTTGCAAAAGATGTCATTTCTGTGGGGGCAAGAGGCTTTGAAGCCCGAATGACTCCTGTGTCTACTAGGTTTTGTTTCTTCAAATCTGAGCCGTCACCTGGCGGGGCAAAGAGAAGTACTCTGGACAGCTGGGTGGACAGCTGTATAGGAAAGTTCATGTAAGGATTCTCACCAAAGAGGTATGTCTGGTTCTGTCCTGCTGGAAAGCTGTGGTTCTGTCTTATATCCTTGTAGATAGACTGGTGCTGCATATGGCCTTTGGTAGTTTTCTGAGTCTGAAAGTTTGAGACTTAAGAAGCCCCAGATGATTGTTGCATCAACATTTGAAGTTTGTAACTATATGAAATATTCTAGGCTAGTTGCTGCATAGTCTGTTTCTCCTTTTAAAAAACAGAATAGTAATTATATTCCTTCCTACGAAAAAGAACAAATCTCAGCTAGCTCTAGAATCACAATAAACAATTTTACAGTAAAGTGCTTGGAGATACTCTAAATGCTTGGCATTAAGTAATATTTTGTAAAATGGTCCTTTCCTCTCCCATTTGCCTTTTAGATCAGGTTCTGCCATACCGGTAGTCTCAGTGCACTGAGTACAGTTTTCTTTCTTTATTAAGCTGAATTTTTTGTTGATGTTTTTTTTCTTACTGATGTTATAGTATGTTTGTTTCCCTGAGTAGACTATAAGCTATCTAAAGGCAGGGAACACATTTATTTCCACTCACCATTTATTCCATTTCCCTATGGTGGGTTGCCTGTGTGTATGTTGCATGCAAGTTTTGGACTCTTCATGAAAAGTAATAGAAATAGACTCTAGCTAAATTTAACAGAACAAGAATTTATTGGAAGAATGTTGATAACTTCACAGTTATCTGAAAAAATAGGCAGGAACCAAGAGAAGCTAACAAAAGAACAACTGGTGGATTTTATTGTTGCTGGAACTGCTGTTGCTGAATGTGGAATAGCACCATGAGAATAATTTCTTAACCATTATGCCACTTTGCATCATTTGCTAGAGTTTTAAAACTTTTATAGTAGTGTCTGTTTGGGTGAGTCCAAGTCTCATATCTGTGAAAGACCTGGAAAGCCTATCTTATCTTGCACAACTAAGAAGATTAAGAAGATTATGACCTGTAGAGGGAACTAAAAAGTATGGGATTAAGAGGCTGCCTTTTTCTCCTTTTGACTGGAAAACAGGGTAATAGGAAATAAACATCCTTTGCAAATAACCCTGTTTATCTGTTGGGCTAATTAGTAATTCATGAATTAATTTTACTTTGTGTTTACCTGTGAGGTTCCTGGATATTAGATAGTATATAATTATTAAAAGGTCATTTAACTGTTGCTTGTCACATGCATTAAGACATGCACTAGTAGCTAATTAAGAAAATCTGGATTTTGCTTTTAAGGTATCATAACACAACTTTTTTAGCTTTTAAAGAAGACAAATGGACACTTTTGATGTGCTTTCTTTCCTATCCTGTAGCATGATTTTGGTGGTTTGAGTTGGGGATAAGAGAGAGGCTTTCAAAAATATATTTGAGAGACTAGTCTAAAACTTATTTTACTGTAATTCTGAACAGCAGATGCAAATAGATTCATACCAAAATAAAGGAGGCATAACTGGAAAGTATCTAACTTTGCCTGGGGACTTTGAAGAAGGCTTCCTAGATTAGTTGGTGACATTTGAGCTAGCTAATGAAAAATGAGATGAAATTCCTTAGATGTCGAAGAGGGTTACAGCTTGGGAAAACAGTGTGTGTATGCTTAGTAAAAGAAGTTAGTGACTGAAAATCAAGTAATTCCACGTGTCCTACATATATATATATGTATGTGGGCATAAAGGTTATACGTGTGTGGTGGTGGGGTTATGGTGTTGAGGGCATGATGAGGAATAAAACTGGAAATAGCTGAGGAAAGATATAAATGAGTTTTTAAAAAGATACTCTAAAGGTCTAACCAAATAAATTTACCTTTAAATCTTAATGCATATAGAGTATTATATTAGAGATAGAAGGATCTAGAGCTCCATAGGGACATCTTGAATTTCTGGTTCCTTGTAGATTTCACATGAACACTGCAGATGAACTAATACGTTCAGTACCTATTTTATTAATTTTCCTAGTCACTTTTTTGGTAAAATGATAGAAGTTACATGAAATAATCAATATTATCATATACATATATTCAAAATATTATAGACATGACTTTAAAAAATGTGGAGTTTCATGATACGAAGTTTAATTTAGTAGAAGGTGCAATCCAGGATGGAAAAGTTACTTGCTGCTTTGATTTTTGAATAATGTTTATGCCTTAGTGAGCCTTCAGGAGTGAAAGGAAACCTTAGTCCAAAATTTAGATTTGCAAAATTTATTTCCAAAATGTGCTACCCTGTTTTCTTTCAAGATCTTGACTCTGGCTTGTCCCCTTTATTTTTCTTTTTCCCCCGTATTTGCTTGATAGAATATATAAACAAAGCCACAGCTAAGATGTTTTAAAAAATTTCTTATTTTATATGTTTATGCAATGATTGAAATATTACAACTTGCTTTTGAAATAGCAGTTGCCCTCTTGGATTTTTAAACCTTTTCATCCAGTGACTCTTTATAACTTATAGATTTTTAAATAGGGTCTTCATAATGACAGAATAGGTTTTTCCCCTAAATTGAAAGAATAATGTGAACTTTGATATGTTATAGAATTAGTGAAAATGAAAGAGTTATTTGGGGGTATGATTTCTTTGTTTTAGTCTAAGATGATTGATACGTGGAAAACTCACAAGTGGATGTGGAAAAGTAGAACTGAAGAAAAGATTAATTGCATGATTTAGTTTAGGGATTAATGATCTACGTATTTTCACTAGTAAAGTTATTCCAAACTATAATAGATTGCTATGCAAAACAATATTGAGACTATTCACGTAGCAAGCCTAGACTGTTCATGTAGTCTGTTATCTGTTTTGCCTTCATGGCTACATTAGTTTCCTGTTGCTATTGTCATAAGTTACCAAAGATAACAAATTTGTTATCTTTAATTCTGGAGGTCAGATGTCCAGAATGGATTCATCGGGCTAAATCAAGGTGAGAAACTGTTTCCTCTCCATTTCCAGCTGGTGGAACCATTGGTATTCTTTATCTTGTGGTTCCTTGCCTTATCTTCAAAGCCAGCAATAGCTACTGGGGTCGTTCTCATGCTGTATTACTTGAACATTGACCCTACTGCCCCCCCCCACCCATGTGATTTTAATGGGTCCACCTAGATAATCCAGACTTACCTCTTATTTCAAGGTCCTTAATTTGATCACTTCTGCAAAGTCCTTTTTGCCTTGTGAGTTCATATATTTATGTGTCAGTTTCTGGGAATTAGAAGTTGAATATCTCAGGGATATTATTCTGCCTACCACAGTGCCCTTTTATGTATTTTCTTTTTTAATTATTTGTTATTTTTTTCTTTAAAAAGGAGAGATGGGATCTTGCTGTGTTAGACCAGCCTGGTCTCAAACTCCTGGCCTCAAGCGATCCTCCCATCTCAGCCTCCCAAAGTGCTAGGATTACAGCTGTAAGCCACAATTGATATTGGTTATACTGCAAGCTATGCTAAGACAAGAACCATGCTTATATAAGTAGGCATTGCTGTCTCTCTTGTTCTTTTTCCCTTGGCAGCTTTGGTTATAAAGAATGCAAACTAAATTTAGAAGATGTAGGCTCAGATTCAGACTCTGATGTTTATTAACTGTGACCCTGGGCAAGCACCATCCACAATTTCCCCATTTGTCAAATAAGCATAATACCTACCTCTCAGGGTTGCCATGTAGATCAAATGAGATAATATTAGTCCAGCATGGTGGCCTGGTGGCTCATGCCTGTAATCCCAGCACTTCGGGAGGCAGAGGCAGGAGGATTGCTTGAGTTCAGGAGCTTGAGACCAGCCTGGGCAACATAATGAGACCCCATATCTGATTTTTTTTTTTTTAAAAAAAAAACAATGTCTATGAAGGTATTAGGTTGGTGCAAAAGTAATTGTGATTCTTGTCATTACTTTCAATACTTTGTAAACAAGAAAGCATTATACAGGTGAAGAAAGGATTGTTTATGTTGTGCCCATACTAGAACTGTAGGGAACTAAATAAGTATGGAAAAGGAAAGAAATAAAGATAATTGTGGATATTCTTAAATTGATTATAGCTTGGTTTGCATTTTAACTTCTGTTATTGTGACATTTGAGAAAATCCTCTTCTTATAACATGTTTTCCTTTTCTAGGGAAGCAGATGTTACTGATAGACTGATCCTTGGCCATGTTTCTTAGTAATGTGTGTGTGTGTGTGTGTGTGTTTCTCCCAAAAAGATAGACTGCTAATGTGCATTGAGAAAAGAAACCATGTTTCACCACCGTACGAAAGTCTTTTTGCTTAGAAATGCAGGCTTACCTACCTATTTGTTAAGTATGTTTTTTTGTTGTTGTTGTTGTTGTTTATTTGTTTGCTTTTTTAAAGGAGAAGCTCCTACCTTTATATTCCAAATGCAGTGAATGGATGTCAGCTACCACTAACCATTTCTGTCATACCGAAGGGCATAGGTCAGATTACTATTTTTCCTGCCCGAAACAGCTTGCTGTAATGCTTGACATTTGTTCCTAGAAGGGCCTGGCTGTAGGTTGAGAGTAAATCTTGGCTAAGCCAGTTCTATGGTCAGGAAAAATGCTGTGGAATATTTTCTGGGTATAGCTAGATTTTGAATTTAATAGAGAATATAAAACATTTAGCTGTTTTCTAGCTTGTGCAGTACAGTTTCCATCTCGTTGCAATTAAAACACTCAGGCAGACCCTAAACTAACCTCCTTTAAGTTTTACTTCCTCCTATTGGTGAATTTTCTGTCTTCCAGAGTTGTGTCTAGGTATTTCTACAGTTGCAACTGTCCTGTACACTAATAAAAAGAAAAGTAGTTTCCCTTCCCTTGTTAATACAAAACAAATTTATACTAAGGAATTTTTAAAAATAAAAATGTTTCTCCTGATAAAATCTGTTATCCCGTTACAGAATTACACAGAGAGCTGGTAAGCACTTTAGAAATCTTGTAGTCGAATTCATTTATTACTAATTGACTGTCAGTCATACAGTTGGTCAGTATTTTAATGTTTTCAGTGTTTTACTGAAACCAAACTCACAAGCTCTTTTAAAGTCTCTTCCTTTCCCTGCTCACTTTGACTTGACTCAAACCGCTCTTTAGGACTTAACATAGGATTGGCTTTCTTTTTTTTTTTTTTTTTTTTTTTTTTTTTTTAATTCCCAGTAAAGAGTTTTTGTCTTAAAATGTTAGATGCTTTCAGGATCATTTCCTTCTCATGACTAGAAGGAAACAAACCAGCATTGATAAAGCAGTGAGTGTTTTCAAAAGGCCTGTATTCTTTGTGCTGCACTCCAGCAGGACCATCGGAATTGCTCATGGAAGAAGAGGGAGATTTTGATTCTTTATTGGCTGTGGTAGTAATAACTAACTAACTCAATGAATATCAATCCCAGTGAAATAAGCTTCATTCCTGTTTTCTTCTGGTTCTGCTTTTCTGACTCTTTTTGTTTATGTTTGGGAAACAGCTGTATCTTATTTTATGTAAAAGATGTTTCTGGATGGTTGTATATAAATTAGTAACACTTTGGCATATCCATGGATTATGGCTGCAGAACTTGTTTTTGTATATATAAATGATTTATTTTTCAAACGCTTTGGATTTGGGGACCTTGGTCTCTTGGCTATTTTAAGTCAGTACAGGTAAGCTTCAAGAGACATTTGAAGGCACTTTGGAAGTTTATAAAGCAAATTGTCCTTTCATTATTAGTGCTGTTCTAATATCTTACCACTACCTATTGTCTGTCAGAGTTTCTTAAATAAATTAACAAACTGTATTTCCTTACTAAATCAATGAAATCATTAACCACCATTTTAGTCTTCAGTAGTTATCTAGAATTTTTATTTTTTAATTAGTTATTTTATGCAATATTCTACTCTAATAGTTTGATTCTATAACATAGAATAGAGGTTCCTAGGAAGGTTAATGCTTAAAAAAAGAAGGAAGAGGTTCCTAGGAATGTTAATGCTTAAAGAAAGAAGAGCTTGTGTAATTAAAATTTTTTCTTGAATTTTATGAACTAAAATTCCTTTACATGTGTGAGATGAAAATGTAAACATAAAGTTAATTAAGAGGGGATGTGGGAGCTTCAAACTAAGCTTTTGTATATGAGGATTGAAGGATGCTTATCCACACTACTTTTTAAAAAACCTTTAAAACATTTTATAAATAATGCACATCCATTGATGAAAATATGAGAAAACCAGACCTACTTAAATCTCACCACTCAGGAAGCCAGTGGCCATAGGATATACTTTTGTGTGTGTATTTGTGCATGTGCCTTATGGCCTGTGTATATTCTGTGTGTGTGTGTGTGTGTGTAAATACGCAAAATACATAAAGTTATTATTTACTCTGTCTCCTATTCTGTTGGACATTCTGTTGTTTTATAACAAAACTTTGACATGCTTATTAGTCTTAGTTTGTATTACAAAATATTTTTTAGTTAATTTTTAAAAAATAAATGTAGAAGTCATAGCAATGTGTGTTTCAGGATTTCTGATACATCTTTGCCAAATAGGACAATACTGACACAAGCAATATTTGAACCAAATTTGATACTATCTTCCTTTGCCTGACAGGTGAAACATATGTCTTGTTTTAATATTCATTTCTGTTATTTCTGGTAAGCTTGAGTCTTTTTTCATAGGCTTATTACCTCTTTCTGGGTTTTTAAATTTTGTTTTCTATTATCCATTTTCATTCTTGATCTATTATATTATTCATTTTTATTCTTGGTCTATTACTCTTCTGACACATCTATTTTTAATTAATTTTGAAAAAGTCATTTCATATATATATATATATATACACACACACACACACACACACACATATACATACACACACACACACACATTTCTGTTCAATGCTGCAGGTACTTTTTCTCCTGACAAATTTGTCATTTTTAAAAACAGCTTTATTGAGATATAATTTACCATAACATTGACCTGTTTTAAGTGTATAATTCAATGAATTTTTACTATATTTATAGAGTTTTATAGCTGTTACTACAGCCTAATTCCACAGCATCTCCATTACCTTGAAAAGAAATGTGTCCAACTTCAGTTTGTCCCCATTTGTACCTCCTGCCCTAAGCAGCTATTAATTTACTTTCTGTGTCTACATATTTTGGTTTTGAATATTTTATATAAACAGAATTATGTGATACATAGTCATTCATATTATGGCATGTATCAGTGCTACATTTCGTTTTTATTGCCTAACAGTATTCAACTGAATGAATAAACATTTTGTTTATACCAGTAGATGCACATTTGAGTGTTTTCTGCTTCTTGGCTATTATGAATAATGCTACTCTGAACATTCCTGTGCAAATCTTTGTGTGGACATATGTTTTGCCTTCTCTTGGACAGATGTCTAGGAGTGGAATTGCTGCGTCATATGGTAATCTACATTTACCTTTTTTAAAAACTGTCAAACTATTTTCAAAAGTGGCTGTACCATTTTACATTTCTATTAGAAAAGTATGAGGGTTTCAGTGTCTCCATATCCGTATGGACACTCATATTCTGTCTTTTTTATGTTATAATAACCATCCTAATGAGTGTGAAGGCATATTTTGTTGTGGTTTTTATTTGCATTTACCTGATGATGATGAATGTTGAACATCTTTTCTTGTGCTTACTGGCTGTTATTTCTTCTTTGGAGAAACATCTGTTCAAATTCTTTGCTTATTTTTAATTTAGTTGTTTGTCTTACTGAGTTGTAGGAGGTTTTTTTTTTTTTTCATATTATTTAGGATATAATTTTTTTATCCAGTATTTGATAAGCAAGTAATTTCCCCAATTTTGAGGGTTGTCTTTTTACTTTTTAAATGGTGTTTTTGAAGCAGAAAATTTTTAAATTTTAATTGGCTAATATATCTACTGTGTTATCACTATGCTGTTGGTTTTCTAAATCATTGCCTAACCCGAGTTCATGAAGATTTATTTCCTTGTTTTATTTTAAGAGTTACATAGTTTTAGCTCTTACATTTAAAAATACCTGTGATCTGTGTTGAGTTAATTTTCTGGTATGGTTTGAAGTATGGTTCCAAATTAATCTTTTTGTATATGGGTATCTAGTTGTCCCAGCACCATTTGTTGAAAAGACTATTTCTTTGCCACTGAATTTGCTTGGCATTGGCATCTTTGTCAAAAATCAGTTGACTGTGAATGTAAAGGTGCCTTTGATGTACTATTTATGTACTACTAAAAATACTAAAAGTGTCACCATTATAAATACGTCACCATTGACTATTGTACACATTCAGATTTTAGACATGCTAGTATCTGAATATTTGCAGCTCTGAATCAATGGAATATGTTATTTCAAAATAGCATTGGGTTACAGATAAATGCATGATTACAGTAGTTGTCTGACCTCCAAATCATTTTCTCTCAAATTTATCTTATGGTATTTATGGCTCTCTGAAAATATTTTATATAATTATGTATTACTTTTCTCCTTCAAAAGCAAAGACTTATCTGTCTCATTTAATGCTATATTACTAGCATATAGACATAGGAGGTACCCATTTATTTATGATTTATTTATTTAAATAATCAAAGAGATTTCTTCCACTAACCTGTCCATTTTTACATAATAAATAAGCATGCTTTATTGGGAGATTTTTTTCCTAGCAAATTTGTTACAGGAAGTACAACTAAGCAAGTGATGTTTGAAGTAAAAAGCTGCTTAAGAAAGTCTGTAAATTGTCTATGAATGCAGGGTGGTATTGTTTTAATAGCTTTTTTTTCTTTTTACTTTTTTTAATCATTTGTTTTAGCAAAAAGTAAGTTAAGGACCTGAATTATTTCATTATTCATACAAGTCATAGTAATGAATAGGAGCCAAGTGACTAAAACCACATTTAGTTTCAAAATGGAAGTTGACTCTCTTGCTTTTCTGATGCTTTAGCATTCTTGTTCACTTTGGCCTTTTCACAAAAAGGTGACATAATCTTGTTCCAAGGGATGCTCTTTTGGTATGAAAAGAAGAAACAAAACATTTTGCTTAGGGAAAGAAGGTAATTGTATCTTAAAAATAAGCACTGCCCATAATTGTCTAGCAAGTTGAATGCCGAATGTGTTGACAGTGCCTTTGGAAACACCAGGGAAAAAAGTTGGCTGCTAATAAGGAGTAGAGTCGAAAACTACGGCAATCTGCTTTTCTCATTTGCTTCTGTCCTCAAGCATGCAGTCATAGGAGTTTGATAAAATGCAAATGACAAGTTTGAAAACCTGGCAAAACAGACATGAAATTTTCAAGTCTCTAGTGATTTACTTGCTTATTAATTTCAAGTTTCTCTAGCAAAATTTTCCTCTGTATTTTTGAAAGTGGTAGTACAGAGCCGTATGTTAATTTACATAATACAGAGCAATTTCTTCTCAACTTTATTAGAGAGATTTAAAGATTATTAAATAAATGATATTTAAGATTTAAGTTATTTAAATACTTTTATTTATTTAGATAATTAAATAAAATTATTTTATTGTGTGAGATACTCTTTTTTCTTTTTTATTTATCTGGGTGAACAGAGCTAATCTTCCAATGGCTTTTGTGATTATGGACAGAAATCTTGGTATTCTTGGCTGTTGCCTGCAAAAGCATTTCTTCCAGCCCTTGAGTTTCTGTGGTTGTCTGTGTCCTGTTTCCTTTTCAAGTGTGTCAGCATAGTCCAGGCCATCTGAGGAGGTTCAATATCATTATAAATGCTGACTTCAGGGCTGTGATTCAGAATATTTACTTCACTCATGTGCCTCAGGATAGCTGCCAGGCCATGAATGACCTTCTTGTCAGTTTATCTGGAGAGCAGGCTTTCTTTTGCTTTCTCTTCACCCACTCTGTTTGTACTTCCTCTGGCTGAAACTTCTATGTAATGTTGAATCAAGGATTTTAAGACTTGGTCTCCAGAAGAACAATTTTGATTAGTAAAGAAAAACTTCCTAATGAGCAAACTTCTTAAAAAGATGGTAACATGAGCTTGTAACTCTGTTGCAGCTGAAGGCATTGAAAGCAGTGGATGATGTTTTTCTTTTTGAAGACCATTGACTAAGTTTTGGGTGCCAATGTATGCCAGTGCATTATATCCAGTTATACTGGACTACTTTGGTTTCCAAAAAGATATGTCAAATTCGTACTGATTTTGCATGAATTTTCTAGCTTAAGCTAACCCTGATGTCCTCAAAGACAGATATCCATAGCTGTTATGGGAAGGGATGTTTTTGATACTTTTTTAAAGAAATAGGAAACAGAACATGGTAGCTCTGCAGGCCTATGCTGCTTGACAGTGCCCAGCAGCATCTTGTGCCACCATATACAAGTTTAAAGAGATGTAACATTTGTTAAGAAAAACAGTCATGGAGGTAAATTTTCAAAGTGGTAGGGAGAGATTGGATAACCTTTAATAAAGAATAAATTTCACTTTTCAGGAATATAATAATTGAGAAAAAATACTTAGCATAGAAGGCAACTCAGAAATCCCATAAAGCCCATTCTTACCATGGCATAAACGCTCTTGACAAAAGTGGGAATGTAAATTAATACAGCTACTATGGAGTACAGTACGGAGGTTCTTCTAAAACTACAAATGAAACTACCATATGATCTGGCAATCCCACTACTAGGTATTTATCCAAAGGAAAGGAAATCAGTATGTCAAAGAGACATCTGTGTCCCGTGTTTTTTGGAACACTGTACATAATCACCAAGATATGGAATCAGTTCAGGTGTCTAACAAGAGATGAATAGATAAAACATGGTGTGTACATATATATGTGTGTGTATACATTATTTTATATATATATATAATGTATATATATTCCTGTCTGTGTTCAGGAATATGTATATACAGTGGAAAAATGGTGTGTGTGTGTGTTCAGCCATAAAAAGAATGAAGTCCTGTCATTTATGGCAACATGGATGGAACTGGAGGGTACTATGTTAAGTGAAATAAGCCAGGAACAGAAAATTAAACACTGTGTGTTTTCACTCATAGGTGGAAGCTAAGAAAAAGTTGATGTCATAGAAGTAAAATGTAGAAGATACTAGAGGCTGGGAAAGGTAGAGAGAATGGCGGCAAAATTACAGCTGGATAGGAGGAGTAAGTTCTAGTGTTTTCTACCACTGTAGGATTATTATAGTTAAAAATAATGTATTATCTAATTTCGAATAGGTAGAAGGAAGGAATCGAATGTTCCCAACACAAAAAAGTACTAAATGTTCAAGGTGATGAACATGCTGATTACACTGACCTGATAAGTATAGATTATATGTATTGAAACATCACTATGTACCCCTTGAATATGCAAAATTATTATATATCAATTAAGGAAAAAAGGCTCTTGGCCAGGCAAGGTGGCTCATGCCTGCAATTCCAGCACTTTGGGAGACTGAGGTGGGCAGATCACCTGAGGTCACGAGTTCAAGACGAGCCTGGCTGGCATGGTGAAACCCTGTCTCTACTGAAAGTACAAAAAATTAGCTGGGCGTGGTGGCATGCGCCTGTAATCCCAGCTACTCGGCAGGCAGAGGCAGGAGAATCTCTTGTACCCGGGAGGCGGAGGTTGCAGTGAGCTGAGATCGTGCCACTACACTCCAGCGTGGGCGACAGAGCAAGACTCTGTCTCAAAAAAAAAGAAAAAGAAGAAAAGGCTCTTGATAACCACTCCCTTCCTGATCATTCTCTGTAGTTACAGTGAACAACTCACAATTCTCTTAAAAAATTCAAGATTATCCACTCTTCTGTGAATAGAGAAACACACCTGAATTTTCAGTTAGGATTTGAATCCAGAGTGGAGGGAATAAAGTTTCTAGGCAAGAGGACCTCAGACCCAAATGCCTGCAGGTGGGAATAAGCATGACTTGTTTCAGAGACTAGGGATGAGGGATAAGAGTATTCTTTCACATAAAAATAAGTGTATCAGCCAGGCATGGTGGCTCACACCTGTAATCTCAGCACTTTGGGAGGCTGAGGCAGGTTGACCTTGAGCTCAGGTGGTCAAGACTAGCCTGGACAACATGATGAAACCCTGTTTCTACAGAAAGAACAAAAATTAGCCAGGCATGGCGGCATGCATCTGTAGACCCAGCTTCTCTGGAGGCTGAAGTGGGAGGATCACTTGAGCGTAGGAGGTTGAGGCTACAGTGAACTGTGATCACACTACTGCCCTCCAAAAATAGAAATATTCCTAAATTTGAAATTGAGGGATATGTAGGGGATTGATTAAATAAAGTATTCTGTGGCTATTTAATAGGATACTACACAGCAATGAAAATGATATTATAGGTCTGCCTTTATAAGTGGCTTATTAAGCATTATAATGATAAGTTTACTGTTATCTTAAATATTGATTTAATATCTGTTTTACATATAAAAACATGCATATATTCATGAAACAAGTCTTTAGGATAGATAGTAATGTGTTAACAGAGGTCATTTCTTTATAATGGGGTTGTGGTATTTAGATTTATCTTTATATATGGCTTTGTTTTATGTTTTGGTTTGTTTTGTAATGAATAAGACTTTTATAGTTAAAGTAAATACAATAAAGTGTTAAAAAGGTGAGAAGGTACCATTAGTCTTGTACATATATTTTGTACTATTGATTACTATGTCTTAAATATTATTTTGAAAATTTTCAAACCTGTAAAAATTTGAATTTCAGTAATACAATGAACAATGAACAATACACTGTTCACCTAGCTTCACCTATTGTTGCAGACATTGTTACACTTAACCCCTAAATACTTCAGCATGTATCGCCTATAAACTAGGACATTTTCTTATGTAACTACAATATAGTCATCACATATTAGAAACAAATCATTATTATGAATAATGTAATATTAACAATGTAATTATTGCTGAATTATACATTATTACTGTTATCTAGTTCACAATTCACATTTCCACATTTATCCCAATAAAGTCCTTGTAACTTTGAAAAAACTTATTTGGACATAAAATTCAATCAGAGATCACATCTTACATTTGGTTGCCATGCCTTAGTGGTCTCTTTTAATCTAGAAGTGTTTCCTACTCATTTTGTCTTCCACGATATTGACATTTTTGAGTACTATCCCAGGTGTGCTGTAGGCAAATATACTTGTATTGGTAAGAATATAGTGATGTTTGGTCTATCCCAATGCATCATTTTGTTTTTGACACTGGAGTTTTAGTGTACAGAAATAATTTTCTCAATAGTGAGGACTGAAGTAATAAAAATAAGTGTTTGATTGGAGTGTGCCATATTGAACTCTTTTTTCTACCAACCAAATCAGGTTTCCTGGATTCTAATTCTTGCATTGTTATGTCACAGGCACAGGTCTCAGTCTTGTCTTTTATAGCATTTTACACAAAAGTGTTTCATACCATTTAATTTTCATAAATATCTTTATGCCCTACAGAAAGAACTTCTGGGAATAGATGATCATATGTATTTGTTTAATAATTAATTATCTAACTGTTGAGCAACTGGAAAACTATTTACAATTGCTTTTTCAATCATGTATTATGATAATTAATGGGACTAATAATAACACCGAGGCACTTCTGGGTTATCATGTATTCTATGTTTCTGATTAGTTGAAAGTCTCTAGTGTATATAAAGTATATATGAGAAAAATAAACAGTGGAGTATTTGATTAATCAAAGGTGTACTATTTCTCAACCTGGCTGGATAAAAATAAACTGTTATGTTAAGAACAGTATATTTTGGGTCTTACTACTCACAATATTCTTTTTTAGGCAATAGAGATTATGCCAAGGACGATCCATTGGAATTTAAGTCCCATCAGTGGTTTGGAGCATCTGTGAGGTCGAAACAAGATAAAATTTTGGTAAGTCTTCTGGATATTTATTCACAGGTGAGTTTAGTCAGTTTATGTAGAGACACAGGAGGTTTTATATTTTCAAGCTGATAGTAAAATTCAGTATGCTCAAGGGTGCAAGGTATAACAACATAAGACAGCTCTGATCAAAGGCCACTCTGTCCAAAGAGGCCATCTCTCTTGCCCTTCTTGAACAGGCTTTCACTTCTTTTCACCCTCATTCCTACTTTGTTTTACCTGCCCCACTTGATAGTTCCTATCAGTTTATTTCCACCCAGCCAAGTATAGGAATAGTGTGGCTTTGGTTAACAAATGCTTTACTACTTCCTCTCTTTCTCTCTCCTTTTTTTTTCCCCTGAGATGGAGTCTTGCTCTGTCACCCAGTGCAGTGGTGCTGTCTCGGCTCACTGCAACCTCCGCCTCCCAGGGTCAAGCAATTCTCCTGCTGCAGCCTCCCAAGTAGCTGGGATTACAGGCATCTGCCACCATGCCTGACTAATTTTTGTATTTTTAGTAGAGACAAGGTTTTGCCATGTTGACCAGGCTGGTCTCTAACTCTTGACCTCAGGTGATCCGCCCACCTCGGCCTCCCAAAGTGCTGGGATTACAGGCCTGAGCCACCAAGCCCGGCCACTTCTCTTTGAAAATACAACATGATGTTGAAGTGGGATACAGAACAAAGAAAAAAAAAGTAACAACCTTCCTTCGCCTCATCTCCCCCTATGCTGCTGTCCATTCCTCTGCTCCTCTTCTCAGACACTTTCTGAAATGTTTTCTATGGTAGCCATCCTAGTTCTTTACTTCACATTCCCTTTCCTATGTCACCATTGACTTTCAGGTCACTGAAATTCACTAGCATTTATATATATGTACATACATACATACCATTATGTTTTGTTTTCTCTGCTGGTATTTATTTTTATCTTTCTTGCACTCTCAGCATTATTCAGAATAGTCAACATCCCTTTTTTTTTTTTTTAACTAAATTTTTCTTCTCTTGGTTTCTGTGAACTGTATTTTCCTGGTTTTTCTCCTATCTTACTGGCTGCTCTTTTGTAGTCTCCTTTAATGGCTCCTCTTCCATTCAATTTCCAAATATTGGGGTGTCCTTGATCTCTATGTAGCTTCCTTTGCTTCTTCTAACTACAACTTTTACCTAGAGGTTCCTAGTCTCTCCTATGGCTGTAAGTATAATCCCCAAATCTATTATCTCTAGCTTTTAATTCTCCCTGGACCCTTTAAGTCGTATTTCCAGACTACCTATTTGGCTTCCAAATGAATGTGGCCAAAATAGGACTCTTGTTTCCTTCCATGAAAGAAGAAAAACGAATAAAAAGCTATTATATATATATACATATATATATAATATATATATATATTTCCCAGTTTATTAGGAGGCCTAATTTTCCGCCCTATTCACTAGTGAGCACTCGCAATCTGTCTCAAAAATATATCTCACATTTATCAGTAGATCTACATGTCCGCTCTTTCTACCCTGCAACAAGCCACCATCATTACCCCCTTGGACCAATGCAATGGCTCTTCTCATCCTGCTGCTGCTTCTCTTACCCTAACTGCAAGAAGGACCAGAGTGAACCAGAGCATTTTACCTTGATTAAAACAGTCAAGTGGCTTTCTATCACTCTCTGAATAAGTATGATAAGCTCATACTGTCTTAAAAACATCTCCAAAAACAAGTCACTGGCTATGTCTTTGGCCTCCTCTCACTCCATCTTACATACTAAAGCCAGGCTTGTCTTTATTTCTTCCACATTCCAAATCATTTCAGTTAGTGCCTTAGTGTTTGTGTTCCCTCTGCTTGTATTAGTTGTCTTTATGATTTCTACTTGGCTAGCCCTTTGTCATTCAGATTTCAGCTTTAATTTAATTTCCTCAGAGACCACTCTTCCTATTTTAATTATTTACATACTATTTATTATTGCCTTTATTTTTTCATCTAATTATGCTGCATAGGATTTACTTAGGAGGTGAAGTTTCAGCAGACTTTAAAGGATGTGCCACATTTCAGCAATTGGAGGTGAAGGATTGGGTTAAATGTGGAGATATTCTAGGCAGAAAGAGGTGCAAAGCAGGAGTAAGCAAAAGGAGCAGGCTACCCACTCTGGAACATCAAGTACGTGTAGAGAAGTAGCTGCTATGACCTACTTTCACTGTTTTCAGGGTACATATAGAATAAGTCAGTACTGGTGTTCTGCAGTGCTTATGTTAGCACTTTGCTTCAAAAAGTGTTATAGAAAACCAATTAAACCTTTTTCACTAAATGAATTGTTACACATTTGGTAGATTACTATGCTGTTAAAGCATTCATTACTCTGCTACTCTACGTGATATTTCAATCTAGAATGCTGAAAACAAAAAGGTCAGTTTTATTGGAAAGTAAGTAAATACTGCACATTCTTTTGCTCTCTTAATAAATTATTTGCTGTATAATTTAGGGGATATATTCCATATGCATGAGTGTTACTTAGTTCAAAACCTAATTTGGTCTCTACCTTTAGCATAGCATATTGCATCAAGAAATATACTACCTGAAATAACAATTTTTCTAACTATTTTGAAAAAAAATTTGGACCACAAATATGGCCTTCAGAATAATGTGAGACAAAGACTTCTTTTAAAATCTTTATTTACCACTATGGTAAGGAATTTAAGGTATAGGATAGGTTTGATTAATTTCTATGAATGCTTTGCAAGTTGGCCAGGTGTGGTGGGTGTGTTAGCTTACAGCTAGCATGTTGGGAGGCTGAGGCAGGAGGATTGCTTGAGTTCAGTTAGAGACCAGCCTGGGAAACATAGTGAGATCGCGTTTCTACAAAAAATTTTAGAAAATTAGCCAGGCATGGTGGCATTCACATGTGGTCCCATGCCACATGCTACTCAAGAGGGTAAGGCCAATTACTTGAGCTCAGGGGTTCAAGGCTGCAGCAAGCCATGATCACGTCACTGCACTCCAGCCTGGGCAACAGACTGAGACCCCATCTCAAAAAAAGAGAAAGTGGTGTTATATTCTGAAGTAGTATAGAGCATCTGAAACACTAAATTTTTAGAAAATCTTTATGTCATGGACTAAACCTTTGATTTTAGGCCTGTGCCCCATTGTACCATTGGAGGACTGAGTTGAAACAGGAGCGAGAGCCTGTTGGAACATGCTTTCTTCAAGATGGAACAAAGACTGTTGAGTATGCTCCATGCAGATCACGTATGTACAGGATATTGTACCAGCCTTTAAGAAGAGGGGTGGGAAGCCTAGTTTGTTAAAAATATGTGTGTGTGTGTGTGTGTGTGTGATTAAAACATATAGACATATTATGAGAACAAAATGAAAACAATCCTACTAAGGTAAAGAGATTACAAATGTGAAGTAAACAGGTTTACTTTTTCTAAGAACTCATTTTCATCTTCCTTCATTCGTATATGATTTTAAGAACCTGTATTTTTGATGACTAATAGTCAAAAGATGCTCATTTGAGCTTCTCTAACAGAGAAGATGTGGACCCTACAACCAAAGATTCTGATTCAGTAGCTCTAGGTCAGGCCTGGGTACCTGAATTTTTAACAGACTCTGCAAGGCAATTCTGATACCAAAGTTTGAGAACTCCTGCTTTATACTAATAATGATGTCAAAAATAAAAAATATTATGTCTTAAAGAGCCAAAGTTTATATAGGAAGATGAACATTGAACTCAGGAGTCTTGACTCTGAATTTTCCTGCTCTTAATCAGAGTTTCTTTGTTAACCTGCTACCAAGCCCACCCCTTTTTGGTGATCCAGAGGATTTTATGCTCTTTGCTAATATTACTTGAAATTTCAAAAGGAATTAATATCATGACTAAAGATGACTTGAAGCAATTATAATTTTGATTATGCTTTTCCAAAATCTGTACATCCTCTTCTCTTTGGAGATTCCAATCCTTTTGTGCCCCGCTACTCTTTGCTGAATTAGCTACTACTTTAGATCTTCCTTATACCAGAAGCATAAAAATAGATTACTGAAATGTGGTATAGAGTTTATGCCTAGAGCCCTTAGGCCATTATTTTTTGTGTTCCACTGGTCACCACATAGTTTATTAGAGAAAATTAGTAACAAATGCACAACATGTAAGACTCTTACTCCTATATTTGTTTTGTCCATGTTAGGTGACATGTGACACTAGGTCAAAGGGACTGTTCTGTCTTCCAAATTCTAAGTAGTTAAAACTACGGGAGACTGCAGATTATTTCAATAAACAGTTATTTTCTTAGCCCAACACTTTGATCCTACCTATTATAAGTGGGAAGTGAACATTAAAAGAGTGATACCTACCCAAATCTGTATTGTTTGTTAGGAAAGAGAAAAAATTAGGTTAGAAAGCATACACTGCACAGGATGAGGGAAATTGAGGCTTTATCCTCAGGGCTTGGATGCCATCTGTACTGCCATCTTTATGTTGGTATTTTGGTTATGGTACTGTCATCTTTGGTAGTAGGTAGAGAATCTGAAGATTAAATTTGTATTTTTAATTTCTTTATTGCAAAAATGTTCCTATTTGAGAAGATAATTTAATAGCTATGAAGAATGAGTTAACCCTTGTATGCCAGGTTTGTTATTTATTACTTATATGATGTACACACACACACAATACACCCTTATTTTCATCTGATGCATGTGGGAACTGAGAATCACATAGTTGAGGCAATTTTATTTCCACATCTCATGGGGTTAAGAGTGGGGACATTCTGGGCAGAAAGAGGTGCAAAGAAGCAGGAGTAAGCAAAAGGAGCAAGCCACCCACTCTGGAGCATCAAGTACGTGCAGAGAAGTAGCTGCTATGACTGACTTTCACTATTTTCAGGGTACATATAGAATAGGTCAGTGTTGAAGTTCTGAATGGTCAAATGAGGATTTAAACCTAAGTTTGTCTATTCCAAAAGAACCTTTCCTCTACATTATTCACAATAGAAAATGTTTTCCATTTCAGTTGCTTCTGTATTAAGCGCAGCTTTTCTATAAAGAATACCTCCTGCTTTCATGACCTAGGTTTGAATAATTCCTGATATATAAGAATACATGGAAATCTCCTGAAAACATGCATTCTAATGATGATTCCCTTGTTCACAGAATGCTCTTATTTGGTTTAGGCACAGAAAGTATAAAGTCATTTAAAGCTATATTTTCTTTTTTTTTTTTTTTTTTTTTTTTTTGAGACGGAGTCTCACTCTGTCACCCAGGCTGGAGTGCAGTGGCCGGATTTCAGCTCACTGCAAGCTCCGCCTCCCGGGTTTACGTCATTCTCCTGCCTCAGCCTCCAGAGTAGCTGGGAATACAGGCGCCCGCCACCTCGCCCAGCTAATTTTTTGTATTTTTTTTAGTAGAGAGGGGGTTTCACCGTGTTAGCCAGGATGGTCTCGATCTGCTGACCTCGTGATCCGCCCGTCTCGGCCTCCCAAAGTGCTGGGATTACAGGCTTGAGCCACCGCGCCCGGCCAAAGCTATATTTTCTAAAGTATCCAAATCAGGTCAATGAACTTTGGCTTGTGGGCCTCTTTTTGTGAATGAAGTTTTATTGGAATACAGCCACACCCATTTGTTGATGTGTTATCTGTAATGATCTAGTAGAGTTCTGAGAGTTGAGTTGCTACACTATGAGCCTAAAATATTTACTGTTCGACTTTTTACAGGAAAAGTTTGCTGAACCCTGATCTAAATAATAAAACCTGAAATCTTAGGGAAAGCTTAAAGAACAATCTCAAAAAACAAAAAAGCAAAGTGCATGCCTTTGTTTCTAATAGGCCTGGCGCTTTCAGTAACCCTTGATTATTGTACATGCTTTTTGATTCAACCTTTGAAATATTAAACCACCTATAATAGGCCTAAATTGTGAAGGGCATCTTGTTTGGAGAAGAAGACTTAGGAGTGGAAGTCTGAGAACCTGGGTTATATTCTGATTTTCTGCTGACAATCCACCTATAGCTGTGGGTAATTCACCTAACCACTCTGGGCCTTTGTTTCATCATTGGTAAAACACCAATTCACACAAAAAATTTCAGAGATATAAATTTAGTGTTTTTTTATCTGTTTCATACTTCAGTAAATTATGCAAACCAATAATTGGTTTTATGAGGTGGTGTCAGTTTTGTGGGACTACATTGCTAACTTCTTAGTAACTTTGCTTGTCTTGGTGGCAGATTGTGGGTTGTTTTGTTTATTTGTTTGTTTGCTTTTGGGTTTTTTCTTTTTGTTTGTTTGTTTTGGTGGTTTGGTTAGTTGGTTTGTTCTGTTTTTAACCTGACTTATATGGACATCCTGGATAAGGAATTTCACTGTCTGTCACTAACTTACCTTATTACTGATTACATTTGCTTTCAGCTTTTTCATAACTGCATGATAAAACCTCAACTCTTAGGAAAAGCATAAAAAACAACCTCAAAAAACAAAAAAACCAAGTTACTTAGGGAAATTAAGTAACTCAACCATGGCCAACCAGCTAGTAAATGAGAGTATAGACCTGACCCCACGCGTGTCTACACCCCTACACTGCACTGTCTGAAATCAACAATGTACTTATCATTTCCTGAGCAATGACAAAGGACATTATGCAGTAGACCAGATGTTCTTCTGTTCTAAATTGCCTAGCCACGAATCATATGATGCCAATACCCTTTCAACTCCATGCTCAGACTGAATCTTCTGTTCCTTCTGTGTGCTTTCTGATGCTAATATTATTTGAACATAGATTTTTCTCAGTAATGATTTCTAGTTGGCTTTTCCTTTCCTTTCCCTTTGTCATTACTCAGGGAATGATAAAGATACTACTGATTTAAGACAGTGCAGTGTAGTGTTATAGGCACCTCCGGATTCAAGTCCCACTCTCTTATTTACTAGCTGGTTGGCTATGGTCAAGTTACCTAATTTGCCTAAGCATCAGTTCCATTATCTGTACAAATTATTGAGTAATAATAGTTTCTCTCATAGGATTGGTATAAAGACTTAAAAAAGATGATGTCATGTAAAATGCTTTAGCATAATACCTGACTCAGAGTAAAGGCTTAATAAACCCTAGCTGATCTTACTGTCAGAACCAATAATATTACTATTTGTAATGTCATTACCAGACCTAACAAGTGGGAGAAGTGTTAACCATCCGCAGGAATAAGTACCAGAGCCTGCACCAAAATAGTTTATATTCAACATAAAGTCTTTAAATTGGCAAAAGCACTCAGTTTAATATATACCTGTTAAGAAAATTTTAAGGGACAGTCATGCTTTTTAACTGGATATTCTGGGAAACCAAATAAAGCAGATAATTGTACAGTATGATAATCAAAAAAAGGATGTCTTTATAAATAGCTTGAAATAGTTCCCCCAGATGCAACTCGAATAAAGGAAATAAATAGCTGACTTGCTCTAACTTGAGGTTAGAGCAGAATTCCTTAGTCTGATTCACTGGACGCTGGAAACCCCAGCCCCACATTTTCCCACTCCCTCTTGGTTAGAAAACTTTACGTTGGTTTAGCATTATACTCTTGAGGCTATTTTCTTTAAAAAAAAAAAAAAAAAACTTTAAAAAAATTTAGATATTAAATATGTAATCTTTGGGCAGTTTCCAGGCTTTAAAAATGGGTTCAAAATTTCTGATGGGATTATTTGGCAGAAGTCCTTAGAAGTTTGTCCTTATGACTGAAAACAGATATTTTTGGTTCCTGTATTTGGGTGGCAAATAAAGTAACAGTACAACTTTTTAATGTATTTGTAACATTGGCCACAGTAAGTCTTTGATAACTGAAGGATAGTGTTTTCCATTGTTCTCTGTTATCCTCAAAGTAAATTAAGGGGGAAGTGTTCAGATTCATCCTTACATGTGTTCTAGGTACTGTATTGCTCATGATTAAAATTAATTTAAATTAATTGTCTGATTTCTCAGAATTAGTCCCTTTCTGTGAGAACTACTAAGAAGGGAACAACTACACAAGAGCAAAACTATTGAGCCTACTATGGTTGGAAAATACCTGAAAGTGTCATGAAAAGATGGTTACTTTAATTAGATCTCCATACTAAACATGTGAGGAGAGCTTTATATTTTACTTTTTGAAGAGCATTAAGTTCTGGTCTCTCCATTTCCTGAAATTCTGAGCTATGTTATTCATCTTTGTTGTTGGCTATAAAATGTATGTATAGGAATGTCTGTATCTCTTTGCTGCTATTAATAATAACAAGGTCTTAGGGTAATAGGAATAAAGGAATTTCAGATCAGAACTTTTAACTTGCAGATCACAACTTGTTAGTGTTTTATGGAATCAGTGGAGTAGGTCACAACCGCAATAGTTTTTCTAAAAAAATAAAATGAAATAAAATAGAAAATGTTAGAGTGTATTCTATACAATAATACAAATATTGTTTTGTAAGATTTTAAGTTGTCTCTGTATGTTTTATACACACAATGTGTGTTGGGTTGTGATATAAATTATAATCTTTTTGTGGATTGTGGATTAAAAAAGGGTTTGAAATTTATCATTTTAGTTGGTTTCTTTGTTCTCTGGTTACTGGTTCAGGTATTTAATCTTTGTTTCCATATCTGAGTAAATGGTGCTGACAAACATGCATACTAACTCTCTTGGAATGTGGTAATAACTAAGTGCCCGAGTGAATGACCACTCTCAGAAAATAGTACGTTATCTTATGATTCTAGTGATACCAGGTTTTCTCATGTTTTGTTTTGTGTTCTTTGTTTTTGGGTTTGTGTATATTTCCAATCTTTTTATTTTAGAAGATATTGATGCTGATGGACAGGGATTTTGTCAAGGAGGATTCAGCATTGATTTTACTAAAGTAAGTTCTCATTTAAGACTGAAAGAGATTCAGACCTACCTTACTGACTGAACTGTGGTTAAAAATAAACTGGTCACTCAGCTCCTTTACAGCTGTTACCTCTTTAATGAAAACAGTTAATAAAACGATCCATTCATTTTGACATTCTTTGTCTTATATTATTCCCTCCCTAGTAAACATTGCTTATTTGAAATAGGGAGACATCCCCCATCACTCTGGGAATGGAGGAAAGTAGACAATCTCCTCAGTAAATGATAGGTAACTATTATGACTTAATATTAACATTTCCAGTTATATGAATTTATAGCATATTAAAGTTCTACATTTTTAATTAAAATTGTTTTTCTTACAAAAGCTGTCAATGAGAGCTTTATTACAAAATTAGAGTTACATAAAAGCTGGGAAACATGCATGTTTGCCATCTATTATGTGCCTATAGGCACTAAGTGAAGCTGACTTCACTTATGTAATGTGTAATAATTGTAAGAAATCTCATAGGCAGGGCTCTATGTATTGTTAACTAAATTAATATTCTCTTCAGAATTGATATTTTTAATCTATTTTCTGAAAATAAGAATTCCATTTAAATGTTCAAAGGTAAATTTTCTGAAGTACTTTTCTTTATTTACTTTTCTTTTGTGTGTTTATTTATTTTGGTGGTGGGGGAGTATGCACATTTTGAATATCAAATTGAGAGTATTCTTTCTAGAGAAATCTAAAAAATATGTTGATTGATTGTGTGTAGCCCTTCCTTAGAAAGCTTATATGTAGACTTTCTTAGAAATGTGAGCAAAGAGGAGTGCCTTAAATGTATGAAAACAACTGAAATTGAAATAATATGATGCATAAGAACTAATAAAGCATTTTTCTTATTTTAAAAATTTGTAGGCTGGGTGCGGTGGCTCATGCCAGTAGTCCCAGCACTTTGGGAGGCTGAGGTATGAGGATCACTTGAGCCCAGGAGACCAACCTGAGCAACATAGTGGGACACCATCTCTACAAAGAATTAAAAATTAGCCAGGCATGATGACATGTGCTTGTGGTCCCAGCTATTTGGGAGGCTAAGGCATGAGGATTGCTTGAACTGCAGTGAGTGAGGCTGCATTGAGCCATGTTCATGCCACTGCATTCCAGCCTGAGCAACAGAGCAAGACCCCGTCTCAATTTTTAAAAACAAATTATATTTTATCCATATTTGTATTTTATTTTTTTTCTTTTTTTTTTTTTTTTTTCTAGACTAGGTACTGATAATTATAGTTAGCTCTCCTTACTAGGTAATGTGTTTTTAATACTCTAAATTTCATACTATATTACTCAAAATTCGGAATGTAAGTAAGCCAGAGATAAAGTATATTAATAAATATTAGGTTTAAACTTGTATGATGGCCGGGCGCGGTGGCTCAAGCCTGTAATCCCAGCACTTTGGGAGGCCGAGACGGGCGGATCACGAGGTCAGGAGATCGAGACCATCCTGGCTAACACGGTGAAACCCCGTCTCTACTGAAAAAAAATACAAAAAACTAGCCGGGCGAGGTGGTGGGCGCCTGTAGTCCCAGCTACTCGGGAGGCTGAGGCAGGAGAATGGCGTAAACCCGGGAGGCGGAGCTTGCAGTGAGCTGAGATCCCGCCACTGCGCTCCAGCCTGGGCGACAGAGCCAGACTCCGTCTCAAAAAAAAAAAAAAAACTTGTATGATACATTTCCAAATAGGTATTATATATTTTTAAAATATATAATGTCCATCTTTTCTGTATTTATGCCTATACAACCATAACCCCAAAAGTACTCTCATACTGTGAAAGTCATTGCTAAATTAGATGTTCACTTTCTTAAACACATTTCTGAGAGAAGGGTGTCTTTTTAGGGCAGATGACTTAGAAGTGTCTTTTACATAGCCAAGGCAAAAGATTGTCTGTTGAAAGCTTGGAAGGGCTATATGTACATTTGGAGGGGAAAAAAATGTATCTTACCTCCAGCAAGAAGAGATTTCTCAAATATTGTGCTCAAACACAATATACCTAGAATTAGACACTTTTAGTTAGTTAAATGTAAGAAATGCTAGGCAAGCATAATTTGTATATGTATAATACACCCTGAAAATTTTATTCTCAACTTCACTCCTGTTTAGATCTGAGACACTAAAAGTATTTCCTTTAGCAGAAAATTATTCAGTGATTATAGAAAGAAAATTTTCTGTATATAGTCACAAATTTAATATACAAAATTAAGAAGTGACTTTAAAAAATTGTAACCTGATGATACTTTGCATTAGTACCTCATTTCAAATATGTGAAGCAGCCAAGATCCACAAGAAGTTGTATATTTTCATATATTAAATGAATACATTATAACTTCTTTTAAATTTTGTTTTAGAAAAGATACAATGAAAACCACTGAAACTGAGTTAGATGAATTTGAGATTTATGATTTTGTTTGCCTTAATATAGATTAGATAGATAGATAGATAGATAGATAGATAGATAGATAGACAGACAGACAGATACATATAAGACTCAGTGCTTTAATAGGCTGAGCTGGGAAGATTGCTTAAAGCCAGGAGTTTGAGAACAGCCTGGGTGAGGGAAGACCTTGTCTGTACGAAAAAAAAAAAAAAAAAAAAAAGGCATCTTAATTAACCTGGTAATGATATAAAGATACATTACTGTATTGTTCAGTCATATATACAAATATATATATATCTTATGTTTTTCATTGATTTCTATTTTGAGAGATACTTGTTCTTTAAATATATACCTTTTTGTTGTGTGATTTCATCTAGGCTGACAGAGTACTTCTTGGTGGTCCTGGTAGCTTTTATTGGCAAGGTAGGTTAATATTTTTTAAATTACAATTATTGACTATGTGTCACTGATTCACCTGGCTTATTGTATGCCTATGACATTTTACAAATCATTTTAAAGAAAGAAATGGAAATACAATTAAAGTATATAAACACTCCATTTTACACAGTGTTTTTTAAAAGAAGATAACATATATAATATATATTAAATGTGTATATATTCCTAGAAGAAAATAAACTAAATATTTTAAAAGTAAATATATACTTTTATGTTCAATATATTTTAAAAGTAAATATATAAAGTAATTTTAAGTAATTTATTTTTATTGTGTGTGATATATACTTCTTCATGTCTATACTCTAGGGGCCATGATACAATCGTTAGGCAGTGTGCAAAACCAATCTGTATAGGCCAACTGTGGCATTCTAAAAGTTGCAGGTTTTGAAAGTATTTTGAAGTTGCTCGTTAGGATATTTAAGTGATTATTTTCTTATTACTGATATTGAGAATGATCTCTAGGTGTTTGGGGACTTCTTAAAAATTGAAGATCTTTTGCTGGGTGCACTGGCTCATGCCTGTAATGCCAGCACTTTGGGGAGCTGATGCGGGAGGCTCACTTGAAGCCAGGAGTTCACAACCAGCCTGGGCAGCAAAGTGAGACCCTGTCTCTGCCAAAAAAATAAAAAATAAAAAAATAAAGCCAGGTGTGGTGGCCCACGCCTGTAATCCCCGCACTTTGGGAGACCAAGGTAGGCGATCACCTGAGGTCAGGAGTTAGAGACCAACCTGGCCAACATGGTGAAACCCCATCTCTACTAAAAATACACACATTAGCTGGGCATGGTGGTGTGGGCCTGTAATCCCAGCTACTCAGGAGGCTGAGGCAAGAGAATCACTTGAACCCAGGAGGAGGAAGTTATAGTGAGCCAAGATCATACCACTGTACTCCAGTCTGGGCAACAGAGAGACACTGTCTCAAAAAATATATATAAAATAAAATAAAATTAGAGGATCTTATTAGGTTTCTAAAAAATATTAAACTGGCATTGATATAAAGATACATTATTATATTATTCTTCAGTCATTCTGGGAGGCCTAATTAAATTACCATTCGAACATATGTATAACAGATTATTGCTGACAGTTTGAAAATAGATAACTAAATATTTGCTTTCTTTGTGTATCATTAGAGATATACAATTATTTATCTCATTAATATATTGTTAGTTTCTGCTAAAAAGTACTATTTATAAGTTGAACTATTTTGTATTAGCATTCTGATATTCAAGCATTGTCAGTGTTTGGAAGAATTAGAAATCCTTTGACTATATTGATTTGAAAGTTTCAAATTTTACTCTTGTATTCTACACTATGCTTTCCTGAATTGCTTCTTTGTAGAAAAACTCATGCTTGCTTTAGCCTTGTGGAGAGGGAAGCTAAAGAAGGAGATTTGCTGGAGGATGACAGGATGGAAGGAGAATAAGAAGGAATGAAAAATAGGAATAAGTGGAATGTTGAAAGGGAGGGCAAAGAAGGGAATAAAAAAAGACAAAATTCAGGCATCACAGACAGGGATCAGAATGTGATCCCTGTCTCTTTCTAAAACATAGCAAAACTGAAAAATTGGAATTTCTATGGATTATATATCTATTGGGAAATAAAATGATTTAGAAAAATTATAATTGAGTTTTACTGTTTTACAACAAAAATAGCAGTTCTAAAGTACATGTGAGAAAATAGGGGATATTAATACTTTCTAGTTAGATATAGAAATACAGATTTATTTTTCTTCTTTATTGCTGACTATGTCATTCAGTGGAGGGGAAGGAAGTATCTGATGAGGATGCCTGGGAACCAAAACTGTCAAGGAAGCTAAATTTTGTGATTCTCAGTAGGACTACTTGTTAACTTTGTCTTTTTAAGAGATATAGCTGTGAACATGTATGAACTTTTTTTTAATGCCATGGGTATTGCATAAATAAGAGTAATATTAATAAATAGGCATGTGCAATAATTAGGATACAGTAATAAATTAGGACAGAGAGGTACTATTAATATATTTATTAAAATTTTATTACAAGTTTTATGTAATATATAGCTAGCAGACTCAGTGAATTGGCAGATAGTATTTTGTTTTAATAACATTAAAATCAGCAGATGTCACCCTGGATAAGTACGTTAGAATGAATTTTTCCACAGATCTCAGAATTGTAGTTGTTAGAATGGAGAAAAGAATGTTTTATTCAGAAAAAATAGTGAATTTTCCTCTGTTCTTCGATTCAGGAAATGTTTATTGAATTTTGTATGTTCTTGGTACTGCTTAAGCCCAGATGATAAAGTAGTGATCAAGACAGAGAAAGTGTTTCTGTCCTGTAGATTCAATCTCTGTGACTGAACAGATGGGAACAGGACTGAAAATGTTAGCTGTTACACATTTCTTTCTAAAACAGCAGGAATGATAAGAGATTATTGTATCCATATTGTGGAGACAACATGTAATAAACCAGCTATCCTTTCTTGGCATGGAGGACAAGCTGGTTTTTGTGTAGTCATCTAGATTTCTTGTCTGCTTAAAACAAGGTTGTAAACGAAGGTGAACTCATCCATTCAGGTTGTTTCCTAAAGATGTTTAAATTACTAGTTAAAAAGATATCGATTGAACCAATCATTCTGATTATAAAGGTAACAGTATTGTTTCAGTGAATTTTTCATGTTTTAATGGATTAGTTGGGTGATAGCCTTTGATTTCATTATTCCATATATATAACATTGCTTTCTAGTGGTTTAAGACAAATCCTGTTTTCTTAAATTTTTATTAACAGAGACTGATTTTAAGTACTGGCTTAAACAGAAATAATTTTAAGTTAAGAATATCCATTTTCAAATTGAGTATGATCAAGGAGAATTATGTAAGGCTAATAATTAGAAGTACTAATATCTAATATTGTTTTCTTTCATGCAGGTACATTATCTGCATCATAAAATCATAAAGATCCCATTTGAAGGTTATTTATTTTATATATATATATATACATACATACTTCTTTTTAGGTCAGCTTATTTCGGATCAAGTGGCAGAAATCGTATCTAAATATGACCCCAATGTTTACAGCATCAAGTATAATAACCAATTAGCAACTCGGACTGCACAAGCTATTTTTGATGACAGTTATTTGGGTAGGTAAAACCAAAATTTGCTCATTTTTGGAATTGTGGTGTATTTGCTTTTATCTGCTTATGGTCTTTTAAGCAGAAAAATATTTTATGTGAAATAGATTAGGATTTTTAAAAACATACAGAATATACAATTTTAAATTGTTAATGAGTACTTTGGTTATGTTACATTTCAGTAATTGAAATTGAAGAGAGCAATTATTTGTGCAGTGATAATAATAATAGCTAGCTTTTAAGATATGTTTACTGTGTTCTGGGCATTCCTCAAGGTGACTTGATTTGTATTCGCTCATTTAATCCTCACGAGTCAAGCATATTGTATTATTCTCATTTTGTAGGTGAAAACACCAAGGCACTGAGATGCAAAATAACTTGCCCAAAGTCACTTGCTTGTAACTTGCTGTTCAGAGATTCAAATGGAGGCATTCTAACTCCTGAAGTTTTATTCATGATGTTAAATAAAAGTTTTGGTCTTTAGGACTTATTAACATGTGTTCTCTCTTTAAATTTCTTTCTGATATATTAAAACAAGTCATATATGACAGAAATAGTACTTGCTAAGAGAATTTATTTGTTGCTTCTTTTTGATGAATTGTAAATTTGCCGTTTTTAACAGACTCCTTTGTAAGGTTAATAAGACAATTGTAGTTTTATAATAAAAATAGCCTATTTGAGTATTTAACTCAGTTGTTTCATTTAAAATTCATGTATCATATACATATGAATCTGTTATGACTAGGGGACAAAATACTACATAATTAAAGGAGTTTCTTGAAAATATTTTCAAGGAATGCTTACTCAGCAAACCTGCTGAAGATAACTTACTTGTCCTGACGCTTCTCCCCTTTGGTTTCCTGTTTAGGTTACTCTGTGGCTGTTGGAGATTTCAATGGTGATGGCATAGATGGTATGAAGTTCTCGAACTATATCTAATCTTTAAAAAAATTAGATTAAACATTTGAAACACGTGGCATTGAAATTTTTAAACAGTTTGAGTGGCTGGGTGCTGTGGCTCAAGCCTGTAATCTCAGCACTTTGGGAGGCCAAGGCGAGTGGATCCCTTGAGCCCTGGAGTTCGAGAATAGTCTGGACAACATGGCAGAATCCAGCCTCTAGAAAAAATACAAAAATTAGCTGGGCACGGTGATGCACACCAGTGTCCAGATACTCAGGAGGCTGAGGTGGGAGGATCGCCAGAGACCAGGGAGGTTGAAACTGCCATGAGCTGTGATTGCACCTGCCACTGCACTCCAGCCTGGGTGACAGAGCCGAGACTGTCTCAAAAAAAAGAAAAAAAGAAAATGTTAAGCAATTTTAAACCATTGTTATGGAATATAACAGAAGAAATGAGAGAGATATTAGCACACTGGCGAGAGTCCAGGCTAGGTCTGTGCTAAACTTCCTCTAGTGGCTGCTGAAATTGAGACGGCTACACTTGGCTTCAGTGCCTTTCCTTTCTGCTTCTTTTTAGTCCCCAACACTGTTAGTGATTTCTTTAGCGTTTTCCTCCTTGCGTTCAGCAAATTCTTTCCTCTGGGAGAGGCTTAGTTTCTTCTTTCGTTAGGCATCCTTTGTTACCTTCTGGGCCATCTCTGTACCGTTATTATCCCATCCTCTCATTGTCCATCCATCTTCCTTCAGAGCTCCATTTAGGAATCACAGTCTTTACCAGATTTTGATCACATTTCTGTGCCACAGCCACATCTACCCCTCTTCAGTTTGCTCTGTATTATTTTTCATTGCTGTACATTTAGTTTTTCTTTATTCTTAGGTTACTTTATCTTGTCTATTCTTGTTTAACATTATTACAAATGACTTGAAGGCTTATTTGTGTATGTTTGAGAGCCCTCAAGAATTTATATTTGGTAAATTTTGATTTTATAGATAAATATGCTGGGCTATTTATTACAGAGTACCAATTTTTCTAAATCGATTGTTTGTTTTGAACTGAAGTAGTAAAACTTAAAGCTTGCTGACAGTCACTTCTTGTCTGCAACTTCCAGTGTTGTCCTAAAAAATGAATAATTTGTTTTTTTGTTTCAGACTTTGTTTCAGGAGTTCCAAGAGCAGCAAGGACTTTGGGAATGGTAGGACAGTTAGAAGGTATTTTTTAAAAAATCTCTAAGTTATCTTCTGTTTTACTAGATTTCATATACTTCTGTTTTTCCTTCACAGGTTTATATTTATGATGGGAAGAACATGTCCTCCATATACAATTTTACTGGCGATCAGGTATGCTTCCAGAATATGATTGCCCTCTCCCACTATAAAGGCAGTATGTACTCATTGGAGTAAATTTGTGAAATATAAAAGTGTAAAAGTGAACTATAATCTCATCAAATAGATAATTCTTCCAACTCTTATCATTTTGGTCAAACTATTATAATTTCTCTTTTGTGTGTGTGTGTATAAACAAAAATTGGTTTACTCTGTATTTTTCATTTTGTCTTGCCTTTTTCACTCAATATTTTATTATCAGAGTTTCCTAATGTCTTAAAACTTTGCTGGCAGTATCAGAATGATTTAATGATTCCATAACATTCAATATTCTACATATAAGATGGGCTTTAAATATTTCATCTTTGCTTTAGCCAAAGTAATTTGGATATTTTGGCTTGTTTTTGTCTGCCTTTTTGTTTTCTTGGAAAATACAAAATCACATACACACAAAACCACAAAGACTTTCTTTTTCTTTACTGGTAATATTAAATTCTTTTTTAAGGATGATCTATGCCTTATAATTTTATTAGATGCAACAGAAAGCATGGCACAGGTGTGTACTATAGATATTACAAGTGAACTTCATTTGTACTACATGAAATAAGATACTTCTTAGCTAAAAAATGCTAGTGCTTTTTAAGTATTAGACATTCTCTGCGAGTTCAGGCATTTTATAATATTCTCTGTTGTATGTCTCAGATAATTATACCATAAGTTGGTAATGATGAAGAAAAATTTAAACAGTAGGTAGAGGAAAATCTTTCTCAAGGTTTGCAGATCTGGGATTCAAGCCTTTTTGTTCAGTTGAGATTGTTGGGCTTTGGGATAGGATTGATAGGATGACTGACTAGACTCATGGTCCCCAGAAACCTCTTCCCATTTCTGTGGCAGTCAGGATTGATGCACAACCTGGGGAGCCCTGCAGTTGACAGGCAGTTAGGGTTGCTGCAGGGGTGTTCCCTTTGTTCAGTTGTGACTTCTCCAGCTCAAGCAGCTTCTCCTGTCTGGTGACCATGTATGAGTCTGGATCCTACTGCATGCAGTCAGTGATACTTGCTTTATTCTTCTTCCACTATTGGGAAGTGGGGGTGACTAGAGAGGAGTGGGAAACTTGGCTTTTATATGGGTACAAACCTGGGTTTTCCATGCTCAGTCTGTTATTGCATTGGATAAGGTATTTGCTGCTGAAAATTTGGTTCCTTATTTATAAAAATAGGGATGCTGGCAACTTCTTCATGGGACAGTTGTGAGAATCAAAAGAAAACATTTGAATCATAGTGCCCAGGACAAAATGTGTCTCAGTAAATGCCATCCTTTCTTTACACTTCCAAGCCAAACACTGTAGGTCACTAAGGCCCATGAATATTATTCTGTTACATTCTAGTCAGCACATCAACCTTGTACCCCAAGCACAGTATATTTTATTTCACCAGCTCTGATCTTGTCATTTAAAACAGAACACACCTTTCATTTTCCCAATTACACTGTATCAACCCAAAACAGATAATGTAGGAATCTCCCTTATCATTCTCTCTTGATATCTGAGCCAATCAAATTTGAGAAGCATTGCTAACTTTCCTTGTTTGGTTTGTTGACTCATTTTTCACCTTACTTTGTATTTAATCTGTCATCTCTTTTAGTTTTGTTTTGCACTTTGAGCTCTCTTAGAGCTTTCCTTTTTCACATTTATTTACAGCTAAGCTGCTCACCCTATGAAAGCCAGTGGTGTCCTGTGGTAGGGAAAAGGACATTTCTGCTCATAATAAACCCAAACACATTTGTACTGTGTGTGATTCAAAAGCAAAGCCATGTGGCAAGTAATCGATAGAGGTATGACACAAAAATGAGCTCCTTTCAATATCTTTCCAAATAGTAATTTTTAAACAGTAGTAGTAGTTTCACATAGGGGAGCCAATTATTATCTATTATGAATAATTATTTATTATCCTCATGACATAGGCATCCGTATAAAACTTGTTGGTTTCAATCACAACATTTGTCTGTGACTATATATTTTTGTTAGTGTGCTTGTGTCTGGTATGTTTTGGGAAATGGAGAGAAAGGGAGATAATAGGGTAGGCCTAGGAAGGAGAATTGATAGTCGTTAGACTTAAATGGCATTACATGTAATATATTGTGTCCTAGGAATATATTCTGTTTAGGAAAACAACAAGCCTCATTACCTGATTGTCATTGTGTTGGTAGAATAAACAAAAGACAAGACATTTAGATTGAAGCACTATATGCAGAGAAAAAAAATAGCCCTTTCTATTTGGTACATATATTACGAATGTTAATTGTCTAAACTAATTGAATGAAATATAAACATTTCATTTTCATCTTTTCATCCAGATGGCTGCATATTTCGGGTTTTCTGTAGCTGCCACTGACATTAATGGAGATGAGTAAGTTTAAAAAAATGTTTCCAGAAAGTTATCTTCTCATGTTTATGAATATTTTACTCAAACTAAACATTTTTTTCTGCTGTTTTTGTATTCCTTTTCTGCTAATCTTTCTGTTTAAGGAAACAATTTGAAGCAACCTTAATCATGAATTCTAGAAAACCTCTATGTTTGTGGCCGGGCTTGGTGGCTCAAGCCTGTAATCCCAGCCCTTTGGGAGGCCAGGGTGGGCAGATCACAAGGTCAGGAGATCGAGACCATCCTGGCTAACACAGTGAAACCCCGTCTCTACTAGGAATACAAAAAATTAGCCGGGCGTGGTGGCGGGCGCCTGTAGTCCCAGCTACTCTGGAGGCTGAGGCAGGAGAATGGCATGAACCCCAGAGGCGGAGCTTGCAGTGAGCCGAGATCGCGCCACTGCACTCCAGCCTGGGAGATAGAGTGAGACTCTGTCTCAAAAATAAAATAAAATAAAATAAAATAAAATAAAATAAAATAAAATAAAATAAAATAAAATAAAATAAAAAAAAGAAAACCTCTATGTATGTTCTGTTTTTTTCAGTAGCTTTTATAACATGAACAAATAATTGTATGAATTACTCATAGTTTCTTAAAAGAATTAAAGGAAGGTTTCAATTTGAAATGTGTGCTCTGGTAATCATTTTGTGTTTCACTGTGGGTGTGAGAGATGCAGAAAGAGGAAAAGTGAGTTGTAATAAGAAAGAAAATGCGTACTAAGATATGAAATTTGATGTTGTAACCAGATGAGAAGATTCTGTTCTTTTAGTTATGCAGATGTGTTTATTGGAGCACCTCTCTTCATGGATCGTGGCTCTGATGGCAAACTCCAGGAGGTGGGGCAGGTCTCAGTGTCTCTACAGAGAGCTTCAGGAGACTTCCAGACAACAAAGCTGAATGGGTTTGAGGTCTTTGCACGGTTTGGCAGTGCCATAGCTCCTTTGGGAGATCTGGACCAGGATGGTTTCAATGGTAAGATCGAAGTTTAGTAGCTGCAGGTCTCTGATTATCTGTGTCCACCTGGAAAAGTCCTGTAACTCCATCTGTAGGAGTCTACACAAGCAAATCTCCTTCCTGGAAAGGTGGATTGTGTGTCAGTGAGTAACACACCAAATTTAAAGACAGATTACTATTTTTCTTTAAAAATCAGAGCAAAGATTTCAAAAATTGACTCTCATGAGTTATTATTCACTCAGCCTCAAATTAGAAGGTCAGAATGATTACCTTCTGAAATGAACCTTCATTCCCCTGGCACCTCCTGCTAGCTGGTGGCTTTATGTGTTTCTGCATCCTGCTTAGTAGCAGTGCCCTCTTCTGTTCATTTGGCTACAAGTGTTTAAAAAAAAATGCTTCTAGGCACATTGTCAAGGCAATGCTGACTAATGCATACCTTAAAGATATGATTTCCCATTAATAATTTTAAAGCTATAACTTTGTTGTAGCTGTCCAAAATGTTCTGAGGGATGTTATATCTCCCTTCATGGTGGCATATTAAAAGTATAAGCCTATTCTTTTATAATAGTACCATTTTAATAGTTGTCGATATCTTTAAAAAGGAAAGTTAGCTTTTACTTTAGAATTCTTTTCAGAAACATGAAATATTGGTTACAAATTACCAAGAATTTTTTAAAAAAATCTATTAAAAACCTTTCTAGAGATCACAGAATGGATAGTTGAACTAGTTTGTGTAATCAACAGTATAGTAAGCATATGCCCCCTTAAAACTTAAAGGAAAGGTATACATTAAAAAGAAAACTTTAAAAATACAGATGACTTGTTGTATGTCTCAAATAGTAGTGGAAAGGTAAATGTTGTTTGCCCTCAAGATTTCACACCTGTCTTGTGGGTAAGTGATGTCATTTACTAGAAGTGTCATCTGGAAGATTAACCTTAGATGTTTGTTTCTTTTTTTTATTTTTTATTATTATTATTATTTTTTATTTTTGAGGCAGCGTCTCACTGTCACCCAGGCTAGAATGCAGTGGTGCAATCATGGCTCACTGCAGCTTCGACCTCCCAGGGTCAAGAGATCCTCCCACTTCGGCCTCCTGAGTAGCTGGGACTACAGGCTCCTACCACAATGCCCTGCTATTTTTTTTGATTTTTAGTCGAGCTGAGGTCTTGCCATTATTACCCAGGCTGGTCTCTAACTCCTGAGTTCAAGTGATCCTCCTGCCTCAGCAGCACGAAGTGCTGGAATTACAGATGTGAGCCACTGTGCCTGGCCAACCATAGAAGTTTCAGTGGTACGGAACATCTACTCAGAGGTACATTTGCTACCTAAAATAGAGGCTTGAAGATTTTTACCGCCAAGAGAACCTAGCATAAATCAAATGGAGCTATGGTATGAAGTTCATAATAAAACGTGAAAAGAACACTATAGAACAGATCAAATCATTACTTAATCATAACGAAAACTACATAAGAAACACAGGGCTAAGTTTGAGGTTCCACCATGAATAAAGTTAATGAATTCTTTGCTATGTAGCTGAGCCTCTGTCTCCCAGTTTTTCTGGGAAGCCTGGTCATGTTTGCTGTCACCTTGTCTTGATGTTATTCCAGTTACTTTAAAGAAAGTTTTCTCATTATTATGATCTAGCCAAAATCTCTTCCAGCTTTCTAATTTTTTGTTATAATGTATTGTCTGTCAGTACAACAAATATAGACAACAGCTTAAAAAATGTGAAGTTTTACAATGATTTTACAAAGGGGTAAAATACAGATAGATACCATAGAGGATGATTTTGAAGACCCAAGGTTTTTCCTTGGGTCTTACTGTACCAAATAGTAGAATGATAATGTCTTTAGTGAAAAATTATCTGAGCTGTATTTATGTATAGTATTTAATACATATGTGTAAATATAGTTGCATTATGCATATATATGTTCTATTAGTTATAAGTTAGATCTTCAAGCCTAAAAATAAAACTTTCTCTCTTAAAAAAAAAAAAAAAAAAGTTAGATCTTTTGTTGTTGTTCATACATGAACACATTAAGTGTCATTGCTCCTGTATTCCTATACTCCTCTCTTTCCACCTACCCGCACCCTAGGCATCAACAAGAGGGATATTGAAAACAAAACAATAAAGTTATGTTCCAAAGTTTTATATAGCCCAAAGGTAATTATGTGCAGTTTTTATCAGTAGTCTTCCAGGAAAAGCAGAGGAAATAAAAACAGGAAAGAGCAACTAAAATGATCAAAGGAAGAATTGATTGTATGAAGGTGTAGGATCTTCCAGACTCGACAGATGATAGCAAAGAGAGAAGATGATTAACATGTATGAAATAATGAAGGGTTTAGAAAGTTACAGATAATTTTTATTAAACAATCACTCAACATTGGAACTATCTTTTGTTGGAAAATTATATTTTAATGAATACTTTATATTTTTATTATTTATTGAGACAGGGTCTTCCTCTGTCACCCAAGCTGGAGTGCAGTGGTACGATCACAGCTCACTGCAGACTTGACCTCCCAGGCTCAAGCAGTTCTCCTACCTTACCCTCCGAAGTAGCTGGGACTACCAGTGTGCGCCTCCACGCATGGCTAATTTTTGTATTTTTTGTAGAGATGGGGCTTTGCCATGTTGCCAAAGCTGGTCTCAAACTCCTGGGCTTAAGCAGTCTGGCTGCCTCGGCCTCCAAAGGTGATAGGATTAAAGCATGAGCTACCATGGCCAGCCTGTTTTAATAAATACTTTATTAATGCATATGTCAGTATAGAAGTTATGCTTATCTTTGTTTTTTTTTTTTGTTTGTTTGTTTGTTTTTTTTTTTTAGACAGAGTCTCGCTCTGTCGGTAGGCTGGAATGCAGTGGCACCATCTCGGCTCACTGCAACCTCCACCTCCCGGGTTCAAGCAATTCCCTTGCCTAAGCCTCCTGAGTAGCTGGGACTACCGACACCAACCACCACGCTTGGCTAATTTTTGTATTTTTAGTAGAGATGGAGTTTCACCATGTTGGCCAGGATGGTCTTGATCTCTTGACCTCGTGACCCACCTGCCTTGGCCTCCCAAAGTGCTGGGATTATAGGCGTGAGCCACTGCACCCGGCCAACTTACCTTTTAAGGCTTAAAAAAGGATAAAAAAGTTTTACATAACTGAGGTACTCATTTTTAAGGATAACAAATTCTTAGTTGGTATTTACTGCAAGCCAGGCACTCTTCTAGGTGGTAGAAATGAGCATAAATCAGAGTCTACTCATGTCTTTAAGAAACTCAGCAACTCAGCATCCAATGGGGACAGCATATATGTGTTAAAAAAAAAAAAAAATAAAGAACCTCAATGTGATCATCAGTGTTTGAGATCCCAGGCTTAATGGTCTCATATAAAGGACGAGTTATCAAGGTATTGTCGATGTTTCAGGGGAGCCATGAGACAGTGAGGCATGGCTTTTTAAGGACCTATGAGACAGCTCATGTACATTAAGAAAATTGAGGCAATTTGTTATGGCTGGTACTTAGAGTCTGTGGTAGGCAAGATACGACATGTCCTTGGTCTCATGAAGCTTATGTTCTATAGCTTACTTATTCTGTGTGGTCATTGAATAAGTAAACAATGGGGGAAATCCAGATAGTGATAAAGATGGTGGATTTTTTTTAGAAGGCAAGGTAATATAATAAGAGTTTTGGGATAGAGAGGGTGATAGAGAAAGCAGGGGTTTGAGAGGGGTGGCGCACTGCTGCGTAGGGTAGCTAGGGAATAGCTTGCTGACAGAATGACATCTGATCTAATGTCAATGACATTGATCTATCATTTGGACAAATAGAAGGAATAGAGTTGTAAAAGCTCTGGAGCAAAAGCTGTTAAGGCAGAGAGAACAGCAAATATAAGTCCATAGTTGGCAACTGGCTTGGTGTGTTTAAGAAACAGAAAAAAAGGCCAGGATTGCTGGGAAGAGTAAATAAGGGTAAAAAAACTGGATGGTGTTGGGGTGGGGATGGGGAGAAGAATGAGATTTGCATACTAAATAATGGAAATACCAGGTAGGGTTTAGAACTTACTCTAAATGCTTTGGGAACTAATTGAAGGATTTTAAGAAGGGGATGGGTGTGACATGATATGGTGAATGTTTGGCCTTTTAGAAGAGAAAGTTATAGAGGCAAGGGTAGAAGTGGGAGGCCTCTTAAAAGGCTGTTTAAAAGCAAAATACGGCAATGACTTGTCTAGGGTGGCAGCAGCAGCAGAGAGAAGTGGGCAGATTGGTAATATATTTTAGAGGTAGAAAAGATCATTTGGTGTTTGGGGTTTTTTAAAGATTTAAAATGTTATTCATTTATCTTCTTTCAGTGTAAGTTGAGCAAGATCAAGATGAAGTCACAACTTTCAAATTTCTGAGCAGATTGGCTTCTGTTCAGAAAAAACAATATCATCCGTAAATAAATTAACTAGAATTTTGAGAGTGAAAATAAACTTTAGATGAATCTTTTGATGTATCCTTCTCCCATCCCCTACCTCCTAGTTTTAACGAGGAAGCATTTGTGGTACAGAAAGTTTAAGTGATTTGTTTCAGGTCAGAGCCAGATGATCTGGCTCTAAATTAATGTCTTTTCTGTACAGTTTTGCTTGAGTTTCCTTGAATTAGATTATTGATTGTGGATAAAGAGTACCCTACTGAACTTTGAATTAATATTTATCATGATAAATGGGTTCTATAAATATTAAGATCTGTACAAATAATTACAAGTACTGAAACATTTTTTCTCTTCATCCTTGCCCTCTTCCCCCCTTCTCTCATTCCTTCCTCATTCTTCCCTTTCTTTTCCTCCTGCTTACTTCTGTCATGCTCCTTCCCCCTCCTCTTTTTCCCCACAGATATTGCAATTGCTGCTCCATATGGGGGTGAAGATAAAAAAGGAATTGTTTATATCTTCAATGGAAGATCAACAGGCTTGAACGCAGTCCCATCTCAAATCCTTGAAGGGCAGTGGGCTGCTCGAAGCATGCCACCAAGCTTTGGCTATTCAATGAAAGGAGCCACAGATATAGACAAAAATGGATATCCAGGTGCTTTCTTATCAACACATAGAGCCCTTAGATTTTTCAGTCCTAATAGCAAATAGTATTAGTTACTGTTCTTGATTTATATTATAAATTATTGCAATTCAGTATTTCATGTGTTGATCAAACCTCTAAAATACTCAAGGCATCATTCCCATCACCTAAGAGGATATGAAGAAAAGTCAGCTCTCTTTCCTGGGAGTGTATACAGTACACTCTGAGTTTCTCCTGTAGTCTTTAATGAAATGTCAAAGAAGAGTATTACGGAAGCTATAAACAAAAGCTAAATGCTCATTCTAAGCTGTTTTAATGTTACCTATCTTTTTAATTTTTTTAATTATGTAGAATTTATGTACTTGACTAATAGTTATGATTTTTTTTTTTTTTTTTTTTTGAAGACAAGGTATGGCTCTGTTGCCCAGGCTGGAGTACAGTGGCATAATCTTGGCTCATTGCAGCCTCCACCTTCTGGGCTGAAGCCATCCTCCCACCTCAGCCTCCTGAGTATCTGGGACTACAGGCACACACCAGCGTGCCTGGCTACTTTTTGTATGGTTTGTAAAGAGTGGTTTTTGCCATGTTCCCCAGGCTGGTCTCAAACTCATGAGCTCAAGCAATCCACCTGCCGTGGCCTCCCAAAGTGCTGGGAATTAATACATGAGTTAATTTAAGCTCATTTTTATAGCTCATTATTATACCATTTCTGAATGTAAAAAGAGACTGAGAAAGGCAGTTTGCCCAAGTTGCCCCCTGCATGGGTCCAATAGAGCAAGCAAGACCTTTTTCTGGTTCTTATACACTTTGCAGCATTATAAATGTATCTAGGATCAAAATAGATCTTTTCTTTAAATGAAATATAGTGTAGAAAACTTAGATGACCTTTGTGTTGAAACACTTAATATGAGCTCAATATACAAGTATGTCAGTCTGTTTCCAGAAATAAGACATGAAGTTGATTCTCATAAATTAATATTATTTTAGAGTTTTTTTGTTATAAATGCAATATATTTATTATAGAACTTTTAGAAAATACATCAAAGCATATCTTCTCAATTTTTTTCCTATGCAGTCACACACATTTTTTTAAAAAGGAAATCATGTTTTTATGTGCTGTTTATAATGTGTTTTATTCAACATTTCAGAAACATTTCTTTATTGTTCTTCTAAAACATGAATTTTGTTTCCCTTTGTAACAAATAGCTGTATCGTATCTTATTTACCTTATTTTGTGGCATTTTTATCTTTCTTTATAATTCTTTTGCATATCTCTGATTATGTCATTAGGACAAAATTCAAGAATCACTGTGTCAAGTGTGTGCACTTCTTTTCTTAAGGTTGTTAATGCACATGGTCAAGTTACCATCCCACTCCCTCCACAGGAAGGTTTTTGTTAACTTTTTAAAGCACTCACCAGCAGTCAGTGAGTCATTGTTTTCCTACACTTGTGCCTCTTTTAAAATAATTTTTAACTGTATAACAGGTGGACTGGGTATTTTAACTAACAGTTTGTGATTCTAGAAAATAAGGCATGCATTTTATTCTTTTTTTTTTTTTTTTTTTGAGACGAAGTCTCACTCTGTCACCCAGGCTGGAGTGCAGTGGTGTGATCTCTGCTCACTGCAAACTTCACCGCCCGGGTTCAAGCGATTCTTCTGCCTCAGCCTCCTGAGTAGCTGGGATTACAGGCAGGCGCCACCACACCTGGCTAATTTTTGTATTTTTAGTAGTGATGGAGTTTCACCTTGTTGATCAGGCTGGTCTTGGGCAGACTGGTCTCAAACTCCTGACCTCGTGATCCGCCTGCCTCAGCCTCCCAAAGTGCTGGGATTACAGACGTGAGCCACCATGCCCGGCCATGAGGTTGGTTCTTCACTATACACAAATAAAAATGATTATTTTTACTAATAAGCTAATGTATAGTTAAGAATCAACCTCATGTTGTTATTTGTGTATATACATATTTACTTCTGTGAATTTCCTTTTAGTGTCTTTTTTTCTTCTTTGGTACTGGGATGGTATTTTGTTTTTCTTTATTCATTCATTTTTTTAAAAAATTTTCACAGTAACTTAAATGTTGCAAATATTAACTCCTTAACGCTTGTATGTATTTTCTAGTTTGTCACATTTGCATTTTGAGCATAAAGTTTTAAACTTTTATGTAATCAAATCTCTCTGTTTTTATGTTTTTTTTCATATGCTTTTCTGTTTAGAAAAGAATTCCTCGAATTTAGCTTGGGTATACTGTGAGCTAGAGCTCTCATTTGTCTTTTTCTGAACTGTGGACCAGTTGAACCAGTGGCGTATGAAAACTAATGCGTTTCATTCTTGCTGATTTGAGTGCTATCTGCTATCATATTTTATATTTATATGTATATACACATATATTATATATAGGAAATAGAAAAAAAATTTTATAATAAGATTGTAAAATCCACAGGCATCTATAAAGCTTTTTCCTTTGGCAGTATGTATGTTTGGCAGGTGTATGCTTATCATTGCTACTTTTTACCAAATATTCATTTAAAAGATTTATCTCCACCTAGATGAAAGTCTGCTTTATAATAAACATTTTCCACTGATGGTAGTTTGTTTACGGTGTTCATATATTTTAGCCTTTTATATAATATCTTACAACCTCTTAATGAATAGTTTTGAGACTATGTTCAAGCCTTTTTATGTTCATTGAAAATTTTATAGAATGGTATATACATTTTAAAAACTATTATCATTATTAACATGTTTTTCCACTCTTTCTTAAGACTTAATCGTAGGAGCTTTTGGTGTAGATCGAGCTATCTTATACAGGTGAGCATTTTCTGTATCCTGTAATATAGGAATATTCTGAATTATTTGAATGTTTTTTAACTGTCAGTATTTGAATTTTAGTTTAATTTTCTTGAAATAATGATAAAATTTGTTCTTTCTGTTCATATTTTGCTGCAGGCAAATAGTATTATTTTTATTGATACGTAATAATTGCACATATTTATGGGGTACATGTGATATTTTGATACATTCATACAATGTAATGATCAAATCAGAGTAATTAGGATATCCATCATCTCAAACATTTATCATTTATTTGTGTTGGGAACACCCAGAATCCTCTCGTCTAGCCTCTCTTGTAGCTATTTTGATTTCTTCTTTTCTTTGGAGACAGAATTTCGTTGCAATGGGACCATCTCGGCTCCCTGGAACCTCTGCCCCCTGGGTTCAAGCAATTCTCATGCCTCGACCTCCCAAGTAGCTGGGGTTACAGGCACATGCCACCACACCGGCTAATTTTTGTATTTTTAGTAGAGACAGGGTTTTGCCATGTTGGCCAAACTGGTCCTGAACTCCTAGCGTGAAGTGATCCACCCACCTCAGCCTCCCAAAGTGCTGTGATTACTGTCATGATCCACTATGCCCAGCCAGCTATGTTGAAATGTACAATAAATTATTGTTAACTATAGTCAATCTGTGGTGCTATTGAACACTAGAACGTCTGTCTTTTTTTTTTTTTTTTTGCCCAGTCTGGAGTACAGTGGTGCAATCTTGGCTCATTGCAACCTTTGCCTCCCAGCTCCTAGTGATTCTCGTGCCTCAGCTTCCCAAGTAGCTGGGACTACAGGCATGTGCCACAACACCTGGCTAATTTTATGTATTTTTGGTAGAGACAGGGTCTTGCCATGGTGCCTGGGCTGGTCTTGAGCTCCTAGCCTCAAGTGATCCACCCGCCTCAGCCTCCCAAAGTGCTGGGATTACAGGTGTGAGCCACTATGCCCGCCCCTTCTTTGTCTTTTAAATTATGTTCAAAGGTATTCTCCTGTAGTTTTAATCTCTCTAAAAATTGTCTGGGTTTACATTTTCCTATAAGAAACAGGAAATTAACCTCATGCTTATGTCTTGGTATTCTCTGACCACAAGATTAGTATCTAATGAAACCAGAAATGAATATTTTTATTAGAGCAATATGTATGAACTTATATATTTCTATTTCCCAATTTCTTATATATCCCCAGTTATTCTCTGTATTTTATCAGTTCCTCATGACTTAGAATATCAGTTGGCATCCCAGGTAGTTAAGATGTTTACGTATCTATGATCTGAGTTTATACATGGCAGGAACACTAACATTAGTGCTGGGTAGAGTTTGTGATGGGTCAATTTAATTGTATACTATACAATAACTCTATACTATAGTAATTGTAACTATACAATACTTAACAGATTTCAGAGATTTATCATTTTGAGACAGGCACATTGATTGACTTGAGCCAGCTGTATCTTTGTATAGGATTTCAACCTGTGTATCTGAACTCAGGAAAACTATTTATTTTAATTTATTGTTTTTAGTTTTTTAAATTGCTGTTAATTATATAATGTATGTGGTAAAAATGCAAACAGTACAAGAAGGGTATATAAAAAAATGTTTTCCCTCACACCAGCTAATAATTTATTTGTTTCTTCTATTAGAAATATTCTATGCATTAAAAAATCATATTATGTATGTATGTATATCAGTAGACATCCTTTTTACATTTTGGGGTTTTTTTTTTCTCTCTCACCAAAACTATGTGTTGGTTATGTCTTAGAGGTCATTGCACTCATTTTCTCCATGGTAGTGCAGTGAATTTGGTAGATATCTCACAACTTATTTAGCCATTCTGCTTTAGTGACTGAATTCATATAGGTCAGTCATTGTCCCACTTTGCCTGGAACTGAGCGATTTCTCAGGATGCAGGAGTTTCTGTGCTAAAATTAGGACAGTTCTGGGCAACTGAGACATTTGATCACCTACAGTTATGTTGTTCCTGTTTCTTTTACTATTACAGACAATACTTTTAGTAGACATTGTACTATATATGTAGTGAATATGAACCAAAAATATTTCGATCAACCTAACTTTTTAAATAACTTTTTTCTTCATCTTCTTTTTTTCCCCCACTAGGGCCAGACCAGTTATCACTGTAAATGCTGGTCTTGAAGTGTACCCTAGCATTTTAAATCAAGACAATAAAACCTGCTCACTGCCTGGAACAGCTCTCAAAGTTTCCTGGTAAGGGTATTTGTTTAATAATAGTTATTACTGTGATTATTGTTCAGGCATTGTAAGAACAATTGAAAAGTGAAGGTGGTAGGGCTGAAATATTGCTAAAACAGTTTCTGTGGTATACTGTTTTTTCTATTCTTTTTTGTTTGAAGCAAGGTCTGCCTCTGTTGCCCAGACCGGAGTGCAGTGGCACAACAACAGCTCACTGTAGCCTCGACCTCCCAGGCTTAAGTGACCCTTCCACCTTGGCCTCTCTAGTAGCTGGTACTACAGGCGTGTGGCACCATACCCGGCTAATGTTTTGAATTGTTTGTAGAGATGGGGTCTCCCTATATTGGTCAGATTGGTCTCGAAGACTGCTGTGCTCAAGCAGTCATTCTGCCTCCGTCTCCTAAAGTGCTAGGATTACAGGCATGAGCCATTGCACCTGGCCTTATACTCTATTTTTATGTTATAAATTGGATTGTAGAAATAGTGCTCCAAAAAAGAGCTGTAAAGATACTCTGTAAATTAGTATGAAATTAATGTTTAAAGAATTATGCATGGTCAATGAGTATTTTCAAAAAGAAAGAAAAGCTAATAAGATCTCAGTTCATTTATATGTAATTCCAAACAGGCCCATGAACACTTAAATTTTTAAAAGATATCTTGTTTTTCAGATTTAATATCTGTGAACAGTAGCTGTTTGAAAAAAATTATTTTGCTCTAATATATTTTCTGCTTATTCTTTTACTAATTTCCAAATAAAAATATAATATTTTTTCATAAGTTAAATGTCTGAATTCTTCTCTACTCCATTCTTTCTCTCATCTTTGTCATTTGTATGCTACTTCAGTAATTTTTGCTCTATTTTCATTATATTTTTTAAGTTGTCTCATGCTTTACTTCACAGTACTTAAAAGCAAAATGTAGAAACGAGTATCTTTCTCATACATATCAATATAAATATAAAACTAATGAAAAATCTTGACCCATGTACTACCAAAATCACCATGAGTAGTCACTAATGAGTTCCCACTTTGGGAAACACTATTCATGTTCCTTACTTACACAGAAAAGTTGCAGAGAACTTATGATCAAGGAGAAAATGATTGGTACTTAGAAAAATTTTACTTCAAAAGAGTCAATTAAAGAGATTTTTCCTGAATTTGTTTTTGAATATTTTTGAATTATTGTTATAGTTATTACAGTTTTGAAATTTTCATTTCTTTAATTGGATTACATTAAAAATTCAGTAACATTTGCTCTTCATTTTTATTGATTGGCAGTGAAGTTGTTTTCAAGATTTTGCTGTAAGTTTTACTGCTTTTCTACCCTGCATACCTCTGTGAAGTTGCCAATAATCTGCTTCTAATTATGTTAGTAATTCAAAGGCTTCAAATGCACTAACTAGAGCAGTAACATCATATGATTTTTGAGTATGGCACATAGTAAGAAATACATTTTGCATTATAAACATAAAAGTAATTAAATCAAGCATTTCAGAAAATCATACTTACCTTCGATACCTAAATCAGTTTTATTTATTAAAAAAATTTTCTTGCCGGGTGCGGTGGCTCAAGCCTGTAATCCCAGCACTTTGGGAGGCCAAGACAGGCAGATCATGAGGTCAGGAGATGGAGAGCATCCTGGCTAACATGGTGAAACCCCATCTCTACTAAAAATACAAAAAATTAGCCAGACGCAGTGGCGGGCACCTATAGTCCCAGCTACACGGGAGACTGAGGCAGGAGAATGGCATGAACCCAGGAGGCAGAGCTTGCAGTGAGTCGAGATCACACCACTGCACTCCAGCCTGGGCAACAGAGCGAGACTCCGTCTCAAAAAAAAAAAAAATTTTTTTTCTTAAGATGCTGAACACAACCCATTCAACTGATTTTAAAACCTGCTAATAAATTGTGAAGAACACTGCTGTAAAGGACATTGCTAATTAAAGAAAGCTTTGGTGGGTCCTTCTATCAATGGGACAGTTTTTAAAATCTAAACTGTCGACTAGGCACTGTGGCTCACGCCTGTAATCCCAGCACTTTGGGAGACCCAGGCAGGCGAATCACCTGAGGTCGGGAGTTTGAGACCAGCCTGGCCAACGTGGTGAAACCCCATCTCTACTAAAAATACAAAAATTAGCCAGGTGTGGTGGTACATGCCTGTAATCCTAGCTACTCGGGAGGCTAAGGCAGGAGAATTGCTTGAACTCAGGAGGCAGAGGTTGCAGTGAACTGAGATCATGCCACTGCACTCCAGCCTGGGCAACAGAGTGAGACTCTTGTCTCAAAATAAATAAATAAATAAATAAAAATCTGAACTGTCATTTCCCTTCTTTAGATTTATCAACAGGTTCTATAAGCTTGAGAGGAAGTTAGGATATTCTTTCTCTTTTTCTCATCAAGGTACCATGAAAGGAAGTGTGCTTAAATTACTGAAGGATGAGTTAGGTTAGTGTATAGAGTTTCATGTTTTTAGAATAATATTAAGACATAAAGATGTAAGGCTTCACAGTACAAACTATGTATTAGAAATATTAGATGTGGATGATAATAAAAAATATGTCTAAACTGGATTATAGGATTTATGTATGTTTTTTTTTTTTCCACAGCTTTAATGTTAGGTTCTGCTTAAAGGCAGATGGCAAAGGAGTACTTCCCAGAAAACTTAGTAAGTGTTTTATGAAAAGTCATATTATTTTAATGATACTGCATACACAGCACTTAACAAATATTTTAGGATATTCAAATAGTTACTCGAATTGTTATTATAATTTTTTATTTGAATGTTTATGTTTAAAGACATTTAAGATTTCAACATAATTATTATATTCTTTGTTAACTCTTAAGCTAATTCAAAACTAATACACTTACTTGTGGACATTATGAGCTAAGTAGCCCACAAAATGGTAAACATGACCTTTGGAAGGTTAAGCAGTTACAAATGTGAGATAATGAACTCTGGGGAGGCATGAATGTTATTGTTTGTAAGTAGATGATCTGCTGAGAAGTCTGTGTTTTATGTCTTGGGGCAGCCCCCAGCGATCTCAGGAGTAGAGGTGGTTTAGAAATAGTGAGAAGGAGGAGAAAAAGTTTTGGTCATGCAGGTTTAATTCACACAGCAAACTCTACTCTTCTTTTCCTAAAATGGTTGATGTGGTCCTGAGAGCAAGATAGTAGTGTTAAATAATTATTGCAAAGGTTTGTCAGTATGTTAATGGCAAGTGGTAAAGAATAATAATAAAGCAGAGAAGAAACTGAAACCGTGTTTGTGTGTAAGTTTACACAGGGCAGCCAAGCAAGGTCTCCTTAGGAGACAACTTTTCAGTAGAGACCTGAAGGAAATGAGGGAGCTATGGGTTGTGTGAAGGAGTGTTTGACACAGAGGAACTAGCAGTTTCAGCAGGCCTGAAGCAGGAAATGTGCTCAGTGGTTGAGAAACAGTATGGAGGACAATGTGGCCAAGTAGAGCAGAACATGAAGCAAAATAACCCTGGGTGCTCACCCAAATTTGAAATGGTCAGCTTTTAGAGAAACTAGCAACGTGACTTCTAGTTTTAAAGATTTGCACTCTCTTAAGAAACTACTTAAAGAACTGAATCTTACAAGGCGGTAATCCTAATTGCTACATACTTGTTTTACAATGATTCTTGATGTATTTAACTCTGTTTGATCACTTGCTTCCTGAAGGCATATTCATCTGACAATTTGATATGGTAGCTTCACTGGAAGCAGGAGTTTCAAGTGGGGCAAACTGTTCATTCATCATAGTGTTTAATATGATGGTATGAGTACATATGAGCAAATACTTCTTAATCAAAATCAGCAATACTCTTGCTACTTGAATTTATGGTGGAAGTCTCAATTCACATGTTTCATCCTCTGGATTTCCTCCTCTCAGCTTAAATTAAACGATAGCATTTCTCCTGTCTGATAATTGGCTTACTACTATCATTTTTGGGGGAATTATTTATGACATTACTTTAGGGAAAGTTTGTTAATTATTTAATTATTATTAAATTTTTTTCAGAATTAATATGTTGTAGTCTCATTGCAATGTAATAACATTTTAAATTAATTAGAAACAATTTACTTCTTAAGGAAAAAAGATCTCTGTTAAAACTCTATGGTAGAATAGATAGGTGTCCATAAAGAATATGTTGGTTATAAATCCTTTGGTTTACGTAGATTTCCAGGTGGAACTTCTTTTGGATAAACTCAAGCAAAAGGGAGCAATTCGACGAGCACTGTTTTTCTACAGCAGGTCCCCAAGTCACTCCAAGAACATGACTATTTCAAGAGGGGGACTGATGCAGTGTGAGGAATTGATAGCGTATCTGCGGGTAAGAGATAACTTTTCTGCTACCTTGTTTTTCCTTTTCAGTCATTAGTTTTTCTTTTTTATCTAAATGATTTTCACTTTCTGTAAATTAGTGTTAGATCAAAAGGAAAAACAGAAAAATACACAAAGGAAATTTAGCTTTGTAAAGTGTCAAACCTGAATGATGGACTTCTACTTCTGGCAGACTGGATATTCCAAATGGCCTTTCCACAACAATACTACTGAACAAATTATGATAAACATATTTGTTAAATGCAACTGGACTTTCAAGACAGTAAAAGAAATCATCAGGGTCCAAAAAAATAATCAATCAACTAAAAAACTCCAGTTGCAAAAATCTGAATTGTGGATTATAAGCAAATATATGAGCCAGAGTTGCTGGCAAAGGATGAAGCCTAAGGAGAGGGCAGGTGGTAATTGCAGACACCAGCACAGGAATTCCGACATATGTATAAGGCTGAGTGTTCTTACGACAGAGGTGTGTCCTGATTCCAGCAAGAGCCAAATGTAAAACCTTGCTGAAGGAGAGCTATCCAGTATGGGCCCCAGGATTTCCACAGGTTAAGTTTGATCAAATATGAATTCATTAAACACATACACACACAAAGAAACCACTAGAAGAAGCATCAGATTTTAGACCCGCAAAGGCCAGTTACAGAGTACAAATTTGTATAAAATGTTTAAAGAAATAAAGGGGCTGGGCACAGTGGCTCAAGTTTATAATCCTGGCACTTTGGGAGGCCAAAGCAGGACGATCCCTTGAGGCCAAGAGTTTGAGACCAGCCTGGGTGAGACTCTATTTTATTTAAAGGAAAAAACAAAACAAGACAAAAACATCAGTAAATATTTAGACAACAACATAATTAATGAACTTGATTTAACAGATTTATATAGAATCTATACCTAATAATTAAAGAATATAAAAACTGACCATGCATAGGCCATAAAGGAAGTCTAAACAAATTTGAAAAAGTAATTTTATAGAATACGTGCCATTACAGTGCAGTGGTTAGAAATGCATAACAAAAAGATCAACTGGGAATTGGAGAGTGTGATTTTTAAATAACTTATGGGTCAAAAACAAGATCATAATGGAAATTTACTTGCAACTGTATTACAATGAAAATATGACATATCAAAATGTATACGCTATCACAACAGTAGAATATAAAGATAAATGTATAGCCTTAAATGCTATTTAATTTAAATGAAAGTTAAGAAAAAATGAAGGTAAGAAGAAAACACCATAAGAATAAGAATTGAAGTGGGGCATTACAGATAAGGGAGGAATTAACAGAATATTATGAATAACCTTGGGCCAATACATAGGAAAACTTTTAGACAAAACCTGGAAATTCTTAGTAAAACAATACAACTGTCATAAGAAGAAACAGAAAACCTGAGTTATCCTCTAAACACTTAACAAATAGAATTGGCAGTTAATCTTTACAAAATGACAAAGCCCAGATGGTTTTATAGGCAATATCTACCAAACATTCAAGAACAAGATTTCTCAATTTTAAATAGCTCTTTGAAAGAATAAAAAACAAAATATTTCAAAGTCAATCTGTGAAACTAGTGTAATTGGTTCCTGAACTGGTCAAAAATAGTACCAGAAGGGAGAATTTCATTCTAGTCTTACAATAGATGTAAGATTACTAAGCCATTATAAGCAAATAACTCTTAGCAGTTTGTAAAAAAAGATACATAAACCAAGTTGGGCTTATCGTTTATCCTAGAGTGGGTTAATATTAAGTCTAAAAATGTAATTTGCCACATGAATAGATTAAAGAAGAAACGTGACTGTCTTAAGTACAAAAAAGGTTTGAGATTAAATTTTAAAAACTTCATGATTTAAGAAGTAAGACAAATATCCCAAGTTATGGCTATGAAGGAATAGAATCTTACATTTAAACAAAGTCCGCGAATACCTATTAATTGGTCAAGATGTGAATTAAGAATTCTTGTACATTGCTGATGACAGTGTGAATTGTTTTGAAGACTTTGAAAAATGATGTGGTACTATAGAGCTGACAAATATACTTGTCACTATGTGTAAGAATAATCATAGCAATTTCTGTAATAGCAAAAACAAAACCCATAAACAATAAAAATAGCCTTCGACAGAATGGATAAATGAATTGTGGTATATTTACATGATGAAATAGTACTGAACAGTACAAAATTAACGTAGGCTACATGCAATAGAATGGATGGATCTTAATGAGAGTGTAGGACAGAAAGCAAGTCACAGAAGACTACATGTGATCCTATTGAGAAGGAATGCAGAGGAAGGAAGAGAAAGAAGTATTTGGGTAGCTTAAGCAGTATCAATAATGTTCTTCTTATTATGTTGGGTGTGTGTGAGTGCTCATGTTAACATGTCTCGTACTTTCGTGTGAATCAAATAGTACATTGTAAAACAAAAATTGACTAAACGTTCTTACTGGATAAGGATGATCTTTTGGATATTCTATTTCTACATAAGTATAATTTTCCAGAGAATTTTGTTAGAATTGAAGGCTCAGATGAATACAGCTGGCTATGTAATGTGCACTTACGGATTTCTCCAGATAATTTAGGTTGATGTTATCGTTAATTCAAAGCTTTTCCATTTCTAGGATGAATCTGAATTTAGAGACAAACTCACTCCAATTACCATTTTTATGGAATATTGGTTGGATTATAGAACAGCTGCTGATACAACAGGCTTGCAACCCATTCTTAACCAGTTCACGCCTGCTAACATTAGTCGACAGGTACTGTACTCAATTTACCACTAATGTGATATTTTGTGATTTTTCTTTACAATTCATGTTATTAAATATTAGAGGAAATTTCCTTTATTATGTTGATAGATGTTTAGTCAAAGTCAGAAGGTTAGGAATCTGAATTTTCTATTTTTTTTCTTTTTATTTTTTGGGAATCTGAATTTTCAAGTCAGAGATATTTAAAGCCACTTAACATAGATATACAGAGAAAGACAGGATCACATTTCATATATGTGAAATAGGAAAATAATTTAAGGAGAACAGCAATGTACCAGTTTGTTTACGTATTTTAGTATTTCGCTAAAGATGTTTGGTGTCTATGTTATCTTTGATATTTTAATTTTAAAAAGTGCATATATAGTAAATAAATAATTCTTTTCAGAAAACCAAAGAAAGCAACAAAATTTGATAGGTGGTATTCTAGTTTTAGAAAATCTTATGTATAATGTATTTAAATATTGTTAATTCTAATTACTATTTCTCCTTTTTAAATTACATGTTCATGTTTTTACATTAATATTTCTTCTTTCATAGAACTCTTTGCCCTAAATTTAGGTTGTCATTTTTTTTTTGTCTTTCTAAGATCCCATAAGCTCTTTTTTTTTGGTTTGTTTTCTGTTTTTATAATTTGAGATTACTATATGTGACGGTAGCAAAAGGCAAATTAAAATATTTTTAAAAGTCTTTTCTAATTTTTATATTTTAACAATTTCATATTTCGTTCTGTACATTAATAATCATGGTATATGTGCCATTTTCTAGTATTCATTAACATAGAACTTATAACCATACTTCTGTGTTTATATTCTTTGCATTTTTTATTTTTATTGAATGTACAATATTATGTTAATTAATAGTTTAATAATGACCACCTGAGCCTCTTAATGTCTGTCATTCAGTATTATACTTTCTTCAAAGTTCATTGTTACTTGTCCCTTTATATAATGTGCTTTCATATATGAGTTATGGTTATTTTCTGTTTATAGTTTTATAATTTTTTAGAAATCTTTTATTATCATTGTTATCACTGCTTCTGATTAGTTTTCCAAACTCCCCATCCAATCTCTTTAATGCCAACACCGTGTTAAAACCGGCTAATCAAGTAGGCTAACTTTTGGAACCTCTTGGAGGGCAAAAATAACTGCAGTAATATTTGGCTTCCTTTTTTTCCTACCTATTCTCATTCTTCATTGTTTGAAAAAAATTTTTTTTGGTCTTCTCTGTGTCCTACATTTGTTCCGTCAGTGACATATTAATTTTTAGGTATGTTTCTTTCTACATGCTTAGCTTTGTTACTCACTCTTGTTTTTATGTTAATTAATTACTCCACCATTTTTATCATTTTCTTTTCTCTCAAATGGATCCTTCATTTCGCTGGTTACATTACAAACTCTTCTCTGCACTCTCTTTTTGCTGTCAAATAGAAATATAAAGTTTTAATTGTAATTTTAAATTTGTAATTTTAATTTGATGGTTAGCAACTTTTTTTAAAAGGTAGAAAATGTATAGGTGAAATTTATTTTAAAAATATATCTGTATTAGTTTACTAGGGTTGTCATGACAAAGTACCACAGACTGGGTGGCTTAAACAACAGAAATTTATTCTCTCCTAATTTTGGAGTCTAGAAGTCTGAGATCAAGAGTCCGCAGGGCTAATTTCTTCTGAGGCCTCTCTTCTTGGCTTGTAGATGGTCACCAGTCACCTTCTTGTGTCTTCACATGGTCTTCTTTACATGTGTGTGTCTGTGTCCTAATCTCTGTTTAAGCATCAGTCATTGGATTAGGGCCCACCCTAAAGACATTTTAACTTAATAATCTCTTAAACGACTATCACCAAATACAGTTCCATTCTGAGATACTGGGGATTAACGCTTCAACATATATATTTTGGGGGGACACAGTTCAGCCCTTAACAATATTTAAAATATTGTCGTTTTTACATGGAATTGCTTAAAAATTATCAGTGGAATATTTTGCATTCTATTTCTTACTGTCTTCAAAATCCAGAGTGTGTTACACACTTTTAACACATCTAAATTCAAATACTTAGGTTTTATTAGACATTTTTTTTGTATTTAGAATTCATATAATTAACAGTTGAAAAAGTAGATTCAAATAGTCAAGTTGTTCTAAACATACTAAAAGTTTTGCAGTAAGAGAATTAAGCATCAGCTTTTAACATTAAATTAATTAAAATTAAATAAAATTTAAAAATCAATTGCTCAGTGACATCAAGCCCATTTCAAGTGCTCAGAAGCCACATGAGGCTTGCAAGTGGCTACTATATTGGACAGTGCAGTTCTAGTGTTTCCCTTTCTGCTCCCTAATCCTTTGGTGTTAGAGATTTAGTGTTTTCTGCAGAAAGAGTTGGATTTTTTTCTCTCATTTTTTTGATTCAAATACACATTTTTTTTTTTTTTGAGACGGAGTCTTGCTCTGCTGCCAGGCTAGAGTACAGTGGCGCAATTTTGGCTCACTGCAACTTCCGCCTCCCGTGTTCAGGCGATTCCCCTGCCTCAGCCTCCTGAGTAGCTGGGACTACAGGCACCCACCACCACACCCAGCTAATTTTTTGTATTTTAGTAGAGATGGGATTACACCATGTTGACCAGGACAGTCTTGATCTTCTGACCTCATGATCCACTTGGCTTGGCCTCCCAAAGTGCTGAGATTACAGGCATGAGCCACCGTGCCCGGCCTCAAATGCATATTAATTTCTTACTTTGTGCAAGATATAATATATGTAACTGTAGAGATTTGGTTGTCTGAGCATGGAAGACATTGCTTTTCCATTTCTGAAACTATCTTTCCTGACAGCATATTTTAATACTATGGCTGCTTCAATGCCAGCTAAGTCCTTTTCTTCCCCTATAGAGTGATGTTAGCCAAGTGTCTCTATATTACAGTTTCATTAATATTTTATACCTATGTCTCATTGCAAACTTAAGATACTCATCTAACATTCTAACTGGGAATGTTATACATATCTTATCACTAGTTAATTTGTTATCTGCAAAGTCCACACTTTCTTCCTGATATAATCTAATCAAGCCTTGATTTATATTTGGCGTGATGTAAAGAATCACCATATAGTTCTTCTAATGGTCCTCTTTGAAAAGGCGTATAGCAACTGCATATATCTAAGGTAAGTGAATTAATTCACATATATTTTTGTGTTTCCTTCAAATTAAAACAACAGTTAAGAATCTCTATCCAATATACAGCCACTTGCAAGCCTCATGTGGCTTCTGAGCACTTGAAATGGGCTTGGTGTCACTGAGCAACTGATTTTTAAATTTTATTTAATTTTAATTAATTTAATGTTAAAAGCTGATGCTTAATTCTCTTACTGCAAAACTTTTAGTATGTTTAGAACAACTTGACTATTTGAATCTACTTTTTCAACTGTTAATTATATGAATTCTAAATACAAAAAAATTTCTAATAAAACTTAAGTATTTGAATTCAGATGTGCTGAAAGTATATAATACATTCTGGATTTTGAAGACAGTAAGAAATAGAATGCAAAATATTCCCCTGACAATTTTTAAGCGATTCTATGTAAAAACGACAATATTTTAAATATTGCTAAGGGCTGAACTGTGTTCCCCCAAAATGTGTATGTTGAAGCCTTAATTCCAGACATTCCTTGTTACTTGGAAGTGTACAATCATCATCAATCATCATCCTTGTTTTGAGGGACTCCGTTTTTCTTTTCCTTTAAATCGTTTTCTCTCTTCTTTTTGTCTGCTTCTGTACTTGAAGCAAAAATGGCCTCATCTTTATTTTCCATTCTTCTCTTAATTTTAATGTTTCTTCTTTCACATCCTACCCAGCTCCTCTGCTTTTTTCCCAGTGTTTCTCTCTTTTGGGTTTTTCCATTTTGCTCTAGCTGGAACATTCTTCTGGCCAGATCTAGAAGGGAAAAAAGTTCAGGTCTTTGCTTTTTTCACCTACCCTGATTGGCTAGCTATAATGCTTCAAGCTCCTTTTCCTTCATCTTTTTCCAAATGACCGTGCAATGCTGGACTCATTTTATCTAGTTTCTTTTGCCCCTTGGTCTCTCTGCCTGTCTGCTAAATACGTACAGCTCCTTATTCTTTTATCCTCTGCAGCCCTATTTCCATGATATTGGTGGAGGCACAGTCCATAATGAGGAACTCTAGAAGGTAGTCTATTTTGCCCGACATCTCACAACTTAGCTAGCAGCAGAGTAAAAATGAACTCTCATTTCTTGACTATTACCTTCTCTTTTACACCAGTCCTCATTCAAAGATGGTAACAGCTTAATTTGAGATAGAACTGAAAGGTTCCAAGGAACTGTATTATATCCTATGAATCTTTTTCTTCTTTCTCATTCTTGACTGGCTACACTGGCCTGTTTAAAAATAAGTGGCCATGGTCTCTTTTGCATTAAGGTATACAAACAAGCTGATGAGTACATGAAAATATATACATGTGTACATACATGTATAACCACATAGATATTGATAAACACTGCTTATGCCACCTGCATTGGTATTTTTCATGTAGAAAAACAAAATGTTTTTTTCTAGGCTCACATTCTACTTGACTGTGGTGAAGACAATGTCTGTAAACCCAAACTGGAAGTTTTTGTAGATAGGTAAGTTTTGCTTGAAATGATAAATAATGTAGTAAGAAATTTAAATGGAAGGGTACACATTTCTATTCCAAGGACTAACATATTTTAACGAGAATTAGTTATACTGGAGGGTAATGCGTGAGTTTCTATAATACTAAAACTATCAATATTCAGCTTCTAAAGAAAATATCTACTGTGTTTTCACTAGTTGCCTAGGTTGACAGAGTTATTACCATTCAACTTTGGGTAATATCACAAAGTAATATTGTATCATGTTAAAGATACATTTCATTGTAAATATACTTTGAACTCAAGGAATATCCTTACGATTTTGTATGGTATATGAATTATAAAGAATATTGTGAGAATTATGACACATGATTAATTTAGCTTTTAGAAAAATATTGGGGAATTACAAAGTACATATAATTCACTTCAGTAATAGATATGAATGATAGTGATATATTAGTGGCATCAGTGTTTATTTTTACTGAGAGAACATTGGATTTTCACCCAGTGTGCTATTTTCTGTTGTCTATCAAGCTGTGAAGTCTTAAAATATCTTGAGACACTGTTGAACATGTTGGTGCTGTGTATTTAACTCTTGTTTCTTTGAACAGTCATACTTTCTCCATCTAGTCTTTTTTTCTCAGTCTGGATTTGTATTGTTAACTTGTAGTGATCAAAAGAAGATCTATATTGGGGATGACAACCCTCTGACATTGATTGTTAAGGCTCAGAATCAAGGAGAAGGTGCCTATGAAGCTGAGCTCATTGTTTCCATTCCACTGCAGGCTGATTTCATCGGGGTTGTCCGAAACAGTGAAGTAAGCAGACTGCCTCTTTAAAAATCGAAATGCACTCACAGATCTTATTAACATTAATGAGCTGCTCCCCTATTTAGTGAAGCACAAGCTTAGCTATTCTACCTAAGGCTAAATTGCTAGACAATGGAGTGCGTATCTTACATAATTCCTTTTAAGCCTAATACTTTGCATAATGCATTGATATGACATTTTTAGAACTGCAAGCTAAGTGCCTGGAAACGAGGTTAGATAGATAAAGTGTCTAAGCCTGTCCATCAAATTATTTGTCAGAGGCTTTATGGTTATGTATGGTAGCCCTCTAGGGATCTTTTAGAAACACTTCTGCATTTCCATGTAGCAGTTGTACCCAATTCTGGCTTTTTCCTTACCTCCTGGTTTGCTCAACTAGATTTATTTGCTTAGTACAAGAAACTGAAATATCCAACTGCATGATATTTTATTTCCCTTCATATCCTTTTTCTTTGTCTATCAAAGGCCTTAGCAAGACTTTCCTGTGCATTTAAGACAGAAAACCAAACTCGCCAGGTGGTATGTGACCTTGGAAACCCAATGAAGGCTGGAACTCAAGTAAGACAATTTAATTAGACAGATTTTTTCTCCCCGGCAAATAGAAAAGCATCTTGTTCTCTGGGCTCATAGTAATTTTTAAAAGTAAGCACTTCAAAACAATGTCCTTAAATTGGTTTTGATATAACAGTTAAATGATTAGCAGAGTTTTGCTTAGTTTTGACTAAGATACAAAACAATTGGTTGTGCTCTTACACGGTTTGCAATCAGCTGCTCTGTACGCCTCCTTCACTTTAGTAAATGGATGAGAACATGGTTTAAACTAAGGACTGAAATAATAATTTTGCTCTTTTCACTGATGCCTTAATGGATCCTGAAAAGCTACTCTGGCAACTACTAAGACTGTCAATCCTAGGTGAGCTAGATTCCATTACAGGCCCCACACAGAGGATCAAAGCAAAGATTAGTTGAATCAGACTTCCCCTTCAGATGGTAGAGCAGGGTGCCCAGGAGCTTGAAAAGCAGCAGCCAATGACTCACTTTCCGAATCCTCTAACAAGTAAACAAAATATACCTTGTAGAATTCCTAGTAGCAAGGACAAAATGGCAGTATACGCTGTGTCTTTTTCAATAGAATTTAATTAATGACATATTGATACGGGTACTTTGAAGATATGTAGTAATATAGTTCTAAGTATTCCATGTTTCTTTAGTATGTCTTCTATTACAAGTCATTATTATTTCTAGATGTACGGTATCTTAGGGAAGAGAACTTGAACAAATTACCCTAAGTTCGATTTTTCACATGTATTACGTGTTTTATTAACAATGAGCATGACTTTTATTTTCTCATATTCTCATTCTCTCTAGCTTTCTGGTTATTATATAGTTTCTGCTTATTCCAAGTAGCCAACTCCAGACTTTGTGGGGTGGGAGGCAGTATCCAGGCAGTACTGTTTCTATGTGTCATTAATCCCCAAGAAGACTTTTTTGTACCTGGTGGTTCAGTTGTTTTATTTAAAATCTACCAATTTTCTGCCTGCAGGAGTTAGGATATTTGGTGTTGGGAGTGTTATGAGAGGTGTATGGAGAAATTCTGGTTGTGGCCCTACTCATGCCTTCTTTAGCCAGGTTCTCTTACTCTGGTAAATCATCCATTTCTTCTTTTCTGGGCTATGAACACAGCACATACTTTGGTTGTTAGCTTCCTGTTATCAAATCATTGCACCCAGTTGCTAGACTTTCACTGAATCAACAGACATTTACTTTTGCATTTTTTAGAAAGATAGTATTATAAGGAGGTATAATTATGATTAATAATTGTTAAATAGGCTGTCTTATGGATTGGCCCAGGTATATTAAGTAAAACAGATTTGATAGAAAGTAAGATTTAATTATCTTTGTTCAGTTTTATTGTAAGCTCAGAAAAACCCCATTTTAGAACATTATTTTTTATTTAGACATTAGATTTGAAATTTTGCTAATTAGACATTGACTAACATTACTATCTTTTCCTCTCTCCTTCAGCTCTTAGCTGGTCTTCGTTTCAGTGTGCACCAGCAGTCAGAGATGGATACTTCTGTGAAATTTGACTTACAAATCCAAAGGTATGAAAGCAACTTATATTCACTTATGATTATCAAATAAATATTATTTGTTGTAAATATACTATGTAATATACTTTAAATATAGAATAGCACAGATTAAATTTTATTGCTTGAGTATAGCATTTTAAAATCAATATTTATGTTATAAGAATAACTTTATTGTCAGGTTTGAGTTTGTAAAACAAAATTTAAAATCCAGAAATAAAACGTTCATCTTCTTGGAATTAAATGTTAATGAAAATAACTAAGTTGAAGTATAAGCTTTACACTTGTTTCTTTTGTTTAGTTTCACTGGATCTGCCTCTGTATGTTTTTGGTGGTTATGCATAATTCCGTTTTAAGTATTTTTTTTTTTCTTTTTCAGCTCAAATCTATTTGACAAAGTAAGCCCAGTTGTATCTCACAAAGTTGACCTTGCTGTTTTAGCTGCAGTTGAGATAAGAGGGTCAGTATGAATACTTAGTTGAGTATCTCATTCTCACGATTGCTTTTTAAAGGTAACTATCAGGCCTTAGTCTCTTCTGGACAGTAGACACTACATATTTAGTGGTGGTTTTACTAGGGCATTAGCTCCTGTAGAAATAAAATCCTAGGTATGTTCCAAATCCCCAATACTGGGTGATCCTCAAAAGGAACAAAACATGGCAACAACATGCACAAAATAAGTTTATTGAACTTTTACACAAATTATCAATTTACCTGTTACATGTACATTTCATAAGAGCAGTTTTTGTGCATGTGTGTGTTCATTAGTTTTCTCTTGAAGTATTTTTAAAAATTAGATCTAATTTTATTCACTTGAGTAATGAATGCAGGGCACTTTTGAAAATGGACTGACTATATCATTTTGATATTCATGGTGGGTTTTCTTTGGTCATTGTTTAGAGTCTCGAGTCCTGATCATATCTTTCTTCCCATTCCAAACTGGGAGCACAAGGAGAACCCCGAGACTGAAGAAGATGTTGGGCCAGTTGTTCAGCACATCTATGAGGTTTGCAGTTGTTGGATTTTACCCAAACCTAGTGAATGAGCCAACGAAGAGAGGAACAACTAAGCTACTTAAAAAAAAAAAAATTCTATATAATTTTTATATAAACTCTGCATTGGTTAATTATGTGTCAGATTTGTTTGAATATTTTCCTTTTTCATAAATTCATTTTTATTTTACAAATGGCTTTGTTTAAATAAAGCAGTTTATATAATTTGTTGTTTAAAATCAATTTGTTCTACTTGAATAAAAGAAATAAGTCACTGGTACTTTCTCATGGGCATTTTGTAGTTCTGGCTAAAAATGAAAATACCTATGGCAAATAATCAAAACTGTATTTCTATAGAAAGAAAATTTTCTTTGTCATCCTTAATTAATAACTTTTTAATATTTCACCTTTTGTTTATACATATATATATATATATATATATATTTTTTTTTTTTTTTTTTTTTGAGGCAGTGTCTTGCTCTGTTGCCCAGGCTAGAGTGCAGTGGCCTGATCTCAGCTCACTGCAAGCTCTGCCTCCTGGGTTCAAGCAATTCTCCTGCCTCAGCTTCCTGAGTTGCTGGGATTACACATGTGCGCCACCATGCCTGGCTAATTTTTGTATTTTTAGTGGAGACAGGGTTTCACCATGTTGACCAGGCTGGGCATGAACTCCTGACCTCAAGGGATCTGCCCACCTCAGCCTCCCAAAGTGCTGGGATTACAGGTGTGAGCCACTGTGCCCAACCTTGTTTATATTTTTATCCTGACACATTTTACTCTGTGTTAGGGACAAATGTTGAGTTTGATAATTTTTGCATAAAAATAGCCACATTGTAATTAGAGGTTAACTGTGGAAACTGTGCTGTTGTTCAAAACCTATTGCTAACATGATTTCTAAAGTTGATGTAGGGGATGGAATAGATTTTTGCCCAAGTGTAGATACATTTTCTTTTTTCTCCTTAGCTGAGAAACAATGGTCCGAGTTCATTCAGCAAGGCAATGCTCCATCTTCAGTGGCCTTACAAATATAACAATAACACTTTGTTGTATATCCTTCATTATGATATTGATGGACCAATGAACTGCACTTCAGATATGGAGATCAACCCTTTGAGAATTAAGGTAATGTGCTTAATAGCAGCTCTTCATTATAATGATATTTCATTGCCTTCTTTCTAAACCTATAAAAGAAATTCATAAAATAAAACAACGATTTTAATATAAAACCCACTCTGCAAAAAATTGTTTAGTTCATAAGCAGTACACTCAGGATAAGTTCATTTGTATAATGGATAAGAATTAATTCTGTAACGTCCTAGTGAACTGTATCTTCATGGTGTGCTTACTGAGCCTCATGAGATTTTCTTCAGGGACTCAATTTGACCTTGGCTCCATCACATTGTTGTTTGTTCAGGGCGTAATATCACATCAAGGGTGTTTTGTTGTTAAAATTGCTACTTTGGGATAAGCTTTACCGTTTTACTCATGATTCTCTTGACTTTTGGATATAGTCATCTCCATCATAGATTTTTACTAGAAACAATTATACAGTATGGTCTAAGGAAAGGTAAAGAAACAAAATAAAAAATATACCCATGATTGACATCACAAATGTACTGTGGAATTTCAGGCCATTTCTGTGTGTTCCTCGAGGTAAGCAAGGGCTGAAAATAATGGTTAGGGAGAGCTAACTTTTTTGGTATATATTAAAGACTAATCTTTATTTTCTGTCCTTACTGCTCATCATATACAGAGTGATAAATCTTCTATCATACTAAATTTTCATTCACTATTTTTTAATCATGTCTAAGAGTTTATAACAAAATGCTGATATAAAATGTTTTTCATTGTCATTTACCACCATTTTGTTAATGTGATTGCATTAGATTTCATCTTTGCAAACAACTGAAAAGAATGACACAGTTGCTGGGCAAGGTGAGCGGGACCATCTCATCACTAAGCGGGATCTTGCCCTCAGTGAAGGAGATATTCACACTTTGGTAAGTGCCATTTCAAGTACAGTGCACTATAGACATTTAAAAATATGTGACTATAGAACTGACAGCCAAAGAACATTTCAAAAATAACAACAGCTGTGCTTGAACAACTACATTTATTTTTATAGCATGCATTCCTCTTACTTTCCTTTTTCCTAGTCAGATTAATGCCATATTTTCTTCAAATGATCTATTTTTGTAGATGGCTAATAGAACTAGTTTATGTCCCAACTTAATTTTCCTACTCTAGTTCTTTAACTGTCCTCTTTCTTGGCCTCCTCCTAATCTCTGAGGCTTTAGTACGATACTAAAAAATCCAGGAAGGTCCCAACAAAAATACATTGGAATAATAATTAGCATTTGATTAACCTTTGTTGAGTTAGCCTATATAATGGCTATAATGTTTTTAAAGGCAATTGCTTTTTTTTTTCTTTTAATCAACAAATCTCCAAATCTCTAGTAGAGAACCTGGTATAGTGTTTTTTGTTTGTTTGTTTGTTTGTTTTTTGAGACAGAGCCTCACTTTATCACCCAAGCTAGAGTGCAATGACACAAACACAGCTAACTGAGGCCTTGACCTCCCAGGCTCAAGCAATCCTTCCCTCTCAGTCCCCCAAATAGCTGGGACTACAGCTGCTCACCACCATGCCCAGCTAATTTTTGTATTTTTTGTTGAGATGAGGTTTCACCATATTGCCCAGGCTGGTCTCGAATTCCTGAGCTCAAGTGATCTACCCACCTCAGCCTTCTAAAGTGCTGGGATGACAGGCATGAACCACCAGGCCCAGGACTGTTTATGTTTAATAGTGATCACTAGTTACTTTTACAACACCAAATTCTGTGGTTCTTGTTAGTTCTCATCCAGTTCAACTGCCTAGTGACTTTGGTTCACTTGATCACTTCCTTCTGTTGACTCTCATGGCTGTAAATACCATCTGGTATAGATGCCTTTGATTTATATTTCCAGTGTGATCTTCTGCATTGAACTTCAGATTCCGATATCCAACTGCTTACTAGAAACTGCTTTTAAATATCTACTAGGAATCTCAAACTTAATTCTCAATATATACCCTTGGGTTTTCCCAAGTCTGGTCTTTCCATAAAGTTCTTAGTTAATTTTAGTAAATATCAACTTCATTCTCTGTCTAACACCTGGACCTCATGCTTGACTCCTCTCTTTATCTCAAATCTCACGTCTTGTATTTCAACAAATTGTATCAATATTTACCTTCAAAATGCCTAGAATCTGGCCCCTTCTCACTACACTAGTTTCATCACTAACACAACCTAACCCAGGCTACTTTCCCTTCTCAATTGGACTATTGCCAAACCCCTGGTTGGCCTCTGTATTTCTGCCTTTCTCCCCACTATACTTTGTATGTCATAGAAGCCACAGTGATCATTTTAAATACAGGTCAGGTTGTGTCACTCCAGTGCCTTCCCGTCTAACTCAATGAGAAAACAAGAGGCTACAATGACCTTCAAGCCCAACATTAACAGGCACTTCCTGCCTCTCTGCTTGCATCTCCTCTCCTTGCTATTCTGTTTCTCAAATTTTCCACCTTGCTCTTCATTGAGCAGATAGCCCGAAGCATGTTTATTCCTCAGTGCTTTGAAATTGCTCTTTCATCTGCCTGGAATTCTTTGTTCAGATATCCTTGTAGCTTATTTTCCCATATTGTTCTCATGTCCTTAAAAGTAAAATTATGTCAGAGGAATTCCCTGACCAACCCATGGGAAATAGAATACCTCCCAACCCCACTTTTGATCTTGCACTTTCTGTCCTCCTTCAGAATCTGCTTTTTTTTAGTTGAGACAAAGCTTACATAAAATTAACCGTTTTAATGATTTTAAAGTGTATAATTTGGTGTTTTTTAGTATAATTACAACATTGAACCACCATTACCACTACAATTGTAAACATTTTTGTCACCCCGAAAAGAAATGCTGTACCCATTAAGCAGTTTATCCATTCTCCACTATCATCAGCCCCTGGTGACCACTAACCTGCATTCCTACTGATTTGCCTATTCTGGACATTTCATAAAGGTAGTATCATACAACATGTGGCCTTTTGTGTCTAGCCTTCTTTCACATAGTATGTTTTCAAGATCTACGTTGTGGCGTGCCTTAGTACTTCATTTTTATGCCTGAATAATACTCCATTGTGTGGACATACCACCTTTTGTTTATCCATTCATCAGTTGATCAACATTTCGATTATTTCTACTTTTTGTCTATTTTGAATAGTGTTGCTATGAATATTCGTGCATAAATTTCCATGCAAACATGTTTTTCAGTTTTATTGAGAATAAACATAAGAGTGCAATTGCTAGGTCATATGGAAGCTCTATGCTTAACTTTTTGAGGAACTGCCAAACTATTTTCCAAAGTTGCTGCAGCATTTTACAATCCCAGCCAGCAATATATGAGGGTCCTATTTTCTCCACATCTTTGTCAACATTTATTATTTTCTGTTTTTGTTTGTTTTAAAATTTTTATAATCAGGATATCCTGGTTGGTGTGAAGAGGTAACTCATTGTGGTTTTGATATGCATTTCCCTATTGACTGATGATATTCAGCATCTTTTCAGTTGTATATCTGTTTTAGACAAATACCTATTCAAATTTTTTGCCCATTTTTAAATTGAGTTGTTTGCCTTTTATTGTTGAGTTGCAAAGAGTTCTTTATATATTCTGGATACTACTTTCATTAGATTTATGATTGCACAGGCTTTGTTTCATTCTGTGTGAATTGTCTTTTTAATTTCTTAATGGTGTCCTTTAATGCACAAAAATTTTTAAATCTGAAGTTCAATTTATCTATGTCTTCTTTTGTTGCTTGTATTTTTGTTTCATATTTTTGAAACCATTGCCCAATACAGGCCATGAAGATTTATACCTAGGCTTTTTTGGTTTTATAAGGTTTATACTTACAGCTCTTACATTTACATCCCTGATTCATTTTGAGTTAATTTTTGTGTATGGTGTGAGGTAGGGGTCCAGATTTATTCTTTTGTGTGTGGCTATCCATTTGTCTCAGCATCATTTGTGGAAGAAATTATTCTTTCCCCTTAAATGGTCTCGGCAGTCTTGTTGGAGATGAATTGATTGTAGATATATGGGTTTATTTCTAGATGTTCAATTCTATTCAGTTGACCTATATGTATATCCTTAATACAAGTATTGTTTTGATTACTGTAGCTCTGGAGTTCAGGTTTTGAAATAGGGAAATATGAATACATTTTCTTCCTTTTAAGATTATTTTGTTTATTTAGAGTCTCTTGTGATTCCTTATGGATTTTAGGATCAGCTTGTCCATTTCTGCAACAAGGTAGTTGGAATTTTGGTAGCAATTTTCTTGAACCTGTCTCAATTTGGGGAGTATTGCTATCTTAACATTACATTATTTCAGTTCATGAACATGGTATGTCTTTCTGTTTATTTATTCTACAATTTTTTCAACAATATTTTGTCATTTTTAGTGTACTTGTCTTGCACATCCTTGGTTACATGATTTCTGTGTATTCTTTTCAATGCTCTTTTATTTTATTATTATTTTTGAGAAGGAGTTTTTGCTCTTGTTGTCCAGGCTGGAGTCCAATGGCATGATCTCGACTCACTGCAACCTCCGCCTCCCAGGCTCAAGCAGTTCTTCTGCCTCAGCCTACTGAGTAGCTGGGATTACAGGTGCTCACCACCAGGCCTGGCTAATTTTTTGTATTTTTTTAGTAGAGATGGGTTTCACCATGTTGGTCAGTCTGGTCTCAAACTCCTGACCTCAGGTGATCCACTCACCTTGGCGTCCCAGAGTTCTGGAATTACAGGTATGAGCCACCACGTCCACCTTATTTTTATTTTTATTTTTTAGAGACAGGGTCTTATTCTGTCACCTATGCTGGAGGACAGTGGCATAGTTATAGCTTACTGCAACCTCGAACTCTTGGGCTCAAGCAATCCTCCTGCCTCAGCCTCCTGAGTAGCTAGGACTATAAGTGCACCCACCACCCCTGGCTAATTTTTAAATTTCATTTTTGTAGAGATAGGATCTCACTATGTTGCTTAGGCTGGTCTTGAACTACTGGCCTCAAGTGACCTTCCCACCTTGGTTTCTGAAAGTGTTGGAGTTACAGGTGTGAGCCACTGCTCTTGACCTCAATGCTGTTTTAAAGGAAATTGTTTTCTTAATTTCTTTTTTGGATTTCTTATTGATAGTATACTGAAATATGACTCATATTTGCATATTGATCTTGTGTCCTGTACCTTTTCTGTACTTGTTATTTTAGCTTAAATTGTTTTAATATGGATTATCTAGTGTTTTCTGTATGTAAGATCCCATCATCTACAAAGAGATAGCTTTACTTTATCATTTCTAATCTGGATACCTTTTACTTTTATTTTTATTTTTATTTTTTTGATAAAGAGTCTAGCTCTGTCACCCAGGCTGGAGTGCTTACTGCAACTTCTGCTTCCCAGGTTCAAGTGATTCTCCTGCCTCAGCCTCCCAAGTAGCTGGGATTACAGGTGCCCACCATCACACCTGGCTAATTTTTGTATTTTGAGTAGAGATGGGGTTTCACCATGTTGGCCAGGCTGGTCTCGAACTCCTGACCTGCAGCGATATGCCTGCCTCGACTTCTCAAAGTGCTTGGATTATAGGAGTGAGCCACCATACCTGGCCTTAATTTTTCTTAATTGCACTGGCTAGAACCTTCTGTACAATATTGAGTAGAAATGACTTGATTTCTATTGTCTTATTTGTGACCTTAGGGAGAAAGAAGTATGAAGTATGATGTTAGCTGTGGGCTTTTTATCAATGCCCTTTATCAGGTCAAGGAAACTCTTTTCTATTCCTGATCATCAACAAATGGTATCACTACTGGGCGGCATTGTCATGGGGTGCGTACATGTGATATGTCTAATACAGTGTATAGAAGCATATAGAAGGTGGTGAATATTTATTTCTTTTGGCTGCCAACCTTGAAGTTACTGATTAAAACATTAAATGTGTCAGAGGCCATCAGCATATGATTTGATTTTTGTAGGCCCTCCATGGAATACCCATTAAAAATTGTTTTCTTTTCCACGGGGATGTTGAGATCTGGTTTTTATATCTCACAAATATCACCATGTTCCGAGTTTGCCTAAAGAATATTGAGTTCTAGTCATAGAATGAATCTTTTAATATTATGGATCTTATCCTTCTATAATAAATCACATTAAAACCAACCCTTTCATTTACAAGGAACTACATGTGTGGCAAAAGAAGAAAAAGGAAAAGAAACATACCAACCCCTTCACAATAAAAGGCATTCATAGACTCAACTATTAACCTGTTTATTTACAAGACAAAAGAATCTGGATAATCTCTTTGACTGTCACACAAAAAGAAAAAGAAATGGCGAATTTTCAAATGTTGAAGAGATGATAGAATGACCTTTTCTTATAAGTAAAGAATTTGTTTTGGCAGGGTTGTGGAGTCGCTCAGTGCTTGAAGATTGTCTGCCAAGTTGGAAGATTAGACAGAGGAAAGAGTGCAATCTTGTACGTAAAGTCATTACTGTGGACTGAGACCTTTATGAATGTAAGTAGACTGGTGCAGCATTTAGCAAACATACCCAGTGTTTTCAAAGAAATATAAAAGGCCTGATATCTGGAAAATCATCTAATTGTTATTTCCAAACAGAAAGAAAATCAGAATCATTCCTATTCTCTGAAGTCATCTGCTTCATTTAATGTCATAGAGTTTCCTTATAAAAATCTTCCAATTGAGGATATCACCAACTCCACATTGGTAAGTCATTGGTTTAGGTGAATAGAATAAATGTACTCAATTCAAATGCTGTACATGTTTTTATTTGGTTTAAAAAAAAAAATGACAGCTTAACTCTTGATAATTTAAACTGAAGTTATATGATAGCATTATAACCTAGTTTAATATTATCATTTTACTCCCCTACCTCGGAGTGATTAAAGCTAGACCTTTTAGTTTAGCATCTTGTCCAGTGTAAGAGATTTCTTAGTATATACTACATTATATTGGGGAAATTTTAGGAATTTTCCTTTACAAAGTTAGAAAGTTGGAAATTAACTGCAACAAGTGAGGCATTTTGAAGATATTTAAGGAGTAAAAATGGGATCAGCTTATGATAAACTGGATTGGATTATTTAAAAATCATTTCAAGCTGGGTGTGGTGCCTCACACCTGTAATCCCAGCACTTTGGGAGGCTGAGACTGGTGGATCATTTGAGGCCAGGAGTTCAAGACCAGCCTGGCCAACATGGCGAAACCCCTTCTCTACGAAAAATACAGAAAAATTAGCTGGGTATGGTGGCACACGCCTGTAATTCCAGCTACTGGGGAGGCTGAAGCATGAGAATCACTTGAACTCGGAAGGTGGAGGTTGCAGTGAGCCGAGTTCATGCGCCTGCATTCCAGCTTGGGCTGCATACAGGGCAAGACTAAAAAAAAAAAAAAAAGATTGCATTTCAGATGCAATCAGAAGTCAACCTGTCATTGGGAGTTTCATGTGTGTATGTGCTTGCTCTTGATACCAAATGTGAAACCACTAAATTATCATATGCAGGAAAAGAATATACTGTGAATTCCATTAAAATAAAATATAATATTTTCTCAGATATTTGTTGATTAAGTCAATGCACTGTTTTTAAAACTAAAATCTTTATTCCTCTATAGGTTACCACTAATGTCACCTGGGGCATTCAGCCAGCACCCATGCCTGTGCCTGTGTGGGTGATCATTTTAGCAGTTCTTGCAGGATTGTTGCTACTGGCTGTTTTGGTATTTGTAATGTACAGGGTGAGTAACAAACTTAGAAAGAGACAAAGAAGGAGAGAGGGAAAACAGAAGAAAAGGAAAAGGACAGAAGGAAAAGAAGAATGAAAAGTAAGGGAAGGAAGAAAGGGACCTGTAATGATGATGCTTGATGAGCATTACTTATTATTTGAGGAAAGATAAATTCTGTGAAATACAATTTAGATTTTCTTAGTGGTAATATAGTCACTCAGAAAATACTTTTCATATTCTACACTGATGTGACAGTAATAACGGTTTTTCTTCAACTGACAGATGGGCTTTTTTAAACGGGTCCGGCCACCTCAAGAGGAACAAGAAAGGGAACAACTTCAACCTCATGAAAATGGTGAAGGAAACTCAGAAACTTAACTGCAGTTTTTAAGTTATGCTACATCTTGACCCACTAGAATTAGCAACTTTATTATAGATTTAAACTTTCTTCATGAGGAGTAAAAATCCAAGGCTTTACTGCTGATAGTGCTAATTGGCATTCACCACGAAATGAGAGTTATATTTGTCAACCTTCTCCTGATAAAGAAGTTCAGACATACATTTAATAACATAGAGTGACTTGTGTTTTTAGGTATTTAAATAATAAAATTTCAAGGGATAGTTTTTATTCAATGTATATAAGACAGTGCCCGATTTACTACTTTATATAAAATAGTACCTCCTTCAGTTACTGTTTCTGATTTAATGTATTAAATTTCATTTGTTGTTGTTGTTGTTGTTGTTTTAAAGCAGTCTAATTTGGACCTTAGCAATCATGTCTTTTGTATAGGTACTTAATGTTAATACATATTACACTACAGTTTACTTTTCAGGATACTGAAGACTTTATAACTGCATGAACTTAGATTTTTTTAATCACTTATATCGTGGAACTTTATAAACACATACATGATGCCATCAAAATTCTTGCTTTTAATAACAAAGGTACAATATTTTGTTTTCATATGAAAATTGGGTAGATCCTATAACACTTTTGTTTATATTAAATCCACAATATTTTATTACATTTTAACTTGTATAAATTTTATGTCAAATCCTTCAAGCCAACCTATACTAAAAACTAGTTCCATAATCACAAATGCCTCTTTTGTGTAATTGTTTAATTTCAACTGAATATCATAATGCTTAAAGCCATATGGAGTTGGAAATTATTTTCAAAGCATATTTATTTCATTGTTTTAGTCTGGCTATTTACAGTGTATAAAAAAGCATTTTTATTAAAATACTGTGTAGTTCTTTGAGATAGTTGCTTATGCTTATAGTAAGTAGTGCATTCTTAGAGTAGAGCAGAGTTTTTAGTTAGTATTAATTTATTTTCCCCCATTCATGTATTTTTCCTTATATTTCCAAAACTGTTACTGAGAATGGGTCAATATCAATGAGGAATCCTTATAGTTGACAGGAACCTGGACCCCTTACCCCAACTTTATGAGTAATGCTTGGAATAAAAACTCTTAAGGTGACTCACTGATTTACTTCTAGCAATAGCATAATGTTACAGGAATATTAACCCTGTTTAAGCAAGGTAATATGTAAAAACAGTCTTGGCAATCAGAATAACTTCTAAAAGATATTTTTATAAGCAGTTCAAGTTATTGAAAACCTTTTAAAGCTTTCTGAAGTTTGTTAGTATAAATTACTTTTCTAGGATTTTTAATAAAAGCCACATAGGTAGAAAGTTGTAGTTTTATATGGCTCTGTAGAGTGGTGAACCTTCTAGAGGAATATATGATTTATTCACAGTTTAAGGCCTGGGGATGATGATCAGTCATACCTATTTTTGTGTAATTACATCATGTTGTGCATTAGAAGTAGGAGAGTTTAATAGCTCTTTAACTGCTGTCCTCATTAGGTAATGATAAATATTTCCCTCAAATAATTGACTATTTTGCTGTGTTTTAAAAATAATTGAAATTTATCTTGCCATATCTCATAATTTCCTGCAGAAGTGACTGAGCTAATCTTAAGAAAATATTCATAAAATAGGAGCACATTTAGTTGAGGTATACAAGGTAGGACTATAGACGAGACTCTCTATTTTGCTTTAGTGAATTTCAAAAGTAATGGGTCTTGGAGTATAGATTTTTGTTAGTAGCTTGAAAAAGCTTAATCATATGCAGTAAATATTTTTATTACAATAAATTTAAAATTTTTTAAGAAAAATATTTTTATCCTAGGGCCAAGTGTTGCCTGCCACCAATCAGTAAGTTAATCTATAACAAATTTTACCTTAACAGTTTTACCACCTAGTAACAGTCATTTCTGAAAATATGTTGACTAGAAAGTCACTCTTTGACAAAAGTGTTAGGATTTGCATTTGTGCCATCTATTCATTTTATGGCATCTATCTTGAAAATAATCTTGTATTGGAGATTGAAAGATGCTGTAATTTGGAAATTAACATGATTTCTTAAATTACCTTTATGAAATATAGTTTTGTATAATAGCATAGATTTTCCTTCAAAAAATGAACATTTATATATCTACAAAAATATGGAGAAGTGTAATTTGAAAGCCTACTTTCTGAAGAAAATGTTGGGATTCTTTTTATCATGATTAAATATCAAAAACTTGCCCCATGAAAACTTTAAATTTCTAAAACATTTGAAATATTACTGTATTACATGTGATTTATTGAGAATAAAAATCTATTTTGAAGTATAAAATTCTTACGATCTGATTCAGTTTTAAGAAAGCATATAAATGAACTAGAAGATATTGAAAACATTTGACGTTGTTAAGAAATATACTGATTTTGATTTTTATATAGGTATTTATTTCAAAATTGATATTTTGAGAAAAATACATGTGAGTCATTTTTTTCTTTCTCTTTTCCCTTAACGATTATCACTGTAATTCTGAATCTGAAAGGTAAAACAATTAGTCAAAATATTATTGCCATCATTCTACCTGTGTTATGAAACTACTTATTCACAGTTAATTCTCATTAACACTTACATTTCCATAAAGAAAACTCAAGTGTTAGTAAAAGAGACTTTACTGGCTTAAGAGGGCTGTGAAAGATTTTTGATAGTGAATCATGACCCTAAAGGAGAGATTTGTGTGATAAAAGCATTGTATATAATAGATCAGTGATTTTTGTAAGGCAAACAGAATTCATAAGTTGGTAGAACTTCCTAAGTTGCAAAATGTAATGATGAGCTTGGTGGAGAAGAATGAATCGTTCTTGGAATACCTGTGTGCAGCCACTACCCATCTCAGTATCACCTTGTTTGTATTCTTGGATAGCTAGTATATGTAGTAGTTTGACGACTAAAGAAAAACACCTAAAATTTGAAACATGATTGTAGGATCAAAAAAGGTAGATGAAATTACTTATACTCAGTGTTTTGGAGATTATTCCTTTTAGTTTGTTGGTTGACTGGTTTGAGCAATAGAAATATGCAGCATGCAATATATGCTTATATTTCATTGTAATTTCTGATATATAATGAACTTCTTGGGAGAGGTACTGAATCTTTGATTTTTTTTGTCATTTTTCTCAAGTGCAATATAACAATGTAACCAAATCTAGATAATCTCAAAGTTGTCATTAATTTAGTAAGCCTAATATAAACAAATATTTGTATTATTTTTGTTAGCAGGAAAGAGTGATTAAGTGAGGTTATTTACCCCTAAATGGTCCATTCTGCATTGTATTTCAGGCTGGAAATGAATTATTCTTTACTAGTTTTGAAACACTTTGAAATATCCTAAGGTAACTTGGAAGCTGTGTAGTGTATCAAATTAATTTGCTACCTAATAACATAGAAAGTAAATATGTTTGTGGTCACCCACATTGGGTGAGACAGAAAATGAATCTGTTCTAAAATTTGTAATTTGCTAACTTGATTTGAGTTAGTGAAAACTGGTACAGTGTTCTGCTTGATTTCCAACCTGTAACTTGTGACTGTACAATAAACATAAACATATGGTGCCACTTTTGTGTATGGGGTTTATCCTTTCTATGATGTGTTTTTGTTTTTTAATTACATGAGCTAGCAATAATGAGCTAAAAGGATGACCTCAGAGAGGTAACTTTCTCTAAAACTTCAAATCTTGAATGTCAATTATTTGAAGAAAAGAAACACAAAAAGAGCAAAATGTATCACATTAAAATCCATCCTTAGAAAGAAAAATATGTATCTGCCTGAAATACAAGAATTATTTTATTTCTAAACAAACATTTCTAAATTCATTATGCTAACCTTTATTAATTTTACATTATCAGATTGCTTTTAAAATGCACATTTACATCTTTCTTTTATAATTTTTAATTATAGTGTATATATGCCATTGCATATATGCAATTGCAATATATATATGCAATTCTAGTATGAAAATACCTATTTTCATAAATGAAAAGTACCAAGAAGAAAATTAAGTTTTGAGATGCTTGGGAAATTACACTGAAGTAGCATAGTACACCACCATAAATTCCTATGGAAATAAAATAGAATATTGCCAGCATCCAGAAGCCCCCTTCTGTCTCTTTCTAATCATATCTCACCCCTGCCCTGCAAAAGTAACCACTGTCCTTACTTCTAACATTATATGCTTAGTTAGATATGATATTTCCCCTGGACCAGCAAGTCATAACTACCCCTATCCTGACCACCATACTTGATATTTTGGCTGTAATTAAGATGTAAAATGTATAGCACCTACCCATGGAAGTATTTTGAGTGTGAGAAGTAGAAAATGGGCAGAGCGTTTCTGTCCTGCCTGACTTACTAGTTGCTCTTAAGGATCAAATGAGAACACAAATGAAATGATTTTATTTTTTTGAGTCAGGTTCTTGCCATGTTGTCCAGGCTGGTCTCAAACTCCTGAGCTCAAGTGATCCGCCTGCCTTGGCCTCCCAGAGTTCTGGGATTACAGACATGAGCCACCACACACTGCCTGAAATCATTTTGAAAACTGTTCAAACCACTTGAGTTCAAAGCTCTTCCCAGTCACTTACAAGTTTTCCCTCTGTGGGAGTATCTTGGTCCACAGAGGGTAAATTTGTGAGGATTTTGTGAAAATGCAAGAAAAGGGGTTATCAAAGGCATATGTTAAGTGTTTATCCAGTAAGTCTCATCCATCATTCACTTGATTGGTCCAAGAAGAAAATTTTGAGCCACGGAATTCTCTTTTCCCAGATTAATTTTAAACATTCTTTGAACCTTATAATGGTGATAAATCATTAATGAGGAAAGCCATTATAGAGAGTTATATTAGTCTGTTTCACACTGCTATAAAGAACTGCCTGAAACTGGGTAATTTATAAGGGAGAGAGGTTTAATTGACTCACAGTTCAGCGTGGCTGGGGAGGCCTCAGGAAACATAATCACGGCTAAAGGCAAAGGGGAAACAAGGCACCTTCTTCACAAGGCAGCATGAGGGAGAATGAATGCAGAAGGAACTACCAAACACTTATAAACCATCAGATCTCGTGAGAACTTACTATTAAGAGAACAGCATGGGGGAAACTGCCCCCATGATTCAATTACCTCCATCTGGTCTCTTCCTTGACATGTGGGGATTATGGGAATTACAATTTGAACGAGATTTTGGGTGGGGACACAGCCAAACCATATGAAGAAACATTTTTGAACAGGCCTGAAATATAAAATTCAACCACCAGCAGCCATGTTGGCAAAAAGTGACAGAACTGTATGCATTTTAGAAAGAGAAATTATACCACTTATTTCTAAGAAGTAGCTTTCTTTGTTTTTTTGCTTTGGTGATATGTCTATTTATTATGAATAATTTATATAATAACAGCTAATAGTATAGATACTATATTGATACCCATTTTACTGATTTGAAAATCTGCTCAGAGAGTGATTAAGCTCACACACTAGCATGTGGTAGAGATTTATGCCCCCGGGTTGTTCTCTCTTAATGTGTTCTACAGTAGTGTCTTTCCTTGCACAAACCACCTAGCCCCTCCATACCTTTTTATTATACCCCTTATAATAGACATCATGATATCTACCTCGTTATGTAGTGTTATCTTTGGAAATATTAAATATATGCAAAGTACTTATATTAGTATATTAACATATTAGAAGACAGAATGATGGCTGGCAATATTTTCATACTACTGCCAAAAAGAGGTGATAAGGGCTTAAATAAACCAGGCTAGTAACAATTGGGAATAGAAAGGAGACATTTAGGATAATGTATGATGTAGAATCCATAGGTTTCTGGGTTAGGTGATTGGCTGGACTAAGAATTGAGACAGGAAATAGGAGCAAAGGGGCAGATATTTGGGGAAGAGCAGAGAGTTTAGGAGGGGAAAAGGTACATTACATTTGAGGTACTTATGGCATATCTAGATGGAAATTTCCAGCAGGTTCTTGTAAACATAAGCCTTGGTATTCAGGAGAAAGATCAAAGCCAGAGAAATAATATAGGTATTAGTAGAAGTTAATGGATGAGATTGGATGAGATGGTTCAGGAGAAAGGTGTAAAGTAAGGCAGACAGGAAGAAGGCAGTGCACTGAATTTTTACATTTAAAAGGAGGATGGGATGGCCAGGAGCCAGGATGATTAGCTATAGAAGTAAAAAGAAAGTCAAGAAAGACTGTGACACAGACCATAGGGAAACAAAGTAAGATGAATGAAGAAGAGTAGGTTATTGGTGACCTTACAGAGAGCCATTTCAGTGGCATGGTCAAGCACTAAACCCAGATTCCAGTGGATTTAGCAATGGATAGGCATTAGGCTTGGCTTGGCTTAGAAAGGAAGAGAAAGGGCTGTAGTTTGAGGTGAAAGCAAAAGTAGGAAAGTTCATTTTACAGATGGAAAATACTTGAGCAGTTTTATACATTAAGGGACAAAATACATTTTAAATGATGTGATGTAGATAAGGAAAGAAGGAAAGCTTGAGGAAAGCAGATCTAGAACATATTGGGAGAAGGAGGGTCAGAATTAGCATCAAGAGATGAGGTAGAACAATCACAGGGAGTATCTTGGATCAGGAGCAAAATCACAAGTTGAAAACAGTGGCCTGATGTTTTGTTTGGCCTCAAAGTATTTTAAAAATAAATGAACTAGTTGGCACCATTAATGTATTGCGAATACCCCAAAGACAGATATTCTGAATTCTAAGAGCTGCAGTATTCTTGAGGATAGGAGCCTGTGTTCTTGCTTGGATACAGCATTGGAACTGAGTAAGGTCTGCACTGAGATGGTCAAGCAATTTTGGGGTTACCATAAATCCTAGAGAGACTTCTGTTTATTTCATGAGACTAAGTTCTCATTACTCATTTGCCTAGCCATTGTAGGAATTTGAGTTTGTAACTCCTGATGAAGAGCCTGCTGAAATCATGAATGGATCAGAATTACCTGCTGAGTTTACCATACCAAATACTCTTTGGCTAGGTTATACCCCAAATACCTTTTGCATTTGTTCAGTCTGTTACTTGTACATAAGCTAGATCTAAAAACAAGGCAACCAGCTGGGCACAGTGGCTCATGTCTGTAATCTTGAGATATGGGGAGGCCAAGGTAGGAGGTTTGCTTGAGGCCAGGAGTTCTAGACCAGTCTGGGCAAGACAGTGAGAACCCCATCTCTACCAAAAAAATTTTTTTAATTAAAAACTTTCTTGTAAACAAAGCAACTTGATGACAGATATCATAATACTTTGATATGCTTGATTAGAAAAAAAGATTATAAATAATTTGAGTGACCAAGAACAGAACCATAGTCATTTAAAGTTTAATAGGGGTTTCTAATTTCAATAATGGCAGGATAGCTTTGTCAGATAACAATGATAAATTCTGAACAAAATACAGTGGAAAACAATTCTTTGAAGACATTGAAGTTACTGAAAGCAGGCTGAAATTGAAGGGGATTTAACTGTTAAAGAAGGCAGCTACACTTTCCCCTGAAGTTACTCCCTATGGTGCAGATAGAATACAACAGAAAGCTGTCTTTCTTTCCTGGAATGATGAGACTGCCACTATGGCTAGAAATTGAGGAGAAAAATCCACGAAAGGAAGCAGCCACAGGGTGGGAGGTGGGAACTACTTCCTCAAATCCTTGGCTGAACCCAGCACTGAGTGAGGCTATAAGGGGCCCAGAGGGAAAACAACAGAGGGAGAGCTGAAAGAACAGAGCAGTTATTCCAGCTACTACTGTCCACTGCACGAGAAACAAGAGATGGAAGTTCAAGTCTTACTCAGTTACAGGGCTTAGAAAAACCTATCTTTCCATTGAAACCCCATTGGATCTATGCCTTAGGAATAAGTAGTACATCCAAAGATTAATTAATTCACCCTAGGATGAAGGGTAAAGCCAAAACAGGCCCACCCTACCAAACCATAAAACCAAGCTTCCCCAAGTTTATGATACACTTGTAATTTAACTGACTGCTGGTAAAGACTTACTTTCAGGGGAAGATGACACAACTTAGAGACTCTGCAATGTATCATTCACAATGTTGTGGAGGGGAGGAGGGTGGGGAAGAATGGGAAGAAATGGGAAAATGTGAGAAAATATAACCCAGAGTTTTGAGAAAAATCAGTCAATAGAAACAGACCCACAAACAATTTAGCAGACATGACTTTATTTTTTTGTTATTTTTATATTTAAAAATATTTTATCTTTCAATTTGTTTTTACTTCAATAGCTTTTGGTGTACAAGTGGTTTTCGGTTACATGGATGAATTGTACAGTGGTAAAGTCTGAGATATGAGTGTACACTTCACCCGAGCAGTGTACATCATACCCAATGTGTAGTTTGCTATCCCTCACTCCCTCTCACCCTCCCCACTTCTGAATCTCCAGGGTCCATTCTCTATGCCTTTGTGTACCCATAGCTGACATGACTTTAAATAACTATGATGAAAATCCTCAAAAGTCTATAGGAAAACATGAATATTACGGATGAAGAGATGGGCATTTCAAGAAAGATTGAGAAACTAATTAAATACACTTGAATGAATATTTTAGGATTAAAAGTAATATCTCAAATCAGAAATCCATTGGAGGGGGGACCAAAAGTAGAGTGGGGTAGCATAGGATAAAAGATCAATGAATTTAGATCAACAGAATTTATCCAAACTGAAGCACAGAGCAGAAAAAAAAAAGAAAAAATAATTAATAGCCTCAGTGACTCGTGGGACAACCTAACTAGGTGGAAAAACAGTCTCAGAGAAAGAATGGGGCAGACAAATTATTTGAAGTCAAAAATTCCAAATTTGATTAAAAAAATAGCAGCCTACAATTCTGGAAGCTCAGTGAACCCTAAACAGGACAACTTTTAGGCACATCAAGGTCAAACTCCTAAAAGTCATAAGTTAGAAGAAGTTTGACTCCACCCCTTCTTAATGTTAACAATGCCCAGAGACTTCATTACTTGGCCAAGGCAGTTACTAGCAGAATTGGGACTAATGCTTACACATTCAAATTCCTGGTCCAGTATGCTTTCTGCTGTGCAACATTACCTAGATTACTAAACATAGCTCATAAAATAGAATTGCTGTTATCTAATGAATACGTTGCAATGCCCAAATATCAATTGGTGCAACAACAATATTTTTCCAAGTAATGTTTTATTCACTCTCTAAAGTGTTCTGACTTTCCTAGAAAGTTATTTGCCTATGGTCCCTTTCATATCATTTCCTTGTCAACCCTATTTTCCTGAAGCATGACAAATATATAATCGGTTTTAATAAAAGTAGTATTTAGGTTTTGACTTTGGTCATTACATAGCAATTTACCTTCACATTATTTAAAAATGCCTACTTTGTTTCAAAGTAATTAATCTCAAAGTTATTTTACTTCCTTTCTCAGATATTAGGTGTTAAAATGGAGTCTTTAGGGGTTACTTTTTAGTTAATCCTGTATTCAGAATATTAATTAGTTACCACTAAGTTATTCAAAAAGTGTCAACTGATCTACATTATTATTAGTAGTTTTCAATTTGGAGAATTATGCTCTTCACCAGAGTACTAGAAATCATTTTTGATCTTGTGTATGGTACATGGTAAATTTTTCATAGAAAATTCTGGTGGCTTATACTTTTTTCATCTTTGAACAATGCAGATAAAGTTGTTTTTGAGATTATAAGTGACATAAACATCTTTAAAATTCAGGGATATTATCACCTCTTCTGGAGACAAATCAGTAATTTTGAATTTTTCGATATACTTTAGTGAGGAAATAAAAAGGAAAAAAATTATTAAATAAGTAAATTTCCTATTTTGTAATACCAATTTTGACTTTCTGACTTGCACCTTGACTATTAAACCAGAACCAACCACTTCACCACCATGTGGTGCTAAATTACTAGCACAAACTGAACCAGAAAGGTCTTCTCTCAATCATTCCACAGGTATTTAATGATTCCAAACAAATAGAGATGACATACTAGTAATTAATTTCACTTTATTTCCAATGGACAGCCCTAGCCTTTCAAGGGAACCCTAAAGCAGCTGCAGTATAGCAGTGATTCAATGACAGAACTGAGAATCTGGTTTATTTACCATACAGAAAAAATCCCATCTTCTCACTTTTAATTCTCCAAATCCAGCTCTTCTCCCTACCAATTCTCTATCCTCTCCTAGTTGCATGCAGTCTTGTCACTGGATAAGCTTCATTACTTTATCATGTATTGAATGATAAATTAGTTTTACAATGCTGACAAATCCTTTTAAGGCACTTTGGATTTTAAAGTCCAAACTATGTGTAAGGTAACATATTCACAGCTTCTATGAATTACCTCATGTACATCTTTGAGGGGTATTTTTATGTCTACTGAAACGAGGTCAATTGTCCCATAGAACTGATATTTATGGTTTATTTTTAATAAACATAGAAATTGACCCTACCAGTCTTAAAACTTGAAAAATTTACATTTGTGTTATCTGAGTTCCTTTCTCAGGAAAGCACCAGCCGGCCTCCCAGAGAGTATCAAGGAACTGAAACTTAACAGATCATGGCATCTGGACAATGAGATCTCAGACCTCTTACTTGTCATGATTGCCTAACCAACCACTTGCTTCCTGTTGATCAACTTCTCTTCCTTATTCTTCCCTAATCTCCATTTTCCAACACATAGTTCCATTTCTTCCCTGCTATATAACCCTTAATTTTAGTCTAGTTTTTGAGGAACTGCCAAATTGTTTTCCACAGCAGCTGCACCAGTTTACATTTCCACCAGCAATGTGTGAGGGTTCCAATTTCTCCACATCCTTGCCAACACATGTTTTCCATTAAAAAAAATTATAGCCATCCTAATGAGTGTAAAGTTGTATCTCATTGTGATTGATTTGCATTTTCCTAATGACTGTTGATGTTCAGCATTTTTTCATATGCTTATTGGCCATTTTTATATCTTCTTTGAAAAGAATGACTATTCAAGTCCTTGGCCCATTTTAAATATTGTTGTGTTGTTTGTTATTTTGTTTTAAGTTGTAAGAGTTCCTTTTATATTCTGTAGGTTGTCTTTTCACTTTCGTGATAGTTTCCTTTGATTCATAAATGTTTTAATTTTGATACAATTCAATATATGTATTTTTCTTTCTTTTGTTGCTTGTCCTTTGGTGTCATATCTAAGAAATTATTGCTGAATCCAACATCACAGAAATGTATCCCTATACTTCTTTTAGGAGTTCTATGTTAGTTCTTATATTTATGTCCTTGATCCAATTTTAGTTAATTTTTGTAAATGATGTGAAGTAAGGCTCTAACTACATTCTGTTGCATGCAGCTATGGAGTCGCCCAACATGAACATTCCCAGCTGAGGTCAAACAAGACGCTCTTCCTTCTTGTTCAGCTCTTAAAGTGGAAATGTGTCCTTTCTGTGGTCTATTTAGCACCATATTTTTCACAGTTGTGTGCTTTTTTCCTGGTGATTTTGTTGTTTAAAAGGGCTCTCCAGTATAATACTGGAGTGCTGTCTAGTGCTCCTAAGTACCAGAAGGCTGTGATGTGCCTTATAGGCAAAATACAAGTGTTAGGTAAGCTTTGTTTAGACATGAGTTACAGTGCTATTGTCTATGAGTTCAATGTTATTGAACCAACAATATATATAATAAACATGGTGTCTTTAAACAGAAACAATAAACAAGGTTATATATTGATCTGTTGACAAAAATCTTGTGATGAGAGATTCACAGGAACATAATTTGGTATTTCCCCTAGGAAGAATGGTTCAGTATTTGCTAATTCAATGTTTATGGTGACTTAATAGAACATTGACTACCGAGAAAAATGAGAAGTGATTGCATATAACATGCATTTTGTTTTGTTTTTAATTTTTTTCTTTTTATCTTCAGGTGAACATCATGATCTAGAAATTGTATATATGTATAAGATACATATAAACAAAACAGAACAATCATATACAAGTTTAACAAAAGAAATAACAGTTAACATTTACCGAAGACTTCCTCTGGGCAGAAATTCTAAGTATTTCACATGTTATTTTATTTTGTTAGCTCCTTTAGGTTCTATTATTTCTTCCCCTATCAGTTGAGGAAATTGAGGCCTAGAAACTCATGTAAATTACATCACTTGTGAGTGGTTGATACCAGAGCAGTCTGATGCCATGATTCTCCACCCTTAACCAACAGTTCTGCCTCTTAAAATTATTTTATTGATTTATACAGCCAAGTAATCAATCAAACAAGCAATGTCAGGTATCACGGTAGGATCTGCTGACACAGCTGTGAGCATAATGGTCCTGGCTCTTGTGGGACTAGTGGTGGGGATACAGACAAGTAAATGCCCATTTTAAATAATAAGATCAAAACAGGAAATACGGGTTGCCATGCAAGCTCATAGCAGCGGCACCTAATCAAACTAAGGGGGTCAGGGAATGAATCCTGGAGGAAGTAATATCTAACCTGAACCCTTCTGGCTCTAGGGGAACTTGCCAGTTAAACAGGTAAAGGAGTAGACTTCTAGGCAGGGAAAATCACATATTTAAGATCTAGGGGCAACTCAAATCTAGTTCAAAGGAACAGAAGAAACTCCCGTGTGTGTGTGTGTGTGTGTGTGTGTGCAGGAAAATTTTTAAAATGAACCTGAACCTAAGTAGTCAGGGGACATATTGCAAAGGGCTTTGTAAATAATGTTACGAATTTTGGATTTGTGCTAAGAGTAATGAGGAGGTACCAGTAGGTTTTAAGTGGGGCAGAATTATATGTGTATAGTATTGTGCTTTGCTTTCTGATGGTTCTTGGGGCATTTTTCTAAAAATGATGAGTTTCTAACCTTAGTGATTACATTGTGTTTAGCATAAACTTTATCATGGACTATGTACCTGAAAATAACTTGCTGGATTAACTGGCATTTTTCATTCCTTTGTAAAACACACAGACTAACATTTAAGGCAAAGTAGTTATCAGCTTACATCTTCCTGAATGTCTGCCTGTGTTTACTCCTATCATTGGGTTGTGCCTGTGCCAAAAGTCAGTTATATTTTTCACAAACTTTTTCTTTTTCTTTTTTTGCCAGTTATATGTGTGATAAGGAATATATACAATATGGATTTGAAAGAAGTAAATTTTTCCTATTAAAACTAAGTGTAGGCCAGGTGTGGTGGCTCACACCTGTAATCCCAGCATTTTGGGAGGCCAAGGAGGGCGCATCACCTGAGGTCAGGAGTTCAAGACCAGTCTGGCCAACATTGTATTTTTAGACTCTACTAAAAATACAAAAAGTAGCCAGGTGTGGTGGCATGCACCCGTAATCCCAGCTACTCAGGAGGCTGGGCAGGAGAATCACTTGAACCTGGGAGGTGGAGGTTGCAGTGAGCCAAAATTCTTCCATTGCACTCTAGCCTGGAAGACAAGAGTGAGACTCTGTTTCAAAAAATAAAATAGAATAAAATAAAATAAAATAAAATAAAATCTAAGTTTAATACTAAGTATATGAGAAAATCCTACAAGCTTGGGGAAAAAATTGAACATAGAATGACTTGGCACTCTGATTGTGTGGCAAGGGTCTTTGAGAACTTCCACTTAAACTAAACCTGCAAATTATAGTGGTGTATCATAATTGTGGTTTATGACTTCCAACTCTAGGATGTGGTTGAATACTCAAAGAAAAATTCTTGGCCCTACATCAAAAGATTCATGAACGAATATGTATTTATTTATCTTGGGTAAAATAGGTGGTTTAAGATATATTTAGGAGGTATTGACTTTGGTCTCTTGATGAATGTTTTTCATTTGCCAAGTACTAGCCCCAATTGCATCAGATAATATGGCTTTTTATATTGCACAGAAATTAAGCATAAACTACACAAATAATGAAGCACTTAAAAACCATTTAAATACTCTTGATTGACAACACTTATCTCTTGAAACAGTCCATAGTAGTGAAAGATTTGAGGTCCACCCTCTACTGGGGTCCATGACCCACTGGCTTTGCCTCCAGAAGATCTGCTTCTACTATATTAAAAATAACTTGGCTACCCCAAGGCAGGATGACAGAAATCCTGGCAGCATTCCTTTCCTTCTCATCCACCAGTCAGGTTTTTGGAGCCATTTCCGTTTTCTCCTTTCTTCTCTCCAGGAGCAGAGGTAACTTGGAAGAGATTGCAATAAAAACAGCTTGATGAAACTAATGGAAACTTGCTGCCTTCAGCTCTGGAGCCCCTCCCCGAAGGGCTCCTGCCTCACACAGACCAGGGAAAGAAAGTCCTGATGGAAGAATGATGCTTAGTGTGAGTGGCCTCACTTTAGTGTCTATTTTCCCCAAAATTATGTGGTCCATATACCTAATTTTTGTTTAAAACTCACTAAAAAAGCAATACAAACTCACAGCAGAAGTCTCAAACGGTGCAGAAAGGTAAAGTCACACACTGTAAATGGAGCCTCTGGCAAGACACGGAGCCTCTCTGATCTCCAGTGTCTCCATTTGCTAAATAGGATAATGAGAGCTAATTTGTAGAGATGATCTGAAGATATAATGAGATAATATATGCAAAATGCCTATTGTTATTTTATTTATGGTTATTGTGTCAGTCCATTTTCTTTATGTCAGCCCAGTGACATAAAGAAAAGCGGTTTACTTTGGATCAGTTCTGCTGGCTGTACGATGGAACTGTGGTGCCGGCACCTGCTCTGGTGAGACCTTAGGAAGCTTACAATCATGGTGGATGGTGAAAGGGAGCCAGAGTGTCACATGATAGGAGAGGGAGCAAGCGAGAGAGAGAAGGGAGTTGCCACACTTTTAAACAACCAGATCTCTTGTGAGCTCAGAGCAGGAACTCAGTCATTACCATAAGGAGCGCACCAAGCCATTCATGAGGAATTCTCTCCTATGAACCAAAGACCTCCCACTAGGCCCCACCTCCACCATTGGAGGTCACATTTCACTATGAGATTTGGAAGGGACAAAACATCTAAACCATTAGTTATATATACACTATTTTCATCTGCTTAACCAAAAAATACTTTTCCAGTACTGAGAAGTTTGTTGTTTTCCAGCATATTGAAAACACGGGGAGGGACAAGGTAAGAATGATGAGGGTGGAAAAGGACAATGAACTACGATGGTAAATGGGGTGATGTCACAGCAGATGACATTTATATTGCACTATGAGATGTCCCACAGGTTCTCCAAATACAAAGAGACCACAACTGAACAAGCCAGGGCTCATTACTCTAGGCCAGTTAATGTTGATAAGGTCATAAGCCGCCATCAAAGATCTCAATTTGTCAATTTAGGTGTTCACACTAGGCACATCTCCTCCTCTTCCCAATTAACCGTATCTGTTTATTGTAGTCTTATATACTGTGTCTCCTACTCTTTTCCTTTTCAGTTTCAATGACCTTTGGCATCTCCTCATGGGTTTTGGCAAACATCTCTAAACTGGCATCTTCCCTTCCAATTTATCCCCCTTTAATCCATCTGCCATACTGAGAGCAAAGTGATTCTTCTAAAATGCACAACTGGTAGCAAGTTTCTTCCCTGATTAATTTCTTTCATTATCATCTACAGTGTAAATTTCAATTTCTGTATACAGCATCTAAGTTTATTCCAGAAGTTAACAAATGTTAAGTCCTTAAGCACGCAGCAAGTACTACAGAAATCCTTGTTATTACTATTATTTTTTAATGACTGGTCTCCACTCTGCTCTTCAATCTAAAACACTGTCATTCCTCCATTAGAATAATTGTTTACACTTTTCCAAGCCCACTGTGCTTACACACCTCTGGGCTTCACACACACACACTTCCACATTCCTGATTTCTCCCGCGTGGAAGTCTTACTCTTTTTTATATTCTACCTCCCCTGGTGTTTCACAGCGCCTACATACACGAGATATTTTCTTCCAATTCTGAGACGTCTGGACTTGTACTGCTTTTCTGTTTGTAGCACCACATTGGGTTCTAATTTGTTTCTGTGTTCCTCTCCCCTAATAGATGATGAGCTCCTGGAATGCAGGGATTGTATTTTACTTATTCCAAACACCTGAGGAAATGCTGGCGCATGGTAAGCAACTAGTATTTGGTAAGATTTTTTTTTTTTTGAACAAATGAAAAGGGTAGGCTAGAATTAGACAAAATGTAATTAAGAATATTTTATGATATGGAAAGAAATTCCCACTAGGGTAGAGAAAAGACATTTAGTCAAAATCTGGCGCGCTGCAGTTTAACTTCTAGCTAACCAACCAGTGATGGCGGTGATGCAGCAAAGCCTATTTGGTTGAGATCCTGGCCTTTTGATCCGTTGGTGTCACGTTATGTGCTGGATGGGAGTAATCAATATACCACCTTCCCTGCTACTTTGGGCTCAGGTGGAGGGAATTTTATTCCACTCTCTGCAAATCTTCCCCGTGCCTCAGTGGGAAGTGGAGACTGTGAGGGTCTACCAGCTCCCAGAAGGCCTCCCATTTCGGTTTCCCCTAGGGCCCTCCACCCGGGCTGCAGCCCCAGCATCCGCGTCCTCTCGGAGCAGCCCGGCCCCAGGTGGCTGCCGGGCGCGGGGCCGCGGGCCTGGGCTCGCCCCTCCCCGCGCGTCACATGCGCAAGGATGCAAACTCCCCTTCCCTCCTCCTCCGCCCCCTCCGCCTCCCGGGCCTCTTCCTCCTCCCGGAGAGGGAGTGCTTGGCAGGTTGCGCGAGCGGGAGCGAGCGAGCGGGCGCTGCCGGGAGCCCGCAGCCCTGGCGCCCGCCGCCGCCCGGAGCCCCGCAATATGCCGCCGCGGCCCTCTGGCTCTCGGCCATGGCGAGGCTCTGCCGGCGTGTCCCTTGCACCCTGCTTCTCGGCCTGGCAGCGGTGCTGCTGAAGGCGCGGCTCGTCCCCGCGGCCGCCAGAGCGGAACTCAGTCGCTCCGACCTCAGCCTCATCCAACAGCAGCAGCAGCAGCAACAGCAAAAGCAGCTGGAGGAGGCTGAGGAAGAGAGGCCAGAGGTGCCTGGGGCAACGTCCACCTTGACGGTTCCAGGTAGGTCCTGGCTGCCCAGCCCGGCCTTTCCGTCTCGGCCGGCGATCTCTTAGGGCCTCGCCGGCTTCCTCGCCCCTTCCCTAGCCATTCCCATCCTCGTTCCTGTCACCATCCCTCCCGATCTCTCGCCCCAGACTGGCTACACAGCCTTTGGTCCCTTGATCTGGTGTAGGGAATCTGCTCTTCGGGTAATGAGCTTTCTGGGCAGCTCAGAGCACTGCAGTGGGTTGGAGAGGGGTCGGGAAGGCTGGGGGTGGGTGACTGCCTGGATTGATTATCTTTTTCTTTTCCCTCCCTTCTTCCTGAATTCTACCTTCCGCCCTGGGAATGACTGTACACACACACACGGTTCTTAAATCCCTTAAGCATTTTGTTCTCTATCCTTTTCTCTCCTAAAGACTGAGAAATCTTGCCATGGACACCCACACATCGCTTTTCACCATTTCTCCATGCCTGCTATATGTAAATTTAGCCATGAAGAGAGAAATCTTGATTTATTTTATTATTTATTTCTCTTTCTCCTTACCCCAGGAAGGGTTTAAGGGTTCATCTTATTGCAAAGAATGCTTTTAGTACAGTAAGATGAAGCAAAACAAAATAGGAATTTGTAATTGAAGGAAAGGGAAAAGGAGAGGGGGATACATATAGTGAAGTCTGGAGTGGTATTAGTACAGCAAAAGCCTATCCTTGGAGAGGGAAATCTCCTTACTTGTTAGTAGAACTTAAATGAGGCAGATTCTTGACACTGTTCAATGAAGGTGCAGAAATACGGCTGTGGTATAGGTGTCTGTAACAGTTCTGCAGTTTCTCCCTCTACCCCCATTACAGCTCCATCGGTAAGCAAATGGCTGGATTATCCATGTATATTGCATCTCCCTACCCCCCAACCCACTTCGCTTCCTGGATGTAGATTCTGTCTGCTATTTGGAAAGAAAAAAAGCCTCCAATTTTCTGGCATGAGGGCTTAGATTTTGTGAAACCAAAGTGAATTTTATTATGACGTTTGTTTTTGTTTTAAAATCCTGCCTGGTAACACTATATGAGTGCTGAAAATGAGATTTTAAAGAGTGGAATCAGCATCACGTTTTGTATTGCTTGCTCATCATCAAAAATCAGTACACAGGCATGCCAACTGCGATTCATGACACAGCCAGGATGATTTAATTTATCAGAGTGCTCTGAGCATAGAATGAAATCACCAAAGTGTGCAGGAAAGCATGTGTTTCTGACACCCTCTGAAACCAATTAGTAACACTCAAGTGTGGCTAAAAGTCTTGAAAGGTATAGTGTATGGTGGTTTTCCTACCCAGCTTTTAATAACTGAAAGTGATAACGTGGTTTGGGTGAGGCTACTGTTAGACATGCCGTTCGCTGAACTTAAGGAAATTGGATATATCAGATTGATTGGCCTCATTAATAGAGATATTTCATAAATTCACTATGAAGCAGAAGTCTGGGAGAGTGTTGGTGGGTTTTATGGTTTGCAGTATATTTTTATTTCAATGTACCTTTCAGGAATATTAAATGAGTTTTGACTACTGTAATACATATATGTTGTGATTAGGGTTATGAATAACTGCAATAATATGAAACCTGAATCAAGCATGCAAATTAAAATGTTTGCTTTCTGATATTTGTGAGGGAATATTCTGAAAAAGATGATTGTCTGGGAAATTAGCAGTTTTTGTTTTATTTTCTTATTAGATTGAATAAAGGAACCACACTATTCAATAGATCAAACTAGAACCTGAAAAGTAACTTATGATGATTCTTCTTCCTCAAAAACTCTAATTACCCAAGCCAGTGGCAAACAAGGGAGCAATTCAATTGACTGCTGTTTTAGTTATTGGAATATTGAGTCTTACAATGCAACACAGCTTATAGACAAATGAAGTTAAAATATTCCTTTGAATGCATTGTGATCTCTCCATTGAACTGGTCTTCCTGTTTCAACCTTTGTTTCCCTACTGTCTGTTCTCCTCACACAGCTAGGGATCTTAAAAAAAAAAAAAAAAACATTTAAATAGGATCATTTCTGCTCACAGTCCTCCAATGGCTTCCCGTCTCTCTCATACTAGATGCTCAGGTCGTGAAAATGGCCTACCAGTGTCTAGATCCTTTGTATCCTCCTTTTCTCCCGTCTCCTTTAGCCCTTACCCTAACTCACTCCACTGTAGCCACACTAGTTCTATTTTCTTTAGCTTGCAAGTGGACCCAAGTGTTTGGCCTTTGTGCTTGCCATTTTCTCTGCCTGGAATTCTGGAACTTCACATTTTTCAGGTTTGCTCAAGTGTCTCAGTAACTGAGAGACCTTTTCCTGACCAGGTGTTTAAAATAGTGATCTGCACATCCTTTTTGCTCTTACCGGGATTCATTCTCCTCCATGGTACTCATTATTCTCAGCTGTTCTAATAAGCCTGTTTCCCTTGATAGAACATAAGCTCTGTGAAAGCAGTGGACTTTGTTTTGTTCACTGCTATATTTCTAATATCTCGAAGAGCACCTGGTTGGTACCCATAGACATTCAACCATTTGTTGAATGGATGAATGAATGAATGAATTCACTTTCTCAGTATTCTTCTTCATTGGAGAAACTCTCCATTGGAGTTTAGCAGGGGATTTATAAAAATAAATGTTATGTAGTAAAATTTGTAAGTAGAAATTAGTAAAGTATATAAATTTTGGATCTTTAATTTTAGTTAATATCAGTGTTTATCTTATGCTGACTACAGAAAACTGATTGATACCAGTACTTGGGCCTACTTATTATGTTCTATCAAGAATTTTGGGGTTTTTTTTCTGAGACACGGTTGAGTGCAGTGGCGTGATCATGGCTCAACTCAGTCTCAACCTCCTGGGCACAGCCTCCTGAATAGCTGAAGTACAGGTGCATGCCACTGCGCCCAGCTAATTTTTAATGTTTTTATTTTTTGTAGAGATAGGGTCCTGCTTTGTTGCCCAGGCTAGTCTCAAACTCGGGAACTCTGGGCTCAAGCAATCCTCCCACCTCAGCCTCCCAAAATGTTGGGTTTACAAGCATGAACCATAATTCTTTACCTGAGTATACTTAATCCTCTTATGACCTAGGAGGATTTTAACATATTATACCTTTAAGTAGCTGTGATTGAGCTTGAGTTCATTCTTTACGTCTGTATGATGCTTCTGATTCTTTGGACGTACCATATGAAAAACTCTAGGTCTTTTCTCAGGCAAAATTTAGAAAACGAATATGACACATTAAATGACTGATATATGACTAAGCCTTATCAGTCCATAGTAGAGAAGTTCACCATTGCCCTTGCTTAGTATTCTCTGGATTTTATTATTCTAAAAATTTATACCTCTTTATATTTCTGAGAAACAAGAAAGCAAGATGAAACAAAAAAACTTAAATGTGAAAAAATTTTTAAAAATCAACAAATAACATTTCCATGTTCTCATTAACTTACAAAAACACCATCTTCAGAGACCAGTGAAAATAAAGACTAAGGTTGGTATCCATCAAATCAATTGTTTTCTCCAGTTATACAACAGCTCTTATTTCTCCATCTGTACCCGTATTTGTTAGGAATAAATATTTGAGGGTGCTGAGAAGAATTAATTTGGGGGCTAGTGGTGGTTGGTACAACCGTATTATACTCATTCTGATGGCCCATTAGATGGGAGGCATGCTGGGGTTGAGGGTGAGAGGAGCTGGGGAAAAATAATGAGCTCCGTTTAAAATTCTCCATGTGAAGCAGAGACACAGGGGATCTCCAGGGATTATAGAAATGTCTTTTCGGTACAGAGAAAGCTTCTTGAGAGGCATATTTTCATGGTGTGATAATTTTTGATTGCATATTTCAGTGATATCTTTAAATTTTTTATTTTGCAAGATGTTAAATATATAGAAAGTAAACAGGATAGTTTAATAAAAGCCTATACCTGTCACCCAACTTTAACAATGGTCAAAATTCTGCCATTGTTGTTTCACCCATATTTCTACCTGTTTCCACTATGTGGGATTTGTTTTTAATTTTTAATTTTTATGGGAACATAGTAGGTGTATATACTTAAGGGCTACATGAGATATTTTGATACAGGCATAAAATGAATAATTATCACATCAGGGTAAATGAGGTGTTGATCACCTCAAACATTTATCTTTTGTGTTGTAAACATTCCAGTTACACTTTCAGTTATGTTAAAATATACAATAAGTTATTGTTTATTACAGTTACCCTGTTGTGCTATCAAGTAGTAGATCTTATTCATTCTGACTATATTTTTATACTCGTTAACAATCCCCACTTTTTCTCCCCTCCCAATACCCTTCCTAGCCTCTGATAACCATCATTCTAATCTCTATCTCCATGAGTTTAATGGTTTTACATTTTAGTTTCCACAAATGAGTAAGAATATGCAAGGTTGGTCTGTGCCTGGCTTATTTCACTTAATATTCTCCTGTTCCATTCATGTTGTTGCAAATGAGAGGATCTGATCCTTTTTAATGGTTTAATAGTACTCCATTGTGTATATGTATCACGTTTTCTTTATCCATTATCTGTTAATGGACACTTAGGTTGCTTCCAAATCTTGGCGATTGTGAATAGTGCTGCAATAAACATGGCAGTACAGATATCTCTTCAATATACTGATTTGCTTTCTTTGGGGTATATACCTAACAGCGGTATTGCTGAATCATATGGTACCTCTATTTTTAATTTTTTGAGGAACCTCCTACTATTTTCCGTAGTGATTGTACTAATTTACATTCCCACCAGTGGTGTACAAGGGTTTCTTTTTCTCCACATCCTCATCAGCATTTCTTATTGCCTGTCTTTGGATAAAAGCCATTTTAACTGGATGAGATGAGATATCATTGTAGTTTTGATTTGCATTTCTCTGATGATCAGTGATATTGAGCACCTTTTCATATACCTGTTTGCCATTTGTATGTTTTCTTTTGGGAAATGTCTATGTATATCTTTTGCCTACTTTTAAATAGGATTATTGGATTTTTTGCATATTGAATTGTTTGAGTTCCTTATATATTCTGGTTATGAATCCTTTGTCAGATGGATAGTTGGCAGATATTTTCTCCCATTCTATGGGTTATCTCTTCACTTTGTTAATTGTTTCCTTTGCAGATGCTTTTGATGTGATCTCATTTATCCATTTTTGCTTTGGTTGCCTGTGCTTATAGGGTATTACTCAATAAATCTTGGTGCAGACCAACGTCCTGGAAAATTTCCCCAGTGTTTTTTTGTGGTAGCTTCATAGTTTGTGGTCTTAGATTTAAATCTTTAATCCATTTTGATTTTATTTTTGTATATGGTGAGGGATAGGGGTCTAGTTTTATTCTTCTGCATAAGGATATCCAGTTTTCCCAGCACTATTTATTGAATAGACTGTCCTTTCACTAATGTATGTTCTTGGCAACTTGGTTGAAAATGAACTCACCGTAGATGAATAGATTTATTTTGGGTTCTCTATTCTGTTCCATTGGTCTCTGTGTCTGTTTTTATGCCAGTTACAATGCTGTTTTAGTTACTATGGCTCTGCAGTATAATTTCAAGTCCGGCAATGTGATTTCTCCAATTTTTTTTTTTTTTTAAAGCTCAGGATGGCCTTGGCTATTTGGAGCTTTTTGTAGTTCCACATAAATTTTAGGATTTTTTTTTTATTCTATTTCTGTGAAGTATGCCATTGGCATTTTGATAGAGATTCCATTGAATCTGTAAACTGCTTTGGGTAGTATGGACTGGGGCGTTTTTTTTTTTTTTTCTTAATAGGTCCTTTTAGAGGTAAAATGTACATATATGAATTGTACATATTTTACTGTACACTCTTGACAAATAGATATACCCATGTAAACATCACCGTATTGAGATATAGATGTTTATATCACCTTAGAAAGTTTCCTCATAGCCCCTTCCTAGGGAATTCCTGTCCCTCACCTGGCGATGTCTGCTGTGTTGATTTTGTTTTCATCATAGATTAATTTTGCATTTTATAGAATTTCACAAAATGGAATCAAATAGCATGTGTCCAGCTTCTTTAGCTTAGTATAATTTCCATAGATTTTATTCATTTTGTAGCACATTTAGCAGTTTATTCCTTTTTATTGCTGAATAGTATTCCATTGTATGAATTACCACAGATCAGTTTATTGATTTTTCTGTTGATGAGTATTTGGGTTGTTTCCAGTTTTAGCTATTCTGAATGAAGCTGCTACATTCTTATACAAATCTTTGTGTGTACATGTTTTCATATCTGTTGGATAAATGCCTAGGAGTGGAATTGCTTGACCAACTGATAAACTTTTGAAGTGAAAAATGTTTTTGTTCCCCAATATTCTATGTAGGTGGAACTTACCTCTCTTAAGATGATTATTTAAAAATAATGAAATGTAATGTATAGTATTACTGTATGCTTTTTCTTAAAATAACTTAATTTAAACTTCTTTTTAACTTTTTTTTTTTTTCATACAGACTTTTGCTCTGTTGCCCAGACTGGAATGTAGTGGTGCAATCTCAGCGCACTGCAATCTCTGCCTCCCAGGTTCAAGTGATTCTCCTGCCTTAACCTCCTAAATAGCTGGGATTACAGGTGCCTGCCACCATGCCTGGCTAATTTGTGTATTTTTTTTAGTAGAGACGGGGTTTCGCCATGTTCACCAAGCTGTTCTTGAACTCCTGACCTCAGGTGATCTGCCCACCCCAGCCTCCCAAAGTGCTGGGATTACAGATGTGAGCTACCGTACCTGGCTAACTTTATTTTTTAATTGTATAGGTTATAACAACAGAATATTTTAATAGGCTTATACATAGTGAAATAATTACTATAGTCAAGCAAACTAACATATCCATCCTCTCACATAGTTACCTTTTTTGGTGTGATAACAACACCAAAACCTACTCTCACCAAATTTCCAGTATACAGTACAATATTCTAACTATAGTCCTCATGCTGTACCTTAGGTCTTTAGACTTACTCATCTTACATATCTGCTACTTTGCACTTTTTGTCCTACATCTCACCATTTTCTCCTGCCCTTGGTAGCCACTTAAATCTCCCATCCATGAAAGCACTTATTTACTTACTTTTTTCTGTTCAAGGAATTTGAAAAATCAACAGGAAAAGTGGGATTCGAAATAACCAAGTTATCATGCCTCAAAGGCCATATTCCCAGATGGGGTAATAATGATTTCTTTCCAGGATTTTAATAACCAAAAGGAGTTGTTATTTCTTGGTGTTGATAACACATATGTTATTGTGTTGAATTTGAGTCCAGTTTGTTTTAGTAGCAGCTTTATAGTGTTCTTAATGTGAGTAAGTAGAAACTGTACCAATTATTTTTCTGCAATAAAGCTCTTCCCCCAAGTATATAAATATTGAACTTGATTCTCTCTCAATGTCTGCCTGACTAGGTTAGCTCTGGTATTGTTGTCATTCATTTACTTGGCTTAGTGTAATGTTTCTTAATTTCCTTTTGCCCAAGTTGCCTTAGCTAGGAAATGGATACACTATTTTCCATTTGCTGTTGGTAAAGTTTGCTTTGAAATACTTATCTGGAAGAGTCTAAAACCATGAAAGATATGTGTGGTAGTAAAATGCAGTCCTGCATTATTGAACAACAAGGACATTTTCTGAAATATGCGTCATTAGGTGATTGTCATTCTGTGAGCATCATAGAGTGTACTTACACAAACCTAAATGGTATAGGCGACTACACACCTAGACAATATGTTATAGCCTATCACTCCTAGGCAACAAATCTGTACAGCATATGACTCTACTGAATACTGTAGGCACTTGTAACACAATTTTAACTACTTGTGTATCTAAACATAGAAAAGGCAAAGTAAAAATGGTATTATACTCTTATGGGACCAACACTGTCATATATGTGGCCTGTTGACCAAAACATTAATTGCTATATAACTGTGTAAGCGTTAAGAAAACAGCTCTGTTTGCTTTGAAGATTCTGTTTGGAGATGCCTCTTTAATTGGCCTTTTGCATCAGCACAATTCACATGTCCAAGACATATCAGGTTCTGTGCCATTTAATTTTTTTTTCTTTTATGATTGTTCGTGTCACAATGACTAGGCTATATTCTTACATTCTTGTTAATAATGCCTGTGAATATAAGTCCAGTTTATTTGGGCCTAAAATGAGTGAGTGATTGAGAGTGCCATTTCATGTAGGGCAGCGAGTGTCAGGGAAATGGTAATCACCTTCCATCATTATTAATGTGTCAAATATGCCTCAGGGACCTAGTGAACCACAATTATAGCATGCTTCAGTCATGTATTACTCTTCAAATCTTGAGCTGATAATGCCAAAGTTCTCCACATTAAGGTTCTATAGCTTACACAGAAAGTAAGATTTAAAATTAATTTCATTTATATGTGACATTTCAATTTCTATTTAATATGCTTTTTTTTTTCGTCAAGCAGATTTCTATATCATAACAATTTAGGGAATAATATAACATTTAAGTTAATATTTCATTTGCCAGTATAATCACTTCTTGTACTTAGTTCAGTTTTGTTCCTGTTCAGTAAAGAAATATCATTTATAAATTATATATATATAGACACAGGATCTCACTCTGTCCCCCAGGCTGGAGTGCAGTGGTGCAGTCCAGTCTCAGCTCACTGCAACCTCCGCCTCCTCGGTTCAAGCAATTACCGTGTCTCAGCCTCCCAAGTAGCTGGGATTACAGGCGTGAGCCACTGTGCCCAGCCAAATTACATATTTTTGATTCACTTGTTGGCTCTGCTGAGATGTAGAACATGTACTTGGCTAAACCAACAGCAATTCATATGTGTGGGTCCAAATGCTAGCTAGTCTTTACGTAAGCAGTTGACCAGTCAACTGGTAGAAATGTTCAGCTTCAACTCATAGCTCATGCTGTGAGGACCTTGGGCTCCAAAGACATTATAAAATTCCATATCCTTTGTCCTTTCTGAAATAAAATAAAACCAGTGTTCACGCTTTTATTCCCACTGACCTATTCCTCTGCTTTTTAATAATAGGAACATGACACAAACAGAAACAGGATGGATAGACAGGTGATTTGTTTTTCTTAATGGATTAACTATAACCAGGAGTTAGAGACAGCAGATGTCCTGGAGTTTGTGACCCATTCCACCCTTGCCTCCTTTCCTGTGTTTTGGGAAAGGGTAAAAATTAAGATGTCAAATTATGGCTCAGTATAATTAAATGAATTAAGTTTCTTTAAAACTTGAAACATGCTGCTAATGTTCTTTGACATTTGCATGAGTAGGGTTTGTTTATGAATGTCTGGGTGACTGAAACAAGATTACCAGAAAAATATCCATTTACTGTAAGAATGAAATAGATGAAGAACATGCTTTTGTGTAAGGGGAAAAATATCACCAAAATAATGGGCATAGTAGAATTTATTTAACTATTTAAGTAAAACAAACCATTCATGGATCAGTGATAAGGGTGTGTCGTGCAAGGGATTATGGTTAATTTGGTTTGTACACCTGAAGTTAAAAAACCCATCTACTTATTTATATTTAAATGAACTGGTACTTTCAAAGTATTTGTATTTAAAGACAAATAACGTCTCTTCATAAAATAAGTACTTCCTGAAGTATATTTTTCAATATATGTGTGCTGTTTAATTCTGGAGGTTTAGCAGAAAAGCTATGACTTAATACTTCTAAAAATTTCACTTTCTTTATATTAATCAGATTTTGACTATAAGCATTATTTTTATAGTATTGTATGAAACAGCTTATCTGATCTAATGCTATTTACAATAAAGCAATGCCTAATATTAATTAAAATATGTAATGATTTTTTTTAAAAACCAAAAGTATTCCCTTCCCAGGTTATACTCATATCTATGCTTTATAATAAACTTTCTTGGAATCATATGCTCTTAGAACTAGAATGAGGTAGAAATGACCATCTCTTATGTTCTTTGCTCTGGCAGTGTTTGAAAAGTGTAAGACATGAGCTAGAAACCCTTAAAAGACATTCTTTTAAGGTAGACACCCTTAAAAGAAATTGTGGTAACACTGGCAGTTACAAAGTCTGATAAAACTATTAAGGATAATTTGCTGATTTCCTTCATAGCAAGTATGACAAGGGTTGAGCTTGTTCATAATCTAAAACTTTTACTACCAACTGCTTCAAGTTCGTGAATCAGAGGAGTCAAAAGAATGTGTATTTTAAAATTGCTTCTGTACCGTAGTATACTATTTCAAATAGGAGAGAAGTCTATGCACTGATAAAGCTTGGCAAATGTAGGATGTGAAGATGTTGGAAGTGAAGACTTTGGAGGCTCAAGAGACGAGAGAGGGAGTCAGGTAAGTCAACAGTCCGTGGAGCAGGAAGGGTCTCCCAAGTAGTGAATCTTTTTTCGCCCGTGTATATGTAAAGGACTCTCATTCCTTTATACCGTTATTGATGCAGGACAGGCAAGCCCCAAAGTGGGGCTTAGCCTGCAAAGGTTCTTGGACTCGCCCAGGAAAGAATTCAGTGGTGAGTCAGTGGTAGAGTAGAAGACAGCAGCTTGATTAAACCATCAGTGTTACGGCTCCTATGGTGTTACAACTTCGTGACTGCTCCTGCAGCACAGAGCTACCCCATAGGCAGAGAGTAGCAGCTCTGGGCAGTTTTGTAGTCATATTTGTACTTCCTTTTAACTACATATACGTTAAAGGATGGTTTATGCAGAGATTTCTAGGGAAGGGTAGTAGCTTTTGGGTTATTGGGTCATTGCCGTGGAAAGGGGCGGCAACTCTGGGTTGTTGCCATGGCACACTAGTGGGCATGTCTTATGGAAAGCTGCTTCTGCCCTGTCCCTGGTTTAGCTAGTTCTCTGTTTGGGGTGTCCAAGTCCTGCCTCCTACCTCATGGCAATGCAGAGGTTCTAGGGAGCCAATAGAAGGGCATAGGGGGTTCCTGGGAACCCTGAATTAATTAGACAATCTGCCATTATCTATTGTTCAATGTGCTTTGAGATTTTCAAAGGCATCTCTGACCCCAGGGGTCAGAAAACCTACCATGGTTAATTAAGGCTTTGTAAGTGGACTCAATAAGAGAACAAAGGTAACATTCAAACTCAAATAACATTTAGACTCAAAAAACATTGTGTTTTCTTAACGTGAAGATTTTTTTGTTGTTGTTATTGTGCAGATATGATGGGTGAAATTAGCAAGCATGACAGCCATATAACCAATCCAACCAGAAGGCTCTAAACCCTTAAAAGATTCGTGATTGCTTAGAATGCATGTATCTCGGTCACTTTTTTCAGCCTTAGTTTCTCCATTCTGTTGGTGGAATGACTGCCAATATGTAATAAATATCTTCTGACAAATCGCATAACTTGGAATTGATTCATATCTAGGTTTTGTTATGTAATAAACAGGTGGGATACCTTATACCTGAAAAAACCCTTTGTTCAGAATCCGTTGGCAGTCAATCCAGAAACTCTGCATTTTGGCTCATGGCTCTTCCACTGAAAAATAGTCACTGAGATTGAGTTAATCTTAATATGGGCTCTGTGATTTTCCAGTCATCTAATTCCCCCAGGCCTGATTATAAACCTCAATCAGTTTTAGCAGATGAGGGCTTACCCTGGTTGTTAGTAATTCCCAAAGAAGGCATTTATAAAAACCTAAACCTTTTCCTCTCAGGACCTAAGCTGTTTTGGGGTCAAAATGGTAATTTCAGTCTACAGTGATTTAAATCTGTAATTTAACTTGCTATTTTTATCACCAATGCTGTTCCAGGATTTTGGAATTAATATCATCTCTAAACTCAGTGAAACCCATATTTTTATTTTTTTGATTCACACTTCTTATGGTATCATTAATAACTGATTACATTGGAAACGCAAGAGACTATGAAGAGTGAGTGGCAGAGAGAATTTCTGTACTTTGAGGACTAGCTCTATCTTACAGAATTTATCTTTCACTTGGAAATCCAAAAGGAGAAATTTGTATCTCAGTACATTCTGATATTCCAAAGATAAATAATAGCATGTGTTGAGCTTGGAAAGCTGCAGCTTTAGAGAACAATCTAGGGCATAGAAATGAAGGTGAAAAAGATATAGACACCCCTTGACAAATCCCAGTCCTGTTGTGGTGATTGTGCTTTCTCTATATAAGGACAGGCTTAAAGATCAGGACGCTATGCAGGGACGGTACATGGGCCCATCATGGCTCTAACAACCTTGGCCCAATTTACTCCCCTTTCTTCTTTATCAATACTCCTTATCAATAGTATAGTAGAAAGTCTATAACTCAAATAATTTGCTCTTCAATAATTACATTATATTGAAAATTATATATTAATATTATAATCATAACACATTTGAAACTATAATATGCATGTCATTAAAATATCCTTACATTCTAAAACATGAAAGTAGAAACAAAATTTATTTTTCTATTTAACATTCTCTGACTCTCTTCTCAGCCTCCTCTCCCCCAGGTGGTCATATCCACTCCAGTTGCTTTAAATATCATCTATATGCTAAGATTCCCCAGAGCTCACTCCTGAATATATCTTCCAATTATTTTGATATCTTTATGTGGCTATATCACAGGTATCACAGTTTAATAATAAACCTAGACTCTTGATTTCCTACCATGCCAGCTAAAATAAATATTTCCTTCCTTACTGTTACTAAAAACCAATAAAGTGCTCCAGCAGCCAGTGAGAGTAGTTGGTGCTGTGCTTGCTACCAGCTCTACACTCCTCTTCATCTATCAGCAAACTCCATTTAGGAGTCTACTTAGTAAATATATTCCTCCTCTGTTAATTTTTCCCCATCTTTACTGCCTCTGCTCTAGCTCAGGTTACTCTTAGCACTAGCTCATATTAGCACATCAACCGGCCTTATGTCCATTCTTGATGCTCTGAAATCCAGACTCCCCAGAAAAGCCTTGGGGATTGTTCCCTACCCTGCCCTCCTATGCTGATTACTATAATGATTATTTTTAAGTACACGTTAGTTACATTGAGAACCAAGTCAAAAATCGTAATGTGACCTGTAAGGCTTTGCATGATTCACTACTGCAGTCTCCACTCCAGCTTCTTTCCCACTTCATCACTGCTCCAGTTCTCTGTACCTTGGGAGTGACAGGTTTTGTGCCTCAGTGCCTTAACACAGGTTGTTTCTCTGGTTTTTAACATCCAACACAGGCACTGCCCATCCCTCACCCCAATTACCTGGATAATTACATTCAAACTTCAGATATTAGCTTAAATACCACTTTTTTAAAAAAAAAAAAAAAAAAAAAAAAAAGGTTTTTCATTGACTTTCCTGTCTAAGCTAGATTCCTCTGTTATGCACTCTCAGAGGCACCTCCTAGTTGTGAAAGGTCTGTAATTAATTGGTGGCTAGGCATCTGTTCCATATTTCCATATTTATCTTTTCCTTTAGTTTGGAAGCCAGATCAGGCCAGGTGTAGTAATTGCTTTGCTTGGGGCTATATCCCTGTATAAATATGTATTGAATGAATAAATTAAGGTCTCCATATAGATAATTATTTGGGTAATTGAATATGTTCTTTCATTCACATGCTTGAGCTGGCTTCTCCAGATTATATAAGAAAAGGATCTTATGTGGGGAAAAGACTGTAGGACCTTAGGACTGAAGTGGTCAAAGTATACAGGTTTTGGATGAAGAGCAATACCTGCTTTGAAAAGCAAAATTTGGCATTTATGCAAATTCAACATATCATATGCCAGTTTATCTATGGGGTTGGTGAGAATATACAAGATTCCTACTAGACTGATTTCACTATTTTTTTTCTTTTTAAACAAAACTCATTGAATATCTATTTGCCAGGCACCATGCACGGTGCCAAATATATAGAAATAAAATACATTGTCACTGCTTGCAGAGAACACTCAGTTGAGACATGGATAAGAAGACCACACATAATAATAATGTGATGAGTATATTTGAGGTATGTATAGGCTACTGCGGAAACAGGTTTGGGGGGAAGTAATTTGGCCTGAGTTTCCCAAAAGAAAGCACACTTAAAGTGAGTCTCAGCATTATGTAGAAAGGAAGAAAAAGGAAATTATTTTAACTTTTGATTGAGATCTATTTTATCTTTCTGTGACAATAATAAAGTGCAGACTTAAGCTCTGACATATTAACAATTATATTAAATATCAGTGATCCAAATGTAGCACTTAAATTACAGATTGGAAGACTGGACAAAAACCAACCAACCAAAAGAAACATAACCCAACAATACGTTGTCTAAAGGAAGCTACTTCAAATATCATGATATACTTAGGCAGAAAATAAAAGGATGGAAAAAGGTACGCTATGTATATTAAGCCATTCTTGCACGCTATAACTACTTGAGACTTAGTAATTTTTAAGAAAGGAGGTTTAATTGGCTCATGGTTGTACAGGCTATACAGGAAACATAGAAGCATCTGTTTCTGAGGAGGCCTCTGGGAGCATCCAATCATGGTAGAAGGCAAAGAGGGAGCAGGCCCTTCACATAGAGGAAGAATGACTGAGAGAGAGTGGGAGGTGCCACTTTTAAATGACCAGATCTTGCGAGTACTGACTATGGCAAGGACAGCACCAAGGGCATGGTGGTAAACCATTCATGGGAAATCTGCCTCCATGATCCTGTCACCTCCCACTAGGCCCCAGCTCCAACACTGAGGATTACATTTCAACATGAGATTTGGGCGGGTACACACATCCAAACTTCATCAAGTAGTCTCTAGAATTTTCCATCTTATTTCGTATTTTTAGGGCTTATTCCGGATTAGAAAAGAAAACTAAATATAGCTTCTTCCGTAGTACCCACATTTCTTGAAGAAACCAGACTGGTAATGCATCTTCCTTTCTTAAATAAGGAAACTGAATTCAGAATTCAAACATAAACCCCATTTCTGCCAATTTATTGGGATCTACTATGAGCTAGCAATTGGTACTTTTTGCCTTTACATTGATATATCATAGAAATACTTTCCCCTGCCACAAAAACAGTGGGAGTGTCACCATCTTGACCAGATTGTGCTGTTTTCTGAACATGTCAATCCTCAACTTGAATACAACAACACAGAGCAGTTGTGTGTTGATGTCTTCTATAACCTCTCTTTCCCACCTGCGCCAGCCTGCTGGCCATTTCCCCCAATGCATCATGAAACAACTTCTCTTATTTCCCTTTCAGTGACCTCAAATTTCATTTCCACACCCCACCACAAGACAGTGAGTGGTTTAAAATATATTTTGTTAATTATTGTGGTTGCAATATCTAAATTGAGACTTTAAAAAATATAATTGCACATAGCAGTTGCCTGGGCTTCTGTTAAATTGGAAAGTTCATGAAAACTAATAAATATCAAGAATTTTTAATATTCATGAAATTTTCTTTTTTTCAGATTAGCCTAGAGATGTACTCGTAGCAAGAGGCCACTTAGCTGGAAATTATCGAAGCAGAAGAAAGGGCATATGTTTATTTTAAGCTGTATGCATTGATGTATTTTGTGGATACAATTGAAGTTTGTTCTTATCACATAAAGCACCTGTCATGCAGTTTTTGTATTTTTAAAAATCCCTGAAATTCTGTAACTGTTCCAGGCTGAGGGAACTGAGACGCCGAGACAGGTGGCTTAAGAGGAGAAGCATATGGGCTGACTATGGCTGTTCTCCCTCGGGCTCTAGCCCAGTGTTCTCAGGGTACTTGTGTGGTGTGTTGTCTTTTTTGGCTTTTAGAGACTAAGCGGGAGTTTATACCACTTGCACCACCATTCAGAGTGTGAATTGTGAAGAGGCAGCATATAAATCTGTTTAACGAAAGATACTGTCTTAACCCAACAGATTTGCTTCCTCTTTAGACCTTATTTATTTCCACCATTTCTCTACTCATCGAACTTGGAGGGCATGGAATCTTCATTGATTCTGTCTTTTCCCTCTTTTTAAGTGTCCAATGACAGTGTTTTTAGTATTTGTTCCTGCTGTCTGATTTTTATGGCCACTTTCCCTGTCTAGGCCCCAACACCATCTGTTTGGATGATTGCATCTGTTAGGGTTCCTCATTTTTGCTTCCCTGTAACTCAAACCATACCCTTGCTGCATGCATCTTGCTGAAACATTGTTGTCTTTCCTAAATTTTCATTTTATTGTCATATATATATATAAAGTTGAAGTTTCCATGAGGCTTCTATCTGCCTCCAATTGTTTATAATGAATACTTTGAAATATACTGAAACATTGAAATTGGGTAATGAAAATCCATATGCCCTCCACCAAGATACAACAGTTGTTAAACTTTCATATTTGGTCTATTACTATCTTTCCACATGCACACACACATACACACACACACACACACAATTGCAGAACCAATTGAAGCTTACTTATATACACCGGGAGTTTTCATCTCTAAAAGCTTCAGGATGCCTTTCTTAAGATCTGGATAATTTTCAGTGTGCAAGTCATACTTTTAAAAAAATGGTAATGGTAAAACAATTATTAAAAACTTTTAAATAAGCGATGTAAAAATGAAAAAGTACAGAATTTCAAGTAATGAATGAATAAATGAATCTTATAGACTGTTCTGTGGAAAAAGAAGGTTTACTTGGGCCTGTTTTATTTGTGCAAATAGCATACTTTGTTTATACTAATATATGTGCACCAGATTGTGGTAAGTCCAAGTGTTGTAAGAAAGTACTAATTTAGCTACATACTCTCTTCCAGGCTTTCCATTTGTTTTGTTCTTTGATTATTTCCCACCAACCTGGGGTCATTTCCCATTGGTCAACTCTGCTCTTTGGCTGTAACTTTTATGGTGAATGTAGATAGCATTGGCTGTCTGGTACTTCTTCCCAACTTTATTCTGATTATACCACCATCATCCTTCCATATTTGATGATGGAAATGGTAAGATGTGAAAACTGGGAATTGTCATCTGCCACAGTCCCCACCCTGTGGAGAAAACCAGCCAGGCTGTTAATGGAGATGAAGCCAGTACACAGAAATGGAGTCCCTGGTTCCAGTCATTCCTAAGATCTGGATACATAGTTAACTTCCCCTGGCCTGCTTATATAACCCTTCCTTGTATTCCATGACTTAATAAATTCTGTTTTTTTTTTTTTTGGCCTCAGCAAATTCTGGTTGGATTTCCATAACTTTAAACCAAAAGTCTTAACTGACTTTATATGTTATTTCTTACACTAAGCCCTAATTCAAGCAAATTTTTAATCTGTTGACATTTTTCTCTCATTGACACTGCCCTACCTCTTTTATATTCCAAACTTCAGCAGAAACCAACTTAACTGTGCTTTCTCCATGAGGCTTTTCTGATCCATGATTATCTTTATCTAACTGTATCACTTATAATCTCTGTTTGGTGAGTCAATATTTGATAATATGTCTTTTTAAATTAGTTTCTAATTGTTTCTGGTGTGTTTATCTTGTCTTTCTCTTGAGCTTATGAATTTCTTTAGGACATTGGTACTGTATTCACTCATTTCATGTCCCAGAATGCCTTGTGCTCAGTAAGTGCTCTATAAAAGCATGTAGTGTCATAATATGTTATGAATATATATATATATATTAAGGGAAGTATCCAAGGAATTAAGTATTTTTTGTTATTTATGTATTTGCTCCCAAAATGTTCAGGATAATTTAAATAATATTTGCTTGACTTGTTATTATCTTCCTTTTTCTGCTAATTTTCCTAGAGTTTTGTAATGTTTAATTAAGTGCATTGCTATGAAACATAATCTCTCATTCTACCTTTTTCTTTGTGCCCTTAGTATGTCCCAACATATGTTTAAATGGGACTAATGGATAGTTGTCTTTCTCCTTGTGAGAGTAAGCTCCATAGACTGTCTCTCTTTGTTCTTCCACTGTATCCTCATGCCTCTCACAGTGCTAGACACATAATAGGTATTCCAACATTCTTTTTTACTAGAAAGTATTTAAGATGTATGAGTTTGGGGTAAATGCTGATGGTGTTAAAATGAATGGGAATATGTTGACTTGAGTAATACCATAAAATGCTTTTAGTTGGAGAACTGTCAGTCAATCATATTAATATACTGAAGTACAATTCTTAAACCTGGGGCATTTTTTAGAGTCACTTTCTTTCCCTGTTCTACACTTTTGTTTCTTTCCATTTCTGCCTTTATTTTTGTCTCATATTAGCACTGAGTTTTGTTACTTTTTGGTCCGTGATGATAACCTCATGCCTTCTCACTCCCACTCACACCCTTTTTCTCACCTTCATTTATTTGTTCACTTCACAGTACTAATTTAAATGTCCTTGGATTCTGTCTTCCCAACATGAATCCTTATTTTTCCTCCTCAAAATACTGCCCAGGGGCCTCTGACTTATAAAAACAAGTTTCTAAATCTATATTGCAAACAAGTACATTTAATTAATCAGTCTTCAATAATTATCAAATGAAAATTCTGTTTTCACAAATAGCATAACAAATGAGGGCAATCAATCAACTGCTTTTGGGCACTTAAACAAGCTGGGTGGCCGGGCATGGTGGCTCACAGCACTTTGGGAGGCCGAGGCGGGCGTATCACGAGGTCAGGAAATCAAGACCATCCTGGCTAACAAGGTGAAACCCGGTCTCTGCTAAAAATACAAAAATTAACTGGGCGTGGTGGCAGGCGCCTGTAGTCCCAGCTACTAAGGAGGCTGAGGCAGAAGAAAGGCATGAACCCGGGGAACCCGGGAGGCGGAGCTTGCAGTGAGCCAAGATCGCGCCACTGCACTCCAGCCTGGACGACAGAGCAAGACTCCATCTAAAAAAAAAAAAAAAAAAAACTGACCAGCTAAACCTCAGTTCATGCTTGTGGTGTTGGACAAGAAAGACCTTGGTGAGTCTGAGTCTTGAAGGAAGGCCTGTGCGGCTGCCCTGGAGAGCATGAAGTGAGAGGGTAGTAGTCTGAGGGGGGTGGTTAAGGGAAATGAGGCTCAGGGATGGTCAGGGTTCTGTGCACTCACACGGGCATCTGCCATTCATGTAACCAGCAGGACTCATTCTAGGGCTGCATGGTTTGGTGACTAGAGCATGGGCTTTAGTGTGATGGCAACTGTAGTTTAAAATCTGTTCTTCCCCTTCTAGGGGGTGATCTTGGGCAAACTCATTAAACTTCCTCTGGGATAGAATTACATCCTTTAGAGTTATTGTAAGTATTAGAGATAATATGTGTAAAATACCTAATTCAACAGATACTTATCAATAATTATTAGAGATTACTTTTAGTAAATTAAATCAGAAGTATAAACCTTTTATTTCATTGATTTATATACTATTAGTAAGGGTTGAACAGGTAGAGAGAAAAGGTAAACCCATTTTATAACTTTCTAATAAATGAGGCCAGATTTGTTTTTTAATGAAAACAAATTGTGCTTCCTGTAAATTCACTTTTAAAAGTACATATGTTTCTGTAGTAAGAAGTATTAAAGCATATTGTGGAATAAAATTACTGTTTTTCTTTTAAAACAACCTAGAAACAATATTGTCTTTGGAACATTACCTAAAGCAAGAAACCAAGAAAAATATATTTGAAAGCCAAAAGTCAGTGAGGTATTCATCTGAGCTTTGGCTTTTCACGATTGTTGACGCCTTTTGTTTTGAATTCAAACAGTAGTTTTTATTCTTCTGTTCAGAAAATCTTAACATGAGCTAGAATATTCCCAGCATACTAAGAAGCCAACAAATACTGGCTGTGGTCCTGTGGAAAACCTTTTATTGAAAAGATAATGTTCTTCTTTATGTGAAAAACAAGAAAATTTTTATTTTTCCTTTGCTGGCCTTGGCATTGTGGCATTGTGTTGGACAGTATCATTTGTCCATTAAAATGGTGTGACTTTGAACAGTCTTTTTAGAATTCTGCGGAGCAGATGAAATCTTTTTTTTTTTTTAATACCTCAACGGAGTAGTAAATTGTGTTTCTCTCTAGTATTGCAGTTACCACTCCACAACAGAGAAGGGCATTAACATCATAATGGAGGCAGCAGATTGATTAATATATTGATTAGATCTGGAAGATTGTGTTCTGTGAAATTTGAGGCTGGTTGAGTTCTCAAATTGGTAGGGCATTTCCATCTAAATAGTTAAAAAATTTTCTAATGTTAACAATATTCACAAGTAAAACAACATTTTATGTGGCTTTTGTTAAAAGATGAGATGAAAGAAACTACACATTAAGAGAAAAGTATCTGGAAATTTTACTATTTATTCTGTGTCTACAAGTAGGAAGCAGAAGAAAGTCATGAATTATAAAGGCCAAACAGGATCCACCAGGAGTTTACTAAAAATTGCTAGTCATGATATAAATGGTGTCCAAATTAAAGTAATACATCAAATGAAAGTTTAGAATTGGTGGGACAAAAATAAATCAGAATGTTATTTAGGAATTATTTTTAGTCCACTTTGGTTGTAACTGAAAATAAAGGATTCAGTCACATTAAAATGATCTTTTTTTCTCTGTGCTTCCAGAGCCCAGCTAATGGCAGGAAGGCATCACCCCTGGACTTGTATTGAGTTCACAGTAATTGCTTCCTGAATAGTTATGCCAATGGATAAATGTTTGCTTCTTGATCGGTTAGGTGGAACTGATTGACAAGTATGGCAAGGGCTAATAAGGCAACCATGTCTAGATAGCCAGCTGAATGAAAGATTTGAGGATTGCTCAGTTCTTAACCCAAAGCAGTTTGTGTTATTGTCTCAGGCTTTGTCAGAAGAGCAAGAATTAGAAAAATTTACTTTAGAGGTGGTAATTCCTTAAAGTCTGTAACATCCAATAATTAAAACAACATGATATGCTGAACTGCAAAACGGAAAATTATTCAGTAGTCAAATAGAGAGATGGGCATAGAGTACAACTCTCACATTCAGTACAAGGGCAGGTAAACATTTACTATGCCCAGAATCTCTTTGGCTTGCTTTTCGAAGGAACTGAGGGGTTTGTGTGTGTGTGTGTGTGTGTGTGTGTGTGTGTGTGTGTGTGTGTGTGTTTTGTTTGTTTTGAGACTTGAGTTTTGCTCTGTCAACCAGGCTGAAGTGTAAGTGGCACAATCACAGCTCACTACAGCCTCGACCTCCTGCACTCAAGCCATCCTCCTCTTACCTCAGCCTCCCAAGTAGCTTGGACGACAGGCACATGCCACCACGCCTGGCTAATTTTTAAATTTTTGTAGAGACAGGGACTCATTACGTTGCCTAGGCTGGTCTTGAACTCCTGGGCTCAAGCAATCCTCAGGCCTCCACCTTACAGAATGCTAGGATTACAAGCATGAGTCACCACACCTAGCCGGGACTGATTTGGTTTCAAAGTACTGTTTATAGGCAGAGAGGACATAAACATAAAAATATAAGGCAGACTGTCATAATATGCTCTGTTAACATTTAAAAGTGCTGTGGGAACTCAGGGAAGGAGAGACAAACTTTCATTTATTTCCCAACAATTTACTATGTAATTACCTGCTTTTTGATCAGCATATTTTGATCGCCTACATAAAAGAGGGTGGCTGGAAAGTAATAGAAATTTTCTTTGCTATTTGTCTCTAGATAGAAGTGTAGCTAGTAGAACTTAAGCAGGAAATAGGAACTAAGATTTCGGTTTGTATTTTTATATTCACATGTTTAGCATAGTAATGAATTATTCCACTTCTATTTTGTTTTTCTTAAATTTTTAAATCCTTAAGATTTCAAACATAGAAGCAAAGTCTGTATGTAATGGGTCCCCATGTGCTCACCACTGAGATTAATCAAATATTAGCTTTTTGCTCTGTTTGCTTCACATTTTGTCTCTCCCTCTTTTTAAAATCAAAACTTTAAATTTGTGTTTTTTGGAGATAATCTTGATCTGTCTCTCAGGCTGGAGGGCTCACTGCAGCCTCAAACTCCTGGGGTCAAGGGATCTTCCCACCTCAGCATCCCCAGTAGCTGGGACTGCAGGTGTGCAGCACCACACCCAGCTGATTTTTAATTTTTTTGTAGAGAGAGTGTATCACTATATTGCCCAGGCTGGTCTTGAACTCCTGGCTTTAAGGGATCATCCTGCCTCAGCCTCCCAAAGCACTGGGATTATGGGTGTAAGACACCTTGCCTGGCCTCTCTCTCCTTTGAGAAATAAAAATCAAAGATAGAATCAATCCTCATTTTCATCCCTTTTCCTTCCTTACCCAGAATTAATCACTGTCTTGAATTGGTGTCAATCATTTTCTGTTTAAAAAACTGTAATAGATGTATACACATATTATACATATGCTTTTGCAGTTTTCTTCACTTAATATCATGTTTGAAGGACTTTCTTTATTGATATATTTGCATCTCATTAACTTACTATAATTACTGCATAATATTCCATTGTATAAATAAGTCACACTGATGGACAGGTAGGCTTTATCTTTGGCTTTGTAGTATGCTGGGTGCAATGATCTGTTTAGTAGGTATCTCCTTTTAGAGGCATATAACAATTTATATAGAGTTCATACAAAGAAATGGAATTGCTGAATTATATGGTATGTACATTTTCAACATTTCTAGGTCTGTTTAAGTTCCCCTCAAAAGTAGTTGTACAGTTTGCATTTTTTTGTGGTTAATAACGCAATATTTTTCATGTTCTTCCTCTTCTATTTTTCTTTTCTGAGAGTTTGTTGTTGTTGTTGTATTTACTGTAGTAATACTTCAGGACCAGTTGCTGTTCTAAGCACATTGACTATATTATTTTATGCAATCCTCTGATAACCCTGTGAGGTATGTCTGTTAGTCAGGTGCTGTCATTGTCCTCATTTCATAGAACGAAATTCAGGCAGACAGTGTAACTTGCCACGATGACATGGGTAGTGAGAGATGGAGCTGGTGTTAGAACCCTGGCTGTTTAGCTCTTAAAATAGACTATACAGCCTCTCTGGGAAAAGAGCCCATCCTTACTCATGAAGGCAGAACACATTTTTGAAAATAGCAGTGGTACTTAAAACAATTACTCTTCTTTTAAAAAATGTGAAGACGAGAACATGAGTAAAAATAAATACAATAAAAATAAATATTTAGAACCTTAGTTTATGGGAATCTCCTAGCCCAAGAAATTGCATGAATAATTTTCATGTATTTATGAGTGCATGCTTTTCTTTGTTGGGGGAGCAGTTGAGATGGGAGTAAGGAGAGATCCATACATAAATAAGATTCTCAAAGGGATTAAAGAATTACTGTTCTGTTATTAAGAGGAGAGATATTTTACATAGAGTTACATCATTGAATCACCAAGATAAAAAAAAAAAGTTCATTTATGTTTCTTTCCAGGAGGACAGTATATGAGTCTACTGTAATGGATGCTTCTGATCAGATGCCCCTCCGCTTCTCTCTCTCCTTCTCTATTGCATTCCATGCTGTAGTCGGGCTTTCCTCTCTGTAGTTTCTGCCAGCTGCTATCTTAGGCCTCAGTGTTTTTTCTCTCTCTGCCTGGAAGTCTCTTCTGTCTGGATAGCTTCTGCTTGCTAAGGTGAGGAGAGACTTTCTGGTGTCACCTTTCACTTCTATCAGGAATCTTTCTGGACCCAGCCCGGGCTTTGTGTCCTGCTATGTTTCCAAATCACATGACTTATTAATGCACGCTTTCTTCACACTCAGTTATCATGACATATGGATTTGTCTGCAGCCTCCTGCTAGACTTTCCAGTCCTATGGAGTATGGTCTATTGCTGTTTTGCTGTTTGGCTGATAGTCAGTGCCTATCACCTTGACTGACAATTATTAGGTGCTCAATAAATGTTATTATAAATAAATGAATATTATTTCTGTTCACCTGGTTATCAAAACTCAAAAATCGCAGTATCGTTTAACATTTTCCCCATCTCAATATTGTGTCATTTGCCAAATCCGAAATGCTTTTGCTTCTGATCCTCCTTTGTCACTGCCTCTGCTCTAATTTTGATTTTCTTTTCTTGTTCCTAAACTATTTCAATAACTATATCCAGTTTCTGACTATCTAAGGCCATTTTATAAATTGCTCCCAGAGAGGTCTTTCTATACCAGAAAGGTCTTGTCACACACAGCTCAACCTTCCTTACATCAGCAGCGGAATGAAATCCAGTCGTCTCCATTGTTCCCAGGCTTTTTTCTTGCTACAGCTCACTGTCATTCCCTTAACATGCCTTAAAAACAAAACAAAACAAAACAAAAAAACAAAACTTTTGTTCCTTTTCTCACACTATTCCTTCTTTCTGATGTGCCCTTGGCTCAACTCTAGGTTTTCACATCTATTCTTTCAAATTCAGTCTTAATTATTTCCTACTTGAAAATATCCCATATTCCCTCATTTAGAATTCATATTTCCCTCTTCTCTATCCCTATAATACTTTGTTTGTATAATTTTGTATGCCTTTCCCATTAGATTTTGAATTAATTCAGGCTTGAAATTGGGGAATATTAAATATACTTACATAAACATCTAACATAGCTAGCTACTAACTCAAAGAAGGTGTTGAATAAATAGAAGCTGTTATGCCATATACTTCTACTGGACCTGGCATTTTACTTAATTCCTGGTCAGTATTCATGTTTACTAAGGCAAATTTAATTGATACCTTAATTTTTAAAAAATACTGAGATGCTACCTACAGACGTTTCTTTTGTATGAAATGTGTATTGCACATGTGTTGTGTCATGTCTGCTTTTTCTTTTAAGACATTTCAATTTAATATATTTTTTTTATTTTGCTTAAAATTTCCAGGCCTTCCTGGCAATACAGTTGCCATCTACTAATGCTGTAGACTGTATCTCATTCATGCTGTGCTATTCATGCTGTGCTATTCTTTAAGGCACTCAGTGTTCTCATAGCACCTGAATTTGTATTTACTGGTCAGTATTCCTTTCAGATGTTAAATTACAGGGAAAACCCTACAATTTACTAAAGTGTCAGAGAAACATTGGAAAAAATGCTCCATCTAATGCTGTTTAAATCTAACCACTTTCCCCACTCTCCCAGCATGGTGTAGCTCATCTGCTTAAATTAAATGCTGACAGAAGATTTCAAACCCTTTCTGAAAGACATGCTGAAGCATGTATCTTGCAGTTTCTGAGTTCCATTTGTTTCTTCATTGATCTAAACATACTTTGCGCATTGATAGAACAGGGAGAGAAAGGTTTCTGTAAAAGGGAAAAATGGATATTTCGTTTTTTCCCACTTTATTTCACTGTAAATAAATTATGTGAGTTCACCAATGGAATCCCAAAACAACAAAATAATATATATTGGACTGTTATTGCTATCAGGCTATTGTTTGTGTGTTTAATTTTCTTTATAAGAAGCTCTCTTAACCTATCAAGAGACTGTTGTGAGGAAAAAAAATGAAACAACCATCTTGGGAATGAAAGCTAAGTTAAAGGAAAATATAATGATTTCAAAGCATACTGAGCATTCATTTCCCTGTTAACTCCCTGAGGAGACAGGAGCAGTCACATTGATATATTGACTACAGTAAAATAATGTAGGAATACTCTCCTGTTTACAGTGTAAATTGGCATCACATTCTGGAAAGCATTTCAGCAATGCACATCAAGAAGCTATGAACAGTTCACAGCTTTGACCTATTATTTCTCCTCCCCAGGAAGCAATTGTAAATTCAGACAAAGGTATATGAAAATAGATTTTGATTAAAGCATTGTTTGCAAATGTGAAAAATTAGGTCTAAACATATAGTAATAAGAAAAAGTTAACAATAACCCATAGGATTTTCTTAAATAAGAAACAAGATAATTTTAGAAATATTTAGTACCATTTTGTATGTTTGCAATATAATCTTAACTGAAAAACACAGCATATAATATTCTTTTATTTTTTTGAGATGGAGTCTCGCTCTGTTGCCCAGGCTGAAATGCAATGGTGCAATCTCGGGTCACTGCAACCTCCACCTCCTGGGTTCAAGCGATTCTCCTGACTCAGCCTCCTGAGTAGCTGGGATTACAGGCACCCGCCACTATACCTGGCTAATTTTTGTATTTTTAGTAGAGATGGGATTTCACCATGTTGGCCAGGCTGGTCTCGAACTCCCGACTTCAGGTGATCTGCCCACCTCGGCCTCCCAAAGTGCTGGGATTACAGGCGTGAGCCACCACGCCTGGCCATAATATTCTTTATTGTCTAATTTTCTTTTTCCCCTCCTGCTTAATACATGTGCACTGTAGTTGTCATGTCATACATTTTGGTGAGTCACATAGTATCCCCTCTCCAGAATGACTCCTACTGATATAGTCAATATTAATAATTTGGTGAGTTTCTTTAATACATTACTGTGCTTATGCAAATGTAGACATAAGTAATCACAATATGATCTAAATTTTATAGGTCTGCTTTTTTCGGTATGCTTTTAAAAGTGCTGGATGGAAATCAAGTGACCTCTGAAAAACGGGATTAGGAAATATTTTTATTTTTCTCTATAGTTTTTTGTATTTTCCAATTTTTCTGTGTAGATCATGTAAAAAAAAAAAAAAAAGAAAACAAACAAACAAAACCCCTCTAATTAAACGCATTAAATGTACCCAAACCCTGAGTTAACCAGACATTTCTAATATGGGAAGGATGCAGAAATAAATGAGCAGAAAATGGCAGATAACAATAATTTGTTTTAAAAAAATTAATAATAACTATCAGCAGATCTGGTAGCCATCAAAAGTCAGCTTTCATTTTTGTCAGTATCCTACCTCTCTGATATTCTGGGGTGCTTGTGCCTCTAGGGGTATGCATCAGGATTCGGGAGTAAGTCATAAAATATCAATGATATTGAAGATAAGCAATTTCAATTCTTATTGTTATAGTAAGAGAAACAGAACAATTAAATGTGAACCGAAGAAGATGGCTTTAGGTCATATCCCTATCCCTTCAGGATATTACCTATTTATCATTTTAGGTCACATCTTGGCTGTGCACTAGAAATCATCTGAAACCTTTTAAAAATATGCTTCTCTGGACTCCATCTGCAGTGATTTTAACTTAATTGGGACTGGGGTGGGACCTGGGAAGGTAGCAAAAGTTTAGTCTCCTAGGTAAGTCTAATGTATAGCCAGGGTTGAGAACTGCTGTTCTGGGCCAAGAGAGTTAAGCATTCTAGAGAAGGTTAACAATAGTAACACATTATGAAAATTGATAATCTTGAGGTTTTATAAGATTCTCATTCAACATTTCATTGACTCGAGCAATCAAGCAATCAGTCATGCTTTCAGAAAATAAAAGTGTATTTAGAATACTAAATGTTTTTTTCAAACAAAACATGTTTTCTAGAATGTTCTTACTAAGACAATGAAGTGAACAAGCACCTTTTAGATGTACACTAAGAGTTCATAAATGACTGATTTCTTGCTTAACATTGTTAGCCAGAATAATTTAATTGTACAATTCTCTAAACTCTCAATTTACCTGTAATTTTCTTGGTACTGTCACTCTCTCCTACTGACTTGTATACATATTAAAGGCAACTAATTTGTGTCTCTCTCAGTGCCTAGTACAGATCTTGCATATAGTAGGTGCTTAATAAAAGTACGTAGCATTAAGATTGCACAAAACAAAGGCTCCAAAACTGTCTTGGTTCACAGTCCCCTCAGTGTCTCAGTAGTTGTTTGGTAACCAGATAATGTAATGTCTAACTTAGTAGTCATTTGAAAAAAAAAAAAAAAACATATTTGCTAATTGCTTAATGGGATATGTGTGCACAACTTTGCCAACATTGGAATAAGACTGAAAATTTCCACCTTAATTTCCTGCTTAAATTTATTTTCATGAAGTATTTACTTTCTATCAGAGCAGTCACTGAAAACACAGCTTTACAAAGAACCATGCCATTTGATTGAACATAGTATGATCTAATGCTGAAATTGTAAATTCCCTGGAGTTTGTGATATCTAACAGATGCTAGTATCATTGTGCTTGCATGGAAAATTTAAAATATCTTCTGGCACCCCATGAGTTCATTGTATCACCTTTGGTAGCTTTGAGCATAGTTTGGGGCCTGCCCCAAATCTCAGGCTTTTGATGATTTTCTGTTCTAGGTATGACACAGAATTGATTTACTAAGTTTTTGTTCATTATGTTGTTCATTTTAGATGTGAATTGACAAGCCTGTATACATTCTAACAAAAGATAGATCACACTGTTTCTTTTCAGCATTAAAGATATGGAACCACTAAAAGTAGGTGCTTAAAAAAAGGGACTTAACTAGATTTAAGGCACTGTGGTCATATATGCTTTACGGTACCATTTTTTTTTTTTTATTCTGTGATCAACTCTTTCACATTTTCATGTTTTTAAAACTTGAATGCATGATACACCAGTGATCAAGTTTTGAATGCATGATACGCCATGCATTCATGCAGTGAATGAATGTTTACCATGCAGTAAAGAAAACTTCTCTGCTGCAGGATGGAGAGGACTGGGTTGTCCGGTTGCACAGGGCATAGATAGAGATGATGGCCTTTGGGCTGTGCCTAGACAGTTCTCTTGGCAGGAAGTGGAGGCCACTGGCCATCCCAGTTGGTACAGACGGTTAACCCTATCTTAAAGCTCGTTCTATTGAAAAGTGTTAACATGGACTCCAATAATGAGTTCCGTCTCACCCCATTTCCCCTGGCTCAGAGTTGTGCAGCTCAAAATGGTAATCACGTTTTACAATTATTTGGTGTTTGGGGATATTGCATCCTTTTTAGGAACTTTGGGGGAATAACTTTTTTGTGGGCATTTTCCGTTTTGGACAATAAATCCTTTTCAGGGTATTAATTATATAAATGGCAATAGCCTGATTCTCCTTTTGGCCTGGAGATGATACAGTCATCTCCAGACTTCATTCATCAGTTATACTAAATTGGGAATACTTAGGGGCATTGAGTCATTAAGCTGCAAAGGAGGCTCGGGTACTCTGTATCCAATTCAAGTAATTCACACTTAATTCATCCCCAAGGGGGTATTGTACCCTAGCAAATGGATCTAAACAGATTTCCATTGTTACATTCATGAGAGGGAACATTCAGTAATTGTTGATTCCCCAAAGGTCCTTTTGTCTCTCTCATATAGATTTGAAACACCTGGAGGATGAACAATACTGTTAAAAGATTCCCAACAAATGGCTCTTTTAAATAATAATTTATTAGAAATAGTCTGTGTGAAATAGATTTTGTAATTCTATATTCAAAAATTTGTTTTCTCAAGTGAAACTTTCCCCCTTATGTCTTTTTATTTATTTTCAACTGTATTATTCTCATTTTTATTGCCAACTTCAATTTTGGTTCTAGTATTTTTCCAATTAATTACTTAAAGTTGAGTAACAGATAAATGATGAATTTGGTCTTCATATGTTTGTTTTTCTAAGGCAGAGCAACAATGGTGGTCCTAATCTTGCATTTTAAATCCTTTTTTAACATCAAAAGAATTAGTATATTTATTGAAGAAGTTGCTGAAGGAAGAAACGGTAAAGAATTAAAGAATTTGTACTTTGTTTAAAGTACAAAACTTACAAATGTTCTGTGCCAGAAATGATTGCTTACCCATCTTCTTGCCCCACCCTGTACTTCAAGGCCTTCTACCTCATTTCACACATTTGCATCTCTTCTTGCAATTATTAAGTGGTTTTGAGCCAGTAGTCCCATGTGCTGGTACAAGAGTAAGGAGTTCATTCATTAATTCAAGTATTCATTAATTCAAAAATAAGTATTGATATTTGAGGATATAGTAAATAAAATGAGAATGTCCATGACCTTATAGAGTTAACATTCTAGTTGGGGAAACAGAAAATGAACCTAATGAATAAGTTATATATGTGTTAAGAAGGTAGTATGGAAAAATATTATGAAAAAATAGATCAAAGTTGAGAAGTGAGTTAGCACAGCAGGTTTGGTTGCTCTGTCCTTGCTTGTCATGAAGCCTGGAGCTATGATTGTCTTTGGCCGGCTTCTGGGAATGTGGCCCTCAGAGTGTTCTTTATTTTACTGATTGATGATGATATTTTATATACCTGGAGCAATGGGATATGCTGTTCCAGCTTGTCAAGACTTCAGGATCATTTAGCAAGATCATGATATACACTTGATATTTATGCTGGGGGTCCTGTGTTTTTGCTGCCCTCGCTAGTTATGTTACAGGAATGTGTCCACATGACCAATGCCTTGACAGCTTTGGACCCTAAGACTCTACTGGCCTTCCCTATGCAGAGACACTGCCTGTGTCCCTGCTGCTAACAGCTAGAAGAAATACGTTTTTCATGTTGTTTTACTCTTCATCCTTTTCTATAATAAAGCATAGTTCTGAGTATAACCTGTCCAAGGACATTTGATTCCTTTTGATGAATCACCAACCTTAAGGTGGTCTTGGGACCCCCGAAACACAGGAAAGTGAGATTGGGAGGAGAGGAGTCATGAGAAGTGTCATTTTGACAAAGACTTCTAGAAAGTGAGGGAGTAAGCCATTTGGATTTCTGGGAGAAGACAATTCTAAGAAGGAATTACCTATGCAAAGACCCGGAGGTGACAGTGTGCCTGGAGTGTTCAAGAAAGTGTAAGGAGGCCATTGTGGATCAGAATGGATGAAGATAAAGGAGGGGAAATGAGCTGAGAGATGCAGTGGGCTCAGAAAAGGACATTGAGAGCAGAGGATGATGCCACTTAGCACATGCTTGCCGAATGAATTGCTAAATTCCCATCTTTCCTCTAAGGAGGAATATCTTCTTATGTTTCATCAGCTCATGTATTTCTATTTTTGGCAGAACTTTTACATATTCTTCTTAACCTCTTTGTTCTTTCCTCATTAAGAATTTTTGCTGAGTAGGCCGGGCACTGTGGCTCACGCCTATAATCCCAGAACTTTGGGAGGCCAAGGCAGGTGGATCACAAGGTCAGGAGATCGAGACCATCCTGGCTAACACGGTGAAACCCTGTCTCTACTAAAAATACAAAACATTATCCGGGCATGGTGGTGGGCACCTGTAGTCCCAGCTACTTGGGAGGCTGAGGCAGGAGAATGGTGTGAACCTGGGAGGCAGAGCTTGCAGTGAGCCGAGATCACGCCACTGCACTCCAGCCTGGGCGAGAGACACTCCGCCTCAAAAAAAAAAAAAAAAAAAAAAAAGAATTTTAGCTGAGTAACCTCAGGAAAAAAATTTACTTTCTCTGTCTTCTTTTCATCTATTATGCCAAACATGACCCTGATCTTAGGCGATAACTCAGTTTGTGCTGTATCGATTCAAAGGAAGGGGAAATCAATCACACCATGCCTAGTGCAGAGGGTGTATCTGAGCTGAGTCTTATCTGTGATTAAATTCCCAGGTTCAGGGATCTGTGCTGTTCACTCCTTCCCCTCACACCCCATTTTCAAAACTCAATTCTGATTTTGTCTTCACAGAGGAGCGCTCTCACGTTAGTCTGAGTTAGATGCTCAGTACTTACATGGCAGTGGTGACCAGTGCTTTTTCAAACACTTAAAATTATCTTGAGCTTTCCTCACTGGGCTGAAGGCTCTTCCGTCTCTCTCTACCTAGTGCCATCACACGAAGTATCCTTAATAAATCTTGAATAAATGTCTGAGTTAGTGAATAAGTGCTTGTGATTCTAAGGAAGGATGAAAAATTGGGAAGAAAAAACAAGTCAGGATGATAAATGCCTGTGGAGTGAGTTTGGACAATCTGTTTTAGGAGCTTGGGTCAGATTGATTGATTTCCATTGAGAAAAAGGTTCCTTTAGGTAGGCAAGAAGGACTGGAGTTAGGAGCTTGGGTCAGATTGATTGATTTCCATTGAGAAAAAGGTTCCTTTAGGTAGGCAAGAAGGACTGGAGTCCGAATAGTAATGACTCAGCTCTCTCATTTGTTCTCTGTTGAGTTGTCTATTGTGTGTTAGTTCTTAAGTTGCAAAGGTCCTTTTTATGTTATCCATTTCATTAGCTCTGGTGAATCACACTTATTGAAGCCTTCAGTCCTAATGGATAAAAAGTGTATTTTATTTGCTCCATGACATTTTATACCTTTGGAGATCATGTCTTTATTCTATCTCATTAATTTCTTCTTAGAATCGACATTTTCTCTGTAATAAATATTAGTTTACTGCAAGTAAATTTGTTTTTGATTCAAACACGCACATATTTTTTTTCTTTTTCTTTTAAACCTCAAAGCCAAATAAGAGTTTGGATCCAATCTGGGGCTTAAGCAATGGAAAGGAGGCTTTTCTATTTTACTGATTTTTTTTTTTTTTAATTCAGCACCCTGTTGTTTCTTTAAAAGAAGGAGGCTTGTGTGTCCATATTTGAAATGCTGCAGAGAGTAAACTGATTAAACCCTTTCTATCCCACTTTTCAGAATGCCTAATAATATGGTCCTTTTTCTTTATAAGCTCCTTCGTTGTCCTCAACTCTTTTCTGAACTTTCAGCCCTCATTCCAATTAAATAGGGAAATTGTGCTAGTACTCTGGGAGAAAGACTCGTAAAACTACTTTGTTGATATTGTTTCATAGTAGTAAAAATAAAATGTTTAATTTACTCTTTGCTAGGATATAGTTCCCTTATATTATTTAGGAAGTTTTGCTACTCCCTAGTATCATTCTTCAGTCAAAATTGTTTTTTTCTAGTCAAAAATTCCAGGTTAAGATTCTTATGAAAAAAAATGGTATTAATTTCTGAAAGGAAGAGGAATCTTGTTATTTAGTTCTTGCTGTAATTATTATAGTAATGTAAAATATTTTTCACTGTCAAGTGTGGGATTAAGCTTAAAATTTTGTACCCAATACTGGGGCTGGAGAGCTGGCTGTAATTTCTGGTGGCCCCTGCCGAAATCCTGCAATTATCATTCCTTTTTTCAGGTGCTTGGCCATTTCTGATCTCTTTCTCCTTTTTCTACCTCTCTCCCTTCATTCCTTTTCTCTCTGCAACTCCTCTTCTTCTGTCTTTTCCCCCGCACCCCTCTTTTATTTAGTAAGTATCCACACACTAACTCTTATTTAGCTCAAGCTTTAGTATGACTCATGACTGAGTTGGAAACAACAGGGGCTGTCAAGAACCTGACTTTTGCAGAGAGAAGATGCACAGAAAAGGAAAACATGCCAGAATATATCATGTGTCATTAATCTGGTCAGTACAGAAGAGGAGATCCCATCTGATTGGGCTGAGGGGACATTTATTTGAAAAAGGGATATTTGACCATACTTTGAAGGATAGGTTAGGATTTTAACAGGTAGAGATTTTTAAAAGGGTATTTCAGATGGAAGAAAGAGATGAATAATTACACTGTAGCAGGAAAATGGGTTGTCTTGGTTAGTGACCAATGACTGTTTATGAGACAGTATAGAACCGGGTTCTGCAAACTTTTTCTGTAGAGTGCCAGATAGCATTGTAGCAAACTTTGCCATTGTAGCAAGTGTAGCCACAGGTAATGTATAAATGAATTAGCATGACCATTTTCCAGTAAAACTTTATTTACAAAATCAGAGTGGGTCAGAGTTGGCAGGTAGGCTGTAATTTGCCCATATCTGATATGAGTATGATGAGTGGGGAAAAAAGACTAGAAAGGGAGGTGGTGGTCAGATCTCAGAGAATTTTGAATGCTTGCCTGAAGAGTTAGAAAACAATTGATATTATGTTTAGTGAAACCATGATGGTTATGTTTCTACTAATGATTTAAATACCTAGACATTTAAATTTGGAATTAAATTAAATTAAATTTGGAACCAGATTTCTTCAGGTATTTGTATACCTACCTCAAAACTAAGAGTTCTTGGTAGCTGAATATTTTGTGTGCAAATGGTGGGTAGAGAGCAAACTAGGCCTCTGAATGACCCCAAGAAGCCTGATTTGGGAGATAAGCAGAAACCTGGTATCTTTTGGGTCCCTACCACAGCATCTCCACAGAAGTAGATCAAAAAGTCAGATCATGAAAAATAGGTGAGAATTCATGGGCAAGTCCTCAGATGATCTGGACTCAAAATGTTGACATTCTTTCTGTTAAAAAAAAAGTGATAATGTAAATTGATATCAAAGTAGATATTAGTGTCATTGTTTTTTGATACAGGAATTTTTGTACATATTCTAAATTAATTTCTGCATAATTTCTAGAAGATTGTTTTAGATAGTATAGGAAGTTCTTTTGTCTGTTTCAGTACTCCTTTTCTACCTCCTTTATTGTAATATCAGAAATTCTGTGTTTTTCCTCACGTGTTGTTTCCCCTCAGAATTATACATCAAGAAAAGTCTGTTTTCTATTGCTTTCTGTATCCCCAGTCCCCATCTCGTGCAGATCTGAGCAAAAGTAGGTAATCAGTAAACATTTGTTGAATGAATTCATGTAAATGAACATTTCTATTGTTTCCAACCATTTTATTCCACTATATTTTTGTGTTCTCCATTTTTCCTAGTTCTCAGGATACATAAACCTCAATAAAGTTTTTTGAATTTATCTCATTAAAATATTGTTTTAAAAATTTGACCTATAGTCAGTTTATAAAATCTTTTTATTTTAGCAATGTATTCCTATAGGAGATAAAGTTGTAGCATATGAAATGAAATTATTATAGATACTTGCTTTTGAAACATAATGGAAATGAAGTAGGTGAGTTTTTGTACTGGATAAATCTGAAAATGAGGTAGCTTGTCCATATGTATAGTTGTAACCTACATAATGGTGACAACATAATAGGATGATGTCAGAGTCTCTTGAAAAGAAGTGGGATTGGATATTTTCAGCCCACCTACATAAAGATGTAAATGTCACCCAAATATATATAGTTAGCAGTATTTTTTAAGCCCTTTTGGACTTTTAGTTACCTATTTGTATTCTATAGGAAGACCATAATATAATATTGGTTCTAATATTTTTTTCTAGAATATTCCTTTATACCTATTTATTGTTATTTGAATTTTAGTGATTCTCACTACTTAACAATGCTTGAAACCATCTACTAAATAGTTAAATCTTCACCAGCAACCTCAGGACCTAGCTCACTGATACGTATTTTATTTTTACTTGTTTCTCTCAACATTTAGATTATGTTTTCTAAGGGTGCAGTTGAATCATTTAATATTGAACCATTTTAAAACAAATAGTGATATGTGGAAAAGATGATTATGTGGGCGAGACATAATGATTATAATTAAGTGACAGAGAAAATAAATATGCTCATTGAAAGCTAAACAATTACACTGGAGAAGGGTAGGTAGACAAAAGCACCTCCAGCTGAAAATCATATATTTAATCATGGAATCTGCCCTGTCTAAATGCCAAAGTATTTTATTTATTTATTTTTATTTTTTTGGAGGAGAGAACTGGTAGAGGATTATTAGGGATATATATTGCTTCTGGCTGACTGTGCTGCTTGCTTGATCAAGCTGTTGACACCATAGAAATCAGAAGCATCCTGTTATCAGAAGTCATAAGCAGCTAATTCTTTGTAACTTTTACTTGAAGTAAAAAAGAGTTGTTCATGCCTCATTAATTACTTTGACCAAGCTTTCAGCTGAGGTTTTTTTTTGTTGTTGTTGTTCATGTTGTTTGTTTTTAAATGCTGCTTTTGCTGTGGCTTGTGCTGGGGTGAGAGACAATCCAAGTTTGAGGATGGGGAAAAGAGGCTCAGAGAGTCAGTCAATGAGAATTTCCTTCTGAGCATTGGTTGTGAGAAAATAAGTTAGTAAATATGATGAAAACCAAATCCCTAATGCTTTTCAATAAGAGTTAATGTGGAACGTGGGACTTGGAGTCAGATGGACTTGCCTGTGAATCCTGGCTATAACCTTATAAGCTGTGCAGCTTTTCGGTTTTTTGTTTGCTTGCTTTGTTTGTTTGTTTGTTTGTTTTGAGACAGAGTCTCTCTTTGTAGCCAGCCTGTAGTGCAGTGGCGCGATCTCAGTTCACTGCAACCTCTGCTTCCCGGGTTCAAGCAATTCTCCTGTCTCAGTCTTCTGAGTAGCTGGGACTACAGGCACGTGCCACCACACCTAGCTAATTTTTGTATTTTTAATAGAGATAGAGTTTCACCATGTTGGCCAGGATGGTCTCAATCTCTTGACCTCATGATCCACCTACCTCGGCCTCCCAGGGTGCTGGGATTACAGGTATGAGCCACCGCACCCGGTCAGCTGTGTAGTTTTAATCTCAATTTCCTTGCTTTAAAGTTGGGAAATGTCTTACAGGTGTGTGTTAGGATGAACTTGGACAATATGTGTAAAGTTTCCAGCACTGGGCTGGAAACAACTGCAAGGCGGTTGTTTCCATTTTGAGCTAGAGAGGAGCCCATTGGTCAGGCCTGTATTATGCACTGAGTCTACTAAGCACTTTAAGATATAGATATAGGCGATCTCATCAGAGAGGGGATTGTGATTTGGATCATCAAGACTTGACCTTTGCAAATCTATTTTTTTCTAAATATGATATTTTCTCATCAGATTTATATTAACATTATTGCATGTGAAAAAATAAAATCATCCATTCTGGAATAGAACATGTTTTAGAAAACATTTTATAAATCAAATCCAGCTTCAGAATGTCAGGAGGGTTTCAGTGTGTCTTATTTTGGCAACTGTACTTTTACAAGAATGAAACAGATGGAATATGCAGTTTTTTTTCTTTTGCGAATTTAACTTAAGATCTTACCACACATTGGGATTTGTCTGTAAATCCAAAGCCTCTGAGACTCTCTGAAATTGATCTTTTAAACAAATGAATTAATAAAAATTCCCTATTAAATATGCTGTTGAAGGAGCCATTGTAGGTACATTTGGTTTGAACAAGATCTCTTACTGAATTTGAATAGAGAATCCTAATTCCCTTATGAGTTAGTTATGTTCAGTTTGTCTCTCATATGGTTTATCATGCTTTTGGTACTCAACAGTATCCTTAATTCCTTCACATTCTATAACAGGTATCTATGTCTATAAAATAGTAGCCTGGTAAATATTCTTTATTTACAGTTGTACATATTTAATATGCTTACTTAAGGAGCAGGCAACAGAAACAAACTCTGGCTACAAGAAATGAAAGGACTTTCTAGGAAAGATTATTATGTAGTTCACAGATCAGCTGGAAGGGCTGCACAACCCAGCTTCTGGAAGGAGAGAGACTAGGGAAGCACTAGAAAGCACAATGGTAAGGCCTCATAGACTTTCCGAGGTAATTCAGTTCCAGCAACCATTAGCATCTCTGTAACTATATTCATATTTTGAGGTCCAGATAGAATCTATCTGGCCTATGCTAGTTGGGTGCTTTATGCTGGTGGCTCAGTAAATTTTGACTGAAGGATTAGGGACTGGGTGGCTGGGAGAATTATTTCAAATTGAGCAGCAGCTACTTTTTCTCTACACATACAGTTTTTTAATACTATCCAACTACCTATGCAAGTACATTTGGTTTAGAAGCCCATCATGTCATATATATCAGGGGTCTGAAATCCCTTGGACACGGACAGATAAAGATACTGAGACCTATCAGGAACTGGGCCTCACAGCAGAAAGTGAGCAGCCGGTGAGTCAGTGAAGCTTCATCTGTGTTTACTGCCACTCCACATCACTCACATTACCACCTGGGCTCCGCCTCTTGTCAGATCAGTGGCAGTATTAGTTTCTCATAGGAGCATGAATCCTATTTTGAACTGAGCATGTGAGGGATCTAGGTTGCATGCTCCTTATGAAAATCTAATTCCTGATGATCTGTCACTCTGTCCCATCACCCCGAGATGGGACCATCTAGATACAAGAAAACAAGCTTCTATCTTGTATACAACTCCCACTGAGGGGAGTTGTATAATTATTTCGTCATATATTGCAATGTAATAATACTAAAGTATACAATAAATGTAATGCATTTGAATCATCCTGAAACTATCCCCCTAACCTGGTCCATGGAAGAATTGTCTTCTCTAAAACCGGAGCCTGGTGCCAAAAAGGTTGGGAGCCATTGATATATCTTACTATTATAACCTTTTTTTTTTTTTTTTTTTTTAACCCAAGTGTTATATTTTCCATTTGAGTTTGAGGACATGGTTTGGCATCAGTATGTGTGTATATGGCCAGGGGACGCTTTTTCTTTTTTAATTGATGTTAATTTAATTGATGATCTTATTTAATTGATGTTAAATAAGAATTTAAATTCTCAATGATGATTGCAATCATATATTACTTGAGTTAATTTAGTAGTGTCACCCCAAGCCCCACTGTTCCATAGTTCAAAGATGGCTTTGGAGTCCTTCGTGGTGTTGGCAGTGGTGAATCCACATGGGTCTGCAGCCACCTCAGTTCTTGCCTTCTCAGAAGAAAGAATTCAACCGAGGGGTATAAGGCAGAGAGAGACCAAGGGAGGTTTTAGAGCAGGCATGAAAGTTTATTAAAAGGTTTTAGAGCAGGAACAAAAGTAAAGTGCACCTGGAAGAGGGTCAAGCAGGCAACTTGAGATTCAAGTGCATTGTTTGACTTTTGACTTGGGGTCTTACATATTGGCAGCTTCCAGGGTTGCTTTACTTCTCTGATTCTTCCTGTGGAGTGGGCTGTCTGCATGTGCAGTGGCCTGCTAGCACTTGGGAGTGGCTGCACGTGCAGTGTGTTTACTGAATTTGTACACATGCTCACTTGAGGCATTTTCCCTCACCAGTCAAGTGTTGCTAGAGGAAGGTCATATTTCAGTTAAACTCTGCTATTTTACCTCTTAGTGCACATGCTTAGGCCCACTCACCCAGTTCCTGAGATCTCATCAGGAAGTTGCTGATCACCAATTTCAGATTTTCTATCTACTGGGAGACTGCCCTTCCCTGGTGCTGGCTGTGACCAATTATTATTGTGGAGAGACAGTTTAACAGGTGCATGATCATTGCCTGATGTTTGCCTGACATTCCTGGTGAGGGTGGGTCCTCTCCTGCCTTGCTCATGTCTGACTACCGACTGTAACAGTAGGTGTATTTGAAGACTGGCGTGGCCTCTTACCATCTGTGAGACTTTGGTCAATTTTCATGACCTATCTGAATCTTCATTTTTTAAAATCAATAAAATGGATTTGATGTTACATATTTTACAAAGGTATATTGAGATTTTTGTGGTCTGTACATATAAGACTTGGGATATAACTGACCAATGGGTTCTTCTTGCCTGCTTCCCAGATATAGCCAATTTATCAAGGCAGGGGAATTGCAATGAAGAAAGAGTTTAGTTCACACAGAGCCAGCTGAACAGAAGACCAGTTTATTTATTACTCAAATCAGTAATAAATAAACCCAAGAATTTGGAGGTTTTTCAAAGGTTGTTTTGTCACAGGATCCTTGGGGTATCACTTTGCCAGCCAGAAACCTTTGTGGCTGGTGGTTTCTTTGCCCGAGTTTTGCTCAGGCCCACTTGGCCCAGCAGGCTGCACTTAGCTCACACTACTAGCCTGGATCCCATGCCTGCCAAGGGTGAGCCTGGCACAGAGCGGTGAGGGGTGCGTGAGTGAGTGAACAGCCACTGCACACAGTCAGACATACCAACTGTGACAGGGCAGGCAGCTCCAGGCGCTGGCATGGGTGCTGGCTCCCTGCAAGGTTGTGGCTGGAACAGGTGTACCTCAAATGGCTTCCACTACAGGCACCAGGGAACGCAGTGGCACCTGGAAGCTTGGAGACTACAGGAACCACAGAGCCTCAAAGAGGGTGTCTCAGCCTTCACTCAGGGAGCTCTTAGGTCTGGGCTTCCTGAAGGACTGCAGCTCTTCTGTTTCCTTCTTGTTACCTGCAATGTGGTGAGTGGAGGGGCATATGTCAACCCTGTATGTGTTACAGCTCTTTCAGTCCCAACCATTCAGTGGGACCTGAGTTCTTATCCCACATCCAGGAAAAATGAAGTACACAGACAACTGGAGGCTGAGCAAGGTGAAGAGGTGCTTTATTGAGCAAAAGTACAGCTCTCAGGAGACTGTAGGATGGGTGTTATCAGTGTAGGTATAAATGATACCCTGACGTGAGTAGCTTCTTTCCACAGGCAGGACATCTCAATGAGGACAGCCCTCAGCAGAGAGGAGACCAAGAGTGGGTAGCTCCTATCCAGAGGCAGGTTGTCCCAATGTCTGTAACCCTCAGCAGAGAGGAGACCCAGAGCAGGTAGGTAGCTCTTATCCACAGGCAGGTTATCCCAATGAATACAGCTCTCAGCCGAGGGGAGACCTGGAGTGGGTAGCTTCTATCTTCAGTTAGGTCATCTCAATGACTGTGCAGCCCTCAGCAGAGAGAGGATACCTGGAGTGGGTAGCTCCTATCCATAAGCAGGTCACCCTAACATCTCTGTGGCCCTCGAGTCAGAGGCGATCCGGAGTGAGTAGCTCCTATCTGCAGGCACGTCATCCTGTCCTCTGCCTGAGTCTGGCTGAGTCCAAAGTTTTTATGGGCTTCAGAGTGGAGGAAGTACATGCTGATTGGTACATGAGTGGGCCGGGAAAATGCACCATAAGTTCTCATTCTGGTCTGTGGAACTGGCAGCCTGGCCTCCATGCTTCAGACCATCCCTGGCCTGAAGGTGGGGCTTCACCAGGGACCCACCCATTCCTGCCCAGGAACCTGACTCCTGCACCATCAATCATGTTGTCCATGGTGCACAGGTTTTTTGTGCTGAGGGGTACCCACAATCCCACGTGGAGCCACCCTCAGCCTCTGCTGTTTCCCTCCTGTGGCCTTCAGTGCCCAAAGTCCAGAGGAGGCCTAGGTGGCAGGAGGCTGGCCTATCAGTGCTGTCCCAAGTGTGTGCCCATTCAGCTGGGTTGCAAAAGTGCCTGTGCTTGGCCACAACTTTGCTTTGCCCCAGAGCTGGCACTGGGAGCAGGGAGAGGCCAGACAGTGGAAGCAGGCACTTTCAAGCCTGTGAGGGAAGGAAGCTTCCTGGGACCCTGAGAGCAGAGGGATGCTGGGGTCTGCAGCCGCAGCTGACAGGCTGCAGCTGTGCCCAGGAGTGTTGGCTCCTGCCCCACCAACTCGGTAGGGGCAGGGCTCCCTCTGGCCCTGTGGATTGTGCAGCCCCAGCTGTGCCTCCCCCACTGCAGCTGGCATCCTCACAGTGGCTGCTCCACATGGGCTGTCACTGCCATCAGTTTGGGGGAAGCAGGGGGTGGGGTGGCAGTGGCTAGGCAATGGGTGCTTTCTGCTGATTGGTTGGGTCAGAGATGAAATCACAGGGAGTCAAAGCTGTCCTCTTGAGCTGAGTTGCTTCTGGGTGCTGCCACAGGAGTGGTGGAGCCATCAATTCGGACATTAAAAAACCTGAAAAGCATCTCAAACGGCCAGTCCTTAGGTTCTACAATAGTGATGTTATTTGCAGGAGTAATTGGGGAAGTTGCATATCTTGTGACCTCCAGAAGAATGGCTGGCATTCTACGCCTTAGAATTCAGGCTCCTCACATCCTCCTAACCCGATTATTTCACTAGCTTTACAAAGGCAGTTACATTTTTGAGGAAGGGCGATTATTATTTAAACTGTAAACTAAATGTCTCCCAGTGCTAGCCCGCCTTATCCCAGGAATAATTAAGGTAGCTTGAAGGCTACAGGCAAGAGGAAGGCGGTTGGTTAGATCAGATCTCCCCAACTGTTATAATTGTCTGTTATAATTTTTATAAAGGTAATCTGAGGCACATATATTTATTCTTTACCTTCATTTTTTGATTTTAAGTTGTTACAAACATATTTGTTTTGTAACAAAATACTATTAATGGGCTGAATTTATGATACAATGGAAAAATAGTTTGAGGAACAGCTTAAGACCCAAAGCTTATTTGGTCTTTTATTACTGAATGTTCTTCAATTTATCTCTTAAAAGTAATGATACTAATGACTACTCAAAGTAATTTGATCCCTCACAAGGTTTTCTATTATTATTAATGATGCAAAGCAGATGTGTGGATAAACTTTACTTATCTCTGTATCACCTTGGAATCTCTTCCTCATATTTATATTTGAATATATATGAGATTGTTGTTCAGGAAATTGTTTCAGACTGACTAATGGACCTCATTTTAAGGTATGATTTGATATAATCTTCTCTTTGCTATTCTCAATCAATTCTTCCCATCTCCACACTCTAAATTGAGATGATAATTGCTTTTAAGAGAGTAACCAGGCAGATGTAGGGCAATGGTTTATAAGATAAGCTTTGATGAGAGGTGTCCTGAGTTTATGACCCGTTTCCTCCATTTACTGAGGGTTAGCCATGGTTCATTTTCAAACCTGCAACTCTCAGTTACCAATATGTATAAAATAAAACAACAATATCTCTTCAATGAGGTTTTTTTGAAGAGTAAGTAGAACAATGTACTTAAAAACTAACACAATGCATAGCTCATTACCCCCAGCACATTTTAGTTCTTATTATGGTTAAAATTTTCATAATATATTTCATAAACATATACCGAAATATATTTATATCTGTGTGTGTGTGTGTGTGTGTGTGTGTGTGTGTGTGAGAGAGAGAGAGAGAGAGAGAGAGAGAGAGAGAGAGAGAGAATAGTGTTTGGATAACATTTAACCTTTTAGACTCTGGAAGGGATCAGAGCTTTTGGTTTGTTTGTTTGTCTTAGTTTGGTGGATTGAACATTCCCTAGGACTGGGTGATTACTGCAGAAGTTATATTTGTATCTGAAATGTTGTTATGATCCAGAAGCAATTTAAGGTCCAGTTTAACAAAGAACAGACAAGGTATAACTATTTTGATAACAATATTGAGGCTCCGTCAACATTGACTAGAATTTTTTATCTGATGTGCTGTTCTTGATACAAATTTTGAGTAAAAATAGGTTTATGCAAATGCATTGCAGCATAATCAATCTTTATATTTCTTATCAGTGTACTCTAATGTTTTTGAAGTGCTCTCTAATCGTGGAATAATAATTTTTATTACCAATCACATTAAGTGATACACAAGCTTTGTACTGGACACATTATTTCATTTTATTATCTCAAAGTAGCTATTTTCCTGATTTTACATAAGAGCAAATGGACTTTGAGAGCTAACTTACCCAACATCACATGTCTAGGGAATGGCAGAGGTGGATAGTGACTGACTCCAGAACCTATTTTACAGGGAAGAGAAAGCATCTTTCACAGAGATGTGATACATGCTTACAAAGGCACTTTCATGGTGATACAAACTTTCTTGGGCAGACGTTATCAAGATCTGTACTTAAGGAGTAAGACCAGAGGTTTAAGTAAAAACAGACTTTAGTTTTCATTTTCCTCAAGATATGTTGGTTTCTTTTCTTTCTCTTTTTTTAGGAGATGGGGTCACGCTGTGTTGCCCAGGCTGCAGTGCAGTGGTGCGATCATGGCTCACTGCAGCCTTGACCTCCTGGCTAAATGATCCTGCCATCTCACCCTCCCAAGTAGCTGGCACATGCCAGTACACCCAGCTAATTTCAATTTTTTTTGTAGAGATAGGGTTTCACTATGTTGCCTAGGCTGGTCTCGAACTCGTGGACTCAAGCAATCCTCCTGCCTCAGCCTCCTAAAATGCGGGGATTACAGGCATGAGCCATCATGCTCAGCCTTGTTTTCTTATATACCTAATGGATAATGCTTTTTGATATTTTAGAGAAGGATTTTTGATATTTTGTATATTTGGCACTGAAAAACATCTTCTGCTTTCCAGACAGCGGAAAAAAAAAAAAAAGAGCTAGCCATGCAGTAGTGGCATTTTATTCTAAGAACTTTGACTACATTTGGAATATGTTAAATCTATATAACTTGATAGTGTTACAAGATTCCTACGGTAATGCTTTGACAACCAGAAATCTCTGCAGCTGACTCTGTCTGCGTGTTGCTCAGCCCAGCAGGCTGTGCTTGGCTCACGCCTGCTCAGATCCCGCACTGGCTCCACACTCAGCCTGTGGCTGGACGGGGCATGCTACAAGTGGCTTCTGTGTTGGGTGCTGGCATCTAGACTAGGGGAACATGGTGACACCTAAAAATTCAGAGATGCCAGTGATCACGGGGCCCCAAAGGATGTTACAACTCTGGCTTGGGGGGTTCCCAAGGTCTGAGCTTCCAGAAATGTTTCAGCTCTCCACTTCCATAGCTTGGTGAGCGGGAGCATGTTACAGCTATTTTATTCCCACCATCCACAGCCCATTGGGCAGATGTCAAGGTTACAGCTTGTTTGTTTCTGCTGCCCACAGTCTGGTGAGTTCTGGGTTCTTGTCCTATGCCCAAGAAGAATAAGGTACACAGACACTGGAGAATAAGTAGGGCAGAGAAGAATTGTATTGAGCAACAAAAGGAAAGCTGTCAGTGAATAGGCGACCCTGAAAGCAGGGTAGCCATCTGTGAGTCTGAGTCTGGAGTTTTTGTGGGCTTAGAATGGGGAAGTGCATGCTAGTCCATGGGTCATCTTGGAAAAAGCAGCATTCAGTTGGTGAAAAGTCATCATCCAAAAGGAACCAATCAAAAGAGAGAGGGTAAGACAAAGATAGTAGTTCTCACTCTGGTCGTGGACACTGTCCAGAACTGACAGTTCAGTTTTCCGGTTTCAGGCTTTCTTTGGCTTGAAGGTTGGCACTGAAAGGGGACCCATTTCTGACTGTCTAGGAATTTGTCTGTCTCTTGTTGCTATTGATAGCATTAGAGTTAGTGAAACACAATAAAAATGTATTTTCCTTAAGAGAGAACCTCAATCTTCCCATTATTAACTGCTGTCCTTTCTTCTCCTTTGTTAATTGATAGGAAAAAGATGGAGTAATATTGTGCCTTAATAACAAATACAGCCATGTGTAACTTAACAATGACAGTACACTATGAGAAATGCATTGTTAGGTGATTTTGTTTTGTGAACATCATAATGTACTTATACAAACCTAGATGGTGTAGCCTACTGCACACCTAGGTTATATGGTATAGCCTATTGCTCCTAAGCTACAAGCCTGTACAGCATGTTACTGTACTGGATACTACAGGCAATTATAACACAATGTTAGGTGTCAGTGCATCTAAACTTAGCATAGAAAAGGCACAACAAAAAGACCATACAAAAGATTTTTTAAAAAAATAGTACACTTGTAAAGGGCACTTACCGTGAATGGAACTTGCAGGACTGGAAGTTGCTATGGGTGAGTGTGAATGTGAAGCCCTAGGACATTACCGTATACTACTGTAGACTGTGCAAACACTCCACAGTGGTATGCTTAGGCTATATTAAATTTAGAAAAAAAAATATTTTTCTTCAATAAGTTAACCTTAGCTTACTATAACTTCATAAACAAAAAAATTTAAACTTTTGATTCTTTTGTAATAACACTTAGCTTAAAAGAAACACATTGTACAGATGTACAAATTTTTTTTCTATCCTTATTTGATAAGATTTTTTTTCTATTTTTAAAATTTTTTACTTTTTACTTTTTAAGCTTTTTTTGTTAAAAACTAAGACACAAATATAAACATTAGCCCAGGCTTACACAGGGCAGGATCATCAATATTATTGTTTTCCACCTCCACATCTTGTCCCACTGGAAGGTCTTCAGGGGCAGCAGCATGCATGGAACTGTCATCTCCTAAGATAACAATGCCTTTATTTTTTTGGAATACCTCCTGAGTCTTTTTTACAATTAACTTTTATTTTTGTGTGTAGAAGGACTGCGTTGTAAAATAATGATTAAACAGTATAGTAAATTCATAAACCAGTAATGTAGTCATCGATTATCAAGTTTTATATGCCGTACCTAATTATATATGCTATACTTTCGTACAACTGGCAGCACAGGTTCATTTACACCAGCATCACCACTAACACGTGAGTAATGCATTGCACTGCAACACTATGATGGCTATGATGTCACTAGGCAATGGGAATTTTTTAGCTCCATCATAATCTTCTGGAAGATTATATATGTGGTCCATCATTAACTGAAATGTTGTTATGGAGCACTTCACTGTATTAAAATTTATTTCATCTTAGGAAGAATAATGAATTCTTCATTATTATATGTATATGTAGTTCCTAAGTTTAACAACAGTTTTGTACTGTTATTTAGATATGTTGAATGACATTTAAAGACTATGACATATGCATTATAGGATACAACATGCTGCAATTTTTACCTTTTTCTTTCCAGTGTCTGTATTTATGCTGAAAGTTCAGGTGAATGACATCATCAGTCGTCAGTACCTGAGCCAAGCAGTTGTAGAAGTGTTTGTAAACTACACGAAGACAAATTCCACAGTAACAAAAAGCAATGGAGCAGTCCTGATAAAAGTACCCTACAAATTAGGACTTAGTTTAACTATTATTGCTTACAAAGATGGCTACGTGTTGACCCCTCTGCCTTGGAAAACCAGAAGAATGCCAAGTAAGTACTTAAACACTATTTTTGTTTTGTTTTGTTTTTGCTAAATATAAATGAATTTTTTTCTCTGTTTGGGGAATATCTTGTTCTGGTAAGCTGAAAATGAGAAAGCTTAAGTCAGTTTAAGGAGGTTAGAAGGGAGTGCCACTTTAAAGAAAGCATTGTCTTGGTCTTTTCAGGCTGCTATAGTGAAACACTCTAAGCTGGGTAGCTTGTAAAGAAGAGGAATTTATTTCTTGTAGTTCTGGAGTCTGGGAAGACTAAGATCAAGGTGCCAGCAGATTCTGTGTCTGGTGAGGGCTTTTTTGTTTATAGATGATATCTTCGGTGTCCTCACATGGTAGAATGGGCAAACAAGTTCTCTTGGGCCTGTTTTAGTTCAGGGTCTTATGTCCCAACAGGTAAACTATCTGAAACCTCCCTAACATATTATAGATTTAATTCATTTTTTTAAAAATTGGCAAAAGTAATCTTTAAAGAATAAATGTGTAAAGATACATGGGAATCTTGTAAAAATACATCTCCTATGGACGATTGGCATTACAGACAACTAAAATATTATATATCTACAAAATTAACAGTGAGTGATATTGTGCTATAAGTTGTATTATGGTGCAAATTGGACACAGTATTTATAAAAATTTTATCTATGATAAGATGCCATTAGAAATCATTGAGAAAAGGTTGGATAGTTATTAAATGATATATATATTTTGGTTAACTATTTGGAATAAATTAATTGAATCCATATGTGAAAATATATTGCTTAGATCGATCAAATGTATAAAATAATTATATTAAATAAGAAAATAAACTATCTGACCTTTCAGTTAGGACGGTCTGTTTAAATTTAAAAGCAATGAAAGATGCCATAAGCTATATATGAACATATTAATAAACTCCTGTATGTCATAAACATAAAAAGCAACTGAGGTTGTAAAAATATTTGAAACAATAAGGCATAATGTCCTTAATATGTAAAGAATTCATACAAATCAATATGAAAATGCCAAGACCCTAACTAAATAAGGTAAATGGACAAAATCATGGCCTATCAATTTTCAAAACAGGAAATACAAATGGTTAGTAAATATGACAACGTGCTTTAATAATCTAAGATCAGTACACCAAAGAAATATGCAGTTCTTAGATTTTTTTTGCCTTAAAAAAGTTGTTAAGTGATTATCTTTAATATTGTCAAACAAGATAGGATCAGCATTCTCAAACATTCTTGGTAGAAGTACAAACTGGCAAAATTACCTCGGTAACAATTTTTGAAATGTTTGTGTCAAAGTCTTCAAAATCTTCATAAACTTTGACCCAGTATTCCACTTTATGAATCTGCACAAATAAACGTATGTTAAAATATTAAATACAGTGGACAGATGTTCATGTACCAGGAAGTTGATGCAATATTTTTGTAATAGTGAAATGGAAACATTCTAAATCTATGGGATTAATGCAGTAAATAAGTAAATCTTGATACCTTAATAAATGAAATATGTGTTAAAAATGTTATGAAAAGTACGTTTTGAGAGAAATACGTTATTAAATGAAAAAGGCAGGGTAACAGTATTCTGTATACAATATCATAATTTGCTATTTTAAAAAATCACAGGAATACCCAACAAAGAGCTATAATAAAATATTATTAATGATTGTTCCTGTGGTGGTATTGCAATGATCATCACTTTTCATCTTATTTTCTGTGTTCCTCAAGTTTTTCACAGTAGGTATTACATCCCGTTTATAATAGGAAACAATTTTCATGGGAAAAGAAATCTGAATGTGTTTGAGGTTCAGAAAGATTCTCCTGATCTTTAACAGATGTGTGACTGAGAAAGTATCCAAATATGGGATAATGTCTTATTTAAAATCACCTTGACATTCAAACTGTGACCCTCCCACCTCTCCAATTTAATCCATTAATCAGTCTAAATGTTAATATATCCTGAAATTGAAATTACATTTTTATTTGGTAGTTCTCTTTTCCTATGGAAGGAGAAAAGTATATTTCATTTTACCTCCACACATCATTGTATACTTTTTGTATTTTACTTTTCTCCATATTTTCTTTAAACTTTGACATATCTCAAAATAATAAAAGTATTTCCATGCAACTGTGTTTTCTCTTAAGAGATTTGAGGATGCCATCCAATTTCTATTTTAAATACACAGCATAGAGGAAAGATATCAAATGAGAACTTGTGCTTTGGGAACTCCTCAAAACTGATTTTTCTTTTGAAGGATTGATAAGTTTGATTTGATCTTGCTTGTAAAATGGTCTTTTGTCCCAGCTTCTTGCTCCAATCTTGAAATAATATCTTTCAGGTAATCTGCAATTAACTCATCCCCAACAGGTAGTTCAGCTGCCTACACTTGTAGGCAGGTTTACCTCCATCCTGCATTACTACTAAAGGTTGCCTTTGAATCATTTTGTGCGTTAAATTGTTTCCTTCTCTGCCAGCTCAGGATCCTTTTGGCAAACCACACCGTGTGCAGAAGAGCACTGTGCTCTTATGTGAGAAGGTAAAAATGAAAAGTGGATATAGTTATATCTAGAGAAGCTTGAATCATGGAGCCAAAAAATTTTTTTTAAATCTTAATAACAAGTAACACTTAGACAAAATATATCGGGGGGTTATTCAAGCATTTAACTTGATCATTTATATCTGGGGTTACAGAACATCATTCATCACCTTTGTATAGACTACTACTATCACATGGAACAGATTAGTAAAATAAATAGTGTTAACCAATGTTTTCTTCTTACTTTATTGTGACCTTTTTCCTCCATCATATTTTATATTCATTCTTTCTTTCTTTTGAATTGCTCTTCCCATCAAGCAGTTGTTCCCCGCCACACACACACTTTTTGAGACTTGCTGTTACGAAACTATATTTGTCCTAGTTTTTTCCCCCTCACATTAAGTACAATATTCTAACTGTGCTATATTTCACAGTATATTCATCAGTTACACTTTCACTGTTCCCGCAAAGCCAAGCAAATATATGGCTATTTGAAGACACTGTTTTAATTACTGGAAAATTAGCTGGTAAGTACCATACTTCTAACTAAGTAAGCACTTGACGTTATTGTTGTATAACTGCACTTCTTCACCAAGAATCAGTGTGAATTATAACTTGAGAAAATCTAAATTGTTCAGTATGATTAGTACTGACTATAAGTTGATCTGAATTGATACTTATTTTACTGTCAAATGAATGGTGTGGCTTTTTTGTGTAGCAGGAATCATTTTTTCCGTTACTATTTTAGCCCCTCAAATAGGCACATTGTAGAGAACTTCTGTTCTTCTTTCCAAATCACATTTCTTACTGGGGCTTCCATGGTGGGAGAAATTGAGGAAAGGTCAGGACATATTGCTCAGTCCTTTGGGGCTAATTTGCAGATTGCTTCCTTCCTGCCTCCCGCATTAAATTTGTGGCTTTCATGGGAGATGCCTAAGACTTGGTAGTAAAGTATCTGCTCTGGAGATGTGATTTGCCTCACTTGTGTATCCCAAGGGGAAGAATGCAGAAATCATATTTTGGGTACTGATTCAAACTGTGTCCTCCAGTTCTGCTTTACCAGCCACGAAGATGATCATTTCATCCTGACTCCCCGCAACCCGTAGAAACCTCAGAATTCGGTGACTCTTTGATTGCATATTTTAGGAAACCTCTATAAATGACAACAATTTACGTTTTTTTTTTTTTGTATTGGTAAATTTATGTTTAGGTCTAAAGTGTAATAGGAATGACTGGTAAAGTGAGAAAGCCCTCAAGATAGAGTCCAGTAAGAGCGTCATGGTAAAAAGAACTCTCTGTGAAAGTTCTTTTCATACTTAGATGCTGTCTTATCTATTCCTAAAGTATGAAACCAGAAAATTTATTATTTGGGAAGAAAATAAACTAGGGCTTGCTGAACCTTGAAGCAATTTACTGAGTGAGGCTGTAGAATCTCTTACTTATGAAATACTAAGACATTTGCCACATTTTTTTTTTTCTTTGGGACGGAGTTTCGCTTGAGTTGCCCGGGCTTGAGTACAATGACGTGATCTCGGCTCACCATAACCTCTGCCTCCCGGGTTCAAGTGATTCTCTTGCCTCAGCCTCCCAAGTAGCTGGTATTACAGGCATGTGCTACCACACCCAGCTAATTCTGTATTTTTAGTAGAGATGGGGTTTCTCCATGTTGGTCAGGGTGGTCTTAAACTCCTGACCTCTGGTAAGCCACTCAACTCAGCCTCCCAAAGTGCTAGGATTACAGTCATGAGCCACTGTGCCTGGCCAGCTTTTGTTTGTTTGTTTTTGAGACAGCTGGCTCTGTCACCCAGGCTGGAGTACAGTGGCGCAATCTCAACTCGCTGCAACCTCCACCTCCTGGACTCAAGTGATCCTTCCACCTCAGCCTCCCAAGTAGCTGACACCACAGGCATGTACCACCATGCCTGGCTAATTTTTGTATTTTTCATAGAGATGGGGTTTCACCATGTTGGCCAGGCTGGTCTCAAACTCCTGACCTCAAGTGATCCGCCCATCTTAGCCTCCCAAAGTGCTGGGAGCTGCCATGCCTGGCCTTGCCAGAATTTTGAGTTAGTGATTTTTGCTGTGTATGGCAGAATGGTGGATGTGGAGCCTTGTGTGAAAGAATGGAAAGTAAATAAGAACCACAAGTATACAGAGAAGCTATGTTTAATGCTGTTGGGGCCTTAATGAAATTAGCTTCTTCACAGTCCCCCTTCAGTGTCTGTTTTGATGCATCTCTACCCCTTACTGGCATCTTCAAACCCCATTAAAAATCATAGTTTCTGCTGGAATGCATGAAATGGATCTGTGTGACCATGTCCCGTACCAATCCTTTGCCACTGTGCCAAGCAATGGTAAGCACTCATTTGTCTGGAAAGTACTGGCCATGCCTTGGCAGGTTTCTGTGAGAACACTGTGAGTCCTCTTGAATTCTCCAATCCCTTCCTTTTACTGTCTCATTTTCCTAAAAGGTGACCCATTCATAAGGCCAGGCAGGAAAGTATGAATGTTTCATAATGATGTTAAATCTTTCTGTAAAAAATACATATCCTTACTGCTAAACTTCCATAAAATGTTTCATTAGGTTTGTACAGTGGAAATTAAGCCTGTGTGTTTATGTATTTATGGCCAAAGGAGAAATTAGAACATTTAGGAATGTACAAAACCTGACAGAAGCTCAGCTAGACATTTTGCTTAGTGTGCATGTATTCAGTTGTTAAGAAATGTGGTCTTCAAAATAATTAAGCCACATATTTTAAAAGAGCAAGTCGTAGGTAGTACCTGTGAGTGATCAGAAGGCTTTAGATTGTATCCTCAACAACCAAACAAAAGCATATAATTATGTTACTTTTCTTAACTATTTTCCAGGTATTACTTTTTCTAGCTTCAGACACACAAAAACTACAAACTGAGAAGTCTTACATTGTTTCATTTATCATTTATTGTCATGCAGCTCTTTAAAAACTGATGTCTTTTCTATTCTAATAATTTAATTGATTGCTTCTGTCTTCATCGGTGACCTTACTAAAGTTCAAAGCAAAAGCTGATGTTTCTGATAATTTCCAGGTGTAAGAGTTGATCTTTGAATTATTAAATTCAAAATCTGTTGATTACAGAAATATCAATATTGTCACTGAATTCTCACTTGATAAATAATGTTAGAAGATACTGAGATATTTATACTTAGGAAAAATTCAGTTACTGAGATATTTATAAATTAAGTACCTGGCATTTGAAAGACTTTTAATGCATGGTTAGTTAACTGATAGAGAAGCTTACCCACTTAAGTATGTGGCTGAATATCATCAGAGACACTTTTCGGTTGCAAGTTACTGAAAACCCAGTTTAATCTAGCTTAAGCCCAAAAGAAGCATTTATTTATTTCTCTTATAGATGGTAAGTGTAGGAATAGGACAAACTTTAGACATGGCTCGATCAGGACTTCAGTAGAAATAACTGAGAACTGGTTCTCAGTTTCTCAACTCTCCACTCTTTGAATGCTGCCTCGATTTTTAAACAAGCTTTCATTTTTTTATTGCAAGATAGCTGTTACAACTCCTGGATGTATACCTGCTCACATAAAATCCAGTCCAAGCAAAACACACATTACATCTCATTAACTGTGCTTGGGACAGGGCCTATCATTGAACAAATCACTGTGGCCAAGAGAATGAGATGCTTTTAATTGGTTTCAACCCATTCTGGCATGCACCATCAACTCCACTACTGTTACAGAAATGAGACCCCAAATGAAACACATGGGCTAAAATGGTCAGTGTGGGGTTCCCCAGAGTGGAAAGAAAAGGGTGAGGAAATTCTGGGCAGCAGAATCAATCAGTTACAAAGGTGCCTTGTGTCATCTAAAGAAAGGAAAATTTCTTAGTTCTGCATTTAAAATAATTACATGAGAAGATGCTAATGATATTTAGCAATAATAATAATTGCTTTTTTTAAAGTAAAACATCCTGACCAATGCTGCTATAGTCAACATGCCTTTATCTTTTTGTTAATAAGGTTTCCTTTATTCCAGATGCCAAATCTCAACCAAGTGTTCAGTTTTCAAAAGCCTTAATTAAACTTCCTGACAACCATCATATAAGCAACGTTACCGGCTATCTTACAGTTCTACAACAGTTTTTGAAAGTGGACAATTTTCTGCATACAACTGGAATTACTCTCAATAAACCAGGTATTATCTTTTTGCATAATATAGTTATAAGAAACTTTAGTACACAAATCTTTCAGCAAATGTTTAGCTATTTAGATAGCTATTAAATATTCAATATTTAAGCTATGGATAATACACATCACTTGAGACATAAATCTAGTTATTCAAATGTATATAATAAAAATTCCCTTTATCCAATGAAATATATATTATTCAATGAAAGAAAAACTCTGCATACATTATTTCAAATGCATGGAAATTTTGATTTCTTTTAAATTTATTAAATTTTATTTGATCCAAAGCAGGTAAGGTACAGAAAATAGTTATGATTATTGTATAGCTTTGAAAATTTAATACATTTAAAAATTAAAATTCAGTTCGTATTTTTTTCATAATTCCACCTATTCATTTTTATCCAACTGATGAGAAGTGTCAATAATTGAGATATAAAAAAGTTTATAGAGTAAGAGTTTATTGGAGTAAGCTATTGTAAATATTTGCTCTTCTCTGTGTAAAATATAAATACTGAAAATACATGTATTTCAGAGTCAACAGCACTCATATTTCTATAAGGCTGTCATAATAAAAAGGGGAACAATGGAATTTTACATTTAAAAATACATTCATAAATAAACCCCTTAAAAACATCATTTCCCTCTGTATATCCATACTTGTTCCGCCATTTTTTTTTTTTCTTTTGAGATAGGGTCTTGCTCTATTTCCCAAGCTGGAGTGCAGTGGCATGATTTTGGTTCACTGCAGCCTTAACCACCCAGGTTCAAGTGATCTTCCTACCTAAACCTCCCAAGTAGCTAGGACTACAGGTGTGCACCACCACACCCGGCCAATTTTTTAATTTTTTGTAGAGATGGGGTTTCGCCATGTTGCCTCGGCTGATCTTTAACTCCTCTGCTCAACAATTCACCCACCTCAGCCTCCCAACGTGCTGGGATTACAGGCCTGTTCTACCATTTTTACCACTCATTGTAACCTAACTGGAAATCCACTGTTTAAAATAACCTCAAACAGTCTATAATTCTGATAGTTTCATCTTTTTTTCCAGATATTTTGTTTCATTTGAGGAACAGCCAGCAATGAGTGATAACAGGAAATAAGTATTTTGGTTAGATAGTTTTGTTTTGTTTTGTTTTGCTTGCTGTAGTTGATGCTATCAGTGCCCCAGCCAGATGACGTTCATTCTTGTGTTACAAACCTGCTTTTCCTACTGCACACATCTGTGACTGCCTGAGGGCATTCCTTGGTTCCAGGAAGCACACTTGACCATCACGTGGGGCAAGCTGTCAACCAATGACACACAAGAGCTGGTGTGGCTAGGACAACTCTGAGCCAGTGTATGTCCCCAGTGGAACTGAGCTGGAGTTACCACAGTGATAACCTGCTTGTTAACACATCCTGTGTTGGCTCCCTTCCTTCTGAATTATGCTTCTCTTAGTGATAGGTGCTTCCTGGGCTTACCTACAAAATAAACTATTTGCACTCAAATTATTATCTCAGGGTCTGCTGCTTGAGAAGCCAAACTAAGACATCTGCCAAGATTTTCCAGATGTAACCTACAGCATACTGTAAATAAAAACATTTACTAGAATGGTATCTGTACATACTATCACAAATGAAACTCATGGCTCTGAAGGGTGTTCATGGCCAAGACTCATTAGATCCAGTGGAAAAGGGTCACAATGAACTCTGTCCCCCAACACTGTATTACCTGCTTTTGAGAGTATTCATTAAAAGTTTGGATTATCCTGAGAATGCTGCTATCATTTAAAAAGTTCTAGAGCAGTGCTGCCAAATGGAAATACTCTTCTCTGTCCAACATGTGGCTGTTGTGCTCTTGAAACATGACCAGTGCACTGAGGAACTTAATTTAAATAGCCACATGCAGCTAGTGGTCACTCTATTAAGATTCCGCAGTTCTAGAGTTCTGTGAGGATAAAAATGTTCTTTCATAAAAGTTTTGTTCTCCTTCTTATTGTTTTTATCAGTCGTTTTCCCCTTGCACCATTCTTTTCTCCTCCGAGTTGGCTTTATCTCAAATGCTGGTGTGTCGGTTTCAACAGTTTGTAAAGCCACTGACTGCACAGAGCTGAAGGGTGGGGTTGAAGCAGGTACTTCAGAAAGCCAGCCAACTGGTTTTACTGAATAGTTTGATGTAGTTACTTAACAATTTATATAACATTTGATTTGTGCTTGCAGTGGATAACTTACTAGCAATACCAGCCTATAAAATATATATGGCAGTGCTTTGCTCATTTAATATTAGTCCTTCAGGTAATTTACTACAGTTAATTCTTATATTTAATTGAAAATTTTCAATAAGCCACTACTTGCCCTGTCTGACAGTTGAAGCCATTCCAGATGATAAATAGTCATGAATAACGAGTACTCTTTCTGTGGCTGCCAAGGCCCTCCACTCTTGCCTGTCTCCCCTGCTGCCCTCTAGCCCTGTGGCCACCTTTCTTTCCTGCACCTGCCAAGATCACTTCTAATTTGGAGGCTTTGGACTTGTTTATTCTGCCTGGAAAGTTCTTGGAGGTCCTTCCTATTTGGCTGCAGCCCAGATGTGCCCTCCTCAGACAGGAGGCCTTTCTTGACCACCTAATTATGTTCCTTTTCTAGATTATCTTGCACTTACATTTGGATGGGGTAAAAAACTGATGAGGAGTAAATACATGGGGGGAAAAGGATATTTGATAGGAATTATGAAAAAAGTATTGCAGACAATATCAGAAATTATGTATTTACTGTGTCTTTGGGGCCCATATGAGTGCATGGTGCCGGTAGGGACTCTGTAAATATTTGTTAAATGAATGAACAAAATTCTAGTTTTGAAGCCAAAGAATCAAAAGTGTAGACCAAAAGCAAATAGATAAAAAGTATACTTTCACCATCTATTTGTAGAAATACTGTAATTTTAACATCTATAATTTTATTCATAAATATTCTGGTATATATTATAACTTTGTTTGGCATTGCTAATATTTCAAAAGCAAAAGAAAGGCACTTTCTGCTCCCTCTCTCTGCCCAGAGTGTAACAGACATCTGTAGATAGTTCCTGATATTTAAGAAGCCTTACTATAAATTGTATAATTTACTCTTTAAAACCTTAGGCAAAACAATATAACCAATTCTGTTATCTCCCTTTCTCCTACTTTTCAAGCTTTGAAGTCTAGTGTTAGATTTAAAATCTAAGTTTATATTCTTTCAATTGTATGAATAATCAAGTATATTAAGACATAATTTTTATCAAGTAATATTACAGTGATTTTGTTTCATGTTTAATTGCCAAACCTATCCATTAAAAATTGTACTTTTAATCTGAATGCTTTTTATGTAAGAAGTGCAGCTGGATCTGTGGGTTCTAGCTCTCCTTAAAACAGATGGTCTTGGAAAAGAGAGGGCCAGATATTTCAAATCCACATCTGCATTGATGGTGTATGATGGAGCCTTTATTTGAGTATGGTTCTGTAATGAGATAGGGTTTTTTTGGTTGTTGCTTTTTAGATTTATAAAAATATTGAATTGGATTCTAGTGCCCTTATATCAGATGGCTTAGATAACTTAGGCTCATATTGATTTATGTTACATTGCATAGCCTATATTTAGACAATATTTTAAAATTACATTTTAAAAATCCTTAATGTGTATTCAATATCTATTTGATATTAAAATAGATAACCCTTGGTGAAATAGAGGAACTACTTATTTTAGACCCATAATAATTAGGTAACTACCACTTCTATTTATATATGATTTTAATAAACTGTCCTCTTTTATAGGTTTTGAAAACATTGAATTGACCCCTCTTGCTGCAATATGTGTGAAAATATATTCTGGAGGAAAAGAACTAAAAGTCAATGGCTCTATTCAGACTTCTCTTCCTCTTCTACGTCTGAATGATGTAAGTGCAGGGGATCGCATACCTGCTTGGACATTTGATATGAACACAGGTATGTGAGCTAGCTTAAAATATTCTGAATATTTTGCATATTTGTCAATTGACTAACTGGTGTTTTATCTTAGAACTTGATACAACTCTAGTTTTTCAGCAACATCACAAATGTATTTGTTAGTGACCAAAATTGACCTCACTTTAATATAATACAACTATTGGGGAAATGATGGGAATACACATGTCAAAAAATAGCATTATTTATTCATTCCATTACCTTTTTGTAGCACCACCATTCTGAGGTAGAAATAATTTTTTTAAATTATCTCTCTTCTTAGAAGTTTGCTTTTGTTTTGATAAACTCATAATACCTATCTAAAAGCATGGTTTAAGGCAATTGGGAAATGTATGCTAGTTTCATGAAAAAAATAACATTATGTTATTAAGAAATAGAAAGAGTAATTGTTTTTCCAAAGAAACCCCTTAGATACTAGTTTTGTTCTCTGGGTTTTGCCTCCTAAATAGCAGCTGGAAATATATGTATATTTTCATCCTCAGCTTCCCTTTGTTTTGTTCATGGGTTCTCATGTAAATAAGGTAGGAGTGTAAGTTACCAAAAAAAGAAAGAAAGAAAAGAAAAAGGAAAATGATCAGCTCACAGCTGAAAAGTTTAGAGGTAGGACTTCCTTGGGGGAGTCATGTACAGTCTAGTTAGTTTCACAGGGCTTGGGCTTGGTTCCTCTCCTCCTCCACTCTCATCTGTTTGCTCTGTATTAGCACCTTTCTAGGATAGGATTTCCCTTCAGAGTGACAAGAAGGCTGTAGGTGCTCTAATGTTATACTTTGCCAGGTTGAAGGCCAGTGCAGAGATTTTCTTAGGAGCTATATATAGCAGAAGCCCTTGGACTCACTGTAGTTGTAGAGTGGAGTTTGCATGCCCATCTTAGAACCTGTCTTTGTGACCTGCAAATTGAATGCACAGATTTATTTAGACTTCAAGTCACATGTTGAAGCTGGGGTGGAACCCTAAACTGATCATGTTGATGGAGAATAGGGCACAATAGATCCTCAAAGGAGACTTGAAATGGGATTTCATATGGGTAATAAGACCCCCAAAACACATACATTTTCACTATAGAATATAAGCAGTAATGTATCTATGTTTTAAAGAAAGAGTGGAAACTATATAACCATGATAGTATGCTACTGAAATCGTTAGATTAAAAACTCTAAGATTTGGAGTCTAGTCTGTTTACCAGCAGTACTATTTGGAATAAGTCATTTAACTTATTTGGGCCTCAGTTTGCTGATTTGTTGAATGAGAAAGCTGTGTTAAGGCACTTAAAGAATATCTGCTGTTTGAGTCCTGGTTGCTGATTGTTCTTTCTGGCCAAGGCATTTATCTCTAATGTACCTTTCAGTGACAACATTTTTTGAATTGATTTATCACTGATATAACACTTGTGGACTGTTTAAAAGCAATAGATTAAATTATTCTCATTTTCAAGTTTCTCTACCTTATTAAAATACTTTTTTACATGTTGTAGATAATGCCCTATAATAAATCAATAAACCATAATACAAATATACACCAAACTCAAATAGCTTTGTTATGCTATTTATAAATAAAACTTCATAAGAGGTATAGGTTTTACTTAATTCTTTTTTCTTTTGACAGCAAATTTTACTGGATGAGGTAACATTTATTAAAAGTTTAGAAGATCTAGTTCTATAAGAACAATACCAACAGTACTAGACCAAAACAATATTTAGTAAAAAATTAAGGCCATAAAACAGTATATTTAATCAGAATACCAGAACAGGTGATAAGAGCTATCTTAATATGCACAGTTTAAATAGAATCTGGAGAGTCACGATTTTTCTAAGTATGTCTATGTCCTTAGTTTATTTTATTATTTTCTTTTTTCAAGGCAGAGTCTTGCTCTGTCACCCAGGCTGGAGTGCAGTGGCACACTCTCAGCTCACTGCAGCCTCCACCTCCCAGGCTCAAGCGATTCTCCTGCCTCAGCCTCCTGAGTATGTGGGATTACAGGCATACACCACCATGCCTGGCTAATTTTTGTGGTTTTTTAAAATAACTATTTTGTTTTAATATAAAATGACAATTTTTTTGGAATGACAATTCTTAATTGGTATGCCAAAAACGTATATTAATAAGAAATGTGAAAATTTAGTACTTTTTAATTTTAAAACTCACAAAATTAATAGATGAGTTTTTCATGAATTCCATGATTAAGGTTTTGTGATCCAGTTATTTGAAGGTCTAATTCTAAGGTGAGTTTATTTCAGTACCTATTACAATAATAGGTATCGTAAATTGATAATTTTTGTGTTTTTAATGGAGACGGGGTTTCACCATGTTGGCCAGACTGGTCTGACCTTGTGATCCACGTGCCTTGGCCTCCCAAAGTTCTGGGATTACTGGCTTGAGCCACTACACCTGGCCATCCTTAGTTTATTTACAGTGTTTTTTGGTCATGACAAATCATCCAAATTATTCTATTACAGTATATACTATAATATGATGTGATATATATTAGCCTATGATAATATATTGCCACAGTTTTCATAATCTTTGAAAAAGTCCCATAACATATTCTATGCATGACCATCAGTTCTTAAGATATATAACTGTAACTAACTGGTATTTTTTACATACCTTCCTTTTTAGGTGCTTGGGTAAATCATGGTCGGGGAATGGTCAAGGAACGTAACAGTCATTTAATCTGGACATATGATGCACCACATTTGGGCTACTGGATAGCAGCTCCACTTCCAGGAACTAGAGGTATTATAAAAAATGAAAGTAATTAAAACATATAATCCAAATAGTCTTGCTGGAATTGATAGCAGCAGACCTCAGTTTTATTCTTAGCACTGCCACTTACAAGCTATATGACAATGGGATAGGAACTTGATCTCAGCATTTTTTTTTTTTCATGTGTATAAGATTAAGCTCCATGAACTCTAAGGTCTCTTACAGTTATATCTGATGAATCTGTGAAGAGTGAAGTTTGTTCAAATCAAGTATTTTCTTAGTCTACTTTTTTTTTATGAATAAATTCTGTCCAAATCAGAGCTTTTGGTTGCAAGCAACAGAAAAATATTTTGAGTAATTTAAAAATATCCTATATTAGAAGGAAGTAGGGAGTTCACAGGATCCCAGGGAAGGCTGAAGAACCACATGCTGAAAGGTAGGACTCCTTGCTGTGCCAGATGGCCTAGTTAGCAGCCTGCTTAACAACCTTTGCCAGGTTGCTGCTATGTGGTGGCTGGCTCCAACCCTTTCCAGCCCTTTCCAGTATTTTCCTTATACTGTTCCTGATCATTCTAGGGCTGAAGAATGATCATCCCATTGGCCCACTTTTGGGTCACGAGCACACATGTTACTTGGTGGGGATTGAGGAGGAGAGGAAGGGCTCTTGGAAGTCTGCGGACACCATCATTCAAGAAAAGACTGAGAATGTATTAAATCAAGCTTGTCCAACCCCCAGCCCACAGGCTGTATGCAACCTAGGACAGCTTTGAATGAGACCCAATACAAATTTGTAAACTTCCTAAAAACATTGAGTTTGTTTTGTGATTTTTTTTTTTGAGCTCATGAGCTATCATTAATGTATTTTCTGTGTGGCCCAAGGCAGCCAAAAGACTGGACACCCCTGTACTAGATGAAAATTGGTCTGACATTTTGAACAGAAGGAAGACGGAGGCTGGGGAGCAAAACCGTGAATTGTCCCCTAGGGAAGATCTGTTCATATTCTAGGAAAAAATGAGAATTTCATTTCCTTATATTTAACATGTTGTCAAATTATCTAGGTAATTTGTACCTCAGGAAACCCTACATTGATCTCAAGTTGTGTACATTCCTCAAAATATTCAAGCATTGCATATTTTAGCCATTAAATTTTGAAAAAAAGAAAAATTCCCTAACCCGCAGTAGTCTAGACCGGTTGTACTGTCAGCCTGCTACCACTTCCTGGGCCTTTTGGGTATGTGTTGGCATAAATCAAATTGCTTCTTGGCTTTCCCTGCCACCAGCTTTCATGAGTCAATTATGATAGCTTATTTTCCTTTATTCTTGTAGGTTTGTGTTTTTACAGATTAAAAATAAAGCAAAACGTTTAGTGTTATTTTAGTGAAGATTTTACAGTGAAAGTTGAATACATGATTGAAGATTATGATATACATGCATTAGAGATAATTCTTTTGGTTTATCAAGTGTTTTGGCTCACAGCTGAGGGGTAGTTGCTACCTGGGTATTTCATACTGATTAGGAATAGTCCTAGTACTTACCCTGATCCAGAACATGGATGACATTTTACATATGTTTATCTGCAGCATTTTGTCATCTAACATTATTATGACTGTCTATTATTTTGAAGGCTAATGGTTTTCTCTAGTGTTTAAAATCAAGTTTGATTTTTATTTTCATTCTGTGTTGGCAAGTTTGAATTTTCTTTATTGATTGGGTCTTGCTATGTTGCCTGCTCAGGCTGGGCTCAAACTCTGGATCCTCCCACTTCAACCTCTTGAGAAGCTGGGACTAAGTAGCCATATATAATCAAGAGAAATGTTCTTTTTATTTCTCTTTGAACTTAGTGCTTACAGGATTATTTATTCAGAAACTAGAGGGTGGTTACTTTTGCTTTTCATGATGCAAAATATCATACAATCTTGCCAGCTGTCTGGCCTTATCCCATTCTATATTTGCAACTATAATGAAATATTGATGAAAAACTAATTTCATACAACTCATTTCATTTTTAATAAAAAGAACCTATGGAGCATTTGAGTTTTATAGAGAAATGTACTTACACTAAAAATATATCTAAAATAACTGAATTATATAAGATAGCTTTATGAATTACAAAAGCCAAAATTATTTTCTAAAACCACGTGGAAGTTCTGTTCCAGATTATTTGTTGGAAAAGATGTTGTTTGGATGAGTACGAAAATAAAAGTAGGGGCTTCTTGTTTAGTTTGAATTAGAGATCTTCTAGTGATGCTTTTGAAGAATTTATTCTGCAAGCATATCAGTCAAAGGAATACTACATTAGAAATATGGATAACTTGATGATAGCCCTTACTTTGTCTGTAATTAACTGAGTGAGCTTGAAATAGGTACTTACCCAACTGAGCATTAGTTTTCTTGTTTCTACATTGGGAGAGTTGGATATTGTGTTAGTCTGCTCAGGCTGCCATAACAAAATAACTGCAGAGTAGTAACTGGCTATTAACAGAAATTTATGTTCTCACAGTCTGGAGGCTACTGTCCAAGGTCAAGGTGCTGTCAGGGTTGGTGAGGTCTCTTCCTGGCTTCCAGATGGCCATTTTCTCAAGGTGTCTTCACGTGATCTTTCCATACACCAACCAATTCTCCAATTTTCAGTGGACGTTGATTATATCCTGTAATTCAATTCAATCCTGACATTAGTTAGCATCAGACCCCTCAGGTTAAGGGTTTAATCCCATAGGACTGCCCCCATTTCAGGTGCCCATTGCAAGCAGCAGGTTCTCAGATTTGGCTTCAAATGGGGGGTTTGCACAATTCTCTCCTCAGGTTTGATTATTTGCTATGATAGCTCACAGAAATCAGGGGAACACTTATTTACACTTAACAGCTTGTAATAAAGGAAATGATAAAGGATACGGATGAAGAGCAGATGAAAAGGTACATAGGGCAATGGTCCTGTGTACAGGAGCTTTTTCCCCCCATAGAATTGGGGCATATCACCCTTCTGGTCCATGGATGTGTTTATCAACCTAGAGGCTTTACACACCCTACACTGTTGATGTTGATGGAGGCTTCCTCGTGCAGGCATGATCAATTATTAACTTAATCTCAAGCCATTCTCCCTCCCGGAGTATGAGGGGTGGTGCTGAAAGCTACAAGCTTCTAAGCATGGCTTGTTGGTCACCAGCCCCCAAGCATGAGCCTGTCCAGAGTCAACTTAGAACAAAAGATACTCCCAACACCCAGAAAATTCCAAGGGATTTAGGAGCTCTATGTTAGGAAACAGGGTCAAAGACCACATAATAGAACAAAAGACACTCCTAGAACTCCTGTTGCTCAGGAAATTCCAAGTGTTTTAGAAGCTCTGTGCCAGAAACTAGGGACAGAGACCAAATATATATATGTTGATTATGACACAATTCCTAATGTCCCTAAACATTCTAAGATATAATACTATAAAATCAAAATTGTGCCTATGATGAGCTAGTGTTTGCAGGGCTTCTTTAGTTATAAATGTGGTTAATTTGTTTTTTAAGTTTAAATAGAATTCTAGAACTCCTTGGAAAAATATTAAGTGCAAGAGATTAATTTTTCAGATTGCTGTAGGAGAGTAAGTGGTTGAGTACAGAGTTTAATAAGCAAGTGTTTTAAATGTGCATTTTAAATATACTTGAATGAAAAAAATGCTTTTCTACCTAACTCCTTTTAGGCATGCATGCACACAACATACAGACAGATGCATTCTCTTGCTACTGCCATACGTATAGGATTTGGGGCAAACTCAATATGTCAACATCCTGTTTCCAAATGTGAGTTTTGTTGGATTCCTGTGGAGTTGTTAGCATTATTCCATTCTGGAAACAAACTCATTTATGCCCAGTTATAATCAAACCAACCCTCCATACAAATCTACAGATAGCAGAAAGTTACTGTCATTTCATGTTTGACAAAATTTCATATCGTACAGTATTGTGCTTGTTTGTCTATTAAATAAGATAGATCAGTCACCATCTGTGAAATTATGGCCAATATTAGAGTGCCCGTTTTAATATAACCTTAAAGCTTCATTCAACAATAGTGTGGTATAGCATAAACTGAGCACTTATTGTGAGCCAAGCACTGGTCTAAGTGTTTCACAAGTATTTACTCATATCTTACCCATGTGAACTGCTGAGGATTAAATAACTGTTACTGCTCTGCAGATAGGGGAAGTATATAGAAAAGAAATGAAACTTTCCCAAGACTGCATAAAAATAAATGGTGAGGTGAGAGTTCCAATTCAGACACTTTGGCTCTAAAGTCTACATGCATAACTGCAATACTGTTTCTCCAAATCTTTAGTGGAAAATTTGAAAGATAAAATTAAAGAGGTGGTGGTCCCTCAAATTCTTCAGTGTCCTCAGTACAGGTGGGAGCCTCATTCTGGATGTTTTCTCATGGTAAAGATGACCAGAAACTAGTTGCCCCACCACTCACTCTTCTTACCCTATCTCCCTGAATACATATTAGAATATAATTGGTACTGATAAGTAGACTTATTATATACCTTTTTGAGCTTTGTGATATTGAAGTCTTTGTGATATTGAAGCAGATTACCTCAAGATTAGCTGCCCAATAGCATTCATCTTTATCACGTTTTTAAATGTTTTATATTTGTGGGTACATAATAAGTGTTTATATTTCTCAGGTACATGAACTATTTTAATACAGGCATACAATGCATAATAATCATGCATAATAATCACATCAACATAAATGGGGTATTTATCACCTCAAGCATTTATTTCTTTGTTATAAATGTTTTAATTATACTCTTTATTTTTAAATGTACAATTATTGTCTGTATTCACTCTGTTGTACTATCAAAATACTAGATCTTACTCATTCTAATTAACTGACCATCCCTACTCTCCCCCAACCCCACACCACACTTCCTAGCCTCTGGTAAACCATCATTCTACCCTCAATTTCCAGTTGTTTTAGTGTTTAGCTCCCACAGATGAATGAGAACATGCAAAGTCTATTTTTCTGTGCCTGGCTTATTTCACTTAACACAATGTCCTAAACTCCCTTTCATGTTGTTGCAGATGACAGGATCACATCCTTTTCTATGGTTGAATAGTACTCCATTGTGTATATATGCCACATTTCCTTTATCCATTCATCTGTTGATAGACACTTAGGTCACTTTCAAATCTTGGCTGCTGTGAACAGTGCTGCAATGAATATGGGAGTGCTGATATCTCTTTGATATATTGAGTTCTTTTCTTTTGGGTATATATCTAGCAGTGGGGTTGATGGGTCATATGGTAGCTCTATTTTTTTTTTTTTTTTGAGAAACATCCTAATTGTTCTCCATAGTGACTATATTAATTTACATTTTCACCAACAGTGTCGGAGGGTTCCCTTTTCTCTACGTCCTCACCAGCATTCATTATTGCCTGTCTTTTGTATAAAAGTCATGTGAACTGGGTGGGATAAGATGATCTTATAGTAGTTTTGATTTGCAGTTCTCTGATCAAATATGTCGAGCTTCTTTTCATTTACCTGTTTGCCATTTGTTTGTCTTTTTTTGGGAAGTGTTCTATTCAAGTCTTTTGGTCATTTTTTAATGGGATTATTAGAATTTTTCCTGTTGAATTGAGTTCCTTAAATATTCTGGTTATTATTTTCTCCCATTCTGTGGGTTGTCTCTTCTCTTTGTTGATTGTTTGTTTTGCTCTATAGAAGCTTTTGATGTTATCCCATTTTTGCTTTGGTCGCCTGTACTTGCAGGATATTACTCAATAAATCTTTGCCCAGATTTATTGGAGAGTTTCCTCAGTGTTTTCTTTTGGTGATTTCGTAATTTGAGGTCTTAGATTTAAGTCTTTAATCTATTTTGATTTGATTTTTGTATACGGTAAGAGATAAGAGTCTAGTTTCATTCTTCTGCATAAGGCTATCCAGTTTTCCCAGCACTGTGTATTGAAGAGACTGTCCTTTCCCCAATATGTGTTCTTGGCACCTTTGTTGAAAATGAGTTCACTATAGATGTATGGATTTATTTATAGGTTCTCTGTTCTGTTCCATTGGTCTTATATGTATGTTTTTACCACTAGCATTCATTTTTATGTTGAAATCATCCTAGTCAGCTTTTACTGCAGTAAAGCTTATCACAATTCCATTCCTATATGTATGTTCTCATAGCAGGAGGATAGTGGGTCAGTTGTGCTCCATTTACTCTAGAGCCCAGGTAGAAGGAGATGCAACTCTTAATCCTTCAAGTCTTAGAATTTTTGGATTCTATTTCTTTATACCCCTGCTTGCTTTGGTAAATCCTTTTTTTTGAATTTGTCTTTAAAATTTTTAAAGATTAAATAAAACAGAATGTTGATTATCAGCTGTATTTACTATCTTAAAATCTCTTTGTACAAAGCTCAAATTAGTTAAAAATATTTTCTCCCAGTTTATTTTACCAACTTTTTTTGTTACTTGGATCACCAGTTTTACTGCCTGTTGAAACAGTTTTCTCACTGCCTGGCCTGGAAGCCAATGTCATATGTTTTAAGCTTTCTATAGCAGCATCTCAGCATCTTCTGTCATAGCCACTGCTGCGGTAACAAACAACCCTGCTGTCTCGGTGGCTAACAATATCAAACACTTATTTGCTACTTACATTTCATGAGTGTTTCAGGTTGTCTGCTACACTGTTGAACTTGGCTTCATTCAGTTCAACAGATACTCTCATTCTAGATGCCAGGTTGAAGGAATGAAAACTCTCTGGGATATGCTATTCACATATTAGAAGGCTTGAGCAAGAGGGCAGAGCCATACCATGCAAACTTATTTAATATGCTCACATTTCATTGGTTAAAGTGAGTCAGTCAATGAAGCCAACGGATAGGGAAGGTTTACTTCACCCATAGGGAAATCTGTCATAGGAGGGGAGCAAACAAATAAAAGTGTGTACACTTATTCAATGTGCCTCACCCAGCATGTGACATAGTTGAGAATTTGATCTAAAATAACATTTTCTCTTTGTTTATATTGAACCATGTAGGTTCAGGTATAAATGAAGATTCCAAGGACATAACTGCCTACCATACAGTATTTCTTACAGCCATATTAGGAGGAACAATAGTCATTGTCATTGGATTTTTTGCTGTACTACTTTGTTATTGCAGGTAAGAAAATATTAATGGCTATAAACACAGAAATTATCAAGGTATGGTATCATTTCAGTGTATTCTGTACATTGAAAAGTTTATTTGTAGAAATAAATGTAATCTTACAATATAGCCTTTCTTATTTTTAATCTGCATATCTCACAATAGCATTGCACATATATGATGTGTAGATTGTGGAGTGATTTTTAAAAAATGAACCATTTGTGTCATAACTTTTAAATATTTTTTGCCTTCTCTTCTACTCTAGGGATAAGTGTGGTACTCCACAGAAAAGAGAAAGAAATATCACTAAACTTGAGGTCCTCAAGAGAGACCAGACAACTTCAACAACACACATAAATCATATCAGTACAGTTAAAGTTGCATTAAAAGCTGAGGACAAGTCACAGTTATTCAATGCCAAAAACTCCTCATATAGTCCTCAGAAAAAGGAACCATCAAAGGCAGAAACAGAAGAAAGAGTTTCCATGGTAAAAACTCGGGACGATTTTAAAATCTACAATGAAGATGTTGCATTTCTATCAGTCAATCAAAATAATTACTCAAGAAACCCAACACAGTCTTTGGAGCCCAGTGTAAGGTCCAAACAACCTAAACATATTAACAACAATCTATCTTCATCTCTAGGTGATGCTCAAGATGAAAAGAGGTATCTCACAGGTAATGAGGAGGCATATGGGCGTTCCCATATTCCTGAACAGCTTATGCATATTTACAGCCAGCCCATTGCCATTCTTCAAACATCTGACCTCTTCTCCACGCCGGAACAGTTACATACTGCTAAGTCAGCTACTTTGCCAAGAAAGGGACAGTTAGTCTATGGCCAACTGATGGAACCAGTAAATCGAGAGAACTTTACGCAGACCTTGCCCAAAATGCCAATTCATTCTCATGCACAGCCCCCAGATGCCAGGGAAGAGGATATCATACTTGAAGGTCAACAGAGCTTACCATCCCAGGCTTCAGATTGGAGCCGATATTCAAGCAGTTTACTGGAATCCGTCTCTGTTCCTGGAACACTAAATGAGGCTGTTGTAATGACTCCATTTTCATCGGAACTTCAAGGAATTTCAGAACAGACCCTCCTGGAGCTGTCCAAAGGAAAGCCCTCCCCGCATCCCAGAGCCTGGTTTGTGTCTCTTGATGGAAAGCCAGTTGCGCAAGTGAGGCACTCCTTTATAGACCTGAAAAAGGGCAAGAGAACCCAGAGCAATGACACCAGTCTGGACTCTGGGGTGGACTTGAATGAGCTTCACTCAAGTAGAAAGCTCGAGAGGGAGAAAACATTCATCAAAAGCATGCATCAGCCCAAGATCCTTTACTTAGAAGATTTAGACCTAAGCAGCAGTGAGAGTGGAACCACCGTGTGTTCCCCTGAGGACCCAACTTTAAGGCACATCCTAGATGGAGGGAGTGGAGTGATTATGGAGCACCCTGGGGAAGAGTCCCCAGGAAGGAAAAGCACTGTTGAAGATTTTGAAGCTAATACATCCCCCACTAAAAGAAGGGGCAGACCACCACTAGCCAAAAGAGATAGCAAGACTAACATCTGGAAGAAGCGAGAGGAACGCCCACTGATTCCCATAAATTAACTCCAACGGGGATTGTGTGTCTGCTGTCTCGTGCTGTTTATTCTTGCTTCTTGTTGTAAATTGCAGTATGAACTTAAGAAGTTGAGACTGAGCAATCTCATGGTTCTTGGACATGTCTCAAGCAGAGTAAATGGTAATTCAGTAATCAGAGAGAAAGATACCAAGGAATGCTTTTTCTGGCCTATTCATTTATTTTTGGGTAATGAATTACAGTATCCAAGTTTTCAAAATGTAAAAGAGCATCAAGATGTTAGTTTTCTGAAAATGTTGCTCAGCCAGCCAGTTTGGCCTTGACTCTCTTAAGAATAAACAGTGAAATATATACTCCTCAAGTTGCCTCCAAAAATGTTGCCTCTGCCATGGTGACTACCCCATGGAACATTTAGAAGCAAAACTGACTTCAGGCATCATATTCTTTTAAATGTTACTATTACGTCCTCTTCTGCCTATACTTAAAAATAACTTGATAAATGACTTGGACTGATGTTACTCTAGAGTTATCTCAAAGAAAATGTTGTTTGGTCTTTAAACAGCATGTGTATTGTATCATCCCAAACGTAAATCCTACGTTTATATAATATGGACAAGAAGCTACTTGGTCATTAGAGAGGGAGACACCAGCTCTTTGGTTGTTTTTGGATATAACTTCACAAAATAAGTAAGGTGTTAATTTGTAATTTAGAAATTTGGCCATTAATGTTCTAATGCTGAGTTTTTATTTAAAAATTAATTATTTTTTCTTCCCCTCAACAATGAAGCAAGCTTAGCTGTCAAGGAAAACTTTTTACAAATCTGAAAAAATAATCTATGACTTTGATTTAAGGCTCACTGATACTTTTAGGCTAAATTGGTTTTAATATATTTCTTCTATTCTAAAAACCTGAACTCAGTCACTTAAAGGCTATGAAATTTTAAAAAATGATGTGAAAGTTTCTTTTGAACACTAAAATATGTGGAGATAAAAATAAACATTGATTTATTTTTCTTAAATGTTGATGAGAAGAAAAAGAAATGCCATTTTTCCTGAGGCTCAAAAATACCTTCAAGATAGTAGTTGTATATCCAGATACTGATTTGCTTAAAAGATGTTTAAGAAAAACAGTTTCAATTTCAGGGGAAAAGTAAAAGTTTTTCCCTACGTCACTTATAGCCTTTGCAACTTCTTTTTTCAGTTTTGTAAGTAATATATCTATATTCTTTTCATCATAGCAAGCATTCAATGTGAACAACTTTTTAATTAACTCAATTACCATTCATACATCCTAAAAATAAAAAGCTCATTATTCATTAAAATCAACTGATTCCATTTTTCTTAAAATTTCCCTGAAGGCAAATGTCTGAAGCACCTTTCCCTTGTGGGGGTAAAAATCCTAAATTGCTTTATTTTTCATTCCCTGCTATCCAACATGGGAGCAACATAGAGACCGTCAACAAGTTCAGTGAACCAAAATAGCCACATTTGCTTCAGTAAAATTATAGCTAGATGTGCAAATTTTTCCTGCAACTTCTGCAACATCTAACCTGTCAAATAACGTTCCTACCATTCTGTGTTAACCCAAAGAACGTAAAGACCCTAGGTAAATATTTGCTATATATTACTCCAATCCATAGAAGAAATAAATGTTTTGGGTAATACATAGGCTTCCTTTTCTTTTTTCTTTTTTTTTTTTTTTTTTAAGCGATAAGGCTTATAACAATTAGAGAAGGCTTCTTATTGGTCTTACACAGAAAGATACACCAAAAGCAGCACAAATGAAAATGATTTGGAAAAGGTTAAAGTTAGTGCTCTGCTGAAGTGCCTTTGATATAGACTTGCATTATTAGAAGGATATAACATCTTTTTTAAGTGTACATTTTCTTTCAGTTAACCAAATTAAACAGATGTGCAGTTTTATTAAAAATATAGACCTAGTGTTTCATGTTGGAACAATAAATTTTGCATGTGAGTAGTATTTCTTGTTTTTTGAATACAGTATATATTGATAAATTGTTTATGTTGGAATGAAGTCAGAAACTATATAGCAAAACTTTATATTTTAAGTGTTTATTTTTCCCACCTTTAAATAAAAATGTTTCATCTCAGCTTGGTAATGAAATACACATATTGGTGTAAGGGTATACCATTCAAGTATGCCGCTTATTTTATTCATTTTTGTGTAAGGGAAATGAAATGAGATGATGTATCCCAAGGGCTTTTCTAGAACTACTTGTTTGGTTTCAGAATAAAACCTTATTATTTTTACACTGCACATGCTGTTCTCAATTGGTAATTATAGGCAATTTATCTTTTCTAATGATCAAAAGAGTGTGACTTCTCATTTGTGAGTAGTTCACAAATTTCCTGCTAAAAAAGCTGAAGCCATCTACTTTTTCTTAACCCAAGTGATAATAAACAATATTCACAACTTTCTTAAATTTTTAAATTGAAAACTAAGGTTTTTTCAAATATAAACCTAGATAATTTTGGTCACAAATTGTTAACATTTGTCGATCCATTGTATATACTTTGGATATATATTAAAGGCAAAACTATCTCTCGACTGACTGATGGATTCATTTACTAAAGCACAGCTATATGTATTTTTGAATACATATGATGATCTTGAGACTTTATAAATCAATTTTTATGACTTTATGCAGTTGTATAGGGATTATGCCCTTTTATAATACATAGTATACCACAAAGATCACAAATGTTGAGGAATGAAAGCACTTCTTTGCTTTGGCAATCATTTTCAGGCCACTATGTGTTTGAATCCTCTGGTATCGATATGTATTATAGGGTTTTAGAGATCTGTGGGTCAAATGATGTCCCTCAAAACTTCCCAGAAAGGTGAAGCTCAAAGTCACACATTCATTTATAAGGCGCATGAGTTTCTCATTTTCCCATGTACCAGCATTGTAAAGGAATTCAGCTGTATTAATTTCTATTTCAGGTCTAGAATTGACATTTTGCCTTCTTATTTCCAGGTGTTTCTATTTTTTGTATTCTTTCAGAGAAATCTCATATTTCGGTGTATTTATTGCTGTTACTACTATATTTACTGCTGAAAATTGTAACAACCTGAAGATTTGTAAAATGTTAAACATAGTTCATTAAAAATAATAAAATAAATCTAAAATGTGCTTGATGCATTGTTTCATTTTTGGTAAACTAGAAAACATTCCTCCCTACATTGCCATTTAATCTAGTAAGTATTCAATTATTACTTTTTACTTATTACATCTCCTACAGTAAAATAACCCCTTTTGTTTATATAATGAACTTGATATTTCTTTATACTTCAGGTCTCCAAAGTTCCCATTTTTTACTGTTAGAGCTGAGTGTAGACAAATTGTTTTCCATCCACTGAGGAGACTTAAGACAATCTGATCGAATCTAAAATAAATGACAAATCCCAAAACACCTAAGGGAGAAAATGATACAGTAAACCCTCAACCCCTTTTTAAAATATTCTTTGAACTCTAAATCTGAATCTAAATGATAACATAAAGGCTGTTTATATTTAAAGAGTTAGCTCTCCAAGAACCTTTCTGCTTAATCAGTTCAGGCAGTTTGTATTTGGGGACTTTAGAATACTTTGTAGAATTATCTTGACTGCCATGTTTTTAGACATTTCCTGTAACTTTTATAAATTAATATGGTACTAAAAAGAGCTTTGGTCAGTTCTAATGGGAATTGGACTCTGAATCCACTCACCAATAGAGATTGTAATTCCCAGCACTGGCTTTATGATAAATAGTTTCACTTGGATCCTTGCATGTGCCAGCCAAGCTATGGCTACCTTTGTTAGGGAGCCTGGTCTCCATCTAAGAGAGTCTTAGTCTTATCAGAAATGATACAGCCCCTGGAGGAGCCATAGGGGACCCTAACTCACATGGTACTGGTTTGTAACAAAACTATTCATAAATCAGAAACAGCTGCCAAACAGATGATGTTCATGATCTGATCATCACATTCTCATCTCAGAAGAGAAACTAATATGGGAAGACTGAGATGTAAGAACTGTAAGAAAAGTAGTTGGATGGAATTAAGAGACATTTTAACAAGTTTATCAAAAGTGATTCACCTTTCGGTACTTAATAACTGGCAGATAATCAGTGATCCTTTCCTTGAAGTAAATGTTGGAAAAATATTTACACCAGTGTTTCTTTATCTAGACCCCATGAAATCACCTTGTGGACCTCTTTTATAGGTGGATTTCTTAATAGATGGATACACAGTGAGACAGCTTACTTAGTAAGTTCTCTCTAAATCAACTGGAGAGCTAATTTCTTCTGAGAAAACTGCCCTATTAGTTTTGAATTTGTTTGCTCCATCAAAATAAATATTATTTCTTTGACTTGTCTTTATCTTTTCATTTTGAGCCTCAGTTTGAGGACTGTAGATTTCTGCCTATTAAGATTTTTAAAACATAGCATCTTCAGAGTTTAACTAGAAGAAAATAGTCTAGAAGTCAACCACAATTTGCCATATTAAATGCTGAAAAGCTAATAATCTCAATGACAAATTATGGGAAAACATTTTCATCAAGTATATAATGGTACATGTCTTAGAAAAAAAAAAAAACTATTTTCTTTCCAAAAAAGGTAAGCTTAAAGATTACATTTTAAAACTACCTGTGATGTTTGTTAAAATATTGCAATAACACGTTTCTGCACTTTGTTAGCTATAGTAGATGAATAGTTTCCTATTTCTTTTGGGAAAGTTTACATGATGATGTAAACCCACAGATTATTTTTAAAAAAGAAAGTTCACATCTTTAGAAGCATATGCTATTTTATCCCCCTAGGCAACAAAACCTTTCTTAGTTGAAACCTATATTTCCTGGTTTTCAAGTCTACCCCTGCTATGGTTCTGAATGGTATTCCACAGTCTTGAAAGAGTACCGCATTTTTCCTGTAAGTTGATTTTTTTTTTCTGTTCTTCAGGTTGATTAGGGGTTTCATAATTCATATGTTGACTAGTTCTAATCCTTGTAGACCTTATTAAAACACTAGACTAACTGCAGACAGTCTGATTCAAAACAAATAATTACATTCCCAAGAGTCTCTGGACTTATTACACTTGAACAGCTTAGTTAGAAACCTTTTCTAAATGCTATACTGAAAGGGTAATAGAGGCTACTAAACAATATAGAGTAAATATCTCAGAATTTTTATTTTACATATCTCCATATTTCAATCCAATAATGTAGATTATTTTTTCATAGAAAAATACTTCTAAAATTCAACTTAAAAAATTAGCTCATCAGTATCCAAAATTTTATAATAAAGACTATTTCAAAACCCTGATTTCTGATTTAGATAATTTCTGAAAGGTTTGTGTCCATAAAATACAAAAAAAACATACTTTTGCAGATACTTCCTCATTGTTACTTTTAAAAATTTAGTATTTCTGAATTTTAAAAGAGTTGCTTGTCATTATTCCATGGATTATTTAACAAAACACTATTGATGTGAATATTGACCATTGAAGAGTATGTTAATAAGTAGACGAGATCTATAATTAAGGAGTTTACCAATTATTTCTAGGGACTGCTTATACTTATAAAAGGAAGGGAAAAATTATTTCTCTGAATAAGTTTTTTTCCTTAATGTTTAAATAAAATGACAAGAAAAGAATATTGAAAGTAATTTCATGATAACAATCTTTAACACATACCTGTCTTCTGAAATTCTGTTTTCTCAAAAAGTAATCCTTGCTACTGTTCTATTATTTTCTTTTTTCATAATGAGACGTAAGAGCAAGCTGTCATGAATTAGTGATAAGAGAACTGTATTTACTCTTCTTGAAATTGAGACCTGTCTTTCCTGCCTTTTTCTTTTTTTAAATCAGGGTGAGATTTGATACTATTAAAATTAGCCTTAGTAAGAAACTAATCTGAATCAGGAAATTTCAAAATTCCATCTGCCCCAAGATGAGCTCATTTCACTTCTAAAGCAAATACTGCCTGATTGCATGTACTAAATTGTTATGTTGATATCTTGCTTATGTTTGTCTTCTTAGACCTCAAGATCCTTATGGACACAAACCATGCTTTATAATTCCTCCAATTCTTAATGGTACCTTTGTTATAGTATGTACTCAATAAATATTGATTAATGGAGTAATGAATTAGATGAATGATAATGGATTTTTTTTCAGTGGAATAATTGGAAGTGTTTTGAGAAGGGGAGAGAGTGACATCAGCAAGATGGTAAAATAGGAGCTCCCCTGCTTGTATCCTCTCAAGCAACAAAGGCAAAAGTGCCTTTGTGGGAGCTCTGGAATTCAGATAGGAGTTTGTGAAACCCTACTGGAGCTCAAGACCTAGTGAGGCCATTCTAGAGGGTAGAACTGTGCCCATGTAGAAATCTCACAGGCTATGGTCCCAGTTCCAGACCTGGAAATGGCCCTGTCATCCTGAGAACTCAGTTGCAGCCATGTTTGGCCTTGATCCTGCTACCACAATCACCCACCAAGGAACGCAGATAAAGTCATGCCATTTATGCCTTGAGTGACTGGCCTGCTGACTTTGTTTCTTCCTGTGGACCCTGAAATGGCTAAGAGACTTGTCTTCAGCTCTGTCAGCTGCAGACTGCAAGCAGTCCTGCCCCATGAGGTCCCCAGGGGGAGACATACTTGTCTGAGTTCCTGGAGGCAGAGCTGTCAAACTTAGTCTCAGCTGTGGAACCTGAAGCAGCCCTGCAACTGTTTTAAGTCCCTCTCATCTATGAGCTGGGGCCAATACTGCCTGTCCAGAGAACTACTCAGTGACCCAGGGGGAGCCTTCCCAGAAACCCACAGGAAGCCACACCAGTCTGTACACCTGGTGATAGGCTAGTTGTCTGAGCGAACTTGAAGACAGAAAAGTTGAAATTACCCAATTATAGGAAGAAAAAGAATGAAGGAAGCATAAGAGACTTATGGGACACCATCAAATACAAATATATTATTAATTATAGGAGTTTCTGAAAGAAGAGAGAGAGAGAAAGTTAAAGAACACTTATTTAAATAAATAGTAGCTGAAAACTTCCCAAATATTGAGAGGATTATAGACATCCAGATTCATGGAGCTCAAAAACCCCTAAGCAAGATTGACCCTGTTCGTACATTGCTATAAATACTTGAGACTGTGTAACTTATAAAGAAAAGAGACTTAATTGGCTAATGGTTCTGCAGGTTTTACAGGAAGCCACATACTTTTAAGTGACCAGACCTTGTAAGAACTCACTCACTATCATGAAAACAGCACCAAGCCACAAGGGATTCACCTCCATGATCCAAACCCCTCCCACTAGACTAAGAATTACAATTCGACATGAGATTTAGGCAGGGACAAATATCCAAACTCTATCAGACCCAATGAAGTATATTCTGAGACATATTATGATCAAATGTTCAAAAATCAAAGACAGCATCTTGACAGCACCAAGAGAAAAGTGCCTTATTACACACAAGGGAACCTTCATAAGACTATCAGCAGACTTTTTAACAAAACCCTTGCAAGCCAGGGGGAAGTGAGAGAACATATTCAAAGTGCAAAAAGAAAAAAAAAAAAAAAAACTCTTAACAAGTAATACTATACATGGCAAAGATGTCCTTCACATATGAAGGACAGAGAGACATTCCCTGACAAAGAAAACCTGAGAGAAGTCATCACCAGTAGACCTGCCTTACAAGAAATAATGAAGTTCTTAGAGTTGAAACAAAAGGATGCTAAATAGCAACATGAAAACATATGAAAGTACAAATGTTTCTCAACTTATAATGGGGAAACATCCTGATAAACCCATCATAAAGTCACAAAATTATAAGTCAAACCAATGTAAGTTGGGGACCATTTGTACAAAATTCACTGGTAAAGGTAAATATTTAGTCAAATCCAGTATACTCTAATACTGTAATAATGGTGTGTAAATGACTTTTGACTCTATACAAAAGTTAAAAGACCAAAGTATTAAAAATAACTATAGCTACAATTTGCTGATAAATAAACAAAATAGAAAGATGTAAAATGTAACATCAATAGCCTAAAAGGTGGTGAGGAGAGAAGTAGAAGTGTGGGTTTTGTATGCTATTGAACTTAAGTTTTCAGTTCAAAATAGAATATTATAACAATAAGATGTTTCATATAAGTCCCATGGTGAACACAAAGAAAAAATAAACCTCTAGTGAATACACAAAGATTAAAAAAAACAGTCAAAGCATGCACTCTAAAAATTTAACAAATTACAAAGGAGGAAGAAAAGAATGGTATAATGGAAAAAAGGAATAACGAAACAATTAGTAAACAACAAAATGGCAAAAGTTCTTACATATCGATTATTACTTTACATGCAAATGAATGTATTTTCCAATCAAAAGATGCAGTGTTTAAATGGATTAAAAAATATTATCTCAGTTGGAAAGAAATGGCAGATAGGAGACAGGACTAACTTCCAGTTCCCACTCAGAGCAGCGTGTGGAGGCTCACACTGTGAACCTTTGCTCCAAGAATTAGTGCAGTAACATACCAAGAAAATCAGAGACTCCACAGGCCCTTTGAAGGAAGCGGCTTGCTGTTGCAGGTTCTATGAGACAGCCAAAAGAATGTGAGTATTCAAAGTGTAAAAGAGGGAACATCCACCCCCAAACATACATCCTCCCTGGGAAACCTGAAGGTCCAGATCACAGGAGAAGGATCTGACGTTACCTGGAGCTGAGACAAATTTAGAGAGCTGAGCAAAATATCGGGGTAGAGGAAGCACAGGGAGGAGTCCTGTGGGCCCTCTCAGTCCCCAGGGAAGCCATTTCTGACTTTATCTCATAGGGGTCCTTGCTGGCAGTGGAAATGGGGAAAGATGAGGGGAAAGGAAACATTCAGCTGAACTTTGTAACAATTTCAACTGAAGGTGAAGTTTCCTGGACAGAAACTGGGGGAGGGAGTGACCTGGAATACAGATATGAACATAGAAGCTGCAGAAAGAAGGTGGGGAGGCATGAAACCTGAAAGCCCTGTTTACTTTCTCAGCAGGGAGGCTTGTAGCCTGGGGCAAGTTCTCAGCCCTGCTCACTGGCTGCCTGGAAATAAACTCAGTGTGGTTAGGGGGACACAGTGGGAGTGAGACCAGCCTTTCCAGCTGTATGGGAGCTGGGTAAATCCTGTCACTGCTGGCTTTCCCCCACTTCTCTTATGACCTGTATGATGTGGCAGAGGCAGCCATAATCTCCCTGGTAATGTAACTTCATCAGCCTGAGAACCACACCCCCACCCCCTACAACAGCTGAAGCATGCCCTGCTCAAGAAGAGTCTGAGCTCAGACCCCACCCTACTTGATGGTCTTTCTCTACCTACTCTGGTAGCTGAAGACAAAGGACATAATTTCTTGGAAGCTCTGTGGCCCACCCACCACCTGAGACACCCAAATACTTATCCAGGTGACCTTAGGGCAAGCTTGTATACTCCCTTGAAAGCACTACATCCTGGCCAGAGGCCAACCAACACAAAACCAGCACACTAAGCAAAAATACAACCAAGGACTCTCACAGAGTCCACTTCACTCCCCTGCTACATGCATTGGAACAGGTTCTGGTATCCATGACTGAGAGACCTGAAGATGGATCACATCACAGGACTCTTTGCAGACACTCCACAGAACCAGCCCAGAGCCCAGTAGCTCTGCTGTGTGGCTGGATCCAGAAGAGAAACAACAATCACTGTAGTTGAGCTCTCAGAAAGCCCCATCCCTAGGGGAATGGGGAGAGCACCACATCCCCATAAGACAAAAGAATCTGAACAGCAGCTCTTAAGCACCATATCTTCCCTCTGACATAGTCTACCCAAATGAGAAGAAACCAGAAAAACAATTCTGGTAATATAAAAAACAAGGTTATTTAACACCCCCAAAAGATTACAATAACTCACCAGCAATGGATCCAAACTGAAAAGAAATCTCTGAATTGCCAGAATAATTCAGAAGGTTGATTTTTAAGCTACTCAAGAAGGCACCAGAGAAAGGTGAATACAAACTTAAAGAAACTTTAATGTCACAGGATATGAATAGAAAAATAGATAAACAGCATAAATAAAAAACAATCACTTCTGGAAATGAAGGACATACTTAGAGAAATGCAAAATCCACTGGAAAGTCTCAGCAATAGAATCGAACAAGCAGAAAAAAGAACATCAGAGCTTGAAGACAAGGCTTTTGAATTAACCCAACCCAATAAGGACAAAGATAAAAATTAAAACATGAGCAAAACCTTCAGGAAGTTTGGGATTATGTTAAAAGACCAAACCTAAGAATAATTGCTGCTCCTGAGGAGAAATCTAAAAGTTTGGTCAACATACTTGAAGGAATAATCATTCTACTATGGAAAACAGTAGTGGAGATTGCTTAAAGAACTAAAAGTAGAACTACCATTTGATCCAGCAATCCCATTCCTGGATGTCTACCCAGAGGAAAAGAAGGTGTTATACAAAACATATACTTGCACATGCATGTTTATAGCAGCACAATTCACAATTGCAAAAATATGAAACCAGCCTAAATGCTCATCAATGAGTGGATAAATTGTGGTGTATATATGTATTCGTTCCTTTTCACACTGCTGATAAAGACATACTGAGACTGGACGATTTACAAAAAAAAAAAAGAGAGAGAGAGATTTAATGGACTTAACAGTTCCACATGACTAGGGAGGCCTCAAAATCATGGTGGAAGGCAAAGAGGCGCAAGTCATATCTTACATGGATGGTGGCAGGCAAAGAAAGAGAGCTTGTGCGGGAAACCCCTCATTTTTTAAAATCATTAGATCTTGTGAAACTTATTCACTATCCCAAGAATGGCATGGGAAAGACCTACTCCATGATTCAATTAACTCCCACCAGATCTCTCCCGCAACATGTGGGTATTCAAGATAAGATTTGGGTGGAGACAGCAGCCAAATCATATCAATATATACCATGGAATGCTACTCAGCCATAAAAAGGAATGAAATAATGGCATTTGCAGAAATCTAGATGGAACTGGAGACCATTATTCTAAGTGAAGTAACTCAGGAATGGAAAATCAAACATTTTATGTTCTCAATCGTAAGTGGGAATTAAGCTACAAGGATGCAAAGGTGTGGAAATAATACAATGGACTTTTGGGACCTAAGGTAAGGATGGGAGCAGGGAGAGGGTTAAAAGACTACACACTGGTACAGTGTACATTGCCTGAATGTTTGGTGTACCAAAATCTCGGAGATCTGAGAATAACTAAAGAAGTTATTCATGTAACCAAACACCACCTGTTCTCCAAAACCTATTGAAATAAAAAAAATTAATAAGTTGAAAAATATGATCCAATAACATTCTGTGTACAAAATACTCACTTTAGGCTTGAGGACACATGGAAGGTAAGTGAATGAAAAAAGATATTCTATGCAAATTATAACCAAAGAGAGCAGGGGTGCCTATACTTACAAAAGAAAAAAGCAGACTAAGTCAAAAACTGTAAAACTATAAAATTCTAATGTAGTAGTAAATGCCTGCATTAGACAAAAGTGTTCATATATAATAAAGATGTCAATTTATCAAGAGGTTATAACAATTATAAATATACAGGCACCCACCATCAGATCATCTGAATATAATAGGCAGATATTAACACAAAGGAGAAATACACAGCAATATAACAGTGGGGGACTTTAATATTCTACTTTCAACAATGGATATATTGTCCACACCAAAAAGAAAAAAATATCAATAAGGATGAAGTGGACTTGAATGATAAACCAAAGGAACCTAGCAGACATATAGAAAGATCATTCCATCTAACAGCAGAATACATATCCTTCTCAAATACACATGAAACATTCTCAAATACACATGAAATACACAAGAAACATTCTCAAATACACATGAAACATATCAAATACACATGAAACATATCCTTCTCCAATACACATGAAACATTCTTATGTTGTGTCATAAAAGAAAACAAATTTAAGAAGATTGAAATCATCTCAAATATCTCTTTCAACTACAATAATATGAAACTAAAAAGCAATGATAGGAAGATTGGAAAATTCATAAATATGTGGAAATTAAGCAATAGGTTTCTGATCAACTAATGGATCAAAAAAGAAATTAAGACCAGGCATGGTGGCTCACACCTGTAATCCCAGCACTTTGGGAGGCCAAGGCGGATGGATCACAAGATCAGGAGATCAAGACCATCCTGGCTAACATGGTGAAACCCCATCTCTACTAAAAATACAAAAAATTAGCGCGGTGGCAGGCACTTTTAGTCCCAGCTACTCAGGAGGCCAAGGCAGGAGAATGGTGTTAACCCAGAAGGCAGAGCTTGCAGTGAGCCGAGATCATGCCACTGCACTCCAGCCTGGGCAAAAGAGCAAAGACTCTGTCTCAAAAAAAAAAAAAAAAAAAAAAAAAAAACAGAAAAAAAAAACGAGGAAATTAAAATAGAAATTAAAAATTATATTAATACAAAAGAAAATGGAAACAAAACATATGAAAGCTTGTGGAATGCAGCAAAAGCAGTAAATGCCTACATTATAAAAGAAAAAAATCCAAATACGTCAACTAACATTACGCCAAAAGGGTCTGAAAAAAGAACAAACCAAGAAAAAGTTTGTATAAGGAAGATAATAAAGATCAGGGCAGGAAAAAAAAGAAACTAGGAAAACAATGGACGAGATTAATAAACCTAAGAGTTGTTATATTTTAAAAGATAAGTTGATATACCTTTCACTAAGAAAAAACCAGAAGACTCAAAATCAGAAATAAACAAGGAGCTATTACAACTAAAGACATAGAAATAAAGAGGTTAATAAGATTACCAAGTATACACCAACAAATTGGATAACCTAGAAGGAATGGATAAATTTCTAGATACACACAATCTACTAAGACTGAATTATTAAGTAGAAAATCTGAGCAGATCAATAACAAGCAAGGAGACTGAATTAATAATTTTTTTAAGAAATCACTCACCAAAAAAAGCCCAGGACCTGATGCCTTCACTGCTGAATTCTATGAAACATTTAAAGAAGAACTAATACCAATCCTTCTGAAAGTCTTCCAAAAATCAAAGAAAAAGAAATAACTTTCAAGTGAATTATATGAGGCCCTGATACCAAAGCCAGACAATACCATTACAAGAAAATTACAATCCAGTATCTCTGACGAACATAGATGCAAAAATTCTCATCAAAACACTAGTGAAACAAACTTAACAGCACATTAAAATGATTATTCACTGTGGTAAAGTGGGATTTATTAATGGGATGTAAGGATGGTTCAATATATGCAAATCAATAAATTGATATACCACATTAACAGAATATAGGACAAATATCATATTGAGTGCATCAAGAAAAATTATCTAACGAAATTCAACATCCTTTCATGATAAAAACTACCAATAAATTAGTTACAGAAGGAATGCACCTCAACATCATAAAAGCCATATGTGACAAGCCCACAGCTTACATCATACTCAATGATGAAAAGCTGAAAGCATTTCCTCTGAGATCTGGAACAATAGTCACTCTCACAACTTCTATTCAAGTAGTACTGGAAGTCCTAGCTAGAGCAATTAAGCAAGAGAAAAAAAAAGTATTAAAATCACAAAGGAAGTAAACTGTCTCTGCAGATGACATAATCTTATGCATTAAAAGCTTTAAAGGCTTCAAAGAACTTTTAGAACTAATAAATGAATTCAATAAAGTTTCAGGATACAAAATCAATGTACAAAAATCAGTTGCCTTTGTAAACACTAACAATGAATTATCTGAAAAAGAAATCAAGAAAACAATCCCAATTACAATAGCACATTGTTGGAAGGAATGTAAATTGGTAAGCTATTACATAAACCAGTATGGAGGTTCCTCAAATTAATAATGGAACTATCATATAATCCACCAAGTATTCTTCTGAGTATACAGTCAAAAGAAATGAGTACACTGAAGAGATACTGCACATGTTCATTGCAGCATTATTCACAGTAGCCAAATTATAAAGTCATCCTAAGTGTTCATCAGTGGATGAATGGATTAAAAACTACGTTATATTTACAAAATAAACACTATTCTTCCTTTAAAAAAAGGAAATCCTGCCATTTGTGACAACATAGATGAATCTGGAGGACATTTTGCTAAGTGAAAAAAGTCTGGCACAGAAAGACAAATACTGTGAGACCTCACTTATACATGGACTCTAAAATGAAATTCATAGAAATAGAGAGTAGATGGTGGTTACTAAGGGCTGGAGAGTGGGCGTGGGGATTGGGACATATTGGTCAAGGTACAAAATGGGAGTGACATCATCAGCAAGATGGCTGACTGCAGATGCTTGGTGCTCATTCCCCCTGCAAGAAAAGACCAAGACAATGAAAATACAGCTAAGAATTGACTCGGGTGTTGAAGGGAAAACACTGGAGTGCAGCAGGGGAGTGGAGATGTATCTATGGTGATTGAAACTCAGGAAGGCAGTGTGGAGGCACCTGGCCTCTGAAGTCCTGTCTCCCTCACCCAGATCAGATTGGTGCAGACAAGAGGGACTTCCACTTGCAGAGGCGGAGGAGGTGAGGGAGGAAGGTAAGCAGAAAAATCCCATCAGCCCCCACTGCTACCGTAAATACCTAAAGTCCTTAGTACAGGAGTATCATACGGTTCTCTCGAAGCCCTGTGCCCAGTTGAAAGAGCTGTTAGGGCTTCACATAGGTGCACTGCTTCAGATTAGGAGCACAAGATGTATACTCCCACCATACACCCAGTCAAGCTGCTGCAGCACAGTGCCATGTTGAGATCAGGGCCATCTCTGGAGTGTGTCTTCCTCTGGGGGCAAGTAGCCACTGCACTTCTGAAGCACTGGGGCTCCATTTTCATTGCATCAAGCCCACACTGGGTGGTTGGGAGCCAGGGGCTGACCACCACAAACCCAGCTATGTAGAGCTTGGGCCCAGGATCAGCTGTGACTCTGGTCCTGCAAAGCAGGGAAACAAACCAACCACCACTACCTACACATCCAGTTGGAAAAAAGTCTTGCAAACCCACCCAGGGTGAACTTACTCTTAAGCCAGCAGACTGCTGTGTGCCTCACTCCCCATCACCCCAGAGCTCCCCCACTGAGCAGGTGCCATACCCCTAGGCTGGCAGAGTGGCTACATGTTCATGTCCAATGCCTGAGAAACAGCCCTGTGGCATGCCTGACCCACATAGAAATGCCCCTGCCCTGGATTGCCCAAAAACTCTGCCTGCAATTCACACCTGAGAAACAGCCCCAGGCAGAAATGTCCTCAAGTTGACCAGTGAGCTGTGCACCTGTGTTCTGGGACTGAAAAACAACTCCACAGGCCACCCCTGACAGATATGTACTCAAGCCAGTTGAGTAGCTGTGCACTGACATCCTGGGCCTGAGAAACAGCCCTGAGGGCCACCACTAAAACACACACCCTTCAGGCCAGTTAAGTAGTTGGGTGGTCATGTCCCAGGCTTGAGAAACAAAAACAGGCTACGCCTGACAGGCATGTCCCCCGGCTGGCTAAGCAACTACATGCTTGTGCCCCAATTGGAGCAACAGACCCTCAACCTCAGTAAGCCAGACCCCTTGGCTGGCCCATCATGTGCTCTGACCTGAGAAACAGCCCAGCAAGCCTATTTCTGGCAAAGCTCCACTGCCACCACTATGTTTCTCAGCTTAAGCCACAGACACACTTACAAACATTACTAATATAGATTATAGCTGAAGAAACTATATAGAGCCTACACTACTGTGTCCACCTAGAACCAAAGCCAACACACCTCATCAAACCAACAGCCCAAAACCCATCTAAATGAATAAATCTTTTCTACAACATCTACTTCATAAAACTGGAAAGGGTGACCCTTCTGCTAGATGCATAGAAATCAATGGAAGGACACATCAAACATGAAAAAGTAAGGAAACATGACACCTTTGAGGGACCACAATAATTCTCCAGTAACAGACCCCAATCATAAGGAAATATGCAAAATGTCACAAAAAAATCAGAATAATAATCTTAAGGAAATTTAGTGAAGATACAAAATAATACAGATAGACAATTCAATAAAATCAGAAAAACAATTCATGAATTGAATGAAAAATTCAACAACAAAGTAGATACTGGAAAAAAAAGATACAAATATGAATTCCACAGCTGAATAACTCAACTAATGAGATAAAAATGTAATTGAGAGCTTCAAAAACAGACTAGATTAAGCAGAAGAAAAAAGTCTCTGAACTAGAAGACAGTTAGTTTGAAATAACAGAGAGACCAAAGAAAAAGAGATAAAGAAAAAAGAATGATGAAAGCCTACGAATTTATGTATAGGACACCATTAAACAAACAAATATTCACATTGTGGGCATTCCAGAAGAAGAGAAGGGAAAAGGTAAAGAAAACATATTTAATAAAATAATAAATGAGAGAGAATTTGAGTTCCAAATTGCTGTGTAGAAGCTAGCTGAAGCACTGCCTAGCCTCTCTCTCTCCCAACCAACAGAATACCAAAAATACATATATACAGCACCGAAATTATTACCAGAAATATTCCAGAACTCAAATATGAAGATGAGACAGTTTCTGAAACCACAATAAAGTGAAAAAACTGAGCAACTCATTAAGAGAATTGGATTTCCATATCCTGCCCCTCCCCAATTTTGCTGGTTGTCTCCTGATTCTCACTTTTTCCAAGTATGCAGAAAATGTTTTCCCAATTATGTTTTCTAAATTGGAAAAAGTGAGATTGAGGGAAACAACCAGCTTCCCCATCATCTTGGGTTTCCTGGCAGGAGATCTACCCTGTCTTAACTCACAGGAAGCATCAAGGGAGAAATACCCCTGAGGACAGAGACAAAGGGGGAAGGCAGGAATATCATCCCCAGCCTTGGAAACTCTGCCCCATAACTCAGACTAAGGAGCTGTCAGATCAGAGTGACTGTTCAGTAGCACTGTGAAAGTTCATCCCACAGGTTCCCTGGGCACAAACCCCCTAGCCAACCTTCCCATACTGCTAGGATATCATGGACCTCCCTCATTCAGGAGGGGCAGAGCTCCACCTGAGGCAAACCTTAGCCTAAGATGCCATCCAGAGCCAAAACGGAGTCAGGGTCCTAGTGGTAAAGTACGTCTAAGTAAATATATCGAATAAAAACCAAAACAAGCTAGAGATGACTGGAATAAATAATGAATCATTCAATGCAAAGACATAGACATACAAACATAAGAAACAACAGCAAACAGGGAATCATGATCATTACAAATTAACAAAGTAAGGAACCAGTAACTGACCCTAACAAGACAAGTTTGTTTTTTGTGATTTTTTGTTTTTAAAGCTCATCAGCTATCATTAGTGTTTGTGTATTTTATGTGTGGCCCAAGACAATTCTTCCAATGTGGCCAGGGAAGCCAAAAGACTGAATACCCCTGGTCAGAAGTCAAAGATAGGCCAAGGGTGGTAGTTCACACCTGCAATCCCAGCACTGTGGGAGGCTGAGGTGGGCAGATCACAAGGTCAAGAGATTGAGACCATCCTGGACAACATGGTGAAACCACATCTCCACTAAAAATACAAAAATTAGGTGGGTGTGGTGGCATGCACCTATAGTCCCAGCTACTCGGGAGGCTGAGGCAGGAAAATCGCTTTAACCCAGGAGGTGGAGATTTTAGTGAGCCGATATTGTGCCACTGCACTCCAGCCTGGTGACAGAGCAAGACTCCATCTCAAAAAAAAAAAAAAAAAAAAAAAAAAAAAGGCAAAGATAAATGTATGATGTACTGATATGAAGATGAGACAGTTTCTGGAACCACAGCAAAGTGAAAAAAAATGGAGCAACTCATGAGAGAATTAGATTTCCACATCCATCATGCCCCTTCACCAATTTTGCTGGTTATCCACCTAATTCTCACTTTAGCCAAGTATGCAGAAAAATTATCCCCAACTTGTGGTTTCTAAACTGGAAAAAGTGAGATTGAGGCAGACAACCAGCTTCCCCATCATCTTGAATTCCCTGGCAGTAGAGAATTGATCACACGTGAGAACACAAAACAAGTCTCAAAAAATTTTAAAAAACTGAAATCATATCAAAAATCTTATCTGACCACAACGGAATAAAACTAGAAATCAATTTTTATTTTTTAAAGGGACATTTCAAATCATACAAATACATGGAAATTAAACAACATGCTCCTAAACAATCCATGGGTAAGAAGAAGTTAAGAAATAAATTTCAAAATTCCTTGAAAGAAATGAAAATAGGACACAACATACCAAATCCTATGGGATACAGCAAAAGCAGTATTGAGAAGTAACTCTAGGCCAGGCACAGTGGCTCACTCCTGTAATCCCAGCACTTTGGGAGGTCGAGGCGGGTGGATCACGAGATCAAGAGATCAAGACCATCCTGGCTAACATGGTGAAATCCTGTCTCTACTAAAAATAGAAAAAATTAGCCTGGCATAGTGGATGGCACCTGTAGTCCCAGCAACTTGGGAGGCTGAGGAAGGAGAATGGCATGAACCTGGGAGTTGGAGCTTACAGTGAGCCAAGATTGTGCCACTGGACTCCAGCCTGGGCAACAGAGCAAGACTCCATCAAAAAAAAAAAAAAAAAGAAAAAAGAGAGAAGATCCAAATAAAGATAGAAATGAACAAGCAGATTTCACAACTGATACCACAGAAATACAAAGGGCCATTAGAGATTATTATAAACTATATGCTGATAAGTTTGAAAGCCTAGAGGAAATGAATAAATCTTTGACAAGTCAACCTACCAAGATTAAACCAAGAAGAAATAGAAAAGTTGAATAGACCAATAACAAGTAATGAGGTTGAATCAGTAATTAAAAGTCTTCCAACAATAAAAAGTCCATGACCAGATGGCTTCACCACTGAATTCTACCAAACTTTTAAAGAAGAATTAATACCAATTATTCTCAAACTATTCCAAAAATTGAAGTAAAGAGAACACTTTCTAACTCATTCTATGAGAGCAGCATAACTCTGATACCAAAACAAATAAGGACACAAAAAACAGAAAAGAAAGTTACAGGTTGATATTCCTGATGAACATAAACACAAAAACCCTAACATGACATAACAAACTAAATCCACCAACACATCAAAAAGATACACCATGATAAAATGGGATTTATCTCAGGAATGCACAGATGGTTCAACATACAAGCGTCCTCATTACATAAGCAGAATGAAGAATAAAAATCATATGATCATCTCAATAGAATAAGTATTTTATAAAACCTAAATATCATTCATGATATAAACTGTCAATAAATTAGATATACAAGGAAATTAGATATACAATGTCAATAAATTAGATATATAATAAAGGCCATATATGAAAACCCTACAGCTAACATCATACTGAATGGGGGAAAGCTGAAAGCTCTTTCTCTAAAAACTAGAACACAAGGGTGTCCACTCATACCACTCTTATTTAATATAGTACTGGAATCCTAGTCAGAGCAACTAGGCAGGAGAAAGAAACCTAAATATACCCAAACTGGAAAGACAGAAGTCAGATTGTTCCAGTTTGAAGATTGTATGGTCTTATATATAGAAAAACCTAAAATCTCTATCAAAAAAGTCTTCAAATTAATTAATAAATACAGTGAAGTTACAGGCTACAAAATCAACTTACAAAAGTTGGTAGTGTTTCAATACACGAATAATGAACTAGTTGAAAAACAAAGAAAAAAGGTAATCCCATTTACAAT